>NW_026294606.1:20991377-21591377 GCF_007827085.1 Peromyscus californicus insignis | reverse complement strand
GGACTAGGAGAAAGGCAGAGTTTTCCAGGCTAATAGAGGAAGCATCTCAGTAGGAAAAAAATGGAGGATTGGAACCATGAAAGAGCACTGTATGTCCAGAAAAGAAAGTTTGCAGGAAATGTGTGGAATAGGGCAGATAATGACCTGACGACAGGAGTCTATGAACACAGTGGCCAGTCTTTTCTAACCAGTTACTTGTGACACACTGGGAAGATGGAAGCCAAAAGTACAGGGACTGCCAGGGAGATGATGGTAGATACTTAAATCCACTGAAGTTTGAAGTGTCTAAGAGGGAAAGCTGTGGGTTTGGGGAGCAGAAAGGGTAGTAGGTCTCACTTGGAGCAAGAGATGTCACAAAAGGCCTAAGGAAGTTTTTAAAGGAGTTCAGATTTCACCTCCTAAGCAGCATAGGCTTTTAAGCACAAATGACCTCACCAAGTTACCTTTGAAAACAATCTCATGAAAAACTCCACAGTATATAAAAGGAGACAGACAGGATGCACATCACCATGAATTTATCGTCCAGACTCCTCACTCCCAAATGACTCTGAGGTGCATTTAAGTGGGATTTTACTATTGTGTTGCTAGTAATACCTGGGAAGAACCAGGCCAGGGAGAGAACTCAGTCGCCATGTCCATTCATAGCTCAGGAAAGAGAGCCCCTTGACCTTGAGCAGTCAATGTCAAAGGATGGAGATCCTGCAGTTCTGTTCTGAACTCAAAATGTGTTTTGTATACTTTCAACACCAGCAATGCAAAACCATAACCTAATTTTATTTTTAGCATAGTATTCTTTCTTCATTTCTTTCTTTTATTTTATATAATTACTTACTTGTTTGTTGTTGTACTGAGGGTTTAGCTCAGGGCCTTGCTCACAGTAGGTAAGTGCCCATTCATCAACTGTATCCTGCAAACCTTTTTGATTATTTCGAAACAGGAACTGACTCTATGGCCCAAGGAGGTTTCAAACTTGCCATCCTCCTGTCTCTGCCCTCTGAGTAGCTGGGATTATAGTCCTGTACCACTAGGCCTGACTTTAGCATAACATTCCATTCATGTATACTTCTAATAAATTCCTCCATTTAAGTATCTGTCTGATACTTGGCATATCTGCTCCCATTCATTTTGTTTAGATTAGGTGTCTAAATATTTGTGAAACTTGTAGCTTCAAGGAGAATCCTACATGTAAAGAGGATGAATCCAGAAGATTAGTAGCTAGAATATGTGCATGACACTTCACAAGGTAAACAGAGGAGTCTCTACATGTTTTCTAGTCTCAAATGCTTCTTTCTGTGGTTTAATGACCAATAGAGATGGAAAGAATTTCTTGGACTTGATTGGACATTTGAGGGCTTCAAGAAGCATCTAAGGTTTGAGAGCAGGATATAGCTCTGGGCAAGCATTTGCCTGGTGTGTGTGAGACTCTGGGTTCAATTCCCTATCACTGAAAAAGAAAACAGTATCAAACTGCCCATCTGAAGGGAGGGACACCTTGACCGGTTGGGATCTTCCATTGGCTGTGTTTAATACACTATTTCCGGCTGGCAGTTGTGATAAAAGCAAGGACATGAATGGGGTCCAGCTGCAGGCTAGCTAACCAGGGTTAGGGAAAGAGGTGACCTTCCCTTCAACCCTCATGTTGTTGGGAAGCAAAGGAGAGCCCAGAGAGGAAAGGGCTTCAGGTAAGAACCTGGATCGAAGCAAGGATCTGGGTGTTAAGTTGGAAAAAGAAGAAATGAACTGTGGCAATTTCAGCCCAGCGTAGAAATCATCTAGCATGTTAGCAGTCACCATATGAGGGTGGATCTGGTGGGATTTCCTTAGCATTGCGCTGTTTCTATACCTAAGGCCAGAGGGAGGGTGGAACATGGCCGTTAGTTGACTTACCTATCAGGTAAGCTGGTGTGAGGAAAGAGACAGGATAAATTCCTGCCCTGAGAGAACCTGATAGTCCAGAGAGTGATGCTGCTGTGACAGAGGTAATCCTTGGATGTCAGAGAAGATGGAGACCCTTTCTCCTTCTTGGGGTAGAAAGTCACCTAGGTCTTATGAGGACAGATGGCTCTTGAGGGAGATTGTACTGGATAGATAGGGTCAGGCTGACAAAGGGTCACTTGGGGACAGGGTTAAAAGCAAGTGGAGAGAAAAGTTGGAAGGTCCAAGGTCAAGGGTAGAGCCTTCTTAGCCAAAGTCTGTCCATGACTCCGCTTGGTGTTTTATTTCTAGTGTCTTGAACAGTGCATGGATATTAAGCATGGAACAAAATGTGTTCAATATATGAATATGTGTGTCAATGTATTAATTACCCATCTAGCTGGTAAGGACAAATCATCAAAGTGATTTCAAGGACAATGGCTTGCTGTGCCTGGGGAAATGCATAGGAGTTGGGGTGTGGTGAGATTTGACTGAAAGCCATACATGAAGGGTCTAGACCTCTGTGCTTGGCAGTTTGGATTTGCCTCATGACAGGATGCAAGATTCCCTGGGGGGAATTTTTTCTTTAGCAACTTTATTAAGACATAATTCACTTACCATACCTAATTCACTAACTTAAAGCATGTAAGTGGTTTGGGTATATTCACAAAATCTTATATTCATTCCTCATTCGAGGCAGTTGCAAGATATTTCATTATTCTGCATCTGCCTCCCCAACACTCCGATCCCTTTAGCTAATCTGTCTGATCATCCTGTAACTCCCATCTCAGGCAAACGTGAATCTACTTTTGGTGTTTGTACACTTCCCTACCCTGGACATTTCATATAAATGTAATCCTGTCCTATGTAGTTCCTTATGCCTGGCTTCCTCCACTTCACTTAATGTGTTTAAGGCTCAGCCATGCTATAGAGCAGGGATCATGGATTCTTTTATGTGTTCTATTGTGTGGGTATACCACGTTTATTCATCCATCCATCAGTTGAGTACATGGGTTGTTTCCATGTGGGCTGTTTTGAACAAGCCACTGTGAAATTCTTCAACAAACTTAGCTGTAGACACAGGTCTTCATTTCTTTGTGTACCTAGGGGTGGCATTGCTGGGTCTTGCAGGAGTACATGCATTAATCATATCAATAAAATAGGTTACTTTGGAACACAATCTGGAATTTATGGCAATTTATGTGTAAAAGTTCCATCTGCCCACCTCCTTCTGACACACATTTGCTGTGACTTGGATTATAGCCACTTTGGAGGCCCTTTGAGACACAATGAGAAAGGTTCTGAGGCATGTTGGTCAAGAAAGGGTAAATGGAGACCATTTAAGAAAACTAATAAGTTTAGAGAACCAGACAGAGGCTGGCTGTGTGTGTGTGTGTGTGTGTGTGTGTGTGTGTGTGTGTGTGATTTTCTAGTTCATATATCTTATTTCCTCAGAGGCATTAGAAGAAACTTTTAAGGTTGTAGTTAGCACTTTGAATACTTTAGAGAGGATAGCTCAGACCCCCAGACCTGTTGTAGTGTCTCCATGACAACCGCTAATGCTACCATGGATAGGCTGTCCCTCTGGCCCCAACTCTGGCCTTCTCAGCTATGTTCATGCCTAAGAATCACCCTTCACCAAGCCTCTGAGGGAGGATATTTTAGACAGAGAAGTTCCACTTCTTAAACTGAAGAATTGAGTGGAGAGAAAAATGATTCAGGAAAATTAGGACAAAAACCAGCCTCCCAAAGCAAGCTATCAATTGAGCTTATCAGAGGGAGGGTGTGTTTACTTCAAGTGTGGCGGCCCAGGGGACCACTGCTATCCTCTGCCTGCCCTCCAGTCACTTCTGTCCCATTTCTTCCACCTGGAAAATGAAGTTGGCTGAGGTGGCTAAAACCCAGGGGGCTATTTAACTCTGGCCCTGGGGCTCCCCACCTGGGATTATCAGTTGAGAAAGTTTGCCATAACTTGGGGTATTTGAAAACATGAACTCCACCTGTCGGTGACCATCGGTGCATGTTTATTGGCTCACAGCTTCACCCACTTGTTACATACTGTGACAGAGGCTCACAGCTTCACATACTTGTTACACACTCTGCCAGTGGCTCACAGCTTCACACACTTGTTACACACTGTGACAGTGGCTCACAGCTTCACCCACTTGTTACACACTGTGCCAGTGGCTCACAGCTTCACCCACTTGTTATACACTGTGCCAGTGGCTCACAGCTTCACACACTTGTTACACACTGTGATGGTTCATAAACTGCAGCACAGCCTTGAGGAGCCAAAGACGTTCACAGGCCTGTTCTCTACAAAAAGTGTTGGCTAAGCCCTAACTACTGCAAAGTCCCTGTTATTTGAAAATACCATTCATTTCTAAGCAATTTATCACCATAGTTGATCTTTGAAGTGTAAAGGATCTTAACAAGTGACCAGTCCTTTATGTATGTATGTCACTCATGCAAATGACAGTTTCAGTTTTTATTTAATTTGTGAGATGGAATCTAACCCTGATACCTAGGCTGCCTGCCAGCTTGTGTCTTAGCTTCTGGAGTAGCTAGGACCACAGGAGTGCACCAGTATGCCTGACTATTAGCACTCTTATTATTTATTTGGGAGGGGTGTGTGTGTGTGTGTGTGTGTGTGTGTGTGTGTGTGTGTGTGTGTGTATGTGTATTGAACAGAGTTATCACAGGTGACTGTCAGAAGTGTCCGGGACCACAGTTGTGTCTCTCATTCCCGGCTCAAGTCTTGGTCCTTTGAAGAGAGTCCATTAGATGTCCTGGGGAATTCGGAAAAGGTTGACAATGAAAAGCCACCACAGAAGAAAGAGCCTGTCTTCTGAGTTTGGTTTGGGAGTCTCTTGAGCGTCCCCACCTCCACCGTGACCTTTCTGTGGGCCTGGGGCTGGCACTTTCTACCAAGGGACTGTGTTTTCTAACCTCCACCTCAGAGCTGAGCATGCGCGTCGCTTGGCTGTGCTGTTCAGAACAATTGCCTGTGCTATTTTGACCCTTCTAGATGTGCTGGCACCGTAATTATTTTGCAACCCACAAAAGTAATTATAAAATCAAATAATTATCTTCTAAACAAGCTGTAACCCCAGCAATGGGAGGGGGGGATAGTGGGGTTGGAGTTTCCCATCTGTAAGTCTCACTTTTGAGACTATGACATTCCACTTCCTGTGTGTACCCCTCACCTCAGCTGTGTCGTTATTTCAAGGGCAATGACGGTCTTCTACTGAGCCCCAGCACCAGGCTACTCTGGAAGTAACGCACTTAGCACAATAGCAATGTTACAGGAACATGAGAAGTGGTGGGGGAGCATGGCTGGATGGAAGGGCTGGGGCTGCAGCCAAGTGGTAGAGTGCTTTGCATGCATGAGGTCCCAGGTTCAATCCCTAGTGCTGCCAGAAGGACGGGGAGAGAGAGAGGGAGAGGGGAGAAGGAATTTATAAAATATGTGGGATTCTTCTGGAGATGGAAATTTTAAAAAGAAAATCAAGCATGCAAACAAACCCCAAAAGATAATCTCAATCTACCAGAATCTAATACTAGTTGCTGCTCGGAATTTTTAAGAGGCTTACCGTGGCCAGACCTCTGGATCTGGAGGGTGACCTCAGGACTCACGGAATCTGCTGCACAGTTAGCAGTCAGCCTTCTCAGCAAGTGAGGCATGCAGCAGAACATGGCTCTTTTTGAGGGACTTAGACCCGTTGTTGGGAAGTGTTGGTCTGGTGGATGCCTGTGAATAGCACTTAATTCACATTAGAAGCTTCGTCACCCTATAGTGGAGCTCCTCAACACTGGAAGGGTGGACTAGAAAGCAACAGGCAGCACCACGGATCTGCCAGGCATTCAAGAAGCAAGCTCTGCCCATTTCGGTGCTCCCTGATGGACGAGTCTCCTCAGCAGCCACTGTAAATGAAACCCGCCACTAGGAAGGAGCACGTCATTTCCCAGATAAGGACGTGGTAAATCTTTTTTGGCTGCCCAAAGCCCTCCTGACTTCCCCTCCAGAGTGAGCAGTATGCTACACTTTCCTCCCAGCCTTAGTATGAGTTATTCATGCAATGTTAAACAGCCTGTGGCCACCACCCAGACTCAAATGAAACACAGAGAAGAAACTCAAATATCTCAAATATCCACAGCTGAAAGAGCCCTTTACAGTGGGAGAAGTGATAAATAACAGGCTCCTGGGCCTCCCCACCCCCCTTGTCCTGGGTCTTTGAGGTTGAACCTGGGCACGGAATCACATTTGTCTTGGTGAGGCTGTAAGAAGTGGCTTGGGATGTCTGGTGAGCACTGAAATGTGAGGCTTGGTTACTTTCACATGTTATGCTAGAAGACAAGAAGAAAGGAGAGGAGATGTTCAAAATGGACTATCTTAGGCAAGAAATAAAAAGAATGGCAAGAAACTTACAGTAGAAGATCTTTTCTCTGGCAGAAGAAAAGTACAAGCGTCTAGAAGACGTTGGCATAAAAGCCAGAGGGAAGGAGCTGGCCCAGCTGGAGCTCAGGACAGTGGAACCCGCCCTGACAGTGGCAGTGGGCTGGGCAGCCCTACAGAATCTCAGAGCTGTTCGTTCTCCACTCTGGCAGTGTTTTCTGTGTCTCTGGAATATCAATAGTTCCTTGTTAGGAGGGACATCCTAGCCCGGTTTTAATTTCATGAAGATGAAAAAATATCTAATAGGACCACTGTGACATGTGTAAGGTTGAACAAATTGAGTTCTAGACAACACAGGGATGTCTGTGTTACATTCCAGGTAAAGTTGGTGTGAGGAAAACCCAACATATCATAAATACATTAACTAAAGATTTACATCACACCATGTATACATGAGTGAAAATACAAATTTTTTTGGACTCAGATTATGTCAAAAATAATGTGTCCTCTTATGCCAGCATTAATACTCTCCTCCAATTAGAAAAATGCGTGATGTAATATGCATGAAAATGCCAGAATAAAACTTAGCATTTCTTATGCAAAGTTAAAAATTCATTTTAAAATAGTAGAAGTGGGGGTTTGGTGTTTCAGAAGAAGAGAGGGACCAGTGGGAGAAGAGGGAGGGAAAGCAGAGTAATGAGGGGAGGGGAGAAAACATGATTCATGTATCAACAGGAATATCCAACCTGTGGTCCCTGGGCCTCATACTTCCCAGGATAGCTATGGATGTGGCCCAGGACATTTGCAGATGACAGTGTCATATCGCCAAATCAAAAGTTTGGACACACGTTTTACACATTGTACAGGTATAAAAATAGCATAAGCCTATTTAATTAAAAAAATAATCACCTTCTTTTAAAATTCACCAGCTTAAAATCAGGTTAGATCAAGAGTCCATTCTGCCTGCTCCCCACTTGGCATTGATTGCTAAGGGCTCTGGAATTCGCCTTTGGATTTGTAAACAAATATGAAAGACCTAACAGGAGCGGCATACATTCTGTAAGCAGGTGGCGGATGGGCCAGCATTTATTACTGGCCCCTAGCCCCTAATTAGCTGTGAGTTAAGTAGTAAAAATTTACCTGGAAAATACTTAGTCTCAAATCCCAGCAAGGTTCAGCCTGGAGGATTTATCTTACCATCATTTTAGAAAACAGGCAGGGCTTATTTTTCTTGCATAATCCTATGAGTGCAATTCCTGACAGTGTTTACCACAGAGAAGGAATTAACAACCTCAAGGGATGAGGGAGCCAGAGCTAGGCTCCTGCAGCCTCGCCAGACAACACCTGGGCTCTCCTCCCCCCCCCCCTCCCTCTTCATTTCTGTTTCCCTTCTTGTAAGTTGGGGTGCAGGATAGGAGGACTAGGCTTATTTCCAAAGTCCTGAGAGACTCTAGGAAGCAGGCATCTGGGAATCTTTCACAGACACCAGCACAGGGATTTTGTAATTTTATATCCATGAAGCTGGCTTGTTCGGTCCAAAAGGAGGACGGAAGTGAAC
This sequence comes from Peromyscus californicus insignis, assembly GCF_007827085.1. Lineage (NCBI taxonomy): Eukaryota > Metazoa > Chordata > Mammalia > Rodentia > Cricetidae > Peromyscus > Peromyscus californicus. Next base: position 21,583,509 of record NW_026294606.1, on the reverse strand, counting down.
TTGTCTTTTCTCCTGGGGCTCTCCTCTCCATTGCAATGCACAAGGATGGGGGTGCTGAACAGGCTGGGTGACTCACAGGGCCTGAAGGAGAAAGCCCCGAGTGACATCCCTGAGCTAGAGGGACAGATGCCACATCATTGCTGCTGATTTTCCGAGCCCTTGTGCCTGGCAGAGCCCTGTTCAGCCTCTGGGAGTCGCAGGGCCATGGCCTGCTTCTCAAAAATGGCCTCTGGAGACCATGGCTGCACACCCTGGCATGGCTGCACACCCTGGCATGGCTGCACACCCTGGCATGGCTGCACACCCTGGCATGGCTGCACACCCTGGCATGGCTCCCTGATGGCCTTTTCTCTGCAGAAAAGTCGAGGGTGTTAGGCTTAGCATCCTCGAGAAAGTGCAGCTTTTCCTCAGAGTTCAGAGTTCTCTGCTTTTTCTGCCATTGTTTGATCCCAGATCGCGCAGAACTTTCACAATGAGCAACTGGGTATGAGACTTAGTGGTAAAACACACCAAAGATGATTAGGGACTAGTTGGGAACTAATGGGGAGGGAGGTCTATACTGTGTGCCTTCTTTGGGATCTTAGACAAATGCCTCTGCACTTTTGTTGCCTTATGGAAATTTGGGGTCATTATTTGTTGAGATACATTTTTTTTCCTCCACAAAATTTTCAGTTAGTTTTAAAGTTATGGGGGAAGTTATCATTTTCTGCATGCTATCTAAATGTAAACAAAATCAATACTGCTTTGTTCAGTTATTAAGGTGGTGACGACAAATTCTTCCATTTGTTTTTCAAATGCTGATGGGAGTAGGGTCTGGGCAAAATCTTGTCCTGTTGATACAGAGGCCAGCAGAAGTACAGCTCTACCTGCCTAGACTTCTGAAGGGCGGTGGGGGGGGTCAGAGAGAGTGTCGCTTCACTGTTTAGTGTCCCCCAAAACTGCTCTGATGACAGTGCAAAGAGAACACGTAATTCTGAACTTCAATGGAGACATTTTTGCCGACTTTAAAGAAATGTTTTCCAAAATGTATCCTCCTGGATACTTGCTCCACGGATGGAAATAGATGTGGAGTTTTCAAGGCCAAACTCGATAAGGAAAACTGAGCTAGCAACATTGGACAGATGGCCTCCATCCACAGCTCTGGCTCTGCCTGTGAGCTTCGTAAGTCTCCTAAGATTATAAGTGTGTGTGCTTCTTTCCCCAGATTTATCTTGTTGTACTCTTCCTTTTATTTATTTGATTGATTGGTTTTTGGTTTTGTGTGGAATGTGTGTGTGTGTGTAAAGTGTCTTCCTCTATCTCCCTTCAGCTTATTTTTAATTTTTCAGCAATTCTTCCTTTCATACACATGCAGTGTATTTTGATCATATCCGCTCCCACCCTACTCCTGTCCTTAACTCCTCCCTGATCCACACCCCTACTCCACAGCCACTCCCACTGAACCCGAAGTTCATCAGTTCAGCCGACCAATGAGCTCCGGGGGTCCTCCTGCCCCCTCCCACCACAGCCCACCCCCAGCACTGGGACTGCAGGCAGATGCACACCTGGATTCTGACTCTGAAGATTGAACTCAAGTTCTCACACTTGCATGACAAGCACTTTACTGACAAAGCTACATCCCAGCCCCCAAACTGAGATGCCCCTGTCTCAGCCTGCCTAGTGCTGGGGTTACAGATGTACACACTCCACCTGGAACTTCCTTGTTCTTGTTGTTGATGATGATGATGATGATGATGAGGAGGAGGAGGAGGAGGAGGAGGAGGAGGAGGAGGAAGAGGAAGAGGAGGAGGAGGAGGAAGAGGAGGAGGAGGTGGTGGTAGTGGTGGTGGTGGTATGGTTGAGTTTATCGTTGGTTTTGTTTTCTGTTTTGAGGCAGACTCTCACAGTATCAACCCCATACCCCACCCCCAACACCCTGCTATGCTCAAGTTCTGGTAATCCTGTTCCCTTACTCCTGACCCCTGCAGTAGCCTGGACTATAGGCATGCAGCACTGTGCCAAGCACTCTTGTTTGGTTAGTTGGGAGTTTTTGGCAAAATATCACAGGTAATCAGTGCCCTGTAGGAAAGTTAATGTGCTGTGCCAGATTCCTCTCACGGAAGGATGGCACAGAGTTGTGGGCTGTCGCTCACTGTAAGAGACAGAGCAACCTAACACTGAGGGTCCTGCATGAGTTTTCTTTTCCTGGCAGATGCAGAGCTCAAACTATACCATTGTAACCAAGAAGAAATAGCTGAAGGTATTTATTCAGTGACTTCTAGTTAGCCGAGTAGTGGATGCTAATTAAATTGTTGAATTGATTGTAAGCTTGCTCCATTTCTTCTGGGTATGAGAGGCTTCATCTTTTCCATAGCCGGACTATATGTTCCATAGCCAGACTATATATCCTCTGCCAGGCTGGGGATTTTGGCGACCTTGTAACCTCAATGTCTAGAACAGTTTGGATCAGGATATCTCAAATATTTTATTCCAATAAATTCTCCATTTTGGAGGGCAGTATCCCACACATTGTGGGGTGCTTGGCAGCATCCTAGCCTCAAACACATGGATGTCATGAGCATCATCCCCCACACTGTGACAGACAAAGCTGTCTCCAAATACTGCCTGATGTCCTCTGGATGATACTATTACCTCAAGGTGAGAACCCCAGACTGGGTGGGTTGTGCCGAGGGAGCTCACCAAAGCAAGGGATCAGTATAGATTTAACTCATAGGGAGGCTTTTTGTGCAAGAGGACTGGTTTGGACAGAGAAAATCAAGAGGAAAGAAATCCTTAGTTGGTGAATACTATGATATACATGAAGAGAGGGGAGAAGAGTCACTCCCCTGGTGTTTTGGATTACAGACAACATCTATTCCTCCCTTCCCTTTGCCAAAGCTCTGCCAATTATAGGAATTATCCGTGACCTTCCCCAGATAGGGGAGAGACACTCTTTGTCTCAATGTGGTAGAAAATGAAATGAGGTTTAGAGGAATTAAACAATATGGCTCAGTTTCTTCAATAGAGGTTATGATTTCCAATTAGACCTTATACTACAAGACAGTATTTAAAGAATGGCAAATTACATACCAATGTATCTGGCCTTAAGGAGATGAACTATTGAAAAGAACAGTTCCTCAGCAGGGAGAGGAGGATGGAAAGGTTGTGTCAGATTCACAATGCTGTGGAGGAACAAGGATTGCTCTGTGTAGGTTGAGTAGTGTGGAGCTGGAGAAGCAAAGGTTAGAGAGACCAAGATAAGTGGATTTTGGCCAAAGGCACTCATGGGAAGATCAGAGGAGGGAGACAAAAGCTATACAAAATCTTAGGAAGGCCAGGCATGCTGCTTGTCCTGTTAGATTCTTTCCCCCCCCCTTTTTTTTTTTTTTTTTTTTTGGTCAACCTGACAAAAAGCCAGTGTCATCTGGGAAGAGGTAGCTTCAGCTGAGAGACTGTCTCCATCAGATTGGCCCACAGACAAGCCTGTGAAACATTTTTTTGATTAGTGACTGATGTGGGCGGTCCCAGCCCACTGTGAGTGGTGCCACCCCTGGGCAGGTGGTCCTGGGTTCTGTCAGAAATCTGGTTGAGCAAGGCATGAGGAACAAGCCAGTAGGCAGCGTTCCTTCATGGCCTCTGCATCTGTTCCTGCCTCAGGTTCCTACTTGAGTTCCTGCTCTGATTTCCTTGATAATGGACTTTTACCGGAAGTAAAAAGCAAGCAAAGCCCCTCTTCCTCAAGTTGCTTTTGGTCATGGTGTTTACTGAAGCAAGAGAAAGCAAACAGGAACAGTGGCACATACCTATAATTCCAGAACTCAGCACGCTGAGGCAGGGAGATGGAAAGTTCAGTGGTAGCCTGAGCTAGGTAGGGAGTTCTAGGCCAGCCTGTGTCACATAGTGAGGCCTATTCTCAAACAAGCAAGCAAACAAACAGAACCGAAATAAAAGCCTAGAATTAGATGAATGATAATTCCTACTTTCCACCAAGGAAAAGGCATGAGGTGACCAGAGGCAGTCTGGACCTCAGGTTATAGGAATTGGTCAAACAGAACTGTGACTCTGGTCTCACATCAGGTCTCATGTTCTAGTTCTCTTCTGTGGCTCACCCCACCCCCCAAAAAAAATACTGTGGTGCTAAAAATAGAATTCAGGACCTGGGGCATACTAGGCAAGCTCTCCACCTCTGAGGTGTACCCCCAGACTCCGGGACTCGTTTCTAATTGTTTAATAATAAACACTCATATGCTCCATCTTTGGATATAGCTGCTGCTCAGCAAACTTGTCTGTTCTTCACTCATCACTCATGAAAGCCCCCGAGGAGGCACCTCACTTTTTAGATGTGGAAACTGAGTCTCAGACAGGTTCAATAACCTGCAGGCCTCTAGCTCTTCAGACCTTTGCCCAGCCACCTCCTAAGCAACCTGCTAGGCACCATCGACAGCTTTCTCTTCCATCATCTGGAGACATCAAGAGCCTCTTGGTTTGCTTATCTATGAGTTGAAGGGTCTGAGTTTATGAATTCCTTTGGGGTCTACCCTTATGTTTCATGAATAATAAATTTTACCTCCTGGACAAATCAGACATGATTCAGTTGCTTAATTCCATATAGGGAAGACTTTTTCCGTTAAAAGGAGGTGGGTTTTTAACATTTCTTCCTGTTGAGGACCTTGGCTATCTCTGAGGTCTTGCAGGACCTGCTAACCTGGGCCTTCCCTGAGGGTATGACTGTGTTCATTAATTTTGAAATTATATTATTATTGTTATTCATTGTTGTGCATGTGAATGCATGCACATGTGCCATAGTGTGCATGTAGAAGTCAGAGGACAACTTTCAAGTGTCGGTTTTCCTTCCACTCTGGGATCTGGATTGAGCTCGGGTCATCCAGTTTACATAGCAAGCACCTGAGCCATTTCACAAACCCTGTTTTTTTCATTAAAAAAAAAAATCTGGTGAACACCTTGTTGTGAGCAAACTGATGATGGTTTTCCTTTTTTTTCCATTTTTGCCTAATTCATTTGCACAGCAAGAAAATCAGATTTCCCAAGTTCACTTGTAGAATATTGCCAAGTAAAAAAGAGAAGAGGAATTGCTTCCCAGAGGCTGGGGAGGGAGAAGGGTGGTCACTGGATGAGGAACTCTGGCCAGGTGGGAGTGGGACATTCTGGTGTGTTAGTGGGTAGTATGGGGACCATGTAGAACAGTGGTGCACTGATTTTGAAGAGCCAGAAGGAAGGATTTCTATCATACAGAAATGATAACCATAGGTAAATATAGGCTTTTAGCCTAATTTAAAAGTTGTATAATACCATGCTACTATGTACCAACTTTATATTTTTGTGCATCAGTTAAAAACAACTCAATTTACATTTTTGTAAAAGTGTGTGATTCCTCAAGATAGATACCAACAGAACGGAATAGCTGTGCTCACCGTACTGACTGGAATCAGTGTAGGAGCACAGCATCAAGTTGGTGGTACTCATGATGAAAGAGTTCACGCAGATGCTTGGAAACCTTCTCTTTAGAAACCAGCAGATAGTAAAAGTTTTACACTTTCACCATATGGTCTCTGACTCATAGAGCAAATGCGGCCATAAGCAATATATAAGTGAATGAGCATGGCTATGTGCTAATAAAACTTTATTTACAAAGAACAGCAAATAGGCCAGATTTGAAGTAAGGGTCAGAGGTTGTCTACCCCAACTATACTCCAAGGTATGAAGGAACAGACAGAGATCCCAGATATGTCACTTGAAGCTATGTGACCTTCATTAGATTGTGCCTCAGTTTCCATATCAACAATATGATGAGTCTACTGGTATCTGCATATAGGGTTGATGGTAGGATTAAATGAGATTATAATATCCAGCAATAGACACAGACCCAAGCATATAAGCAGTCAGTAAGTTGTGGATATTATTTTAAATGTTCTCTCTCTCTTCCTGGTCTCTTAATTTCCTGCCTTTCACTGGGTTAAGTGAATTGACATCAAATCCTTGCTTGTGAGTGCTATCATCAAATGTTCATTTGCATTCACCTGTCAATATCTCCAGACTTCTTTCTTGAGTTTGAAGGATAATGTATATGTTGGTGGCTTCTACTAGCTTGTAAATGTAGAATCCCAAGGCATGTTACACACAGGACCTGGCACGTAGCCCAACATGCTGTGCTGGTATAGCTAATGGGGGAGGAAGGAAGCATGAAGAATTACAAGATGAAGAATTCGGGAAAGAATGAACTAATGCCTTGGAAATCTCGTGGAATTTCAATTAAATAGGAATTCTGATGGGGGAGATTTTAGCATTATGTGTGCATAAATAGCTCAGTTTTTCACATGTGGAATCAATTAGCCACTTGGCTCTGTTAATTAGGGATTCCCTGAAGTGGAATCCATCGCTCATAAACTAGGAACATTAAAACTCGTCAAAGCACTTGCTTTCCAAACGATCTATTTATGTTATAGCTGAACCAAGGAAGATAAATCACACATGCAAAACAGCTGTCTGCTGTAGTGAAAAGCCTCCGCCTTCCTGCAGATTGAGGATACTCATTTCAAACAGTCACTCATGTGCTGAGTCAGTGAGCATCTCATGATGAGTGGCTTAGGCGAAGGAGGAGCTTCCACACAGCCTCCAGCTTCTCCTAGGTTCCTTCCCACTGCTTTTGTGCTGGAGCTTGAGTCAGGTCAGTCTTCCATGTGGAAGATAGTCCTGTGCACTGTGGGATAAACGGCCACTTCCTCTCCTCCTCCTAGAATGCCAGGAACAAACCCTGACCTCAGCTGCACGGATAGGTGATGTCCCTGGGCATTACTTAGTGTCGGATGGGAGGCAAACCAGTCCCCCAATTGCAAACCACTGTTATGGTCAAGTGATTTAGGAGTTCCTGAGATGAACAATGATAACATATCCCTATTGCTATACATTTCTGATTTCTCAGGAGAGTCTTGTTTTCATAGATTCTGCTCATTGGCCCAACAGGTATGTGTAAACCTAGATGGCCCTGTATTCTGATTTTTTTAATTTTAATTGTAAAATCTGGTGACCATGCCTATACAGTGTCTGTCATGGGTAGATCTTAAAATGTGAACACATTTATTGTGTCATCATTCACTCTGTATCCATATATTCAGGCAAATAATTGATGCTTTCCCCTATAGTTAATGACTGTGGCTCTAATTCTATCCCAACAGTGTTATAATCTCTTGAAATTTGTTTCATTTAAAATTTTAGGCAGAGAAATGTAGATTTAAAGATGTATTATCATTTGGTGTGTGTGTGTGTGTGTGTGTGTGTGTGTGTGTGTGTTGCCACGTGTAGGCGTGAACATAGAGCCAGAAGAGGGCATCAAATCCCCCAGAGTTAGAGCTACAGGTGGTTATAAGTTGCCCTATGTGGGTGCTGGGTAACAGATTTGGGTCATGTCAATAACAATATGTGCTCTTAGCCACTGAGCCATCTCTCCAGCCCCAGAATGCTATATTGTGATCGATCTGACTTTTCCCATATCAGTGGTAAAAAGTTTAATCTTTTACAGTGGAACTACATATTATACAATCATCGATTGTTCTAATAATGTGTCAGATGTGATGTGGACAGGGAGAGGCAGCTGTTTGGATGAGTATTGTTCTGTCTGTCTACCCCAATGCCTTTCAGGTATGTAATGTAATGTCTGAAGGGTGTTCATCATCTTTGGAGAACATTTCATTTACTAAAGTAAGAGTGGTACTCATGACTTTGAAGCAGGTGTCAAAAATGGCCACTTTGTAAAATTGGTTTTGCCAACAATGAAAAATGAAAATCAAGGTGTGTGCTCCTGACATGCTCTTAGATCAGGTGTTGCTGAGAAGTGTGACTATTTAACCTGTAAGAAGAAAGCCCAGCTGCAGAGCGAGGTGAAAGGTTAGCCTTCACATCAGGTCTTGAAGATCCTTATGTTAGGAAGGATATGCATGCAGATTTCCACATCACTACCTATGAGACTTACAGAACTGAGTACTCTAATAAATATCACCTTTTCATTATCAGAGAAAGCAGTTCAAAAAATACAATCTTTTATTAAATATTATAGAATAGTCATGGTGAGATTTTTCCTGCTATTATTAGCTGTGGAATAACTTTAAATTATTTATGAGCCTATTCTTATATTTACCATTCATTAAAGAGAGAGATTTTGCACTGAGCATGAGTGCTTTGAGATTTTATTGTGGCCCGTCATATTTTAAATCTGAGCATTTCTAAAATATGGTTATTTTGAGCTTGCTATATTTTCCCCATGTCTATGGAGTGTATATGTGTATGTATGTGTGTCTGTGTGTCTGTGTGTATATATATATATGTATATATACATATGTGTGTATATATATATGTATATATATATACATATATATATGCACATACATGTGTGCATGCAGTGACCTGCTGCTGCCACTATCCCTGTTTGACTGGAGAAACTGTGGAAAACAGATGACAAAGCGATCCCTTATTTATCAGCTCTCTGTCCTTGTGAATCCACTGCTGGGCAGTGGAATAAATCCTGCTGCGGTGTCCACAGCAGTATTTTCGGATTCTTCTTTCCATGTGTACACAGCATCTGTGGTGGTTTTGTTTATGAAACACTATGCTGTAAACTGTGTGTTTTCTCAAACTAGAAGAGAAGTTTGAATTTTGCTGTTTTTGTTGTTATTTTGGACTTCTGGTCAACATCTGTAGTTAAAGAAAGTCTCAACTTTGTGAAACTTACAAAAAAGCAGTTGGATGTGATGGCGCACTCCTGTAATCAGAGGCTGAAACAGGTTTGAGAGTTCAAAGCCAGCCTGGGCTCTTTCGTGAGACCTTGTTTCAAACGCAAAGACAGAACTGTCACTTTGGAGCTGGTGACACAGCTGCGTGGCAGAATGCTTGCCTAGCATTTATGAAGCCTGTGGTTCATTAGCCAGCATCACAGATTTAAAAAAAATAAAAAGTCCTTCACTTCCATTCCTGGATGTTACAGAGTGAACCGATCTCCTCCTGATTTCCCGTTTTCTCCAGCATTAAGGCATCATCAATCTTACTGCACAGCCACTTATACAAAGAGAAAGGCAACCCAGACCAGGAAGGTCTCAACAAAGGCACTGGCTGCAGTTTCTACACAGGAGGATACATACAGACTGATAAATAAAGGTCCCACAGAAAGAGCCAGCAGCACTATGTGTGACTCAGTATCTTCCCTCACTCAGACTCCAAAATATTAACAGCACAGAATGGCCTGCCAGTTCTTAGCCATTGGATTTGCAGCAGCCGTAACATCTGCACCCCTGCTTCTTGGCAGGGTTCTGGCTTGGAAAAATAAAGACTATTTTGATTCCACCCTCCACCCCCTGTACCTCATTCCAGTCCCAACTGCATCACAGCTGGAACTCTGGTGTCCTTTTGAGTTCAGGGTATAGCAGCTGCACTTCCTTGACTTATCCTAGCTAATGTTATCACCAGAATACTGCATAGCAAAGTATAATTACCAATTTTATGGACAAATTTTCCCTAAGGAGCCATCTGTTAAGAAGCTCCATTAAAATACTGGGTCCTCTGACAGAAAGCTGTAGGTAGCAGCCATTGGCAATTGTCTTTATAATAGTCCTATAATGCTGTTTATTTCTAGCTGTTTATCCTAGTTGGCTAGACTCGAAACAGTTGACTCAGTCTGTCAGAATCTGGAAACATGACTGGCACTAAAATGGCTTCATCCTGTACAGTGCCAGAATGCTGTAGCTCTGAGGACAGCTGGCATGCCGTCCTCCCGTCCCTCAGAGTACCCTAAACAAAGAGTTACTTTATAGTTTTTAATAAAATAGTTTACAATTTATACCAAATACAGTAGAGAAAAATGGCCCCAAGAAATAATCTAAAATTCCTATATCATTTTATCTTCAGAAAAATCTGAAAATTGGTTTCTATAAATCTGTCTGACCAGCAGATTCATATTCTCTCTCTTCCTCTCCATGCCCACAAACGTGTATTGAATTGAATTCATAAAAGGCAGATCTAGGTCTGTTGGACAAACCAACTTTTGCTAAAGTACTTAATATAGATTTTCTCCTCCAGCCACTTCCTGTCATGTTGTACTTTATGGAAGAAGTTCAGTTATCTTCTGCCTGGTGGTGGAGAGCCTCTCCCCAGTGGGTGTGGCTGAGGGCTGAGGGTAGAACAACCCAGCTTCTGGTTCTGGGACAAGGTCTTATCTGTGACTTACACAGAGGACTTGTTTGTCAAACTGATATATTCTAACTGTGCAGACTTCTTCTCCATTTGTCAAAAGCAAATCTTTAGTCTGGCTTGCCCTCCTGAATTGACTCTTTCTTGAATTAGCAGGACTCTGTATGTCCCCTAACTTTTTATAACTGTCAGAGGGAATGATTATATTTGCATTTGAGCCAGTATGAATGGCCAAAATTTTTTTTTTCTTTTTCTGGGTAGTAGAAAAAAGGCAATTTGCTTCCAATGTTTCCTGAGGGATTGTTCAACAAATATCAAAGGCACCCGGTTTTCTTCCGCTTAGCATCTCTGCTACAGATCTCAAGCCACTCTCATTTAAATAAATTCCTCTGGTATCACTGATGTTCGCTTGCCTTGCTGCATGTTTGTGAATGTGTTTGAATTACTCTTGGCCTTTCTGATTGATTTAGCTATAAGATTAAAACACAAATTATTTCATTTTCCCAAAACAAAAATTAATTATAGATATGTCTTATTAGAGAAGCCAGTGTGCTCTGCTGTATTCATTTGTCTATAAATACTATATTTCCATTCTTCATTAGAGTGTCATTTTCATGTAAATTAAATGCTAAAGGGTAAAAATAGATTTAACATCCAACTGAAGGTTGGATTTGTTTTTTAAATCCACCATACCATTTTAGTGCATTTTTAACTTTCTGCTTAAATCATTCCTACAACTGTATTTTAGAGTTTAAAGAAACTCTCTAGTTATAGTTAGAGAAATACCAATGGAAGATTTATTATACTTAATATATGAATTTGTGTGAATTTTATTATAAGTTTATAACAATTGTTAGACTCTTAACCTTGGCCAGAGGTGGGCTTCTGTAATATACAGCTCTATCAGTAACGCATATTATTCCCATTTTAAAATGAACAAATTTACTCATGGATCTCATGTCTGGTCACTCCAGGACCAGGTTTGTCAGTTACCATTGATGTTAGGCGTGTGTGAGCCATCTCCAAGCAGATATGAAGACCTTAGATTCTCTCAGAAGAGCAGGGAGAACCCAGTGGGTCCTCAATCCAAGTTCACAATAGCTATCCTTTGCTGCTGTGTGAACACTTAGGGACAAACAGCCTAATAGATAAAGCAGCTGTGATGTGGGTAACTTGTCTACCAGAGGAAGGAAGCAGACAGAGCTAGGACATAAGAGCCATCCCTGATGAGTCTGGGTAAAACTATCGAGTCTGTGGAAGTTAGAGGAAAGCTGGCCTTGAAGGCAAGCAAGGAATTTCTCTCTGAGCAGTTAGGCAACAGCCATTGGCAAGATGGAGAAATGAGAAATGAGCAAGACCCAAAATCATTCACTTCAAGTAAGCAGTTCACTTAGCACTGTTAAAGCCTTTTATTCATTCAGAACACTCTCCCATTCTCCCCCATGCTGTTATCATCTCCATTTGATAAACGTGATAAAGACCAGAGAAGTAACTTGACTGGAGTTATACAGCTAGCAATTAAGAGAGCCTTCTAGGCTAGAAGTATGAATTTAGAAATACTCAGATTACCCATTTAATTAAAGCCATGGGAGTGAGTAAAGTAGCTGAGGGAGAGATAGCCCTGGGAGATTCTGTGATTTAAATCAAGTCCACAGAGAAGGAGAAATGCTGTACGTAGCCTGGGGGGTGTGATTGTGCGCATGTGCATATACATATGTGTACATGTGTGCCTTCTGATAGACCAGCTTCCTTTAAATGAATATTCAAATGTTGGAATGGAAGTCATGAACGGATTTGGATTCATTACAGACTGAGAAACAGCTTATAAAAGTGTCTGAAATTCTGCCAGAGAGAAAGAAAGATTTGAACATGTCAACACTCTGTATATACTGAAGTAAGTTATTTCCTTGCATTAGGATTAAGTCCAGCTACAGAAAAGTAAAATAAAATGGGGATAATATAAGTTAGATAGGTATTTATCTCTCATATAAAAGAAGTGCAGAGGTAGCCATTCAAAGCTGCTCGATACAGTGGCCCACAGAATGTTACCTGGTCACTTTCTTCATAACTATGAAATGATGCCTGCCCTCCTTCCTCCATGGCTGCCATGTGCCAACCATTTTATCTCTGCTCTAGGAATCTTCAGATGGGAAAAGAAAACTAAAGTGTCTTGTCTCTTCCCTTTAATTAGTCTTATCTGTAGTCATTCAAAACCCTTGGGCTCATATCTCATTGATCAAAGGTTGATGATAGGCCCACACCTATAGTTAGAGGACGATAGGAAACCATCTTTGAATGGGCAAAAATCAATTTGTGTTCACTAAAAAGGAAAGGAAAAGGTATTTGGCAGGCCATTGCCAATTTTTTCTTTGGTAAAGAGAGTATGATATACTGTGAGAAATGGGTCTTGGGTCTCAAGAAAATTACCATACAATCCAAAGTATTCTGGCAAGTCAAAACATTTTACTTCTGCAGAAGGGTGTGTGGCACCACAGGAATCAAACAGACAAGTACACCCAGTGGGAGTCCCCACTCTTGTTTTTATTTCTAACAATAAACGGGACCTCCTTTGGCTCACTCTGAGTGGTCTGAGTTTGGCTTCATATTCCTACATGATTAACTGATTTAAAAATTACACAGTTGAGAAGTAAAATGCAGTCTAGGGTGCCGAGTATAGCCTTGAGCATAAAGTTTGATTTCAATAAGTGCTGACCCTGGAGACATTTGAATTTCTGTCAAGTGACTTCTCCACAATTTTTCTAAATGGAGTTCTGTCTGATTTAACTTTTCGATGGTTTCTTTTGTATTTTCCAAATATGCCCACACCACCTCTTGTTGGTTTATAATAAAGAGACTCCAGGGGTACCATAACTACCCAAGTGCTTAACAGTGACAAAACACTACTCAGATGGTTGGTGTCAGCCCTCTGTTGACTCTCTTGCATACTATAGGCACTTAAGTATGTTGTCATTGAGAAGGCCTTGACAGAAATTAATCCATCTCACCCAGCAGTCAGGTCAAAGGTAGGAACTGTGGCTGCGTGAGAATGCTATAGCACAGGTCTTGCATTTCAGAGACTGGAGCCTGACTCCCCACAGCCATTTCCCAGCAGCAGGCATGGATATTTGATGAGCTCCATAGGACAGCTTCCCACAGAGATATCACCTGTTCTCTGCTGAGCTCTGTACCCAATGAAAACTCTTTTCCAGAAGATAAAGCAGAAGCCTCCTCAGGAAAGACAGCTGTGTGTGTCGTTAGCCCTCCTGGCCCTCACTGTCTTGACTGGCTAGGAGACTAACAAGGATGTCAGGCAAAGCCAGTCTGATATCCGTCATGGAGGCTGTGTTGAAGGGAGGGACTCTGCCATTCAGACAGTAGCTCAGGAACCCCTGGAGTGGATGCAGTCACAGTGAGACATTTCAGTCCTGGAGTTTGCGTGTTGCTTGGACATTCCCAGGCATGAGTCAGACTCGGTGAGTTTTCTTTTGTTTGTGTTTGAACATAAGTCTTGGGCAGTCAGGGATGCCTGCAGATACTGATGGTGTTCTGGAATTTGGAACTTGAGTTGAGAAACAGTTGATAGCTTTGGTTTGAATAATGCCCTTAAAGATCATTCTGTCTCACAAGCCAAGGGTTTCAGTCTTCCAGCATGTAGATTCTGGATAGGTGTTCCTGCCTTTTAGCATGTAGATACTGGATAGGTGTTCCTGTCTTTCATCGTGTAGATTTTGGATATATGGTTCCTGTCTCTCAGCATGTAGATTCTGAATATGTGGTTCCTGTCTCTCAGCGTGTAGATTCTGGATATGTGGTTCTGTCTCTCAGCATGTAGATTCTGGATATGTGGTTCCTGTCTCTCAGTGTGTAGATTCTGGATATGTGGTTCCTGTCTCTCAGCATATAGATTCTGGATGTGTGGTTCCTGTCTCTCAGCGTGTAGATTCTGGATATGTGGTTCCTGTCTCTCAGTGTGTAGATTCTGGATATGTGGTTCCTGTCTCTCAGCATGTAGATGCTGGATATGTGGCTCCTGTCTCTCAGCATGTAGATTCTGGATAAGTGGTTCCTGTCTCTCAGCATGTAGATTCTGAATATGTGGTTCCTGTCTCTCAGCGTGTAGATTCTGGATGTGTGGTTCCTGTCTCTCAGCGTGTAGATTCTGGATATGTGGTTCCTGTCTCTCAGTGTGTAGATTCTGGATATGTGGTTCCTGTCTCTCAGTGTGTAGATTCTGGATATGTGGTTCCTGTCTCTCAGCATATAGATTCTGGATGTGTGGTTCCTGTCTCTCAGCGTGTAGATTCTGGATATGTGGTTCCTGTCTCTCAGCATGTAGATTCTGGATATGTGGTTCCTGTCTCTCAGTGTGTAGATTCTGGATATGTGGTTCCTGTCTCTCAGCATATAGATTCTGGATGTGTGGTTCCTGTCTCTCAGCGTGTAGATTCTGGATATGTGGTTCCTGTCTCTCAGCATGTAGATTCTGGATATGTGCTCTCAGTATTGTTCCTCTGAAGATGAGACAGTATTAGCTTATTTTTTGGTTTCATTTTACGACTTGAAAGAATAAGCGTTTCTTCTCTTTCCTCAAAATTGTTAATAGTCCCATATATTGAGTTGTCTAATAAATGCTTAATACATTTTTGTCAAGCAAGTGCATTATAACCTCTGGCTCCATAGTCCTCATAAATACCAAAATATTTGCATATTCAAGTCCCTTATGTAAGAGGGCATAGTATTTTCAAAGAGCCTACACAAGGCTCTTATATGATATAAATCATCTCTAGATAGCTTATTATATACAATATGATGTCATTGATGTGTAAACAGTCATTATATTGAATTACTTATGGATTAATAGTAAGAAAAAGTATGTTTGTGTTCAGTAAAGGCCCAAGTCCTTTAGAATACTTTGAAAGTTATTGACTCCATATGTGAGGCACCCGTAGATACAGAAGGCCAACTATACTTCCCTCAACTATCCAGAAGCTATGAGGGCAGGAGTTGTGACATTCAGCCTGTTCTTTGCAATGTCCATGTCTTTTTTCCTAGATCCAATGTCTTATCCTTCAGTGCTCAGGCATCTTGGAAAGAAGAGATGGAAATGCGGCTTAGTGATATAGCACTTGCCTAGCATGCATACAACTCTGAATTCCACCCAAGCACCACAGAGATAAATAACTAGTCAATCTAAGTTTTGGAAAGAGAAGAAGGGACTGCAAGCTCAATTGGAACTAATATAGTTATAAGTCTCACTAAGCAACTTAGAGGAAAACTGCAAAGATGCTCTATCAATTAAAATACCATATTGCAAGAAAATAGGAAAAGGTGCTTGACAGATTGCAAGCCCAAATTCTAGCAAAATTCCCCTTGAGCAACTTGTGGGGGAGTCCCAGGTGGGACTGTGCAGTTCACTTAGCACTGATTCTCTGCAGAATGGAAGGGTTCCATTTCATAGTCATTAACTGTGCTTTCTGATGCCCTCCAGCTAAGACAGAGCTGCTCCTCCCATGCAAACCCCGAGAAGGCTCCCTTGAAACCCTAAGTGACTGTAGTTAGAGCAGCAGGCCTAAGCAATCAATAACCAAAATGTGGAGCCAGACAATACTTATTGATCACCTATTAAATAAGTGCCACTTGCAGTTTTACATGCTAATATAATGATTATGCATATAATCAGGATAATAAGTGCCATTATTCCAATTTTGAAGTTAAGGAAATATAGTTCTGAGAGGATAATTTGCATAAAGTCTGGGTGCTAAGTGATGATGGGTACTTGCAGCTTTGATGTTCAGAGTTCAAATTCTGAGGTCCATATATTTAGTCATAAGAATTTAAAAACACAAAAAAATAAGCACTAAGCTGAAGGTGAATTCATTTTTTTTTTACTTTTTTTAAAAGAAGATTTATTTATTTACTTTATGTGTCTGAGTGTTCATTCACTGTGTATATGAATGATACTTGCAGAGACCAGAAGAGGATGAACTGAGTTATACCTGGTTCTAAACTGCTACATGGGTGCTAGGAACCAAACCTGGGTCCTCTGCAAGAGCATCAAGTTCTCTTAACTGTTGAGCCATCTCTCTAGCTCCTCAAAACTTCTTGTGGGGAAAAACTAACCAGTGGCTTATCTTGTTGATAGTGTGTTAAAATTCTATCATCTTCCATGCAGAAGAATAATTAAAGGTCAGTAGAGAGGGACTATAGGACAGGAAGGAAAGAACTTTTGCTTCTGAGAACAGACTAAAGACTCACTGCATGTATTCTGAGACAAGGGGAATAGAAAATTCCTTGTACACTTCGTAGGAAACAAACAAACAAGGTTTCTTGTCAAGACGAGCCCAGTTAGAGCTATTGATAGTAACTGAAATACATACACCTGGGAAGGGAAGAAAGAAAATTAGGCTATTTTAGCAAGACTCAATATCCTGGCAAAAAATATCCTTCCCAGAAATCTTGTTTAGATTCCATGTAATCACTACAAAAATGATAAATGGCACTGGAAAACTGGTCTGGGAGCTAATGGGAACCACATAAGGAAATTGTCATCCATCAGGGGACAAAAATGAGAACTCAGAGCTTAAGAGGAAATGGACTAAAAAATGGTTCTTAAATGCAATGCAAGCTTTAATGTGATCCTCTGGCATCTTTCCTCCATAGACAGGCTAATATCAGGAAATCTTGGGAAAGGCTCAAGGGAGATACAATGCCTAGGAGTGTATAAACCTTGACAGGGTCAATGGCAAGAAAGTCTGTTTGCAAGGGGCTCACACAGCCAGGCCTTGAGCACCTTCAAGCCGCTCTCATAACACAGTGTGTGAGCCACGCTGAACAGTCTCTAGACTCATGAATCCTTTGTATTCTTTTAATTGTGTGTGTGTGTGTGTGTGTGTGTGTGTGTGTGTGTCTGCATGTCTCACCTTTTATGTGACAGTCACGGGGAAGCTTGTGGTCAGTTATTTGCTTCTATTATGTGAGTTCCTGGAATCAAGCTCCAATCATCAGGCTTGGCAACCAGCACCTTAACCCACTGAACCATTCACCAGCCCAAGACAGTGATTTTAACTCCCCGTATAAGTTGGCACATTCTGGGGATGTCTCTTGGACCCCTGTTTGTCTTCTTTCTTGCAAGTGTGTAATGCAGCAAACAAGACATCATTGCATCGTTTGGAATACTAGGGTGTAAAAGACCTTCATAATGTCCCACGAGGAAACACCAATCAGTCAGATCTGTGATTGACTCTGGGCACCAAGGGTTAAAGAAAGCTTAAAAGATTTATAACAGACATCCTTGGAGCCTTTAAAAGGCTAATTTTTAATGTGATGTGATGTATGTTAGCCATAATTGAAGAGAAATAAAGTTAGGAAAAAATTATTCCTATAGGATAGAGATGTTTTGCAGATCTAATGAGATAGAGTGAGAATCTAATACTTAGAATGAAGCACCAATGAACACTGGGCATTACAAAAGAACCCCCAATGATTTGAGGGGTCAAGGCCAGAAGACACCTGAGCTCCTTTTATGCACTCGTGTTCCACGTTCAGCACTTCTAACACAGGAGAGGAATCAAACCTTTTTGTTTGTTTGTCAGCTGAGGATTTATTGGTGTAAATGCAACCATATAAAAACACAACCATATGAAAAACACAGTCACAATGGACCCTCCCATCCCCCAAGCCCAGTCCCTGAGCCCCCTTCTGGAGGAGGGCCAGCCTGACACCTCCTCAGCACATCCGGTAGTTGGAGCAAGAGGGCTCACATAGCTGGCCTTGAAGTCCAGGTCCATGGGAAAGTCCAAGTCGAGATTGTTTGTGGCATTGGGCCTCATGCCAGTGGTGCCAAAGGTCTCCTCACCAGTCTTCACTGTTAGGTAGTCCTCCATGTAGAACACAGTCTGCTTCCAGTACATGTATGGGGACTCAGGACTGGTAGAAAAGCCAGTCCTCTTGTGGCATTGGTGCTGCATGCCCGTGATAAATGGCTGGCACCTGTTAGCCTCATCATCTCAGACTGGGTCACCCTTTATGTGACATTCATTGAGCACCAACATTATAACGACTGCAAGATCCACTGGTGGGAGAATGTTTTGGTATGTTTTGCTTCAAAGACATGGCCGTCTAAGAGCCCTTGGTGGATGTGGTAGACCTGAAGCAGCTGGTCACTAATGCCTGCCTCATAAAGGACATGGACTTTTATACAGTCAAGGTAGAGGACCTGACCTTCACCTCCCCCTTCAGTCTACAAGTGAAGAGGAATAACTGTGTACATGCATTGGAATCAAACATTTTAACCAGTGTTTCGGATGATAGTCTTACATGTGGTCAAGTTTGAGGTCTACTGGTTAGGAAAGTCTAGGCACAGTTGAGACCACGCAAAATTCCTATGATTCCCCAATACACAGGCAAGTGGTAAGGGATAAGGAAACCTCATCCCTGGAGAAGCTGCTATGGGCCCTACTGTCTACCTGGCACCAGAGGAGCCTTTTCATATTCTGATGGCCCTTCCTAAACACATGCTTTTTACCACAAAGGAAACTTTCAAGATATGCCTGCTGTGTTGATTGCATTTCCACTGGTGTGCCAAAGTACCCAAGAAAAGTCAACTTAAAGGAAGAATGATTTATTTGGCCCCCGGTGTCAAACGCTTTGGTCCATGGTCACTAGCCCCATTTTTTGAGTACCTGCCATAGAGCATCAGCATGTCACAGCAGGAAGCACATGGTGAGCGTGACACTGCTCACCTCACACTGACCAGAAAGAACAGAGAGATAGGAAGAGATAGGATCACAAATTCCCCCTCCAGGCGTGGCCCCAGGGTCCTAACTTCCTCCCAGTAGGCCTCACCTCTTGACAGATTCACCACAATCCAGAAGGACCACCAGCTGATACTGGGCCTTAAACACATGACCTATGGGAGCTTTTTGACCCAGCTCAAAACACCTGGTAATCCTTCTAAGTTAGCATTGGCCCTATTTTACAGAGAGGATGCTGACGGAACTTTCTCAAGATTGCACAGTGAATTTGGTTTGTGCTGTACACTTGGGGATTTATTGCTTAGGAGACTCTCAGCACAGTTGAGATTGTGTACAGTTTTAAAAATTCCATGTCCTTCCCTTTGGTTTGCAAGTAAGAGAGAGCCCTAACGCAGCCTAACCTAACTGGAAAGGGAGCTATTGGCTCAGGTGAGAAAGGTGTCTAGGGTTTGAATAGTTTTCAGGTTCTGCTGGATCCAAGGTTCCATGTGACATAACAGTGTCTTGTCACCCAAGGCATCCTCTGTTCTCTTCTCCTGTCTTGACTCAATTCTAAGGCAGCCTCTCCTCTCAAAGGAGCAGGAAGATCACCTGCAGTCTGAGTTGCAGGACAAGGGTCGGAGAATTGTGGCCCTGAGGATCAGCTGCGTGTTTTTATAAAGGAAGTTGTATTAGAACACTGTGTTGTCCATATGTATAGGTTGGCCTGTGACCGCCTTGGAAGGCAGTATCAGAGTTGTGCATTTACAATGGAGACTGTCTGGTCCACGAAGCCTACAGTGTGTTTACTATCTGGCTTCACAGAAAGAATTCACTGACCTCTGTAGGAGAAGCCCATCTTAGCTGAGGTTTGACTTGACTCTGGAAGGCACAAATTATTTTACTGTAAGAACGTTAGACCTGATGAACAAAGAGTCCACATTAGTTAAAGATTGTCCATGGATTAACACGTGCTTTACACGTTCGTTCACAAGTTAAACAGACAAGTTCTGTTCCCAGGTCACATACACTCCATGGATCAAATGAGTGAGAGCCTGTTAGGTAGGATTCTGTACTCATTACACATATCAGTGGTTGAAGGTTAAATTCCTAGAGCTGAAACTGGAATTTTGTGTTGAATGTCTCAGGAGGAACTCTGCTGATAACATCTAGGCATCTTGATAATTGTAACACTGAGTCTGTGTAATTGGAGGTTTAAATGGAACCTAGTTGTCTGGGCTGTTAGCTGTGCTCTGCATTCCTTGACTGCCTGTGGTCATGGACTAGAAACAGCCTCATCATTCCAGGGCCCCATTTATGAAATGAAAAGTAGTTGTCATAACAGGATCGTATCTTCTCAAAGCTGATGGACTGTTTTGTGACTTAGAGGTTCGTTCACTATTAACCAAGGCTGGATAAAGATTTTTCAGTTTGCAGTTCCAATGCTGACTATGGTAGTGTAGCACATCTAGTCTGTAACTCCACATGAATCTTAGCCTGTCTGTTAACAAGTTCCTGAATGGAGTCTCATTGCTTGGTCTCATCCTTGAGTGAATCCCTGGAGGTAGACGGTAACTGGCCAGCACAGGGCCACATGCCTACCTCTCCTGTTAGGATTAAAGCCGGATTCTTTGTGAACCCCCAGAAGGAAGCCTTTGTCACCTGATAGAGGCTAAAAAGAACTCACGTCCACCAGTATCCGCCAGGTGGTAAATTTGAACCCACACCATCTTAGCTTCAAAATTAACAGTCTTTTCACTGTCCATCATGTATAGCGTTTTCTAGATGAAGCAGGTTCAAGCTTATTTCAGTCTGAACTGGTACCTTCCAGTCTTCTAACCATAGTTCATAGCAAAGGCGCTTGGTAGAGAATGCCCTACAGCTGTCCTGGTAGCCCAGTGTGGGCATCCTCCACAGAACCTGCAGACAGGTATGCATGGGATACATTTTAGGGTAAGACTGCACTCCTTCCCCCGTGCTTGGTTCGAACCTGTTCATACTGGCATCTGTTTTGTAACCTTTCCATGCCCAGAAGCCCTTGTTTTCCTCGTCCCTGGAGCCCTCCCACGGCTTGGTCAGTGACACGGATTTGAAGAGCCAGACCTTCACACAGTGGGGACAGGTTTTAAAAATAGCCATGTCTTAATTAAAAGGCACGTGTTTCTTTGCTTCTGGGCAGCTCTTGCTTCCTATTCATTAGCCCCTCCCAGGTGTACAGTGGGGACGCTGTGCGACACAGCCTCCGAGAGCAGTGTGCGGGGTTCACAAGGTGACGGGATACAGGTGTCTAGCTCAGGGCTGGCACGGATGCAGTGGCTAAGAGTGGCAGCTGTCGTTAATACTGTCACCGTCACCGTCATCATCATTCCTAACATCGCTGTCATTGTGTTTTCTGTCGCTGTGGCAAATACTTGAATCAAATCAACGTACAAGGAGGAAAGGGTTTGTTTTGTTTTGCTTTTACAATTTTATGCATATATACAACTTAATTTGGTCAGCTTTACTACTAATTACTCTATTTTGCCCCCCCCCCCTCCGGCTGAATGCTCTTTTACTTTCCAAGTAGTCCACGTCTACTTTAGCATCTCTTTTGATGACCCACCAGGTCTAATGAGAGCTACTGGCATTAACTTGGAATGGGGGGGGCATGTTGAATGGAGTACAGGCCATCTACCTGTGGCTCTACCACCAGGCAAAGTGACTCCCCTGCCCCAGCAACCATTAACTAACTGCCCATACCTTCCCAAGGAGGTGTAGAGCTCCATGAGCCCATGCCTACCCATGATGGAATGTTGATGAGACTGATCTTGTGCTGGTCTTGTCTGGGTAAACAAGAGGGAAGTTTTAATTTGGTTCACGCCTTCAGAGATTTCGTGCTCATGGGATCCTGTCACACTGGGCCTGTGATGAGGCAGAACATGGAAAGTCTGTTTACTTCATAGCAGCCAGGAAGCAAAGAGGGAGATGGGAAAGGCTCAGGGCTCTGACACCCCCTTCAAGTAAAAACTCCCAGAAACCTTTCTCTCACTGTGCCCTACCTCTGAAAGTTTCCGCCTTGTCCTAAAAGTGCCACAGTCTGGGACCAAGCCTTTACCATATGGGCCTTCGAGTGACCTCTCAGATCCAAATACTGAAGTCATTGGTGGCATCATCATCATCGTCGTCATCATCATCATCATCATCATCATCATCACTACCCCGTCATTGTTGTTCCCATCAGAACCTAAGGGGAGAAGTGTCCTATCTAGAACAAGAAACCGAAAGCCCTGTTCAGGTTTTATTTTGGATCATCCACTTGGCACACAGGGACAGCCTCTCAAGAGGCCCACATGTCCCGCTCCTTCTGTCTCTTTCGTCTCCAGATAGACATCAAATAGCACAGACCACGGCTTCCTTCTGACCTGTGGCCCAGTTGGAGGCTGTACAGTTTCTGCTCACTAAGCCATCAGGGCCATCCTTAAAGGGGGTATTCTGCTATTGTTTTCTTTGTAATTTCATACATACATATATACAGTGGAATTGAGTCATATCCATCCATACTCTTCCACTCCAGCTTCTCCCATACTACCCCACCTCCCCTAAATGGGGCCTCCATATCACACATCCCCCACCCCAAGGTTCTGGGGACATTGCAGAAGAGAGAGCAGAAAGATTGTAAGGGTCAGAGGTCCAGGGGGACATCTGAAAAACAGCATTATCTGGACATGACGGGGCAATTGCACACATGAACCCACTCACATATCTGTGGCTACCTGCCCAAGACTCACACAAGACCAAGCCAAATGACATGCCAGCGTGGAGCGGGGAAGAGCTCATGAGGGGAGGGGCCTCTTGATAGCCAAGCCACCCTGAGAAATGCAATAGTAAGGGTGCCAGGTGAAGCGCTGTGCCTACTTACTGTCAGCACATGCCCACAGAGTGCCCTGGGTAACACAAGGAGTTGGTCACAGCACCAGTACACACAGACGTTTTGGGTTCACCAGGACCAAAATTGTGCAGAAGTCAAATACGATCTTTCCTGAATTTCTAAGTAGAAAGAAGAACAGCATCTTCCAACCATTTCCCTGTAGACTGAACAAAATCTAGTTGTAATACAAGGAGACCTAGCTGCCTATTAAAGACTGTCCCCTTGGATCTGCTTCTGGTGATGCTAGTCCATGCCTCCCTCTGTCCATAGACTCTGAGGTAGTTCAGCTTCCTGGCTTCCCACCTCTTTTTTGTTTGTTTTTTCAAGATGGGGTTTCTCTGTGTAGTTTTGGTGCCTATCCTGGATGGATCTTGCTCTGTAGATCAGGCTGGCCTTGAACTCACAGAGATCCGCCTGGCTCTGCCTCCCGAGTGCTGGGATTAAAGGTGTGCGCCACCACCCCCCGGCCGCTTCCCACCTCTTGATTCATCATTCTCCTCCCTGGCACTGGACCCTGGAGTTGATTCATGAGTGAGGGAGTGTCCTACTCTTCCCCCAGCTGCCTGATAAAGCTACCTTGGAGATTGAGAACAGAGAGCTTGATTAGAGTAAAGCAGCCTTTCTGTGGTGTGTGTTAAGGGAGGCTGATTTGAAAAGCACTTCTGGCCCCCACCCCTTCTCTTCACCTCTCCTTTATCCCATTATCTCTCACATCCCTGTGTCAAGAGAGCACTTGATTCTGAGCTCTGTTTTGTTTTGTTTTTCTTCCTTTTTAAACTGTATTCACAAGTTGGCCTTGTGCCTTCCAGTTGCATTATCTGATGGCAGAGCAGTCAGGTTGAGAGCTAGCCTCCATCACCAGATGAATAGGTGAAAATGTAATATGAGTGATTAAAATATAAATCAATTAAACCTAGTCGGCTCAGAGATCTTCTGCATTGATGGGCTAAGTATCTTGAGTTTAATAATACACTTATGAAGGTTTCATTTAACTAGACTTATAATTATGCCTTTATAATGCTGACTCTGCTCCTTGCCACTCTGGGTTTACAAAAGCACTCCTAATTGATTGCAAATATTTTAATGCAACAATTTCTGAATCGTTTCTATCCATTGCTTAAAGATTTAGCTGAGAACAGCTTTGGCTGTTGTCTTATTGCTGGGATAAAACACCATGACTAAAGCAACTTGAAGAGGAAAGAGTGTATTTCAGCTCACACTTCCTCATCACAGTCCATCACTGAGGGACGTCAGGGCAGGAACCCAAACAGGGCAGGAATCTGAAGGCAGGAGCTGCTGCAGAGACCATGGAGGGGAGCTGCTTACTGCTTCTATGTCCAGACCTAAACTGTGTCAGCAGTTCAACCCAGCTGCTGCCAGTGCAGAAGCCTCAACTCAAGCAGCTGGTACTGTCTAAAGAAAAGGAGGTCCAAGTTCACTGTTGCGCCATAGCTTATTTGCCCATCTAGTTGGTCTCCTTTCAATTTTTATTATAGCCTGCTTTGAATTTCTTTTTAATTCTAACGCCCTTCTTGGCTCTCTGAAATGTGTACTTACCAGAGGCCTCCTGAATCTTCGTCTTCCCTCAGCCTCCAGTCTGCCTTTCCCAGAGCTGCTGGAGGAATCTCCCTTCTGCCCACATCTGATCTGATGCGAGCCTCGGTTAAGACTTTCAACAGCGACTTGATGCTGAGCTCAGCTTGCTGTGCGTGCTGACCCCTCCTCCTCCTCTTCTCCACCCTAGAAACCCCATTCCATAGACTTCTCACCTTCTTCCCCATGTCTCCACCCCTCACCTTTCCCGGATCTGGCATTGTGTCCTACAGACTAGATGGTTTCTGCTCTCCCACCTGGAAAATTTCCTAAAGTAGTTCCCCAAGATCTTGGGCTATAAAATCCAATCTCTGCAAAAAAGTCACATGATCTGGGCCCAAAGTCCCTGACCTTGAGCTGCCAATATCTTCTACTTCTCCCTTTCCTCATCAGTGTTCTGTCTAAAGACGTCACATCATCATCATGAAAATCCCAAACTTCAGTCATTCTTACTTCGGTATGCCCCTGGTTGAATCACTTCCGTTATTTCTGAATTTCTGGCACTGCCTTACCTAGGGACTAGTGAAGCTGAGTGCAGTGGCCTTCTGATTATTCTCTTTGGCACCTGCTTCCTTATATTCCCAAGTGTCCATCCTTGTGTGCTACAGTGATATTCCTAAGAAACATCTGATTGCCATTGTATACTAATAGTGTTAGTTAGCCTTCGTGTTATTGTGACAAATACCTAGAATAAACAGTTTTTACGATGTAGTTTGGCTTGTAGTTTGGAGATTCGGGTTCATAGTCAGCTGCCTGGGTTGCTTTGGGCCCACAGTCAGGCAGAATATCTGGCAAGGATGTGTTATGGAGCAGAGTTGCTCATCTCATGGCAGCCAGGAAGCACAGAGACAGGTTTAGGGGGGGCTAGAGATACAGTCTCTTGAGGACATGGTCCCAGTGACTGCTTCCTTCAGTTAGGTCCCACTTCCTAATTTCCAACATTTCCCAATGATGCCATCACATTAGGAATTTGTCATATACTCATCCACTGATGAAGTCAGAGGCCTTAGGATTTACTCATTAAGAGTCCCATTTATAACCACACCCTCAGCCATGGGCCATGTTTTCAGCCCTCTTGGGTGTGTTTCCCCTGTTACTGGATGCTAAGCATCCAGTAACAGAAACTTTTGAGGGACACTTCTTATGGAAACATATGACAGCCTTTACCTGCCAATTAAAACCAAGCCCCTCTTCTGAGGACTTTTGATGTCCTTTACTAGATTGCACTAATTCTTTGGGGCTTTTCCCCCAAAGCATGTATCTTCTAGTATCTTCTATACCTCAGTCTCAGGGCCTATTATCTACCCTATGTCCTGGTATGACCTCACCAGTCAGTATGTCCTTCTGTTCTGGATATTGATATAGCCCCAGTCTCTAGTAGAAAGTGAGTGTTCTATACATATAGTTCTGCTGGGTACCCTTTAAAAATTGCTATACTTTCACTTCTGATTCTGAGATTAAAAACCCAAATGCATAATAAAACTCTGTCAGGAGTTCAGGCGAGCTGGTTCCAGACTCCTCCAGTGACAGTTCTCCATGATGTCACTGCCGGGTTCAATGCCTTTATGTTCCAAGATGGGCCATGTTTTCAGCCCTCTTGGGTGTGTTTCTCCTGCCGGGCATCTACCTCTCTCTATTTTTTCCATGGGAGAAAATTGCCTTTCTCTATCAAAACCTGGAAACATGAGCTCTCTCCAGGGTCTTCTCCAGTACTGCAAACAAACATTGCTCTCTTAGTTTTTAGGCTGAATGCCCCTGTTGTAGTGTTGGACACACTGACCCCTGTCTCCTCTGCTCCTCACACGTGCTCTCACAATTACACCTTATTCATCTTTTTGTCTTCCGCAGAAGTGACCACAGTGTCTGTGACAGTATTGAGAGTTCAGCTGGTCAACGATGGGAAAGAAGAGTCATCTCTGTGTTGAATTGTGTAGATTGTCCCCAGTTATACGTGGTTAGACTTTGGGTCTTTCAACTTTACGGTGGTGTGGAATGACTTGGGAAGTAGAAACTGGGCTTCGCCTTTTTAATTTAGATCTTTTCCTTGGCTAGTAATGCTAGGCCAGATTCTCTCCGGCAATGTTCACAGCATCAGAGACCCTTTCTAGGAAGTCAGCCACAAGGGAAACAGCAGTGTTCTGTGGTTCTCTCTATGGCTAAGCAGTAAGACCTAGTAGGTCACATGCAGTCAGTGTGTTTGGGATTTAATGGCATTTTAATTAGTGACAATTTATGAGGATGTAACCCCACCCTCAGTCTAAAAGCACCTGTAATTGAAGGATTAAGTGTCCTCTTTATTTCAGCATGCTCAAACCATTGTTGTCTTCACCCCCAAAACTGTACCTCTCCACTGTGTTCCTTGTGTTAGCAATGAAGGGTCCATTCTGCTGACCTGAATCTGGTCACTCAGTCAGTCATATGACCTATGAATAGAGTTTGATTCCGATATACCTTCTTGGTGCATTGGTGGCCCTTACATTCTGCTGTCCAGAAACTGCCATGCAGCATTTGTCACCAGGATGACTGCCACAGAATACCTAGCACGTGGTTGATTCCATCAGTATTTGTGAGTGAAGGGATGACCTATGACAAAAGCATGTTCAAACCCCAACAGGCAACCGCTCCAGCCATATGGTCAAGCTCTTAAGGACTGTGTTTGATGCAGGAGACCAGGGGACATTTTTATGAAGACAGGGATCATATCATGGATGAAAGCCACCCACTTACCCGGCTGCCAGGAAGCAAAGAGACAGGAAGAGAAAAGCTAGAGTTCCAATACCCTGTTCAAGTGCACGCCTTTGAACTTCCTCCCAATGAACCCCACCTTCTAAAGACTGCACCACCTCTTGATAGCACCAGTGACTAGAGACCAAGCTTAACACATTGGACTTTTAGGGGAATACTCCAAATCCAAACTATAGCAATGTAGTTTTGGGGATCAGTCTTAAATGTTCCCTAAAGAATCTCCCAGGGATTACAGCCTAGAAACATTTTAAAGCAAGACTCCAGGATAAAAGGAAATGAGGCAATTGTAAAAATCTAACAAAAGTGTGAATGATCTTAATATTGTCCATTTACCATAGGAAGGGGCCCTTACCCCGCCCAGATCTCGGTGCTTCGAGAGTCTGAATACAGCAGTAGGGCAGCAGGAAGTGGTAAGCGATGGGTAGTGGAGACAGGGGCACCAGAACAGACAGCAGAGGAGTGTTTTCTTCTTCCCTTTTTCTCAACAAACAATCCTATAGAGGTTACATCTGCCATGTATTGGATGAGAAATTACCACACTAATAGTTACACTGACTCTCCTGTGAGTCTTCAGATGGCCTTTGGGGAGTTCTGTCATCTACCAAGCGAGCTCCTGACGTCTTCATCCCCCTTCCCTAGCACCTCTGTCAAGGTTGAATAAATTTGATTGAGATGGTGGTACATGCCTATAATCCTAGCTACTCAGGAAGTTGAAGCAGGAGTGTTGCTTGAGACTGGGAGACTGGGGCCAGCCTGCATGTCACAGTGAGAACCTGCCTCTTTAAATATAAGCAAATTCAGTAAAGGTGTTCTAGATCTCTAAGGGTTGGCTGACTGTCCCCAAGCTTTCAGAACACGTCAGTATGACTTCCATTCCAAAAGGCAAACGGAGCTCAGGTCACGTGGTTTCTGTTATCTGTCACCATGGAAAAGGCTAGCCATCTGTGAGGCTCCCATTTTAACACTTTTCCCCCCTTCTCTTTATTTCCATCGCTTTCTTGGGAAAAACAAGCTGAGGAAGTGGAGAGGCTGGCGGCAATGCGTTCTGACTCACTGGTCCCGGGTACGCACACCCCACCTATCCGGAGGAGGAGTAAGTTTGCCAACCTGGGAAGGATCTTCAAGCCTTGGAAATGGAGGAAGAAGAAAAGTGAAAAGTTCAAGCACACATCAGCAGGTAAGGTGGCTGCTGGCCTTGGCTCTCACTGGCTGTTCGCTGAGTTCAACTCTGCATCTTCATTTGGAGGGTTTGATTCCCATCAGCTGTCTGACCCAAAGCAGAAACTCCAGCCTTGGAATTGCTCTTGCCCTTAATAATTCCCGATATGATAAGGCATGGCTTTTAAGTCTCAGCTGCTGTCCCATCCATCATGAAGGTTTTTCTTCTCTCTTGTTGGCTATTTTTTAATTTAAAAATGACTGCTTTTGTTTGATCTATAAATGATCTGGACTTGGAATTCCACCTTCTCTATAATTGAATACTTTCACTCCAGCCCTGACAATCCATTTCTTATTATTCATTCACCCTGATTTTCACTGTTCCTGTAAAAGTCAACACGCGGCAGAAAATGACTTATGTACGGTCGTTGGCCGATAAGATCAGGTCATTTCATGGAGGAAGAATCATGAATAAATGATTCCTGGATGAGGCAGGAAAACAAAGAATGGAAGTGAATCCTCTCTGCAGTGTGAAGTTAATCATGCGT
The DNA here is from genome assembly GCF_007827085.1 of Peromyscus californicus insignis. Lineage (NCBI taxonomy): Eukaryota > Metazoa > Chordata > Mammalia > Rodentia > Cricetidae > Peromyscus > Peromyscus californicus. Next base: position 21,554,653 of record NW_026294606.1, on the reverse strand, counting down.
CTCATAGCTCTGTGGCCAGCTGGGAAACGTTGGCAGGGATAAGCTCAACCACAAGTCCTCATTCCTGGAGCCAGACTGCCTGGGTTCAAGTCCAAGTTCTGGTACTTGCTGGTATAGCAGCTTGCTTATTTTGTTTACCTGTCTCTCAGCTTCCTCATCAATAAAACAGGAGGATAAGAATCAGTACTTTATGTGATTTTTTTTTATTTGTGGAGACTTAATGAGAAAAGCAGGTGGCTGCTTTTAAGTACATGAGGATGTGGAGAGAAAAATGTGTAGGGAATGACGAGGATTTTCCTATCCTGTTGGTTCTGGAGGAGATGGCAGGAAATCTGTACTGTTTGAATTTGGTTTTGTGGCAGTCTTGGGTTGGTATACCAAAACACAACCCACTAGATGGCTTAAACAAGAGATGTTTATTTTTCATGGTCCCAGGTGAAGTTGCAAACTATGTTGTTTCTTTTGGAAAGCTATTGGTGGGCTCATCAGTGGTCTCCATCTTGCTACACTCATAGACCTTCTTCTTTCTGTGTATACACAGAGAGAATGCTGTCTAGGTGTCGCCTGAGGGAGGAGCTTATCAGAGGCTCCATGCTCTTGACCTCATTTAAACCTAGCTAGTCTCCAAAGACACACGTCTACCTACAGTTCACACTGGGGCTGAAGGATTCAGCATATGACCTTGAGAATATTACAAGTTAGTGTATAACCCTTTGTTTCTCTTTAAGGATCCCATCACTCCCTGGGCCCTCTTCCAGGCTTTGGTTTTCTTCTTCCACTCCCCAAGGTCATTACCTCCTCTATAGCTTGGGCTTCTGCCCTCTGCCCCACTCACAAACGAAATTCTTGAGAAGCAATTGGCTTCTTGTGCCTGAATGTCCATCAACAAACCCAAGAATCTCCAAGCCACGCAAAGAAACTAGAATAACAAACAGGAAGATTTTGAAGTGAGCATGGTTCTCATGACAGACACTCCCAGGACCTGCTCCCTGAACATCATAGCCCTATAGCTCTGATTTGCTGGTTTCTGCAAGGAGAATGGGCTTGTCGTTTATGAGTTTCTAAATCACTGCCTCTCTGAAGCAGTCCCTTCACTCTGACCCTGCCTTCTCCTCCCTGTGGATGGAAGCAAATAGGATGGTATCAGATAACTCATGAAATATTTGAAATCTGAAAACTTTGCATGTAAAGCTGTTTTGAGAAAAAGACTCCCGGGTTATAGCCAAAAGACCCTCTAACTTTAAATCCTTATCATTGTTCTTGTGGTGGCTACCATGACCAGGCTGTTGGATCTGGCAGCTAAGAATGCCATTTATATGTGATTTCTGTTTCTTTTTAAAAGATGCAGCTCCTAAAGGGACATAGTTTCAAACTGCCCTCTAAATATGTATCCCTGTGCCTGTGCCTAAGTGCGGCTTTCGACCTCACCAGCGAAGTTTCTTTGTACAATGCTGTGACCGCAGAAACTCCCAAAGATCCAAGTGCAGAGAATCAGTATCTGTGGAGTGCTCAACCATAAAGGATCATCTCCATCACACCTCCTTACCCCAAACCTTAGGGTACATCACGGAAAATGGGACAGAGGTCAGGGAGAAGTGGGGTGAACCAGCCTCCTCTGTATTTAACAGTTCGTGTGCACATGAGTTCACAGCAGCTGTGATTGCCCACAAAACCCCTTCACGAGGTCAAGCCAGTCAACATCCCAGCATGGAGCAGGGAAGAGCTCATGCCCATTAGAAAAAAATGAGAAAGAAGTGGAGAGGAAACCTAAATGAAATGCACTCCATAGGCAACATAAGGCCGAAGACAGCAAAACCAAAAGGAAATGGAAGTGTCCTCTGAGGGCCTGTTGATGGCTATTGCTGCTGAGGAGTCAGTGATCTTTAAGGTTGCGGCCCCAGTAGTTGTCTCTGCTCCAGGGGGTGGCTCCTAACCCACGTGTATGTGAGCAGCATGAATTGGACTCAGCGAGTTATTATACAAAAAAGAGAGAGAGCCGGGCGGTGGTGGTGCACGCCTTTAATCCCAGCACTCGGGAGGCAGAGCCAGGCGGATCTCTGTGAGTTTGAGGCCAGCCTGGGCTACCAAGTGAGTCCCAGGAAAGGCGCAAAGCTACACAGAGAAACCCTGTCTCGAAAAACCAAAAAAAAAAAAAAAAAAAGAGAGAACATGAAGTTAGGGAGGGATGAGGATTGACGGATAGATCTAGGAGGAGTTATGGGGATAAGCGGCATGTGATAAGGTCAAAATGCACTATAGACATGCAAGAAATTCTCCAAGAACTAGTAAGAATATTATATCAATAAAAAATAAAAAGACTAACTCCTGGATTAGAAAGTAGAGGGAACACTATACAACATCTTTTTACCATAATAGATGGATGAGCATACCACATTGCTGAAGATATTCTAGTTTATTTTAAATCTCATGTTTCACCCTGTAGCATCCCTTCTTTTTAATTGGATTCCAGAATGTTATTTATTATTTTTGCAGAGGAAAAACTTTCTGCGCTAGTTCTTAGCCCAAAGGGATAATTTGACAACATAGGTATAGTCAACACAATGAATTGTATCCCTGAATATAATTAAACATGTTGACTTTCCTATGTTTGAATAAGTCACATATACAAGAAATATACAAGAGGATTTCTAGCTTATGAGAATGTGAACTGGTCAGCTGTTGTCAGCTGGCATGCATACATCTGTCATGTATGTGTATCCTATTAAAGAAAAGACGTTATTCAGTTACTCTTATTGAAGCTGGTACAACCATCACAATAGGTAGAGCGGCCTTTGCAGTAGGGTCCTTCAGTCAGGGAGGGAGTTCAGATTTCACTCTAAGTCTTGTACACCCTAGGAAGCTGATTGAGGGTGAGGGGAGGCTGAGTGGGTGGGTAACAACTAAAAGAAAGCATCTTCAGGGATAGGAGAAATTCTGACTTAATCAACAAGTCTTTTTTTCTGAAAACAGGACAGGATGATCAAACATCACTGAAAAGAGATATAGTATAGGATAAAGAACTCTGCTGGAGACCAAGATGGGTCATATAGTAAAGGTGGAGGATTCTAGCTAAAACTGCATGATGCAGAGAGGAACACAGGAATCCCAGACCTTAGCCAGTCTCCTCCTTTGCTTCCTGAGCAGCAGGGATGTGAACAGGCATCTGCTGTAAGCATCTGCTTTCAGGAAGCCCTCTGCCACCATACTATCCCCACCATAACGGACCTCCATCCCCTCACTGTGAGCCTCCTCTAAGCTGTTTGTTATCAGTTGTTTAGTAACAGCAACTAGGAAAGGGACTAATATAACGTGATAACTTTTTCCAGTGACTTTGGCTATCCATCACAGCTATGGATAAAGCTATGGGCGCTATCCTGGGTTGGAATTTTGCCAGTTGAGTAAAAAGAGAATCAGGAAAGGAAAGGAAAAAGGCAAAGAAAAAGGAAAGAAAAGGAGAGGAAGGGAAGGGGGCAGGGGGAGGGAAGGGAAAGGAAAGGGGAAGGGAAGGGAAGGGAAGGGAGGGGAGGGGAGGGGAAGGGAAGGGAAGGGAAGGGAAGGGAAGGGAAGGGAAGGAAAGGAAAGGAAAGGAAAGGAAAGGAAAGGAAAGGAAAGGAAAGGAAAGGAAAGGAAAGGAAAGGAAAGGAAAGGAAAGGAAAGGGAAGGATTGGATTTTTACTTATGTCTAAGATTTCTGTAATAAGGTACTGTAAACTCAGTGTTATATAGCCATGGAAATGTGTTCGCTCACAGTTCAGAAGACCAGGAGTCGGATTGGCTCCCTGTGGCGTTCTGATGGAGAAGTTCTTCCACCTCTGTCCTTCCTGCTGCTGACGAGGCCAGCATTGCTTGTCCCGTTGCTGTGCTCTGTCCCTACCTGTGTCTCCATCTTTTTCCTTTATGTCTCTCTGGGTCTCAGATCCTTTCCCTTCTCTTACAAGGATGTTAGATTTAGGAAGAACATTTAGAAATAATCCCATTCAAAGATACTTCTGAGCCAGGCATGGTGTCTCACACCTGTTAGCACAGTACTAGGAAGACCTGTTACACAGTGAGTGCCCGGCCAGCTAGGCCTGCATAGTGAGACCCCATCTCAAAACAACAGCATCAACAAAAACACTTTGACTTTGTTACATTTGCTATTGGCTTATTTTCAAGTAAGTTTTCCTTTATGGTCACCAGGAACTTTCACGTGTCCTTTAGAAGGTAGCAAGGGTTAAAATAGACATTTAGGTTAGAAAAGAGAACTCCAGTAGATTGGCAGGAATTAGAAAAGCCAATAGACTTCAAGTCTCAGGGAGGTTAGTGGGAGAAGTAACTGGAGGGACAGGTGCACATGGAGACAAAACGCAGATCCTCAAGTAAAGGATCCTCAAGATGCTATTCTATGGAAACGAAACACAGATCAAAACCATGGCAGAGGCTTAAATGCCTGCATATCTTATTTGTAAACTTTTATGTTGACTTGACTTTGTCATTGTCAATCATATCAGACAGGAAACTTTCCAGTGTAGTTTTCATATTAAACTACTGAACTGACAGCTTCTCTTGGCAATTCTCCCTTCTTTTTTGAAACTGAGATGTTTTCATCCACTGTTTTTGTAAGCGACTGAAGTGGGTCGTAGAAATCAAGGGTTGCTTTCCGGTTCCTTTCTTCTTCTGTTAGCAGACACTCCTGATACAAGCAGTGGCGCACTAGGACAGTGGCTCCCAGAGAGTAGTCACTGCTTGCCTGTTTCCCTACCACCTGTGAGTCACACTGGCACTCAGCCCTACCCAGCTGACAGCAGTATGACTGAGCCAGAAACAGTAGCACTCCATTGGTGGGACACAGATAATCCACTTGCTTTTGCACATGGTTTTTCTGTGCCAGACAGTACATATAGAACAGGATTTGTGGACAGGATATCATAGGGTCTCCCATAAGCAGAGAGCATCATCTTCCCCTTGGGCTCCTGAGCCCAATATTCATTCTGCTGAAGCTGCTTCTTATCCTGAAAGCCTCCAGTACAGCAGCAGCAAGCTCTTAACCGTGGCCTGAGAGGTAGTGACTTCATCTTGTTCCTGGATGCCCCTTGTACATGAAGCCAGAACACCCATGACCCAGAGCCACTGCTGACACTACAATCCCTTTCCAGCAAGCCCATAGCTTTAGATAAAACTCCTTAGATAGAGAAGACAGTCTATATTGAAATGTTGGATTGTGACTTTGAACCTGATACTATAAGCTTCTGGGCCCTTCTGGAAGTCTGTTCCTGATGCTCAAGATGGAAAGTCCCTGTGCTAATCTTAGGTGATTAATTCTTCTCTACGAGGAATTCCTAGCAAGCCACATGGTTAAGGGGATGTACATTGGCTGTTCTTGGAGCAGAGAAATGCAACCTAAGACTGCATGAAGGCTTGTCTTGACCTCCCATTGTTGTGCAGTGTAGCAGCCATGGGTGGTAGATGCAAGCATTGTCCTTTTCCATAAAGGCAAGATCTGCCTGCCATGTGGCCAAACTCTGTGGACTGCCACTGGTGGGAGTTGACATCTTTCTCTGATGGCTTGAAAAGATGAGACCAATGGACAACACTGAGAAAGAGAGCCAGCTGTGGACCTTAGCACCCTCATTTCAGAGTTTCTCAGTGTCTCCATTTTCCCAACAGTAATGGTGTCTCCTCTTCCTGAGGACCTAGGTTTTTAGACTTCTATAAACCACAAGAAATTCAAAAAGGATCCCAACTAGCATGCTTCTTTTATTTATGTGCAGGCCATTGTCCATGAACTTTGAATAGTGAGAACAAGCATGAATTGTACCCCTCCCTCTTCTAAAGGTCGTGGTCTTAAGGGAAGAGCACATAATTAGGCTAGCAAGTGTGGGAAAGTATACGCGATGTGAGAGGAGATGCACAGAGCCTCTGAGCATGCAAAGGAGACAAGCCGCATAGTTAAAAGTCACCAGGAGAATGTACTGGAGAATTGGATGATTAACCAGGGAGTAAGACAATGAACACAAGCAAATTTTCTCTCCTGGCCAACAGAACAGAGTGGCACAAAGCCCAGAGAAAAGAGAAGTTTTAAAACCTGTAGCCTCCAAAACAGGTTATGGTTTGAAAGGCATTGTTGGCTTAAAGAGGGTTTGCAGGGAGAGGAGAATGGGATTTGAAGAGGTGGATGGGGAAAGGTGTTGAATACTGATCAAGCTATGTTAAGGAGCCTGGGCTTTATCCTAAAGCAGTAAAAATCCTGTGAGGACTTGGGGAGACGGTTCAGTCAGTAAAGTGCTTGTTATGCAAGCATGAGGCCCTGAGTTCATGCCCTAGAGCCCACACTGAAAAGTCAGATGTGGTGGCATGCTTACAGTTCCATGAGGCAGAGACAGATAGATCTCTAAGGCTTGGTATCCAGCCATCCTGGCCAAATTGGAAAGCTCCAAGGTAGTAAGGGTCCATATCTTAAAAAGCAAGGTGAGTAACGTCCTAAAATGACACCTAGGATTGGCTTTTTGGCTTTTGGTCTATGCAAGCACACACACACACACACACACACACACACACACCTGCACGTACTTGCATACCCATGCACGTGTGCTCACTCGGGCACACACACACACAACCTCTCAGAAGGACTGCACTGCAGTTTTTAAAAGGTCAGTCTCTATACTATGAGAAAAGCTTGGCATGAAACCAAATGTTGTTTTCAAGTGTATAATGTAACAACATTTACATATATGTTTGTAATGAAAGAAAATTTACTTGGGACAGAATTAAGAAGACACCTCCTTAATGTCACATTAAATGTCATATATTAATTGTTCCTGTTGATTCTGGTAGCCAGCAAACCAGCTAGCAGGTGGTAGAGGGAAGACAGACTAGACTGAAATAGTGACAGTAGCAGCTGATGACTGTGAACAAAGCAGAAGATACTTAGGAAACAGAATGAGTGATATTGATTATAGATCCGGTATGGAAGAAGGGGAGAGTGAACTCCCCTTGGACTTATTGCTGAGCAGTTAGATATCAAGATACTGTTCCCTATGTCAGAAATTCCCAAGAAAAGGCTGCTGGGCAGAATGGTATATTTAGTAAAATGCTGACTTCCATGTGTTTTCAAGGCATCAGATGGAGGGTACACTGGAGATAGAAACTGGGAACAGAAGAGATCTGTCTGAAAATGTAGATGGGAAGTCATGGGCACCTGGCGTATTCTTGGAGCCATGAGTTATAAACTAGAAAGTTGCTTGGGAAGGAAAAGGAGGTAGGAGCAGCACCGAGGATGTCTGGCCTGGAGGTCATGGTTGACACTGAGAAAGTAGACAAGACTTGATAGGAAAAAGAGAAAGCCAGGAGGAGCTGGTGGTGTGACCGAATCAGAGCATGAGACTTGAAAAAGGAGAAAGGTCAACGCTGCAGGTCCTGACAAGATGATCCCTAGACCTGGGAGTATCTGCAAAGCTCACTGACAACTCACCATTCATGTCTTTGGAATAATGGTTCTGAGGAAGCTATATGGCTGGAATTTAGTTAGCCTACAGTTGACAAGTAAATGCAAGGAGAGGAAATAGATTTTAAAAGTTTGCTTGAGCAGAAGGGGGAGAAAGAAGACGCGAGCATCAGAAGGTGTTTTTGTTTAAGGTTGGTCAGATTGTAGAACTGCACAATTGGCTTTAACTTAGTAGTGTTCGTGCACCCAGGGAAAGTGAAACATCCACGGGGTGACTGCAAAGTCAAAGGAGTAACATTGCACACATCTTTCAGCCATGGTGATTCTCATGCTTAAGAAAAACAAACATACATGTAGGTGAAGTGTTGGCATCTGATTTCACTAGGAAGGCATGGCACCAAGCGGAGTAACCTTCAGCATCTGGCTGGGTCACACATTCCCTTTGGGGGACTGTTGGGAGCATTCCATCTGGTTTGATCCTCAGCACTAAAAATAGATAGAAACAAAAAGAGGTCAAGCGTGGACAGGCCAAAACTGTTCCTCCTTGTACGTCCCATCTGTGACCCACAAAGGGAATGTCCGGGGTTTACAAGGCAAAGTGGAGGTGAGGAACACAGACTGTGGAAATCAGTGTCTTTTGATGCTGGCTTATGAAAGTTACAATGATTGCCTCTCAAAGTACAGTTTATCTAGTATTTTTGCTTAGAATTCAAAGCTATTAAATGCCTCCCCCTCCCTTAATGTCTCAGCAAGAAGCAGGGAGACTGTAGGGACCGAATCAGTGCATTTTGAACAGAACATCAGTCATGTGGCCCTCTAGGTTTGTGTTTATAATTTCATAGTTAGAAGAAAGAAGAGGAAGGTAGTTACTGAAGCAAAGATGGAAGATCTTAGTCTTTGAATAATTTGCCATCATTCATAATTATTCAGCTTATCAGAGTTATATGTAGATTAGTCTCCATAACAGCACAAGCTGAAACTCTTTGTTTGAACAGCATTGTTCTTCGGGTTGTCAAATGCTGTGTAACAGTATATTCCATGCTTAATGCCTTAATGCAGGAGCCACTGTACCATTCCTCATGGCTGAGGGGTTGACTAGGCTCAGCTAGATGGTTCTTCTGCTCATCCGTTAGGAAATCTGTTATACATTTGGAAGCAGATGGGATTGAACTCGTTTGGTGGCACATGGGGACAAGAGGGGAAATAGGACTTACTTCCTTCTTGTGTAGTCTCAGAGACTTCCTATGTAGTCTTGTCTTTCGGTCTGTCCAGCCAGCAGATCAGGGCCCCTGGAGTACAAAAGTCGGGGGCTGCTGTGCTGTTTAAAACTTAGATCCAGAGGACTGGTAAGGTGGCTTAGGGGTTAAGAGGAACTCCTGCTTTCCCAGGGGACCCAAGTTCGTCTCCCAGCAACCAGATTGAACAGCTCACAACCACCTGTAACCCTAGCTCTGGAGCAGTGGTTCTCAACCTATGGGTCATAACCCCTTTTTTTTGGGGGGGGGCAAACAACCGTTTTACAGGGATCATCTAAGATCATAGGAAAACATAGATATTTACATTATGATTTATAACATAACAGTAGCAAAATTACAGTTATAAAGTAGCAATGAAAATTCTATGGTTGGGGGGGTCACTACAACATGAGGAGCTGTATTAAAGGACCACAGCATTAGGAAGGTTGAAAACCACTTCTCTAGAAGATCCGATGCCTTTTTCTGGTGTCCATGGGCACGCGCACACACACACACACACACACACACACACACACACACACACACACACGCATACACATGTACACACTAAATCTTTTTTAAAGACAGATTCAGAATTGATGGAGACTCATAATCATGGTATTTCTGTTAAAGTAAGTCACAGGGCCAACCTAGAATCACCACTGGAGTGGAGTTAACAACTACATGGATCCTGGACTGTCTTTGGACACCAGCTCCCATCCTTGTTCAAGGTATAACACATGACAGCTCCATTGTATCTTCCTCTCAAGGAAAGCATGCTTCTGTAGCATGAATCTTAAAAAGTCTTATTAATAAAAACAAACATGGAGCCAGGTACTGGTGTCAACGCTGAAAAATCAGAGAAGCAGAACAAGCCACAGCTTCCTCACCTCACAATTTCTCAGCTGATTCTGTTTCCTCAGACTGGAAACCTCTGTGTCCTTATCCAAATGGATCTCAGCTGAACTGCTTCTCAAAAGCCTGGAAGATTAATCAGCTCTAGTTCCTGGTCCTCACGCCTTAAATACCTTTCTGCTTTCTGCCATCACTTCCTGGGATTAAAGGCATGAGTCACCATGCTTGGCTGTTTCCAGTGTGGCTGTGAACACACAGAGATCAGGATGGATCTCTGCCTCCAGAAGGCTAGGATTAAAGGTGTGAGTGCCACCATTTTCTGGCCTCTATATCTGGTAGCTGTTCTGTTCTCTGACCCCAGATAAGTTTATTAGGGTGCACAATATTTTGGGAAACACAATATCACCACATGCTTCTACTAAGGTGTTGGCAACAGCAGCAGCTCTGTTGGGTTTACCATGTCATGTAACATAAGCAAAATTCTGCCCCCGCCTTGTGGACTTGAATCTTACAACAGACGTGTGTAGTATTATAAATATTGCTAGCCCTGGGGAGTGAGTCTAGAGCTCCAAGCATGCTAGTCAAGGGCTCCATGACTGAGCTTCATCTCCCAGCTCTTCACATGGTATTATGAACCACACTTGACAGGTAGAGAAACCTGGGACTCAATAATTGAAAGTTTAAATTTGTAAAGCTGGGATTTGACTTGGTTTCTAAAGTATCACGAACTAGATTGTGTTTCAGATCCATGGGTTTTGGAATTTATAATTCACCTGATTTTAAAGACTTAACTCACTGTACTTAATAGTAGAATTGCAGTTTTCCTTTTCTGACACATCTTTGTAAAGCTGAAATGTGAAGGAAGAGAAACCTATTCGTAAAAACAAAGTCACAATGGAAATCTTTCATAAGTGGTTTTAAAGTTGAAGGTAAGCAGGATGTGGTGGCCCACTTCTATAATCCCAGAGCTAGGAAGGTTGAGGCAGGAGGATTACTGGTTCAAAGCCAGCCTAGGTTACATAGTGAAAACTTACTCAAAGAAAATTAATAATAATAAAGACAGATGGTGGCACCTTACACGTTTTGGTATGTAGCCCACAGTGTCTAGTTCAATGGCTCATACATGGTAGAGGATCTAGATTTGTTGAATGGCTTAAAAAGAATAAATGAATTGAATATCCCTAATTGGAAAATCCCAAACCCCAATGCTCTACAAGACTTTTAGTTAAATAGTCCATCCATATTTGAAAACTTAATTAATGCACAGAATTAAAAATATGTAATATTACTTTGGGGTACATTTATAAAATATGTATGAAACCTAAGTATGTTTAGACTTGGGCCTCATCCCCTAAGATACCTCACTGTGCATATATGAATATTCCAAAATCCAAACTGCTTCTGGTCCTCAGCATTTGGGGAAAGGAATACTGCATCTACACCATCTCATTACCAGTCTTGTAAAAAGATAACTGCCTTTATGTTTGTTGGAATGACACGTGGAAACAGTAGCTTGGGTAAGCAGTATTAATCACAGGGGCTTCTGGAGTGGTCACTAAGTTGCGAGGGGTGGGTGCTAAAAGAACTAATTCTTTTTTGTTTTTTTGTTTTTGTTTTTGTTTTAGAGACAGGGTTTCTCTGTGTAGTTTTGGTGCCTGTCCTGGAACTCACTCTGTAGCCCAGTCTGGCCTCCAACTCACAGAGATCCTCTTGGCTCTGCCTCCCGAGTGCTGGGATTAAAGGCGTGCGCCACCATCGCCCGGCCAAGAACCAATTCTTTTAAAAATATTTTATTTGATGTTTTGCCTGCATGTATACATGTGAAGTGTGTGTGTGTGTGTGTGTGTGTGTGTGTGTGTGTGTGTGTGTGTGTGTGTGTGTGTGACTGGTCCCCAAGGAAGTGAGAAGAGGCTGTTAGACCCCCAAAAACTGGAGTTTTCATGGTTTTTGGAACCAACCCCCAGTCCTCTGCAAGAGCATCAGGTGCTCTGAACTTCTGAGCCATCTCCCCAGTTCCCATAAAAGTAATACCAAAAAATGGACACAAAGAGTTTGTCATTTGTCGTAAGGTGTATGTTTGATGATGATCTTCCAAGCTAAGAAGTCATATGTCAGGAGGTGATCTTGAACAATGGACAGGGGTCACATGGTAGAGCCCAATTGTTTCGTTACCCAGGCCAGTTTGCACTTCAGATGATGTGACTGATTCTCTTATCTTTGATATGTGGATAAAATTGATACACTGTCAAGTTGTTGTGGCGATTAAAAAAGAAAACTCTAAGAATACCTTAGACAAGGGAAGTTTTATCTTCCATCATTTTTCTTGTAAGACAACATGTATTTGGAAAACCCAACACCCAGAAAAAGGAAGGGCTTCCTTTTCATCCCTTGCCCCTGAGATGCTACTCACTCTCAGTGCTCTTAGATCTTGGCAATGTTTGCTGAGGGGCTGGGTGGAGAAGTCTGCTTTTAGACACGTTGTACAGTTCCACAGAGCTGGGATTTGTCCTGTTTTCTTTGGTTCCAACAAGTTAGTTCACCAAAGCATTTCCTCTTTCTCTGAATTCACAATGAACTGAGCAATCTCATTGGCCCAGAGGAAGTCCACCTTCCTGTGTCTCCTTGGTGCTTCACAGGCACGAACACAAATGACAGAAGATGCTGTAGGAGGTGGGCATACATCTTATGACAAATGACAAACTCTTTGTGTCCACTTTTTGGTATTACTTTTGTGGGGACTGGGGAGATAGCTCAGAAGTTCAGAGCACCTGATTCTCTTGCAGAGGACTGGGGGTTGGTTCCAAAAACCATCAAAACTCCAGTTTGTGGGGCTCTAACAGCCTCTTCTCACTTCCTTGGGGACCAGTCACACACATACTACACATGTATACATGCAGGCATGGCCAGGGTCTCCTTTTGAAACTCTATGGCAAGGCAAGCCAGAAGGCTCAGAAAGTCATAGTACATAAGCAAAGTGACTATTTGCCTTCTTTCCAAACCTGGGCAGTTGATTAGAAAGTAAATGGGAACATGGTTTACAACTAAGTCTGGGATGAGAATTATGAACCAACCCTGTATAAGGAGAAATGGAGTGTGCACGCCCCTGCCCCCAGCATGTGAGTTGCTAAGTCTGAGGCCAGAAAAGAAGTGTTCTCAAGACATCAAAGGTTCAATTAGGACTGATGCAGGGACAGTAGAGTAGCCCACCCCTGTCTCTTCTTTCAGAGAAATGAATCCAGGGCAGTGAGGTCCCCTTGTGGTGGTATTGTGTTCCCCAAAATATTGTGCACCCTAATAAACTTATCTGGGGTCAGAGACAGAACAGCCACTAGATACAAAAGCTAGAAAATGGTGGCACTCACGCCTTTAATCCTAGCACTCCAGAGGTAGAAATCCCTCTGGATCTCTGTGAGTTCACGGCCACATTGGAAATGGCCAGGCATGGTGACACACGCCTTTAATCCCAGAAAGCAAACCTTTAATCCCAGGGAGTGATGTTAGAAGGCAGAAAGATATATAAGGCGTGAAGACCAGAAACTAGAAGCATTTGGCTGGTTAAGCATTTGGCTGGTTAAGCTTTTAGGTTTTGAGCAGCACAGTTCAGCTGAGAGCCATTCGGATATGAGGACACAGAGGCTTCCAGTCTGAGGAAACAAGACCAGCTGAGAAGTTGGCCAGGTGAGGTTAGCTGTGGCTTGTTCTGGTTCTCTGATCTTCCAGTTCACCCCAATACCTGGCTCAGGTTTGATTTTATTAATAAGACTCTTTGAGATTCCTGCTACATCCCCTTGCTTTTTTTTTTTTTTTTTTTTTTTTTTTAGGTTTTTCGAGACAGGGTTTCTCTGTGCAGCTTTGCGCCTTTCCTGGATCTCGCTCATCTAGACCAGGCTGGCCTTGAACTCACAAAGATCCGCCTGCCTCTGCCTCCCAAGTGCTGGGATTAAAGGCGTGCGCCACCACCGCCCGGCTACATCCCCTTGCTTTTTTATAGAATTAAATGTTTGCAGCCTTCATCCCACATTTCTGCCTCTTCTTAAATATCCCTGCATAAGGTCTCCCATGGGGAGTCCATTCCGGTGCCAGCTTCTTCCATCAACATGTCTCTCACACTCCCAGAATTCTTGGTTGCTGTTGTCCTCAGTTCCTCTGGGAAGTCCTAGTGATGTTGCCCCACATCTAGGCTCTCCACTCTACATTTAGGTCCTCCAAGGGTACATGCTTAATACTTCTCAATGGGATCTCCTCTGTAGGTAAGCCTGGAAATCACCATTGACTTTTCTGGAGCACTTGGATGTTGAATACATTGTTTCTGCTTTTGTTTTGAGTCAGGGTCCCAGGCTGGCCTCAAACCTGCTGTGTAGTCAGGGATGACCTTAAACTCACTATCCCTTGCCTCCACCTCCCAAGTGCTCAGATTACAGACATGCACATGCCCTGGCCAGGCTGATTTATGCAGGACTGAGGGTGGAACTCGGGGTTTTGTCTGTGATAAACAGTCACTTACCAGCTAAGCTACGTCCCCAGCATAAACGCTCTACAGCCACGTGTTTCACAATGATGCTTCCAAAGTGGTCTCGCGAGATTCCATGATTGTCCTTGCCATTTTGGTTTGTGTGAGTATATTCTGTAGTGTTTTCATAACATAATTATTCCATGACGGATTTTCTCAGAAGGTGTGTGTGTCCTTAAAGGGGTTGGGCTTGGTTCTCTGTCATCCTTCCCTGCTGGTTTCCTTTATGGAGCCCTCATAGTTCCCATTCAAAGCTTGAGTTTGGATCCTTTGGCAGATACCACCTCCGCTTTGAGATCAGCCTTCTGAGGAATACCAGATGAGCACAATCCTAGTCTATTTTCTGTGGCTGATACTCTGAACTGATTGAATTATAAAGAAAAGAGGTGAATTTTACCCTGTGGTTCGAGTCCAAGGTCAAAGGCCATTTGTAGTGATAGTCTTCTTGCTGGCAGTCCTGAGGAGGCAGAAGGGGTCACAGGATGAGAGGACAAGTGCCCCCAAAGATCTACCAAACTGGCTTTTCATTGAAGACCCTGTCTGAAGATGATGCTGTACCCACTAACCCATTGCAGGAATGGATTCATCTATTTGTGGTGGCAAAGCTCTAGTTGTCCCCTAAAGGTCTCAGCTGGTCTGGCCTCTTACTGGGACATCATAATGAGGATTAAATTTCAATGTTTCAAACTGAAGTAAGTTTGTAGATGCTAAAATACCTCATGTGAATCTTGACTCCATGAAGCCAGTCATTGTTACTTTTGGAACATCTGTGATGAATCAAGTCTTGATTTTATTTTCAAATCCATGCTTATTTCTGACATGCACTTTCCTTTCTTCTCTATCATATAATCCATATATTTATCCAGGTTTCTTGTGTCCCTTTTGTGATTTCCTTTTGAGTTTTATTCACGGAATCGTAATAATTACACTATCACTTCCTTAGTAAGCTGGGCCTTACCAGTAACAAGGCTGATGCTAACAGTTGTGTGTCCCCTGTGTGACAAATACTTAACCAGCCGTCCTCTAGCTTTCCTAGTGGTCTGGGGAATCAATTACTATTAATATCTGTTTTATAGACTAAGATAATGAGGCTCAGAAAAGGTCAGTAGCTTGCTGAGGATCACACAGCTAGAGAGTGATAAAACCTCAAGGGATTCCATTGCAAGCCCAGCTCGCCTCATTGTCTTTCTGGGAAAATATCTGTGGCACAGGACTTGAGAATGTGAGAAACAGAAGGATCAAGACTCTGACTGTCTGGATAAGTTAGTTTTAAATATGCTCAAATGCAGGAATCTGATTCTAATAATTAGGAAAGAGAAATGAGTATTAGAAGCAAGACTTGCCAACGCGGGGGTTTCTGAGGCAGTGGTGACTACTATATGCATATCAATTGTATTGTGGACATGCTTGGGGCATCCATTTTGCTGGTTTCCTTGTCAAGTTGTAGGAGACACAGGAATGACATTTGGCAACAAGTCGATTGTGATCTGAGCTTGTTCAACTTAAACAAATATTTAGTAACCTTAGCATAGAGAAAAACAGACCATGAGGCCTCAAAGGAATCAGTTCTTGAAAATAATTCTAAAGGTCTGCCTGCTCTATGCTCTCCCAAGGGAGCTGGGAGCTTGATGTGTATAAAATCTGAAGAATGTGTGGAAGGACATCTTGCTCAGCCTCGACACAGGGGGGAGGGGCTGAGGATTGGATTGGGGGGGAGATGAGGGGGGAGTAGGAGGGGAAACTGTGGATGGTATGTAAAATGAAAAAAAAACATTTAAATAAAAGAAGTCTATAGGATGTCATGCAATCAAATGAATGAAAGAAAATATCTGCTTAAAGAACCGGTCTGTCTGATTGGGGGGGGGGGGGGGGCGGGGGCGGAGAGAATAGGCTGTGGGTGATCACCACAGCTGCCCCCACTCCCCACCAGAATTTTCCTACTTAACACAAGTGGTAATTGAGAGTACGTTGGCAGTCCTTGGAAGTAGAATTCAGAGGACCTCTAATAATGATCAGAGGCCAGAGGTAATCTCGGCACTGAAGACTATTGTGGTATTCAGTATTTTTTTTTTCTCAAATTGGTCAAGTGTCAGTCCATAAGAAATGACATCTTTTCTCTGGAATGCTAAAAGTTCTACATCCTAAGTCAATAAAACTACTCATTCCATATCACTGGGGATTGTACTCTCCAGTGTTGGGGGGGGGGGGCGAGGGGGGCCAACAGCATGTAGCTAATACCCAGATCTGTGTATCATTGTCAAGACGGGAACTCTCAATGCTTTCCAGCACACAGGAAGTAGTTGTTGAACATCACGCTAATTACATTTCCAGGTGTTTCTATGAAGATTATATAAAACAGCTAGGAACTCAACTGCGCAGCAGCGTTTCTGCAGGAGCATATTCCCATACAAGAGAGAGTGCGGCCGTTTCTCGGCTGTAGCACAAAACTCTATTTCATGCATGGGTGGCTGGAAAGATTCATTACCAGAAAGTCTGCCAATCATAGTGAGGTTGATCTTCGCCTGCCTGGTAAACTACTGAAGCATCACGTGAGCAATCTGGGCCAGATATTTCTGGGGAAATATAATAATGAATCTTCTCCCGTGGTAGCCGTGAGCAGCCATGTGAGTGCCGAGACCCTAACCCAGTCCTCTGCAAGAGCAGCAAATGTTCTTAGCCAGCCACTTAGTCATCTCTCCACCCCCTAGTTTTCTCTGTCAAACTTTAGTTTTTAATTTGACATCATGTTGTAACAGAAATATACAACATTCCATAATATAATGTTTATACTATAACATGATGAATTGTTGATTGTCAACAATCTCCACCCTAAATATAGATTATTCCTTCATTGTTCATGATTATAAATAAGCTTGCCACAATCATCTGCATATAGCAGATTGATTTCTTTGCACATTTTCTTTTCTCTCCGTGATGGAAAGAGAAGGCAGGTTCCGGGGTGCATTGGCCTGTGAAGAGCATCACAGCCTTTGCTTGCCATAAAGGTTGGAGTAATTCTCACCCCCTGCCATGAGGACAGTAATGACTTCACACTCAGCAGGGCTAGAATCCAGACACTCGGGCTAGTGTGACATGAAGGTAGTTCGTGAGAAATCAAGTACAGGAAATGAGGATGTTTCCCAGGACAGTTCAGCTTTCCCTAGTCTGGCCGGAGCGGCAGGGAAGGTGGGCTTGTTCATCTCCACTTGGACTCATTTCTTCTTTTGTGCCTTATGAGAACCCCTGACGTGTGGGTTGCATAGGACAACCGCTATATTCTAACGTAACTGTGTACTGCATACTAGAGCTGCACTTCAGAAGCTGAGAAGTCTCTTAAGTGTCTCAGAGAAACACCTGGAGATCTGCACCGGTAGAAACAACAGAAGCCAGAGGCACACTGTGTAAATCATCTCTGTGGTATTTACTTTTCTCATTACTGTGACAAAAGTCACTTAAGGAAGAGAAGGTGTGTTTTGCCTCACAGTTTGATGGTCCGGCCCATCATGGCAGGGAAGGCTTGGCGGAAGGACCTGAAAGCAACTGGTCCCACTGCATCTGGAGCCAAAGAGAGAGAGAGAGAGAGAGAGAGAGAGAGAGAGAGAGAGAGAGAGAGAGAGAGAGAGACTGAGAGAGAGAAAGGGCTCAGTTGACTTCCAGCCCAGTACCCCGGCTTATAGGGTAGAGCCATCTGCAGTAAGGTCTGGTCTTCCCACTTCCTTTCTGGAAACCCCCTCAGAGAGGTGTGTCTGCTAGCCATCAACTTGACAATGGAGATTAGCCATTGTGGTCTCTGGTGATAGTATTAACAACAAGAAAAGGGATGCTGGAGGAGCCAAGCTGTTTCCTACAGCCCCTGTGAAGTACATGGAAATTTTCATTCCTTCAACCAACCACCAAGCATTGAGTAAGCAAGGCATGGTGGAGGACTGGGACCACAGGCAGTCACATGTGAGGCAGAAGGGGATCACATAGAGAAGAGGAATAGAAGGGACTACATCAGGCCTTGTCCTGTCATGTGAGGGAGTCCAGACTTACAGAGAGCACTATGAGAGGTTTGAAGTAGAGCATTACAGAGGGTTTGTGTTTTCACAATTCAGGACAAATTGTCCGGGCAAAGAAGCCAAGTTAGCGAATCAGAGAAAAGTATAATTGTCCCATTAATATAAAGAAGGGCTCACTCTCATTTATAATTAAAGAAACACAAATTGAAACTAGTGCCATACCAATTTTTACTTATGACTTTGGAAAAATAAACGGAATTGAGACCTGCTAGCATGCCAGGAGCCTGGGAATCAGCCCTTCTCAGCAGGGTGCTGCAGGCAGGAGGAATCCACACAAGCTTATTGGAGCACAGTGTAGCAAGAGCAATCGAAATTGTAAATGTGTTTGCCTTTGACCTTGAGATTTATCAGCCTAGCAAAGGAGGATTCAGGCAAGAAGAACATTCTAGACACAGGACAATCAATGCTGTCAAGTTCCAGGTTTGAGGAAGGTCATATCCAATGAAATTATAAATTATCAGGAATTTAACCTACATGTGTGCTTGCAGAAATCGAGGTCGTTCGTTATGGATTGTTTATAATAGAAAAACATAGGAAATAAGATAACTGCCATCGGTAGAGGGCTGTTACATAAATCAAATCAAATCCTGGGCTAAGGATACAACTTTGTGGTCAAATGCTTACCTAAATCATGGTCTTTCTGCACAACAGATTAGCATCAAGACACAAAAACATCCAAGGAAGATTTATATCTTTGGATGCAGAGAATGCTACACAACACTCTGTTAAGTGGATAAAAAACAAGATGAGAAACAGAACAGCTAAGGTGCTGTTTGTGTTGGTTTTTAAAGACTAGATTACATGCACACATATATACATACACACATACATATTCATTTTAAATAAATATTTTTCTGAAAAATGGGGAAGAAAAATTCTGGAGTATAATGATGTGTGGGGAAATAGAGATAGATATTCAGATGATAATTATTGGAATTATTGTCATGTGAGTTACCTCTATAAAAAATAGTAAAAGCACATTAACATTTAATTCTAGTCACATATCACCTTTGCCTGATTCAATCTTGGTCAACATGTGCATTTTTAAGTAGCACTGGTACCCTTCCATGATCTGCATTTATTAACTCATATTAATTATCACAAAACCTTATGAACATGAACTGGTTTTATTCCCATTTTGCAGATGAAGAAAGTGAGGCACAGAGTTGTTAAGCATTTGCTGTGAGGTGACAAAGCTCTCAAGGAGCAGAAGGAAGTATGGCCATGGTGGTGCACTCCAGCGCTCTCAGACCTGACTCCCTTCTGTCTCTTTTTGCTTCCCAGCCACCATGAGAGTGGTGGCTTCTTCTGCTATTTCTCTCCTGTCATGGAGTGTCACCTTTCTACAAAAGCAGTGGCCTGTGGAACAAAACAATGAAAATAGCCCATCCTGTTTCTATACCTTTCTACAAAAGCAGTGGCCTGTGGAACAAAACAATGAAAACAGCCCATCCTGTTTCTAAGTTGATCCATCTCGGGTGCTCTGTCACAACGAGGGAAAGCCACCATATGCCCCGCGTAGCCCCTCTCCCTCCTTTCTAAACACTAGTTTTGTTTTCCAAAAAGGAAAACAGAATTTTTCCTTTCAGCTACACTGTGACCCCTGAGACTAGTTGTTGGCCAGGACGTGTTCACAGCTCTTGTCCCCTGTCGTCTGAGGCAGTAGGCTCCCAGCCATGGCTGTCAGAACACCCCCACTGCAAAGTGCTTTAGAGCTTGGGGTCATGTGCCCAGGCGTCTTTCTAGCCTCTGAGTCACAGCATCGAGCTTGGAAAACAAAAAACCGACTTTGAGTTAAGCGGGACCCAAGGCCAGGGTAATTAGATAGATGTGGCTCGGAATCACCCTCCTTTCAGAATTTTCTCCTGGAAATGACAATAGCTCTTTCTTAGCAATGAACTGGGGGGGGGGGGGGGGGATGCAAGGGAGCAGCTTTTTTCCCTTCTCTTCACCCCCTCTTTCTGTCCGCATGGCACCACTATTCACTGCAGATTCCTTTGTTCAGCAAACACTTGCCCAAGATCTCTGAAATGTCAGGCACAGAAAATTGAGAGTAAAAGAATACAGAGCCACCCACACGGGGCACACCCTCCTGGAAGAAGTAGAGTGGCAGCCAGTAATTATAAAGCTACAAAATAAGTGATCATGAGGTGTATTCACCATGCTTCAGAAGCACAAAAGAGGTGGTTCAGCTCCTGGGTCGTCTTGAAGTAGTCCTCATTGGTAATTCCTGTCTAGGGAAGTGACCTGAGGTCTGCTTATTTTAGCCCTTGCCTATTCACTTGTACATACAAGAAAAAACATGTAATTCCCCACAGTGTAGGCTCAGGTAGGTCATGAAGAAAAATTCTGTAGCTCCTGCCCATCCGAGTGTTGACACCCTTCCAGTGTTTAACACTTGGCTCCCGTTTATTTTGAGACTTGGTTTTGTACTCGCTGAGAGACTCTGGAAGGCAGTTAAACACAGAATGGAGAACCACAATTCCTTCCTTGGAGATGATTGCATATAGTGCAGTTAGTGCAGAAGTAGAGTGATGACGGAGGGCCAAGAAACAAAGAAAGCAGCGTGAGGGCCTGAGTGGACATTGGGATGGTGGTCAAGGTTGACAGGAGAAAAGAGACATTCCAAACATAAGTGTTGCAGTGCCATCTAAGGCCATGTCCAAGAGACAACTAAAGGGAACTTAATCCAAGGGTGGTGGCCCAGGCCTATAATCCCAGCACTGAGAGGTAGAGGCAGGAGGATCAGGAGTGTAAAGCCTCAGCTAAATAGCAAGCTTGAGCCCAACCTGGAATTTTGAGACCTTGTCTCAAATAATGAATGTGGTGGTGGTGGTGGTGGTGGTGGTGGTGGTGGTGGTGGTGGTGGTGGTGATGGCTGAGGAGATGGGTTAATGGGTTAGGCACTTGCCTTACAATGTTAGCACCAGTGTTCAGGTCCCCAGGACTCACATAAAGCAGGATACAGTGGATGTATCTATAGCAATCCTAGGGTGGTGTGTGAGACAGAGACAGGAGAATCCCTGGAACCTCAAGGGTCACCCGGCCTGACATGCGCAGTGAACAAGAGACCCTGTCTCAAAGGAAGGATAAGGACAGATACCCACGGTTGACCTCTCACCTACACACACACACACACACACACACACACACACACACACACACACACACACACACAATTTTTCACATGGATCCCTGTCAGCCCTCCTACCCACAAAGGCTCCTGTGTTAAAGACTTGGTCCCCAGCCTACCATGCTGTTACAAAATGGTGTAACCTTCTAGAGGTGGAGCCTAGTGAAAGAAGAGAAAGAGCGGGTGACAGTTGGAGCCCAAGCTGGAGCACCCCAGATGCTCAAGTGCAAATGGCACCCAAATTCAGTGCCATTCACTCAAGTCTGGGCATCTAGCTCTGCCCATCAAATAGCTGACCCTTGGGTCTTTTGTTTGCTCACTGTCCTTGTTTGTGTTCAAGACAGAATCTCACTACGGAGCCAAAGCTGGCCTTGGACTGGCAGCAGGTCTCCTTCCTCGGCCTCCCAAATACTGGGATCAAAAGCATGAACCGCCCCACCTGGCTAGCTTTACACTTTTTAAATAAAGTCCAGGTTTTCCCTCCTGGGAAACGAGTGACTTCTTGTTAAAAAAGAGAAACATGCTGTCCACATTCGTTTTTATCCCCATAAGGGATATATCTGTTGTGGCCAGACAGAGAAAGAGGGAAACATATTTGGACTCAAGGTCCAGGCGCCTTCTTCCTCCAAAAAGACAGTGTCAAGTAAAGGAAGATGTGATGCGTGGTGTCGATGAGATAACTGGAGGGCTGAGTCTCGCAAAGATAGACGGGCAGCCATGAATGATGCCAGAGTTCTTCCCTGGGCATTTGTGATTCAGAGTCAGGCCTCCCCCAAATAGCTCCTTCATGGTGCTGCATTTTTGTGTGGTATATTCGGATTTACGCCCTGCTTCTACAATTTGCTGGGCTTGATGCGCATAGCTCAAAAGCTCCCCCTTCACTCGCGGTCTCCATTACCCTCCCAATCTCCGAAGCCATAAAAAATGAGCTTTTCTGAGCTCCTCATTAATTTTTCACTCCTCTCACTGCGGGAGACACGCAGATATGCAGCACCAGGCTCACAGGCCAAAGAATACTTGGCAAGCTACCGCTACATCCAGCAATAAACTTCAGAGACATCTCCCTGGGGATTCTGACAGGTAAGATGGTCAGTCCCTGCAGGCACTCTAATTATGAAGTTCCCAGGAGACCTTAGGAAAACTTATATGGTGTCCCAGCACCCAGCTATGAAGTGAGTCGGAGGTTTTTTTGTTTTTGTTTTTGTGTTTGTTTTTAATTGGATGTTAACTTAAGAATAGCAGTGTCAGCCTAGTTGGGTGTGGCACACACCTTTAATCCCAGCACTTGGGAGGCAGAGACAAGGGGATCAGAGATCACTTATGAGTTCACAACCAACCTGGTCTGCATAGTGAGCTCAAGGCCAGCCTGGTCTACATAGTGAGCTCAAGGCCAGCCTGGTCTACATAGTGAGCTCAAGGCCAGCCTGGTCTACATAGTGAGCTCAAGGCCAGCCTGGTCTGCATAGTGAGAGCTCAAGGCCAGCCTGGTCTGCATAGGGAGAGCTCAAGGACAGCCAGAGCTATGTAGAGAGACCCTGTCTCAGAAAATGTAAACAAGTAAAATCTTTTAAAAAAAATCGCAGTATGATACTGAATTATGCAACATGGAACCTGTGGATGTGACTCAGTTGAGAGGGTGTTTGCCAGCATGCTTAAAGCCCTGAGTTCAATTCCCAGCCCTGTAGAAAGCTAGGCATGTGGTAAATCCCAGCCCGTTTGAGGTAACAGAGAAAGATCAGAAATCTGGTGTCATTCTCAGCTGAATAACAAGTTCAAGGCCAGCCAGAACTACATGAAACACTGTTTCAAAAAGGAAATCTGTCGCATGAAGATCTTAAAACAGCCCTTTGTCCAGCTTGACGTTGGGTGCTGCCTTCCGACCTTGGGTGCTGCCTTCCGACCTTGGGTGCTGCCTTCCGACCTTGGGTGCAGTCTTCCGACCTTGGGTGCTGTCTTCCGACCTTGGGTGCTGCCTTCCGACCTTGGGTGCTGTCTTCCGACCTTGGGTGCTGCCTTCCGACCTTGGGTGCAGTCTTCCGACCTTGGGTGCTGTACCTTGGGTATTGTCTTCCAACCTTGGATGCTGTATCTTCTGACCTTGGATGATGTGGCCTCTGCTTTTCACCTGACTCAGCCATCTCACCCAAACCTCATTCCCCATTCAGAAGACTCGACCATGTTTCTTTAGGGACCTTTAAGACAGATCCTTCAAAGTGCTATAATCTGGCGCTTTAGGGCAGGGTGGTGTAGACACATCTGTAAGGAGGCTGGAGTCTCAGACGTCATGAATTTCTTAGCTCAGTCAGAGGTTTCTCCTGTTTAATTGGAAGTGAACTGTGCACAGGGTCAGAATGGAAAAGGCTAAGGAGATCAGTGCTGCACAGGGTTTCTTTCTGCAGTCTTATAAAATGGGATCATCTTAATGAAGAGTCTTCCAAGAACCAGTGACTTAAATACTCAGTGGACTAAACTGGAGGGAAACTGGTTCCCTCCTTGGGACCACCTGTGTCTCTGTCTAGAAGTAATTATCTCAGGATGACCTCTTGAGACCAAGAGCAGGAATGCTGTCTCTCACAAAAGAAATTAGAAAACCAACCTTTCATTGCCGTGAGGACAATAAACAATGCTGTAAGAAAGAAAGGATAGTAAGAAAATCTAGAAGCCTAAAAAGTTGGCCCAGTGAGTAAAGTGGGCCTACTCTGTAAACTGACCTACTCTGGTGATAGGATGGCCAAACACCCTAATTGTTGTGCTAGAAACCCCATCCAATGACTGAGGGAACTGGATGCAGAGATTCACGGTGGAGCTCCAGGAGTCCAATTGGCAAGAAAGAGGAGGGTTTATACGAGCGAGAATTGTTGAGACCAAGGTTGGATAAAGCACAGGGACAAATAGCCAAACGAATGGAAACACATGAACTATGAACCAATGGCTGAGGGGCCCCCAACTGGATCAGGCACTCTGAATAGGTGAGACAGTTGATTGGCTTGATCTGTTTGGGAGGCATCCAGGCAGTGGGACCGGGTCCTGTGCTCATTGCATGAGTTGGCTGTTTGAAACCTGGGGCCTATGCAGGGACGCTTGGCTCAGCCTGGGAGGAGGGGACTGGACCTGCCTGGACTGAGTCTACCAGGTTGATCTCAATCCTCAGGGGAGTCTTTGCCCTGGAGGAGATGGGAATGGGGGGTGGACTGGGGGAAAGGGGAGGGGGCGGGAGGGGGGAGAACAAGGGAATCCGTGGCTGATATGTAAAATTAAATTATATTGTAAAATAAAATAAAATAAAAAGTTGGCCCAGTGAGTAAAGTGCTTGTTTTATTTTTCTATTTCTGTGGATACATGTATATGACAAGGGCAGCCAGCCATCTTGGGATTGTTGTGCCCAGCAACTCTTTGAAATTCTCTATTCTATGATGCATTGGTTATCAGTCATGAGGACCCGAGTTCAGATTCTTAGCACCCAATGTAAGGGCCATATATGACCACGCACCTGTAATCCAGCACTGGAAGGGGAACTTGCTAGCTTGCCAACCTAGCTGAATCAATGACTTCCACCTCAGGGTTTAGTGAGAGACTGTCTCAGAAAAAAAAGTGAGGTGGAGAAAACACGTGACACTAACTGGTGTCTAACCTCTACACATGCTTATACAGGTGCACTCCCATGCACATGCACTCACACATACACACCCCCACATGTGACTGCACTCACACATGCTTGCACACACTAAATATGATTTAAAGTTTGTAAAAAGAAAACCAATAGGTATTAGGTAGCAAGTCGCAAACTGGCGGAGCTTCCCCTCACCTGAAGTTTACATCCTCCTTGGTTGAAACTTTTTATGAAAGAACGCTTCTAATAGCTTGCTGCCATGACTAATTGAAAACCAAAAGAATCTTAGACTGAGCTAAAAATGACATTTTAAGGAAAATGTAGCAGGCACCTGGAGTACAGTTTGTTACATCAAGGTTAAATGAGAAGGTGTGGATAGCCAACGTGTCACAGAATTTAAAAGAGTTGCTGGGCATAACAATCCCAAGATTGCCACCCTTCTCATGTACCCGCAGACCTGGAAAACTAGAATGATGGTTTAAAGTAGCAATGACTGTGAGCAGAGCTCTGTTTGCATTTGAAGTCCCTGGGGAAACCCCACTGCACTGCTGGCACCAGATTTTACTTGCAGATGAACTGATGATGCCCTTGGAGCTTGGTGCTTCCCTCATGCATGAAGTGAAGAGTTCCGAGTAGATGGTCTCGGAGGCTTCTGCCAACCATAATATCCTTTGGTTTTTCTATGAACGCATTTGGGGAAAATGTGTCAGGTTTTATTAAGTGCTTTTTCAGTTGCATTCAAATACAGAAAAAAAAATGACTAAAATAATATTAACCTTCTGTTATCAAACTATTCCTTTGTCCAACTCCCCAATGCCTGCTTCTGGTTCTGTTGGAAAGTACTGAAAGCTCCAGCCAAAGGCTTATTTAAATTATAAATTATTATAAATGTGGATGCATGGCTTGTTTTAAAGTGGCTTTACTTTAAAGTAAAGGCTATAGCAGCAGAGGCTGGGGACAGAGCTCAGTGGGTCAGGTGTTTCCTGTGCAAACATGAAAACCTGAGTTCAGGTCCCCAGTACCCATTTAAAAAGCCAGGCAATGTTGCATTTGCCTGTCACCCCAGCACTGGGCAGAGTAGAGAACATACCTCTGTGCATGCCCACACATGCACATGCCTGCACACATGCATGCTCGAACACACTATAGCAGTAGGCTATATTAGTGGGAGCATAAGAAAACTCACACATGATGGCCCCCCTCATCGGCACTGCTGGTTTCTTTCCTAGATTAACAGCTCACAGAGAAATCATTCTTGCCACACTTCCTTTGCAGAACAGGCTTCTCTACGTAATGGAAAAGAGCAGTTACAGGCCTTTCAGGGTATACAGCTCTAAGCACAGGCTTTCAGAAATTCCCCTGATGCCCCTCTACCACCCCACAGTGTTTTATGTCCTACCTCTGGTCCTCACAGCTCCTTCCTCCTTCTTCCTCTGCATTTGCCAATGTCTATTCCCTGTCATTTTGTTTTCCTTCTTTCTCACCACGGCATCACCAACAACAGACCCAATCTAACACCAACGCCCAGTGCATAGGGTACCTGGTCACCATTTCACAGGAAGGACCTGGCTTTGTATGTGACCCCTTAGGAGAAACTTGGTTCTCCTGTACTCTCTGACTTCTTGACAGTATCGCTACCCAAGCGGCTTTGTCCTTTTGATATGTCTCCATTGGCCTTGTGTCTCCTAAACCCACTGACCCATCTCTCTAGCCCCCCCACTACTAAAGGGACAAGCCACACTTCCATACTTGCTTAAATAAGCTTTGGAGTAGCATTTTAAGTACTTCCAAATAGAAGTAGAAGCAGTCATTGAGGAGTTGGACAAAGGGATATTCTGCTAACAGGGAAAGTTAGCATCATTTCCGTCATTTTTACTGTTGCCATTCTTGTCCTGCCTCGCCTTGGTGACATGGCCACTCTGTGTCAGACACATCACTCTGTCTGGCTCCTCTTTAACATACTGCTGTCTTTCTGGGAAAAAAGTCCTTCCCCACTGCTCTCCAGAGTCCTCACCAAAGCCCTAAGCATAGGTCAGATGGTGTCTGTCAATCTGTCTCGATCTCTATCTCCCCACCTTTGAGTCTGATCTTTGGACTGATGTATAGCATCCCTTCTACAGTCCACTTCCACACTCAGTGACTCTTCTCTACAGGAAAACCAGGAACCCAGCTCAGTGCGCAATATCACTTTCTTCCACTCAGGAATAGGGATGCCGTGGTACCCAGTTGTGCTGCAGTTCTTTGTCAACTTGACACAGGCTGGAGTTATCTGAAGGGATCGAAGAAGGGAACCACAATTGACAAAATGCCTCCATAAGATCTGGTTGTAGAATTAATGACTGATAGGGGAAGGCCCATCCCATTGTGGGTGGTACCATCCCTGAGCTGGTGGTCCTGGGTGAAAGCAGGCTGAGCAAGCCAGGGGGAGCAAGCTAATAAGCAGCACCCCTCCATTGCCTCTGCATCAGCTCCTGCCTCCAAGTTCCTGCCCTGTTTGAGTTCCTGTCCTGACTTCCTCCAGTCATTGAACAGCAATGTGGAAGTGTAAGCCAAATAAACCCTTTCCTCCCCAGTTTGCTTTTGGTCACAGTGTTTCATCACAGCAAGACCAACTCTAACTAAGACACCAACTTTGTGTCCTTGGAACCTAACAGTGTCTTACAAAAAGAGGGTGCTGGTTATATTTTGAAATGGTTTATTCAAAGAGTCAGAAAACAGAGAAATTTGCTTTCAGTTTTCAAAGAACTGGTTGGAGAGACTACTTCATCTCCTCTATCTCCATTGCCTTCTTATGTTCACTTTGTGTATAAAGGGATCCTGTGAGGACAGATATGGCCCCTTTCTCATTAGCTCTTGACTATTCTTTCTTCTCCCACTATGGGCCCATCACAGGTGCGGTTACCCTTCTGCTCAACTGCTCAAGCTCCATCCCCTGGAATACCACCCCAACAGGGAATCAGAGCTCCCAGGTACCCAGAATGTAGTTCAAAAGGGGATGCAGACTTCAGGTGGGTATACTATTGGTTCAGACACTGCATTCCAGAGATACAGGGAGGTGAATAAAGGAACTCAGTTTAGGGGACACTTTCTTGGGTCCAACTGTCCATCTGGGAACGTGTGAACTTGTTCCCTGAGAAACTCCGGCTTGCTTTCATCTCTCACTTGGGCCACTTTGGAGTGAAGTTGTGAGTGGTTGAAATGACACAGGAGTGGACTTGCCCTCTTTCCTTCCCATGTCACTGTGTCCTGGTTTCTATTTGAACCAAGAGTGGGGGAAGGTCAGGGGAGGATGGAAATGCAGAGAGGAGAGAGGGCAAAAGGAGAAGAAGATGAAGGGAAAGAAAGAAGGAACAAAAGTGTGTATTCTGGATGCACAAGGTAGCCTGACCTTCCTGTGGCGTTCCTACGCAGGACAAGGCAAGCTAGTAATGAACAGCCATAGCAGAAGCTCATCCAAAGATTCAAGCGACTGGAGAACTGAAGTGAAGAGTGGGGGAAGGACATGAGCTTGAACTTAGCGCTGTACTTGATGCTAACTCTTAATTCAGGTGGAGTATTTTGAAGTTTTCTGGTAGAACAAAGGCTTGTAAAGCCCATTAGGGAATCAACCTATGAAGAGGCAGAACTGAGCTTTGATCCACACACAGGCTTTACCTCCCTTCATGTTCTGAGAGTCTATTAGCATGAGCATGAGCAAGCAGGTGCAGAGAAGCAGTTGAGACTTCTGACGCAGAAGGTAGCAGGGAGGTCCTTTGATCTGCGTGCCGAGTCTTCCCACCGTGGACTGGCTGCTCGGTGTGTGGAGAGGACCTCAGCTGAGGGGTGACACCACCTCCTCTCGCTGTGTGGTTTTGTTTAAACCTCAGCCCCTCAAATGATCATTTTGGAGTCTCCATGCCACTTCAGAAGCAGTGTGTTCTGAAGTTCCAGCCCACAGTTGGATTTGGTCTCCCCACCCTGCTCTTTCTGCTAACATACCTCACAGGATGGGAATCAAATTGGAAAGTGTCACTAGACCTGTCCATCTGAATCTCCAGCTCCCCAGTAACGACACGGAGAATTATTAATTATAAATTCTGAGCCGTAGCTTGTTACCAACTAGCTCTTACAACTGAAATGAACACATTTCTACTAATCTATGCATTGCTACATGGCTTCTCCTGTCCTCTAGCATGTCTTGCTCCTTCTTCGTCTCCTGGTGACTCCGCTTTCCTTCTTCCCACTGTCCTCTGTAGCTAACTGTCCCGCCTATAACTCCTGCCTGTAGCTAGAGTTTTCCTGCCTGGCCCACAGTCAGGACAAATCTCTGTCACCCGCCAGCCCCACAGCCACTCAGACCCAACCAAGTAAACAAGAGACTTATATTGCTTACAAACTGTATGGCCATGGCAGGCTTCTTGCTAACTGTTCTTACAGCTTAAATTAATCCATTTCTATAAATCTATACCTTGCCACGTGGCTTGTGGCTTACCAGCATCTTCACATGCTGTTTGTCATGGTGGCGGCTGGCA
Organism: Peromyscus californicus insignis; assembly: GCF_007827085.1. Lineage (NCBI taxonomy): Eukaryota > Metazoa > Chordata > Mammalia > Rodentia > Cricetidae > Peromyscus > Peromyscus californicus. The sequence continues at coordinate 21,525,315 of NW_026294606.1, read as the reverse complement.
GTGACTCCTTCCGCCTTCCTGTTCTTTCTTTTCTCCTCTCTGTTAGTCCCGCCTATACTTCCTGCCTAGCCACTGGCCAATCAGTGTTTTATTTATTGACCAATCAGAGCAATTTAACATACAGACCATCCCACAGCACCTGCCTAGCTAATGACCATTTAGCTTTTTATTACGCCAATAAGAAGGCGCCTTGGCAAAGACATATCTCACAGTGTACAAAAAGATTATTCCACAACAGGTAAGCAAAGAGTATAAACTGGGTCATTTTCCCCACTCCTTGTTATTAATTTTGATATCCTAGGACCCAAGCAAGAAGTTTGCTTATTCACACGACTTGTGACAGGAGGGCTTCCTACACATGTGTCTTTTAACTTTTTAAATGGGGAGATGTATTTAGGAAGCTTCTGGGGGAAGCAGATTGAATCTTGGTGACAGTGGATACTGTTTTATAGCATTCAGTGAATTTGAGAGGCTTCTAAAGAGATGTGATTGGGCACAGAGGGAAAACAGCGCAACTCAACTAGAGTTAAAGAACTGCCCCAGGGGTGGTGGCCAGTATCCATCTGCAACCCCAGCACACGAGAGGTGGAGGCAGGGGATCAGAGTACAAGGCCATCTTTCCTTGGCTACACAGTGAGTTTAGAAGCCAGCCTGGGATACCCAAGACCCTATCTTAAAAATGAAAACAAACCAAAAAGCATGGACTAGAGAGATGGCAGAGTTGGTGGAGTACTTACCACACAAGCATGAGGACCTGTGTTCAATCCCCAGAAGCCATGTTTGTTTGTTTAAGAAAAGAAGAAGCTGAGCATGAGGCTATACACTTATAATCCCAGCCCTTGGCAGGCATGACAAGCAGATCCCTGAGGCTTCCTGGCCAGTCAGCTCAGCCGAATCAGTGAGCTCTGGGTTCATGAAAGACCCTGTCTCAAGAAAAACAAGATGGACAGCAACAGAGGAAGACATCCAAGGTTAATACCTGGTACAGACAGATGTAAATGTTCATACAAATGAACCGCATTCACACATGTGAACACACACACACACACACACGCATGCATGCACTCAGAATTGAAACTTGTGGAGAAACTCTGGCGGCCTTAGTTTTTCTACTTGCTTTTTAAACATTCTTATTTTAGAATTCAGTCAGTGTTGCAGCTAATTGGTTTGTGAAACACGGATTTTCCGAGCATTATTTTTAGGAAGGATCTTTGTACACAGTGGTGCTGGGGGAAAATGACAGGTAAAGATAGGATCTGTTTATGAGTTGGTTTGGGGAGGCACGTGGCTCCTCCCTGATATCAGCCAAGACCTCTGAGGTGTCTAAAGGTCTTCTGTTCCACCTGTGCACGGTAGGAAAAAGGAAAAGAGTGGTGTGAAAATGAAGGCTACTGAAGATTCTCTTCTTTTGTTTTGTTAGTTGGTGATGGAGGTTGATGCCAAGGCTGTGTTCATGCTTAGCACAATCCACCACTGGGCTGAACCCCCACCCAGGCCTTTAAAAGTCTTCATGCATAGAGAACTAATCTGTTGTTGAAAAGAAGACAAGAGTTAGGTCCCTTTTACTATGAATATAATTAGAAGAGAAGGGATTAGAACCTGAGTTTTCCATAAGTGTAAATTTGGATAAATCAAACATAACAATTTATTCCAGAACAAAATTAACTCTTTATAACCCACAGAGTTCTGCTTTGTCAGTGTGAGCTCCTGTGAGGCCCTGGTACCCTTCCTGGGAAGACTGCCTCGTAATGTCCACGTGGTCTCCAGCATCTCTATAGTTTCTGTGGAAAATGAGAAGCGTTGTGCCCATTAAAGATGAATTTGTTTCTAAGAAAACACCATCTATGTTAATTCATATTAATCTGTGTCTGGGCCCCCTTCGCCTCCCCCTGAAGCCAGCCGGCATCTATCCTGGAGTTCCATTGGCAACATTACAAAGGACTGATTGTCCTCTAAAGTCATTCATTGAGAGTAATTTATTTTTACTTCTGTGTACCACAATGAGTTATTTGTGTAGCATTCTGAGGCTTTTATTTTCTGTTTTATTAGAGCAAAGAAAAAGTTTCTGGGCTTTTGAGCCTTACAAAATCATTTAGCTTTATACAAGGAGGCAGACTCAAAAGCACAAGCATGGCCCCTGCCCTGGATAGATGCCCAGAACTGTTCCTGAATGGTTAATATCCAGACCTCATTCAGGCACGGCAGATGGCCTTACTGTAAACCCAGAGGTATCAGTAGGGCCTGGAGCCTGCTCTGGCTGCCCTGTGTTTCTTGGGAGTGTTCCATTTCCGACTGTTGCCAGAACTTCCTTCAGTATTCCCATCCCCCCAACACCCTCACAAGCCATCCTGGCATACATAGGATGTCATCCTGTGAACCCAACTCAGCCCCTGGCAGCCCCTAGGCAGAAATACCCCCAACTGTCCACTGTCCAGTCCACTGGTTCTCTGTAGCAGTTATCCTGTTGGAAAGGAAGACGGATCCTTCTAAAGAGCAGTCTGAGTGCTATTATCTCCATTCCAACCCCCACTTCATGGCCCCCTCCTCCTGGACCTCAGATCTCATCCCTGCATCTTCCCGCATCTATCCTCTTCCCATTAGCCTTGCTGTCATCCCTCCATCTGAGAAAGCCTGCCCTTGCCTTCCATTCTCCTTCGGCTCTCACGGTGTGTATCTCAGGGCTGCACTTTCCAAGATGCTGGCTACTCTGCCGAGGCGTCCCCCTTAGGGCCCCATGCCCTCCAGGTGGTTACCTCTCAATGTTTGTCACCATTAACATCATGATGACATTGGCCACGTGCCCCATTCCCGTCTCCTTTTCAATGTCTTCCTCTGCTGATGCTGTTCACAGCTTTCCCCTCACTCTCTCCAGCCACCCTTCCACCTATTAGGGACTTTGTAGGCTTTCTTGAGCCCTTCCCTCTGGACGCCCTCTCTAGAGGACTCCCATCACACATCGCCTGCTGACAGTATTTGCATTTCCTTTCCCACCCAGATTCCTTTCCAAGTGTTGGGTTCATGCTAGCCATCTCTACTTCATCTCAGAAGAAGGTCAAGTGCAGTACGGCAAGACCCAAATTCCTCATGTACCCCCTTACATAAGATCCTTCCTTTGTGTCCCTTCCCTTCATAAGTAGTTTTTCATCTACGTTTACCAAAGGGAAGGTGACAAACTGATTGGAAACACCTGCATGTCTACCACCTTTATCAGTCAGTTTCTAAATACTGTTGATTTAATTTAAATATTTATGGAGTGCCTTCAGTCTCCTGTAGTTCCTGTGGCATCTTCCTAGGCCAACCACTAAGACCTGTTGACTGGACCATCCCAATAACCTCCTTCTATTGCCTTCCTCTATCTTCTTGGGCAACCTCTGATTAAGTGTAATCCCTGTATCCATGGTGATGGGTCAACTGGAAAACCATAGTCATTTCCATAACATGCAGTTATGTAGGCACAAACTCACCAAGTCAGAATCCTAAGTGCTCCTCTTGGCTATACATGAACTGATTCTGTCTACCAGCTTTCAGCCATACCTGCCCCTTCCTGGATCAGGTGCACTAGCCATGTGACACTCTCTCCATGCTCATTCTCACTCCACGGTCTCTGTCCACCACTTCCCAGTCTTCACCTGGATGCATCGACCAACCCCTTTGTTCTCGGCACCATACTCATCGTGCCCCTCTGTTTCCCAAGAACTTTCTTCAGTAGAAAGCAACATGCCTCTTCTTCTGGTGATTCAGTGCTCGTCACATGAATGTTGGTCCTTGTGTTCTGCATAAGAAAATGAGCAGCTCACACAGGGCCACATCACAGATTCTTTATCCTTGTCCAGAGAAAAAGTGTGTGGGCAAGATTTTGAGCCTGAGCTAAACCAGACTCATTGTCCATGGAGCGCCACTTTTACTTGAAAGAAGACTGAGCGATAAACTCTGGTTGCTCATACCTGAGCATTGTTCTCTTTTCCTCTATGTTGCTGTGATAAAACATGAAGGTCAAAATTCATCACTCAAGGAAGTCAGGACAGGGACTTGAAGCAGAAACTAGAGAGGAATGTTGCTTGATGACTTCCTCACTTGCAGATTCATATTCAGCTAGCTTTCTTATACAGCCAAAGACCACCTGCCTAAGCATGGTGCCACCTGTAATTAGCAATCAAGACAGTCCTCCACAGACATTTCCATAGATCAGGCTGACCTGGTCAGTCCCTCAACTGAGACTCCTTTCTCTGATGACTGGAGCTCATGTAAAGGCTAACTGGGACAGTTGCTGAGTAGAGATTTTCTCTAAAGCAAAAGCAGTGGAGCTTGTAACTTTAAGTCAGTGGTAGGATTTACTGCCAATGATAAAAATAGAGTTTCTAAGCAAACATTAGAATTGTAGAATTTGTATCCACCCCCAGCAGGCTGGCTCTGTCTCAATACCTATACTTGTCTAAGGTATCAGTAGGGCAGTGAAGGAATTCTTGATGCTGCAAAATGAAATGTATCAACACTTGGAAGATCTGTGAAACACAGTGAACTAATATTTTCCAAGTGATTAATTTATAATATCATAAAATTCTTCATGTAAAAACATCTATTTTATATGAGAGACAGACCAACATGGTCTAGTATATCAAACTATGACAAATTTATTTATCCAGTTCCAGATTCCACCATAAGTAGTCTTAAGAACCTGGCACTTCTGTAGTTTGGGGATGGTATACAGAAGATCCACAGTCATATAAAGGGACTGTTAAAATGTTGCTTCCTTTGACAACTGCATATGGCTGTGTTATACTTAACCAAACTATGTACCTCAATAGACTGAGCCTAAAGGTAGAGAGCTAAGGCTGAACAAGGCTTGCTTTCCCACTGCACACTGTGACACTTATTAAAACAATGAATTTTGCAAAAGAGAGTTGATTAATGAGGAGAAGGAAGACTCCAACTCTTAAACTTCTCTCTCTGTGGATAGGATTTTAGAGTATGTGGAATTAAAAAGTATGATTCTAAAGTATGAAGAAAGTGATTGGAGGTAAGAAAAGCCATCATTGGACCACACATGCATAATCACACTTGATGACTTCATAGGCCAAGTGTAGGGAAGATGGTGGTATTAGGGTAAAAGAATGTCACCCATCAGACTCCATCACATGCCCAAATGGATGGTTGGTTAGTGATAAAAACTACATCCAGTTTCCTACCAAACAGCTTGGACAGCTTTTATTATCATATAGTCCATAGGTCAGTGGTTTGTGTATATCAGATAATGGGAATGTACCACTCAGGTACATGGCCTCCAAAATTTATTTAAAGGCAAGTGACCCAGAGAAAATGAAACTGGAGGAGATTTATTCAAGCTTTCCCTCTGTTTCAAAGAGACTCTGTAAAAAAAAATATAGACACCAATGCTGCTCTTCCTGCTTTGGGGGGGAGGAAAACACTGACTTTTGCTTTTATCAAAGTGTGTGTGTGTGTGTGTGTGTGTGTGTGTGTGTGTGTGTGTGTGTGTGTGTGTGTTTTAATGGTGAAACAGTGGGACAGCTGAGAAAATATAGGTGACTCTTTACTTACGGACCTCAGGCTTGTGTGGTCAGGCTGAGGTGGATGTAGCAGTTAAGAACAGTGTCCTGTGTGTTTGCAGTGCCCCACAGCTGGTTCAAGTAGCCATAGTCCAGCCATGCAGAAATGTAGGGACCACATCCTGTGTTCAGATGGCCAAAGTATGGTGCTGGAGTTTGAATAGGCAGGAGAGAACAAGACGGAAAAGATGTCTGAAGAAATCAGAAAAAGAAGAAACTTAGCACTTGCAATTGGAACGTTCGTCTCAAACTCATCCCTGTGGCTCAGTGATGCCATAGGGATGTGAACCTGTGAACCTGGTGGAGATCCACCCTGCCATGGAGCATCCTCTTTGAGTAAAGTTGGGTACTTATTATAATGCTGAATTTCCTGGGATGGTCTTGCTGCCTGCAGGTTACTATCACAAGTTTCAAACAAGTCTTGCTAGATATCCAATATTCCAGCAGGTGCCGCAAAGGTCTTCCCCATGAGCTAATGGATACTTGTCAAAATTTACCTTAAATATTGTTAGAAAAGGGACCCACAAGGCCTCTCTTGCCAAATATCTATATGTGGTTTTAACTAATAGTCTCCGGGAGAAGGGAGAGACATTTCCTTTAGTGGTACAGCCATGAGTAAGCTGCCCGCACCCCAATAAATTACCCCTTGTATGTGCTCCTATAAGCAACCCTATGAAACCCATTGGATCTCTCTCTCTCTCTCTCTCTCTCTCTCTCTCTCTCTCTCTCTCTCTCTCTCACACACACACACACACACACACACACACACACACACACACACACAGGAGAGACAGAGACAGAGACAGACAGACAGACAGAGAGAATAGGTGAGATCATAAGGAAAACTGGTTTGGAAGGGGATCAGTGAGAGAAGGAGTGGGGGGCAAGAAAGAGTAATGGGTGACTATGATCAAAATAAAATGAAAATACCACCATGAAATCCATTATTATGTATAATTAATATATGCTAATGAAAACTAAAAAAAGAATTTTGCCTAACTAAAAACAATCTCGAATTGCTTCTTGACCCAAGGCCTCACCTCTGCAATTAGAAGCATTTTGCTGTTTTCCCCGAGGAGCACAGCAGATGCCAAGTGTTTAGCAATGAGCTCCTAACAAGCCCCGTCTGAGGAACTATTGATCGGGCTGGAGGAAAAACAAGCACAATTAAGTTTCAGACCTCGGTTCAAAATTCAGCTTTGACCGAGGCGGTTCTAAGGATTCATTAGAGCCTTGGCTTAGAGTAAGGGAGCTTTTGGATTTGAGGAGAAGGTCGTGGGCAGCATAAAAAAGCATGGTTCTGCAACTTGAGATATTCTTGACAGAAATGCAATGATGATAGCTTTCTTTTTTTTATAGAGCATTAGGGTGATGGTACCCTTTTATGACCTTCTATAAAGCGATGTCGAGTCTCTGAATTTCTCTCCCATGCAGCTGTTTTTAGTTTTTGTTCCTTTATTGTTTTGCAACTTCTTGCTTCTACATACGGAATGTTAGTCATCTTCCTCCCCATTCATCTCCTTCCTCTCCTGTGGGGACATTTCTTCTTAGCAAGTGACCCTCTATTTTCTCCTCTTCCTTTTGTGTCTGACCCATTGGGTTTGATTGGAGCTGTTGCCTGAGCAAGTGTGGGAGGTCATTGATTGGTGCAAAGGCAACTCACCAGTGGCTGCTCCACTGAAGAAAATGGCACTTCCTACTCCAACAACCATTAAGTGCCAATAATTTCTCAGAGAGCAGTGGGGGGCCCAAAGGACCCTCTCCCATCCATGATGAAATGGTAACAGGCACAATTTTGTGCAGGAGTACAATGGCCCTGCCATGTCCAGGGACACCTCTTTTTCTGCATATCTCTGCATCCTCCAGCTTTTACATTTTTCTCCGAGCCTTTGGGGGAATTATATAGCTACCCTGTTCAGAGCTGTATACTCTGCCATCACTTAACACTCTGGCCAGTTATGGGTTTCTGATTTAACCATTATGCACTGCAATAGAGAACTTCTCTGATGAAGGCTGGGTGCAGCAATAATCTATGGGTAAGAATGTAAGTATTTAGAAGGAAGTTTTTAACCTGACCATTTAACAGCAACAACAACAACAAATAGAGTTTCCCATTGGGCCTATGGCCTCCCCAGTCACAGGCTCTTGACCAGGTTTAGAGAACCAGCCATGAGTTCCCTTCTGTGGATCAGGCCTTACACCACTCAGAAAGCAGTTGGTTACCCCATTGCAGTTGTGCCATTATTGTGCCATTATTGCACTGATGGGTACATCTTGCCTTGTGGGTCCTTGTTGTAGCTCACCAGCTCCACAGATGGGTGAAACTGTCACTAATGTGTCTCCTGCAGGAGCCTGTACAGTACCTCCCGGCACTGTGGGGGCTAGCCAATAGGAAGGAAGCTTCCAGCTCAGCTCCAGCTTGATTTCTTCATGTCTTGTGACCAAACCAGGCAGTGTCTTCAGCAATAGATCTTACCATCACATTCTGGAGAGCAACAAAGAGAAATGCCAATAGCCTGTATGGTTTTAGGGGCCAATAATCCCTAGAGATGTTTCCCACACCTGGGCACTGGACTTTTCCCTCAATAACACATGGGTTGTGGGAGAAGTATTATTCATCCAGGGAGAGTACCTCTGTTCAAATTCTGTTCTGAGATTATATTCTTTAATAAGATTATAAAATAGGTTTATATGGCTTCTTCATATATGCTTAGTTTTGGCTACCTCTTCCTCCTACCTCTCCTCTTCCTGGTCCTTCTCACCTCCTCCCTGCATAGACCTTTCCATGCTCCATTATTCTCCCTCTTCACCTGCATAGACGATGTGTTTTGCTATCCTCCTTCCCTCCCCCTTTCTATCTTTCTAGCCTTTACTAGTACTTGCTATTAAACACGTTACTCTAAAAATTCGTAGATGTGCTCTTAAGTGTCATAGTTAGCTCCTGCAGTCGATCGGGAAGTCACTTGGGAAGAGGGACCCTCAACTGAAGAGCTTCTCAGATCAGATTGTCCTGTGGGCATATCTGTGAGGCATTTTCTTTACTGCTGGTTGATATAGGACAGCACAGCTCACTGTGAGCAGAACTATTCCCTAGGCAGGTGGTCCTGGGCTCTATTAAGAATTAATAATAAATAAATACAAACAAGATAAGCAGAGAACCAAAGAGTAAGCCAGAAAGCAGCATTTTTTGACTGTTTTGACTCCTGCCGTGAGCTCCTGCCCTGGATTCCCTCAGCGATGGACTGTAAACTGTGAGCTGAAGTTAAATCCTTTCCCCTTAAACTCAATTTTGGTCAGCATGTTTTGTCATAGCAGCAGAAAAGCAAATGAGAACAGGAGCATTTGTCTTTCTGGGCCTGGGTTATCTCACTAAGTATAATGTTTTCCAGATCAATTTGACCTCCAATTTTCATAATTTTGTTTTTTCATTACCATTGAGGAAAATCTCATTGTGTGTATGTACCATGTTTGCGTTCACTGCGTCCATCCATTGATGGACCCCTAAGCTGGTTTCATCTCCACGGTGTTGTGAGTGTAGCAGCAGTGAACACAGATGTGCAGGGTCTGTTGTCGGGTACGGAGTTCTCTCTATAAATGCCCAGGGGTGGTGTAGCTGAGCCATGGCAATTCTGTTTCTAGCTTTTTTAGTAACCTCCATGCTGATTTCCACTGTGGCAACACCAGTCTACCCTCCCACCAACAGTGGATATGAGTTCCCTTTTCCCCTCTCCCTCCATTTCCTCCAGCATTTGTAGTGGTTTGTTTTCTGGATCTTCATCATTAAGAGTGGAGTAAGATGAAATCCTAAAGAATTTAAATTTATATCTCCCTATGACTAAATATGCTGAACACTTTTTAAGGTATTAACTAATAACTTTTATTTCTTCTTTTGAGAACTTTCTATTCTATTCCATGCCACCATTTTTTAATGAACTTGTTTGCTTTCTTGATATTAAGATTTTTTAAGCTCTTTGTATAGTCTAGACACTAATTCTATGTCAGATGTTTAGCTGGCAAAGAGTTTCTCCCATTCTGTGGGCTGCCTCTTCACACAATGAACTATTTCCTTGCAGTACAGGTTTTTCATTTCAGGAGGTCTCACTTATCAATTGTTGCCATTCCCTTAGTGACTCGAGTCCTATTCAGTAAGCAAAATTTGTATGTCCCAATAATAAGGCTGAATTAGAAGTGAAAGGCAAGGAAACTCTTCCCATTTAACATCATAGTCTGCTCAATCATGGCAATTACATTATGAATTAGGTGTATTTCTTGTGTCAACATCCCCCTACATACACACACACTTTTTTGTTTTGGAACTGGGAGCATAGAAGAGCAACCCAAGCCATTGCCAAATCTGTGTCAGATGCTTGAGGTACACTGTGTGTAAGCTCAAGGATGTATGAAACCACAGTTTTCCATGACTGTATCTGCACTTAGCAGAAAAACGATTGTTATTTTAAAGAGCCCACAAAATGTGCTGGTGTGACAGTAGTATATACTAGCTTTAAAACTCAGTTAACATTACAATGGGTATCTATATGCAAATCATGCCTTGTTTTAGTCTCTCTAAAGTGGCAGGCAGACAGACCCTTATTGCTTCCTGAGTGGTTAGTGGACTTCTTAGCCAGGAAGGCAGCTTGTAAAAGGAGCTCATGACCTCCCTACTCTGTGGTTAAGGCAGTCTGAGCTGGACCATTTTGCCTCCTTGTAAAACTTAGGAGGCTCAGCCTGCCTGGCTCTAATGTGATTAGAATTCATTTTATGATGCTATCAAAATAAAAGAGATAAATTTTTACTTATTTCCACCTATTAAAGTTTGTCACAAATATGACTTGGAATCATTCTAAATAAATTGCTTTGGCCTGTTGGAAAAAAAGTGCCATGCTGTTAATTTTATTACTTTCCTGGCAAGCATATTGGTGTGAAGCTGTAGATATAATTGGAGGCATATTATAAATTAGACATGACGGCTGCTAAGCACAAGATCTATACCAGCTTCAGATATAGAACATCTGAATACTTTCCCAAGGAGAAACAAGAGAGATGCTGACAGCATGCCAGTGGAGGTTTGTTATTGTGAGGATTTGCAAAGACTTGACAGTACAATGTTTGAATGTCAATTATGCTGCTTTCATAATAAGAAATTATACTAAAAATAACATGTGCTGGGACCCTGTTGGTCCCCTGACACACCATACCTGCAAAACCTTCTTCTAGTGGACTGCTTTTTCTTTTGAAAATAAATGATGCTTTTAAAGGAATATGAAATGTTTACATGGGATAAAAATGTTCTTTTGTTCTAAACTTTAATATCAAACTAATTTTAGACTTGTGAAAATGTGAAAACAGAGCATAGCGTCCTTAGTACTCTGTACCTTGTATAAAGATAAAATTAGAAAAATTTGGTTTAAAGTTATTAATTGACTTTTAAAAAATTCTAGATGGATGTTTTTAAAAAAAAAAATTTTATAATGCAGCTCAGTGCTAAGTTCAAACTGCCAGACCTTTCCTTGACCTTGATCTGAGAAGGGAAGGGTTCCGTATTTTCCTCATGATGTAACATCTTAGCCACAAGTTAGATGTAGGTACTGCCTAACAAGAAAATTGCCTTCTATTCCTGATTTTTTTTTTTTAAATCATGAGTGGGCATTGAATATTATGAAATTCTTTTTTCATCTTTGGCATGATTATTTGATTTTTTTACCTTGCTAATAAAGTGAACTTGCAAGTGAAAAACTTTTGGTGTTTCACAAAACTTACATTCCTGGGGTGAGCATAATTCTGGATTGAGCATGCTAATAGTTGTTAAAGATTTTCTTGTTTCTGTTTACTAGAGATCTCCATCTGTTGTTTTCCTATAATGACTTTGATTTTAGCAGGCTGAAGCATAATAAAATAGGTCACAAAAGGTTTCTTTCTCCCCTTTTTCTCAAAGTAAGTTTGGGTCAAACTAATATTTCTTTTTTAGGTGTAGAATTATACAATATATCCCTCTGGACCTGAGGTTTTCTGTGTAAAATGGGTATAGATGTCAAGGTCATTGTCTTATATAGAAATATGGATATGGGAATTTTCATTTCATTCCTGTCTTACACCAGTGGTAGTGGACTTTCAAGTACTCTGTGCATCTCATGTAAGTCGTGGGACTTGTTGGCACACAGTTGCCTGCAGGAGTCTCTCACTTGATGTCTGTGGTACCTGTACTAATGTCTCACAACGTCTCGTGGAATACTGACACTGATAAATTTTTAGTTGTCTCTTCTACTCATGGTCATCTCCCATAAGCAGTTGTCAGTGATTTTTTTTCTATGTTGATTCTTTCTTATTAATTTTCAGTCTTTTTTATCCCCTTCCTTCAACTCACTATGAGTTCACTTTGATTTTGCTTCTTCGCTTCCACTAAAGTGGGAAACTTACAGCGCTTATTTTTCTATATCATAAACATATAGAGTTGAACACAGGACTTGCGTTATCACATTGAGTTTGTGCGTAGAGCACATTGAACTACACCCCTAAACCTTACCCCCTCAAACTTAATATGTTACATTTTCATTGCTAGTCATTTCCAATTATTTTAAATTCCCATGTGATTTCTGTATAAACCCATTGTTTATATTTACCATAACTGTTTGATTTTGTAATATATAAATATTTTTATTATAATTCATAATAAATATTATTTTTTATTTTGACTTCTAATTTAATTGTAGTCACAGAATATAGCATATACTCTTTTGGCCATTTACAGTCTAATAGGACTTGCTTTACAGCCTCACATGTAAAATAACTCAGTGAACATTTCACACGTCCTTGAAAAAAATGTGTACTTTGCAGTTTGGGGTAAAGGATTCTTTAAATGACAGTTAGGTCAACCTTGCTGATAGCATTATTTCTGTGCCTGTATTGTGATGTTGTCACTTCCAAGCAATTTATACAAGTTTACCAGTGTGGTTGTGGGGTTGCCTCTTTCTTTTTCACATGCTACTTTTAGTGAATGTATTTCTACAGCTGTGTTGTCAGGGTTGTTGGATAATGTTTTCAGAATTTGCCTCATTGCTGTGGGCTTCTTTATATATGGCACTTTTTTTTTTGTCTGATGCTAATGTAGCATTTCAGCTTCCTACAATTAGTGTCTAAAAAGCATATGTTTAAAGTGATTTTTGTTTGTAGTGGACAGCATATGGTAGCATAAAATAGGTCTCTGTATTTTAATTAAGATTTCATTTTAATATGACTGTCAATGTTTAGGTTTTTATGGACCATTCTTGCTACCTAGTTCCCATTTCTTCCCTCATTCTTTGATCCTTTCCCTCAGTGATTGTGTGTGTATGTGTGTGTGTGTGTGTGTGTGTGTGTGTGTGTGTGTGTGTGTGTGTGTATTCTGTATGGGAGGATCCACATGGTGTCTTCATGTTGACTCTAACATTTATTTTGCTCTTGTAAATGTGCTGAGGTTATTTTCTGTTGGTTTTGTTGTCTTTCTTTTTCTGAACAATAGTTAATTCCATAATCCTTCCTAAGCCTATTTTAAGCTATTTTGAGTGGCTCTGTGCTGGTTTTCCCTCTTGGGTAGTTCAACTCTTTAGGGCCTTTGGGGTTTTCTTCACTGGATAGACTTTGAACTATTCGGCTTATCCATAGTTGTTAATTATCAGTACCTGTAAATCTCAGCTGAAAACCCAGGGGGTTTTTCTGGCACTGTTCCATAGGTCTGTAATCTCCCCTCTCTGTTTCTGTCTTCAGTTACCCTCGGCCTCCCTCTCAACCTTAGCTCTTAGCTCTTCGATACAACGGGACTGCAGAGCCCTGCTCAGTGTCCTGTCGCAATGCCACGGTCTGGAAAAGTCCGGATGGAAGCTGAGCAGTCAGAGAGCCCACTTCCCTTGCCTTCTCAGAGCACGGGATCATTTAAACTGTCTGAAAACTATTTTTTAAGTTTTGTTTTCAAGATTTCTTAGGTTTACAAGCAAAAGCCAGGTCTGCTTCGTCCACTGATGCTAAAACCAGCAATTCTGCCCTTCCTGTAGGAAGGGGGCAGAGGAAACTATGGTTGTTTTGTTGTTGCTTATCTATCATTATTATGTTTTCCATGCTGGGGATCAAACTCATGGCCTCATTCACGTTAGCTGAGCATACTGCCACCGATCTATAGTCATATCTACAGTTTTGTATTCTTTTGTTTTTCGTTTTTCCTCTTTATGTTTTTAAATCTTTTTTACATAATCTTTAGTGATTCTCATTTTAATGACTAGAGAACAGCACTCTGAATGGACATACCATAATTTATATAGAAGTCGTTAATAATTTAAATAAAACATTGACTCCATTTGATGTACATTAATATTTACGTGCTTCATTGTCTCTTTGAAACAAAATTAATTGCTGTATCAACACTGTGGGGCTCACAGAGGCTCTCTAGAGAGGCCTTACTCAAGGTCAGAGAATCTGGGCTTACTTTACCCAGCAGGGCTGCATAATGGGATGATTTGGCCACGGGCATGGTTACCAGGTGTTTTGAAGGGTCTACATTTCGCTGTATGTTGTGCTTTGATCTTGAAATTTGATCTTGAAATAGGGAGGTCTTTGCTTTGCCGCTTGGCATTGTATAAAATGCCCTTTAGAATAAACCTCGAGGCACTAGGTATTGACCCAGGGCCCTCTCAAAGCTATTCTGTGTCTCTGTCTTTCTTATCATCTCCTTCTATCTTTCTATCTAACACTTCCTCATTCCTCTCTCCTCCCCTCAAGAACCCCTCAACTGACAGACTCCCACGCAACACTAGACAATTGATTGTTACCTGACACAAATTACATATTGCTGCCTTGAAGGATGGTTTTACTTTAAATCCCACATCACACATCACTGTATGAGAGTATTCATGCCACCATGACCTTGGGAGCACTAGTTATTAAAATATATTTTAATCCTCAGTTTAAGTAAAATAGCTGACTGACTGTGGGAACTTCATTTAGAGCCTCATCAATTAACATCATCAATTATCTTTCTTGAATTTGCATAATGTCTTTGGTTCATTTGCACATTTAAATTCTACCATGTTACATATGTATATGTTTTAAAATATCAAATAGTACAGTGAGCACAACCCTTTCCTGTTCCATGCCTTGTTAATTTAGTACCGCCGCTCCAAGCTAACGAATTTTAAATCCTTTGGATTTCCAAGTGAGGACACCTTACCCTGTTGCTGGTTCAGTTAAGCCTCGGAGATACGTATCAGTAACTCCTACTCTTTCAGAGGACTCTTACCCACGTCCTCCTCTTCCCTCCTCAATTCCTCTCAATATAGAATATGGTTAAATTAAGTCAGTAGCATATTGGCAGTGCCCGGGCCACGTAATGGTGCTCTGCAGGGCCCACACCATGTTGTCACAGTTCTCTTCATACACAGTTTGTGTGTTCTTTGCTTCCTGCTTAATTATGCTTTTTTTCTTTCTGAAATCCCTCCACTATGATACTGTTACATTGTAATACCAGCATATTTATTAAATGCCCACATTTTTATCTTCATCATCAACTCATTTGTCCATTCCTTCATCCCCTCATACTTGGCTATTTTTATCAGGAGACCCTCCCTTGGTCGCTCATGCAGCCAACCCTAGATTTCTTATCCCTGAATTCACTTTGATTTTTCTGTGGTTTTATTGCTCCTGGCTTGTCTGACTGAATATAGAATTCTAAATTTTAAATATTTTTGTAAACATTTGAGAATACTAGTGTTTTCTAGTATTGAATAGTTTTGAGAAGTCAGATGAGTTCTGGTTGCTCTTAATTCAGATAATATTTTTTTTATTTAGAACATTTCCCTTAGTTTGCAATTCTCTATATCCTTAATGTTCTAGAACTCCACGATGGTTAGCTGTAACAATCATTGTGTTTGGCATCTAGATGACATTTTCCATATAAAGGCCGGTTCTTTGGCTCTAGAAAACTTTATTTATTTTTATATTTTACTCACTTTGGTTTCCTGTCCTCTTTTGTTCTGTAATTTTCCTCAGTCAAATCCAATGAGTGAACCCATCTGGTTTTTACTTTCATGTTTCCATCTTTTGTCCTGGTTTCTTGATTGGGATTTGTGGAGCACTTTCTTAATTCTGTATTCTACCCATGTGCATAAGACTTTATTTATTTTGATAATCGTTTTTTACTTTTAAGAATTATTGTTTTCTCTTCCTTTTTCATACCTGCAGTCCACCTTTATTTAAATAAAGGCTTGATATGTGGACATCCCTGCTCTCTGTCTTGTCTGTTCCTATTGAGACAACTTTGCATTCTGCTCGTTTTCTGTCGCTCTTTCATAGTAGAGTTTCCTCTCTGATTCCAGGTGACATTTGGTTATGGTTTATGTTTGAAAATAAGGCCCGAGGCTTGCCTCTCCAACATTAATTTGGACTAAATTTTCTGAAGGGTCCTCTTACTACAAAGGAGTTTGGTCTTGGAAAGGCATATTTTAGTATGTTGATGAGTTTTGGGGAAGTGGTTTTTAAAATTAAGCTTTCTTCTCAGCATAAAGAATCCACTGAAATAAAAAGGCAAAATCAAGCATCTTGAGCCCACACCCTAGTTTAGCAAAAAGAAAAAACTGAAGGGGTTATCCTGAAAGCAAATGCTAGCTAAAAGTGTCAACAAGTCACACTATATGTGTAGTTTAAGGCTTGCATTGAAATGGCTCATTGGCAAAGGGATAAATTATAATGGAAATTTAAATACTCAGAGCAAAATGATTAAAAGAGTACATACTATTATTGTGGGAAAGAGGGAAATTCCCAGCCTCAGAAATATTCATATATGAAAAGAACTAAAGTTAAAACCTCCAATTTCAGAAGCCACATGAAAGAACAGAGTGAGTGCAGGGGAGAATTAGAAAGATGTGGAGCAGGGTCATAAGCTAGAAAGTTCTGCTTCTAAAATTCAACAAGCAAGATCATTAAAGAAATTAGGGCCGGGCGGTGGTGGCACACACCTTTAATCCCAGCACTCAGGAGGCAGAGGCAGGCGGATCTCTGTGAGTTCGAGGCCAGCCTGGTCTACAGCGCGAGATCCAGGAAAGGCTCAAAGCTACACAGAAAAACCCTGTCTCGAAAAACCAAAAAAAAAAAAAAAAAAAAAAAAAAAAAATTAGGAAGAAAGAGTAAAAAAGACCCAACAATTACATATCAATGCAAAAGCTGTAGAGGACTATAATATATAACTTTATATCAATTCTATGTTTTTTAAGGAAATTGGTTACTTCCTAGTACCTAAACAAAGTGGATCTAAGAATCCTAAAGAAGCCTGAAATTTTTAAATAAACTAAATCAATATGTGAAACACCTTCCTTGATGTTATAGTTTAGGCATTAAATGGGCCCAGAGGCTCACGAGTTAAAGGGCAGGTCCTTGGCTGGTGGGACTTTTGGCCATTTGGATGCTGGCCTCATCACTGGGCTAGTTCCTTTGTGAGTTCAGAGCTGAATGGGTTGTTAGTAGAGAGGAAGTAGGTGGCTTGAGGCACACATTGAAACTCCTGTCCTGGCCTCTGTCTCTTCCTCCTGTCCACCATGAGGTGAACCACTTTCTTCTTCCACATTGTCCCCTCAATGACGTGCCACACAGGGGCCCAGCAGCAATGGAGTCCAGTGACCACAGGCTGAAATGATGATCCAAAGTAAATCTTCCCTCAAGTTGTTTCTCTTCGAGATTTGTCAGTAAAGAAGCATTACTAACTCAAAACAATACCTCATGGGTGGAAAAGCAACCTTTGTCAGACTTTCAAGGAATGGAAACTTTCACTTTAACCAGTTCACTCCAGAGGAGGAGGAAGAAGCAGTTAGTACAGCCCACCTCACTCCTTTAGATGTGGTTAATAATTCACACTAACAAAAGAAGACGAGAAAACTTACAGGGTCACTCCAGCAGACTCAGAAAAACTGGATTACAAACTTTAGCATGCCGTGGCTGGAGAAATGGCTCTGTGGTTAAGAGCAATCACTACTTTTACTGAGGACCCAGGTTCTGTTCCCAGCACCCACATCAGGCATCTCACAACCTCCTGTAACTCCATTCCAGGGCATCTAACACCCTCTGACTCTGTGAGCACCTGCATACGCATGGTGCATATAACCTGATGCAGACACACATACACATAAATATAAAATCTATATTTTCTAAATAAATTAGAGGCTGGAGAGATGGCTCAGTAGTTAAGTGTCCATACTGTTCTTGAAAGGAGCCCAAGTTCTGTTCCCAGCACCCACATTGAAAAGCCCACAACTACCTGTAACTCCAGCTCCTTGGAATCAAATGCCTTCTTCTGGCCTCTGTGGGAACCTACAGGCTCAAGCACATGCCTACACAGACACAGACACACACAGATACACACAGACACACACACACACACACACACACACACACACACACACACAATTATAAAGATAATAAAAGTTTTAAAACACTAGCATGGTCATAGCCAACAACCAGAACACTAGAAATGGAACACAACTTCTGTAATAAAGGCTACTAATGAGAACAGAAGCAAATGAAAGATGGCTCAAGCATTCTGCATAACAAAAGTGATTAAAGTTGGAAACAAGACCAAAAGTGGTCACAAAAAAAAAGGACCAAATATTCAGGCTGTGATTTCACCATGGTTCCAGGGTGTATATTAAAATTACAAGGACTGGAAACCAGAAACGAACAGCCATTCTTTGTAAATATCTGATAGTTTAGGGCCCATGACTCATGAGAATCAACAACAGCATCAAGCAAGGACACCTACAAGTATTCAGACTCAGGTTCCAAACAGAAAGCAATGAAACTATATTAATGTTGGAAAAACAGAACACTACAAGAATTGACCAAGGAAATATAAACATCTGCAAAAAACATTTTGCCCTCAGCCACACAGAACACCAATTTCTGCTGCTTGAAGAAGCCAAGTTCTGGGCTGGCAGCCCCTTTCCTCTGCAAGGAGCAAATCTAAGTTCTTGGCTCAAGATAAAAACAATAATGGTTCTTTTCTTTCCAAAGCCTCCATATCCCCTGAGACTTCTCAGAGTTCAGGCCTCATGGGTAGGGAAGCAGCTGGTCTGTATCCATCCCCAGAGCACTTCCTTGTGACTAAACCAAGAGAATGACAGTTGATCTTTCCAGTCTTGGGGCACTCAGTTGCCCTGAAGTATACAGTTACACACACACACACACACACACACACACACACACACACACGCACGCACGCACGCACGCACGCACGCACGCACGCGCTTTCCAGGAAATGTTTTTCTGTTAAAAGGAAATATTAAGATACCAGAATGTGGGGCCAGAGAGATGGCTCAAAGGGTGAAGGTGCCTGCTGCCAAGCTTGACGACCTGAGTTCGATCCCCAGGGCCCATGTGGTGAAAGGCAAGAACTGACTCCTGCAAGTGTCCTCTGCTACTCCACGCATGCATGTTGGCATACATGAAAATGAATACTCACACATGGGGGGGAATAAATAAAGGTATAAAAATAATTTTAAGGAAGCAATATAAGATAGGCATGACAGTGTACTCTCTAATCCCAGCACCCAGGAGGCAGCAAGAGCAGAAAGATTATGAGCTAGAAGCCAGCCTGAGCTATATAGGAAACCCTATCCCCAAAAATCCCAAAGAACAGAAAAATACCTGAATTCAAACTCACAGATATATGTAGGTATATGCAAATATGTGCAAGGGTGCATTGTAACATGCATGTAAGAAATTCTAAATCAAGAATCGACAGGGTTAGGGGCTGGAGAGATGGCTTAGTGGCTGAAAGCCCTTGCAGTTCTTACAGAGGACCTGGGT
The DNA here is from genome assembly GCF_007827085.1 of Peromyscus californicus insignis. Taxonomy (NCBI): domain Eukaryota; kingdom Metazoa; phylum Chordata; class Mammalia; order Rodentia; family Cricetidae; genus Peromyscus; species Peromyscus californicus. Next base: position 21,505,933 of record NW_026294606.1, on the reverse strand, counting down.
TTGGTTCCCACATGGCAGCTCACAACCATCATTAACTCCAGGTCCAGGGGATCCAGTGCTTTCTTCTGGTTTCAGTGGGCACCAGACATGCCTGTGGGACACATGCATACATGCAGGTGAAATACTCATACACGTAAAGTAAAAACAATAAAAATTTTAAAAAGAATCAATAGGTTTAGAGTTAGAATTAATTTCTCCAGCACAGAGGTCCTAAATCTGAGCATTTCATCCCACCCTAAAGATGTCACTGAACATCATAGCCAGGGACATGAGACAGTGGTTTGTTCAGGAAGTGATCACAGGAACCAAGAATGAGGCAAAACTGGCCATGCCAAGGCATGCTAAGTCACCACAATTGCCACCGTGGGTTCCCGGGCTCCTCTCTCTGATGTCCAGGGGTATCCACGTATCCAGGCTGCGTTTTGGGCTGTGTGGGAAGGTGCTTGGAGAAGATGATGTGAAAGCTGAAGATGAGCTTGGGAAAAGGATGCTTTCTGGGATGCATGTCTGTGCTCACATGGAGCTGTCCGACCCAGCACCCGCTGAATTTAGAGTTAGGACTGAGGGTGAGCTGCCGCTTCTTTCTTGTGAGTGGTCTGCAAGTGCCTTGGCCATACAGCAGCCGAAAATGATGCCACAGAGAAGCCATGCATATTCTACTTTGTATTAGCTCATTTCATCTTCAAAACATGCTGTGAAGCCAGTGGCAATGTTTTTATTCTCAATTGTTTGAAGATGGAATTGTTGCACACAGAGGCTGAATTCTTTGTCTTAGATCACTCTGCTGAGAGGTGGTAGGTTGTATACATGGATATGACAGTTCTCCTTTTAAACTGAACAAAACTAATGTCTAAGCTGCCACCGCCATGAGGTGCTCCTTGGCCTCTTGTTTTGTGGCAGTGACTCAGTCACTCAGACTGAGCTGGAGATGCTCAGAGCCTTGAAGCCTAGATGTATCAAAAAGTCCAAGTGAATGACGGGAGGAAGTTGATCCCTGGCATTTTTCTGTAGAAACCTGCCACTTCCCACAAGTTCTTGGGTTTCCCTTTAAATTAAAAGTCAGTGGTTATTCTGAGCAGCAGGTGTAAGGTAGCACTTGTTCACCCTGGATCAATGGGCTCGGTGCAGGTGAGAGCCATGTTTACTGGGGTTGAGGCTTGGCTCCAGTTGCTGGCCTTTTCTTCTTGTGTTACACTCGGGTGGGTTTGAATCTTGGGCTCTTCTTTCCTATTTATGGCATATGTATGTATTTGGAAAATGGATGTCTATTCAGAATCTCAGGGAACTATTAATAAAGGGTATTAAATACCAAATTAAAAATAGCCTTAGTCTCCAAAGGCTAAAATTTGAATCTCAGACACCATGTGAGAGACTTGAGTCCATCAGGTTTTTATTTGGCACATGTTTATGAATAGTTAACACAAGTAATGTGGTCTTTGGACAGGATTGTGTGATCTTTGTGAATGAATGTGTGCCTATTTTAAGTCACACGGAGCTAGGCTTTTGAAACGTCACGTGACATAATTTTCAGTAACTCACCTTCTGTTTTCAGTCAACACAGATCAGAGCACTTCCTGCCTTCATGACTGTCATTTGTGGTGGTGGCACTGGATCCCCCCCCCCCCCGGAAGCCGTCAGCCTCTCCTTTCTCAGCCACTCCTTTTCTATGGCTGTTGATCACCCCTGTCATACATAGAACAGAGCTGTGCCGTGGTGATCTCTGCACAGATGCCCCATGTGATCAATGCAAACCCTCAGGAGCTGAGCCTCTCCATGATTGCTATACTGTAGTCCCAGCCCTGCATGGGACCTAAGTTCAATTCCCAGTACCCACGCTGGGTGGCTCACAACCACCTGTAACTCCAGATACAAGGAATTGGACACCCATGCTAACATGTACAATCTGCACACAGATATATACATAGTTCCATTAATTTAAACATAAAAATAAACCTTTGAAAAAAAGTTGAACCTCTTTATTTTTTTTTTAAATAATCCTTTTAAATATTCGTGTTGAATGAGTACTCTCATATAACCCTCCCCCTTAAACCAGTGCCTAGTCTTTGATGCTGATTTTGGAAGCTAGGTAAAATCAACTGGAAGCTTGAACATATAGAGTTAACACTTGAGAGAAAGTTTAAATAATTCTAAAAAGAGAAAAGAAACATGTGTTGAGAGGTCCTCTGCATCCTGGGATCCAGGTGGTTCTGGAGACTGTTAACACAGCAGTGGTTTCCTTGGTACTTAGTATCCCCTCAGCAGCCCAGAAGTGACTGAAAATATTAAAGGCAATCGCCAGTGGTCAAGGAAGGGGAGTGACGGTCCCACCTAAGTGGAATTTGTGGCAGGTAGCAAGAGCCATGATGGTTAATCTTGATTGTCAAGTGATGGAATAAAGAGAGGGGAAAAAGAAAGCCCTCTGGTACAGGCATTTTCTTCTTGGCTTCCTGAATGTCATGAGATCAACAGCTAGCTGCCATGATAGCCCAAAAACCTTGAAACCGTGAACCAAACTAAATCCCCATTCTCTTAAGTTGGCTCTTTCTCTTGGGTATTTGCTCAGCAGTGGCAACTTCTGATTAACACAGGGGTGCTCTGAGATAAGAAGCAGGCCCCACAGCTAACCAGCTTTTGTAAACTTGATTCAAATGGCCAGAATTGTAATTTTTATCTTTCTTTCTTCAACCACTTTCTGCTATGGAACACCAGCAACAAAATCTTATCTTACCAGCCAACTTCTTTTCTCATCACACAACATTTTGGTACTTAGAACCTGCTCTCTCTTCCTTGGAGAGGCATATACTACTTCCATTCTCTCCTGCGTCCCTCCTTAGATTTACATTTAGGTAATGTGCAAATTGTCAGAATTTAGGAATAAATAAATTTAATTCTTAATTTAATTGTAATTTTCATTTTTAATCCCCCTGCTTCTTAAGATTGGGGAAAAAAATAAATCTTTTTAAAATTGTTTATAGTGCATGCGTGTGTGTGTGTGTGTGTGTGTGTGTGTGTGTGTGTGTGTGTGTGTGTGTGTGTGTGAGATGTGTGGGAGGTTAGAGTGCTTCTCCACTCCCATCTTTATGTGCATTCTGGGAATGGGACTCAAGTTGCCAGGCTTATATAGCAAGCACCTTTACCCAGAGAGCCATCTTGCTGGCCCAGGAAAAAATTTCAAATTGTTCCTATGCCAACTATTTATGAAAACACACTTATTTATAGATCCATGTATGGTCTTTTTATAGAAATTAAGAAGTTAAGAGTCCTTGGGTTTATATTTAGTAATTGACATTTTAATTCCTCAGTTTACTTTGAGATATCTTAGATGTTTATCACACAAGAGAACTTTCACATAACAAGCTTATAATCATGTATCCCACTAGCATTTACATAGTATATTTGTTGTCGGTATTTGTCTGTGGCTTTCCCATGGAAACTGAGATTTCAGACAAGCACAAACTCCATTTCAAGCTATGTCTTTGCCAGAGAAATACCCTAAATGTTGCTGCACTTGAGACATGAAAAGCAGTGGGCACTGTAGAGGTCTATCATGAGAAAAGGCATTGCTGTAAAGTAAGTCTAGTGGTTTATAAGAAGACAATTGAATCCAATAGCATCTCTGAAAAATGGTGGAAGCGGCTAAGGCCATCTCAAGACTTCCATGTGCAGTCCTCCTGAACCAACCTCGGGAGACGCAGTTCTCACAGCAGCTTTACAGCATGACAGCCTTGCCTTTTCTTCTTTATCTGAGCATCAGGTGAGGCACAGGGGTCACTTGTAGCTGTCTGCCGTCTGGCTCAGACTGGCTAAAATAAAAACATCTGAGGGACCTTGAATAACACAGTTATCTGACTATAGACCAAAGTCTGAAGGACTTAAAAATCTATGTGAGCTAGAAGACCTGCGTTAGCTATATAGATGTAGTTTAAAAAGCACTTTAAAGATATTTACAAGAAAAAAAAAAGTTAAAATTAAGCAGGTAGCCAAACAAAGCATTAGACATGTAGAACCAAAAGCTGATTTGCCAGGAGAGGGCAGGGGAAGGGCATAAAGTGTTCTCATGGCTCAGTAGGTCTAGTCAGTTTCAGTACGCCCTCACATGTTACTGGTGTAGTAAACTGTCGTGACACACCATGTGTCCCCCTGTATTAGTCTTACATAATATTGGTATATTAGTCTTGATATATGTCTGAGCCTTTTCTGAAGCTGAATAATTTATAAAGAATATAGGTTTATTTAGCTCATGGTTCCTGAAGCCAGGAATCTGAGGAACAAGATTTTCATGTCTGTTGGGCATCTAGGGAGAGCCTCTTCCAGCACTGCACTAGTATAGAGTGATCACGTGACAAAAGGGAGCAAGCATTTCAGCTCAGATCTCTCCTCTTATGAAGCCACTAATTCCATCACAAGGCAAACACCCCCAAGGCCTCGTCTGACCCTAATAACCTCCAAATAGTCCCCTTCAAATACTATAGAAAAGTGAATTTGAGAATTAAGTTTTTAACCCATGAACTTCATGGGGCCACATTCAAACTCCAGTAATATATAATGATATAATATCGATATAGCTGATAGTGTGTGTAACAGACCAAACAAGAGTTAACTAACACTACATAGTATATGGTTGTGGCTGTTATTGTTTGAGGTTCTATGGCGAGGACCTCATGTGGCAGTTTGGTGTCTGTAAATGTATTCTGTAAACAAAACTGTATGAAAGAGACTCAAGGTCATTTTGCATGATGTAATATGATTTCCAAAAATATTTCTGGCAGCTGTGAGAAGGCTAGATGGGAACCGTGGGAAGGACAGTCTGGAGACACACGATGCTTTGTTCTCTCCAGGTAGGGCTTCACCCATGGCCGCAACAGTTTGCCTGGAAGGCAGGTATGAAGTGTCAGTCAAGGAGCAAAGCAGAAAAACAGGCACTCACTGGTTTCAAAATGCATATCTGGCAGCATGAAGTTCAGGATCTCACTAGGCTTTATATGTATGTAGTTGTGTGAGAGAGAGTATGTGTGTGCATGCACATGTGCATGCCTCTGTGTGTGTGTGTGTGTGTGTGTGTGTGTGTGTGTGTGTGTGTGTGTGTGTGTGTGTGTGTGTGTGTGAGTGTGTACACATATGTACATTGTTGGAAGAAATCGGCAGGATTGTTGCCAGCACATATTTATATCATGACAGTGCATTGACCGTGATGGTCGAGCAGTCTGGTTCTGAGACTCGCAGGCACCACTCTTCAAAACAGACTCATCCTCTGTGCCAATATTTTCTAAGTGGTAAACAAGCCAATGAAAACTGAAATTGGTTTTTGAAAGCCACTTTTGAGCGTTTTCATATGGAGGACTTTGTGCTCCACAACTCCATGCCTTATGTTTTCCAAAGTTATTTTTAATTAGGGTTGCATAACCTGCTAGCGATGAAACCTGAAAACATGCAGGCTCTTTATGTCTGTAATTAGACGAGGCTGGACTCTCCCACAGGAAGAGAAGGCATGGTGAGCCTCCACCACTTCTGATCTCAGCAGAACTCTGTAGCTGCTGTAAGAAGGAAGGCTTTCAAAATACATATAAACTGGGCCGGCAAGACGGCTCAGCAGGCAAAGGTGCTTGCCGCGAAGTCTGTTGGCAATGCAAGTTTGATCCCTTGTACCCACATGGTGAAAGGAGAGAGCCAACTCCCCAGATTTGCCCTCTGGTCTCCACATGCATGCAGTGGTATGCATGCATGTTTTCACACACATAAACACACACAAGAAATAAATGTAATAATAAGACAAACACATGTGAATATCAACATGGCATCTGTAGTTCAAGAAACTGCCTGAAGGTTGGGACACCCTGACAGTGCCAACCTCTTGATACAATTTTGCCCCAGTATAGGACTTGGCTGCAAAAGATATCCTAACTTACTTATCAGAACTCATAAGAATCATGGTCACAGTTACAGAAAATGGAACCCCAGTCGATGAGGATTTATTTTACTAATCTCTCCATTTTAAATATTTAGATTTTTCCTGGTTAAAGTATTTTTTAAAAACTTTTGGGAATTGGGAGATGCTGTTAGGGACCATTCTCTGAAGAGTATGTGGTATGGTTGGAGTCACTGAATCCAGCAGTCAAAGTCACTGTCCTCAGTCCTTTGGGAAATGGACAATGATAACCACCCGTGACTGCAGTGTCCCACAGAAAATTCTCAGATGGCAGCACATGCATGGTGGTGTTTGATTTTTGATTCTTGGCCACCAAGGAGGCAGTGTCTCAGGGGCAGCTCACAAGATGGTTTTGGAAACAACATGAAAATGAAGACCACCATAAGCTTCTTAAAGACAGCAGATCCCAGAACGTGGAGGATGAAACAGCCCTGCAAATGTGAAGACATGAGGGCTAGTTTGACTGCTGTAGATAAATGTTTTCTGTCTTATTTTCCCCAGCTGAGGCTGCATACAGCTCCCAGGCCGGGAATGTCTAGAAGAGAGCCCATTGTCTGGCTCCTGAATGGACCACAGATTACCGCTGAGCTCCCCAGGGACCAGATTTCATAGTGGAAACATTGTAAAAGATTTCTGGAGGAAATTCAAATCTGCACGTTCTTACAGTCAGAAGCCAGTTAGTACTGGATGGGACTATAACAGGAGCGTAAATGAAGGACAGAGAGAGCACGGAACGGAACAGCAGGGCCCCTTCACAGCCTGGTGAAGCTCCTCAGACTCTCAAAGGCTAATGATGGCTGTGGGTCTCCTAAGATGAGAACCGAAAGGCCCCTCAAACTTAGGTCCTACAGACAGCTCTGATGAGGGAGCATGAAAGGCCTCACCATTCGCAGATCGTCACCCAGTCTTGCTGACTGTGGATGGAAGGCTCTGTTTGAAATCTCTGAAAATTGGACAATAGTGCAAGTGTCTATAACAATCCCTCTAAAACAGATAAAACAATGAAAGTTTTCCAACCATGATAAATTGAGTTTGTATATGCAGCTACCAATACTAGAGTTCCCTGTCACATCCCTTCAGCCTCCTGTGTGCCATGCAGAGCAGGGCTCTCCGGCATTCACCCCTTCATGTTGTGCGTGGCAGGCGCTGGAGACCAGCCAAGCATGAGGTGCATGTTAGTGAGCTTTCTGTCACTGTGACAAATTACCTCAGACAATCAATTTAGGAGAAAAGAAGGTTTCCTTTGGTTCACGGTTTTGCAGGGTTCCCAACCATCATTAGTCAGGAGTGCATGGCAACCACTCACCTCACAAGCTAGGAAGTGAAAGAAGGGACCAAATGTTTGCAATGCCCATTTGATTCAAGGAGATAGTCTTAAATATTGTCATTTGCTTTTTCTGTCAGTAGTTGATGCTACAGTCCAGGGACACAATGATTTTCAAATATTCCCATGCAAATATTTGACACTGTTTCTGAAGAATCACCTGGATATTGGCTCCAGAAATAAATCAATCAACCGGAATCATTTTTACGTTTGGATAGCTATTAACCACTGTGAAATGTCTTTCTCCTTTCTCTTCTTCTCATATGACCCCTCCATGAAAGGTCCATAGTGAGAAGCCTCAGGCTGATTTGAGGGAATGAGGCTACCCAAGGGATGACCACGCAAAGTAAGATAATTCCATGAGCCCTGAGTTAGTGTGTGGCTGTCATTGGTGGGACTGACTCCCACTGTGACTGCTTTTGGCCTGTCACATTCTGGGCTAAGTGTTAACCTGGAGCATCCCTGAAGACCTCCCCAGTAAGCTTAGAAAGTTGGAATGGGAAATTTTTGATTTCTCATCCTCCTGTATAAAATATTTTATTGCACATGTTTGTTGTTGACCTTGCATAGCAACCCTGTTTATAGCTTATGGCATGTAAGAATGAGTGTAAAGTGGTTTTGTATATAAAACTATGCACACTATACACAGTACATTAGAGACTATTATATCATCTATTATGCTTGCTTCTATCCTTGGTTGGCTTTTTGGTTTTAAGGAGTTTTTGTTTGTTTGTTTGTTTGTTTGGTTGGTTGGTTGGTTGGTTATTTTAAACTACTCTTTACCCTATTTTTTGATTGAAAGGCTAATATAAAACTATGGTTTAATTGAATTCATATTTATGTCTTCTTCTCATGTTTGACTCAAGAAGATATTAGAGTCTGAGAGCCACGTGGAACTCCCAAAATGTCCTCTTATACTTTAAATGGTAGGTGGCTTAGTAGGAGCTACCAAAAAGCTTAAGTGCCCCTGGCCTCTAGGAATCTAAACTGAGTAAAGCAGGCTCCAACAACCCAGGGTAGAACTAGAACTCTATTCTGGCTTCAGAACTTTGAAAAGGTTATTCTAAACCTCAGAAATTGTTGAAGTCCTTAGAAAAGGACCATCAGCATGCCTGTTCGGCATGGTTGATTGTCTTCTTTAATTGCCTGTGCAGTGTTAAAGACTGTGTAATCATGTCTCCATGCGGCTTGTGTTGAATCACATCGTTACGGAAATATGATGCTACATTAAGCATTAGGAAAATAATTGTTGTTTTTACAAAAACAAGAGCACAGCCCTTTTTTAAAGCGCTATCAATTGTCAACAAACATGTCTTTAAGATGTGCGCACTCTCATTTCTTCTTAAATGTAATTTCAGGGTCCTTTTTCAAAATCCTCCTTACTGTGTTGTCACAGGGGTGACCAAAGGCTGACTTTAGTCTTCCTAGCATTGACAGTCCCCTCCGTCCCTCCATCCTCCATTTCTGCAAGCTTCCTGCCTCTTGCTTTCTCTTGTATGTTGCCAGCAGGGTATGGACTAGAAAACCAATTGGCAAAATAAAACCAGTCTAAATGGTGACTCACAGAGACAGATGGATCTCTATGAGTTCAAGGCCAGCCTGGTCTACATAATGCGTTCCAGGCTACACAGTGAGACCCTGTCTCCAAAACTACAAAATCAAACAAAAAAGTAAACTACCTGAGGTGGCACATGCCTTCCATCCCAAGACTCAGGAGGCAGAAGCAGGTGGACCTCCATGCAAAAGTGATCTCTTGGGAACTGCCCCCTACCCCCCAAGGTGATTTCACTGATGAATTTTAACATGGGGATTTGATTTGTGGCTCCCTTTCTATGGCTTCCTTCTCACTAGAAACTTGACTGATGCACTTAAAACCGTACTTTAGACTCCAGAGGGAAATCGGACGGGACTGAAAGGATTCCTGTATTCACAGAGAGGAATACATTTTTGTCAAATGTGCTTCAACACCACTAAGGAAGGTGAAATCCTTCTAAATTTTAAATTATTATTTTAATTATATGTGGGGTGTGTGTGTGTGTGTGTGTGTGTGTGTGTGTGTGTGTGTGTGTGTGTACACATGCACACGCGCACACACACACACACACACATACACACATAGGTACAGGCAGGGGCCAGGCCAGAGGCGTCAGGTCTTCTTAGAGGTGGTGTTACAGGCAGTTGTGAGTCACTCACCCTCACCATAGTACTTCCTGAACTCAGGTCCTATGCAAGAGCAGTAGCTACTGTTAATCTGTGAACCATCTCTCCAGGTTCCTAATATTAGTTGTTTTTCATTTATGTATATACATGTGTACCTGCATGAGTTTATGTGGACCATGTACATACAGAAACCTTGGAGGCCAGAAGAGGGCATCAGATCCTCTGGAACTGGAGTGATGGGTGCTGAAAACACCAGGTCCTCTGCAAAAGCATCAAGTGCTCTTAAATACTGAGCCATCTCTCTAGCCCTGTAATTTTTTGAAATACAACAGAATAAAGAAAAAATATCAGTTAAATGTCAGCATCAGTTTCTAGTTAATTGAATCACTCATTATTCCAGTGGTTTCTTTGAAATGAGATTTTTAAAATGACGTAATATAGATGACTTTCCTCCCTTAGCATCAGCCACGGTCTGGGGGACATTTAATTCTTCTTTGTTCTAAGCAACCGTAGCCTGCCATGTTTTGCAGTTCTACAGAAGGAAATGAACATTTTAGCTGAACTTTCTCATAGCCCAGAATGCAAGGCTTAGAAGTCGCTTAATAACCTCATTAGCGAATTTATACAACCTGTGATTTTGCTCAGGCATGCTTTGAAAGCACCTTTTAGGTACATTTTCAATGAACAAAGCCTGGCGTGCTCTGCAGCAAACTCTGTAGAATTCCCACCTAAATGTGTAAGCTAAGACTTGGGGTTTTCTTTAACCCTTTTTTCCTTCTACAGATCTATTTCTTCTGTTTGGAGTCTTGTAAATAGAAGAAAAATGTGTTTTCTCTATATCAGAATAAGTCAGTTGTTGGCAGGTTTCTCAAATGGAATCTTCGTATAAGCTTTTGAATGTATAATTGCCTTACCTGCATGTGTTTTTCAGTGTTTCTTTTAAACTGATAACAATTAAAAAATGGCAATAACTTTAAAAGGAACTTGTAAAAATATAAAATTAAACTTTACTGGTGATAAAGTGAATCCCACTAAAGGTATTGTTCAAAACTATTTCATGTCCCTTACATGAAGTAGTTCAGTAATATTCCATACAGTATACTAGAATGTATTTGCTATGGTTTGAAAGTGAAATGTCCCTTACAGACTCGTGTGTGTGAACACTTGGTTTCCAGGTCATGGCACTGTTTGGGGAGGTTATAGAACTTTTTGGAAATGAGTCCTCTCCAGAGCTGTATTTGTGAGTCTTATGGTTTATAGATAGACTCCAGTTCTGGCCAAGCTCTCTAGCAAGCTGCAGATACTCCCACCATCACTGACAGGAGCCACTCCCACAGCCATGAATGCCACCATGCCTTCTCTACCATGACACCATGATACAAAACAAATCCTCCCTTACTCAAGGTGATTCTGTCAAGTATTTTTTGTCAAAGTGCAAGAAAAGTAACCAATACAGTGTAGAAGCCAGGCCTCAAATATCTACTGTGTCTTATCCTGTTTCTCTTCCAGCCTCATCGCTGTGGTTGTCATTGGCTGTGTCTTACTTAGTTACTTTTCTATTGCTGTGATAAAAACAACACGATCAAACAACTTCTAGAAGGGTCTATTTGAAGCTTAGCATTCCAGAGAGATAAGAGTTCATCACCAACAAAGCAAGGAGCATGGCAGCAGGCAGACAGGCAGGCATGGTGTTGGAGCAACAGGTAAAAGCTCACATCTAGATACACAAACAGGAAGCAGAAAGAGCACTAGGGATGGTAGAAGGCTGTTAAAACCTCAAGCCCACCCCTAGTGACATACCTCCTCTAAGAAGGTCATACCTCCTTACCCTTTCCTGTAGGTGGGGTTTTCCAACCTGCCATCCTGCTCCCAAATAACCATACAGAGACTTATTATTAGATGTAAATGATTGGCCAATAGCTTAGGCTTGTTACTAACTAGCTCTTACATCTTAAATTAACCCATATTTCTTATCTACACTCTACAATGTGGTGGTCTTTTTCAGCATGGCATATTCATCTCCTGCTTCCTCTGCATCTGACTGGCAACTCCACCCTTCTTCCCAGCATTTTCTCAGTTCTCCCACCTAACCTCTTCCTGCCTAGCTATTGGCCAGGTGACTCTTTATTAAACCAATGAGAGTAAAACATCTTCACGGTGTACAAAAGGATTATCCCACAGCACTTTCCAAACAGTCCCACCAACTGAGGACCAAGTATTCAAATGCCTGAAACTTATGGGAGATAGCTCATTCTAACCATCACAGGCTGTCACTGTCTTTTTGCTGTTTTTAAATCTGATTTCATTTCTTTGAGAATCCCATCTCCTCCCTTGATTATTATACCAAATCCTGATTGTTTCTTTACTTCTGACTTCTTGTCATTTTTTCCATTGTATTCAGTTTCCATAAGACACTTTCATTTGGATTTAGCCCAACCCATTCCAAAGGAACTAATACCTCCTAGGTCTCACCCTCAGCCCAAGCAGAGCCTTCCCAACATGGATGGAGGGTCACTCAAGTTCCTTGCAAAGGGAGGTGTAATGCAACAATTAGATATGTGATTGCAGGGGTAGAAAAAAAATCTTGAAAGCTTTGTGCATGCAAGCAGAGTATAGATGGGTGGGCAATCAGAAGTAGAGGAGCACACAGCACCTGAAGTGCTAAAGGTTCAAATACACAACTGCATTCCCTCAGCAAAACATTAGGGAAAAAACATCCCCAACAAAAATCTAAGAAATAGGAGGCTGTTCATCCCTGATCACAGACAATTCAATCATTGAGCAAGAGAAGAACTGAGTTATTATTAACACTGGGACACCAGAGTCAAGAATTCTAGCAAAGCAGTATTAGCTCCCGATTAGCCCAGCATGGTTAACAGCAGGTCCCATGGCGTTTCTCCACTCCACCTTCAATACCTGGTTCTGTACCTTGAATAAGGGATGCACCAAAGCCAAAACTTGTAGGAAGAATGGATGAAATCTATAGATAGCATATTCAAATGTGCTCATAGACTTGAAGAGGGGCAGACATTCCAGGTGCAATTGGCTTTCCTGGCTGCTAGGAAATCTCACCTTCCCTGGCTAAGCCATGGAACCTGAACACACTCCCTCTGTGGTTTGAGATGAACCTTGTGTTATGATAAACGATGACTTCAAGTTGTTTTCTCCAGAATTTTCTGTGAAAATTAACTTCAGTCACGAGAGAAAAGATGTGAGCATTTAATTTCTGTGACTCTCAAGTATGGAGCAATAGTCATTCATTAATTAGTTTTATTTATTTTTGTAGTTTTGATTTGGGAAATCAAACCAAGGGCTGTGGGTACTAGGAAAGCATTCTACTAGCGCTGTCCCACACCCCCAGCTCCATTTTGAAATTGTTCCAAACAGTTAGTCCCTGTTTCAAAAATCTATGCTACGTTTCTCAAAGCTTTTACCTTCGTTCAATTTGATAATGTACAACATTCCTCTTTGAAAATAATAAAGCATCTTAACGGCTGCCCCAGGCTGGCTGGGTAGACCAGTTAACTATTTTCAAGGAAGCATTTCAGAGACAGCTGCCCCTCAAAAATAAGCATACCTCCCTGCCTTAAGCCTCTCCTGTTTGATGAAGTAGAACTTGCCTTTCACAAAACCTGAAGTATAGAAGCAGCTAGAATTCAGACAGCATTCAGAATTTGGCCTTCATAATATTGCCCAATCTTTGCTTCTAATATCCTTTCAAGGAGCTGTTATGAGTAAAACAGAGTCCAAGACCCCCTCCCCATGAAAGATAATTTAGATGCTTCTCACCCTCGCCACATGTGAGAGCAGTGTGATGCTTTGAGGATCAGCTCACATCCCAGCAGCAACTTCATCCACTAACACACCCCAAAGAACCTCTTGGAGTTAGAAACTCACAAGGGGATGTACCGACTCCATAGGGAAGCTGGTTGAGGTCCCTTGTCCAGGTCTTAGTAGATCATGAACTAGTTTTATTGAGTCTTAGTCTGCTACTGTTGTTATGATCAAACACCATAACTAAAGCAACTTGGGGAGGAAAGGGTTTATTCTGCTTACACTTCCATAGCGCTGTTCATCATAGAAGGAAGTCAGGACAGGGACTCAATAAGGGCAGGAACCTGGAGGCAGGAGCTGATGCATACTGCTTACTGGCTTACTATCTCATGGCTTTCTCAGCCTACTTTCTTCTAGAAGACCACCAGCCCAGGGATGGCACCACCCAGAATGGGCTGAATCCTTCCCCATCAATCTCTAATTAAGAAAATGCCCTGCGGGCCTGCCTACAGCCCAATCTTATGGAGGCATTTTCTCAACTGAGGTTCCCTCCTCTTAGATGACTGTAGCCTGTGTCAAGTTGATATAAATCTAGCCAGCACAGGTTGTCACAGAGCAAACTCTGCCTTTCCTGCCATTACCAACCCAAGGCCCACTCAGAAGCACCTGACTGAACCTGCAGCAGGCTCTGCTCCGGTGTCTTCCCATCCCTGAGCCCTTGGCTTATCAGCCTTCTGAACAGACTTCCATTAATGCAAATACCAAGGCTACCTCTGACCTTCCCCAAAGCAAACAGCTATAGTAGTGTCTGTTCAGGCCCCTGTGGTGAGTACACAGTGGTTATGATTACTGTGCATTTTGTTATGGATGCTTAACTCCATTTGGAAAGCACTTGTGGGGAAGTAAGCCATTAAGCTGAATTAAGCACAAGACAATCTTTTCTGCTCAAAATATAATATGAAGTTGTTTTCAAAGACTGGAATCAAGGGGCATTAGCGTTAGCTGTTTTGCTCTGTTCCCTTTTCCTTTTTGTTTATAAATACAGAAGTAAAAGAATAGGTTTTCCCGATACACCTTGAAACTGATTTAATACACTGTGTCTGACTCAAAACAAACTCACTGCTTACCATGAAGATCCTTGAATAAAGAGGTGACTGAAGGGGGAGTTGGCTTGGGACATAGGCCAGTTTAATCTCGTAGATTCTTCATGAAAATTGTGACACTTTTGAAAGTTACCTCATTAGTAAGTTTAAACTAAGAGGATTAAGTCTTCTAGACACCTGTTTGCACCATCTCTTATCTGTTAGTGAATTCAGTGATTTGAATCTGGAGCTAACACTGCATAGTAAGATGTAATCACACGGCTCAGGAGATTTGTGCACTGATGAATAAGGAGTGGGAAGGAAGGAGAGACATCATTCTCCCAGGGAGAGAGTCTGACTCTCCAGCAATATAAACCCAAGACGGCCAGCTTCAAGTGGAGCAGGAAAATACCTGTCTTGTGGATTCACTGGTGAAAGAGCAGTCGGTCTTCTAGGGCCTCCTGGTCAGGAAGCTAGTTTTGTCAGGTGAGTGGGGGGCGGGGGGGGCATTCTGAGCCTCTTGGATCCAAGCTTTTTTATAAAACATCTTCCCCTCTGTCTCTGTCTCTGTCTCTCTGTCTCTGTCTCTCTCTCTCTCTTTCTCTGTGTGTGTGTGTGTGTGTGTGTGTATACACAACACGTGTCTCCTGCATGTTTCTGAAGAGGGTGTCTGATCCCCTGGAGATGGTGTTACCGGCAGTTATGTGCCACCTGACATAGGTGCTGGGAACCTAACTCAGGTCTTAATTACTGAGCCATCATTCCAGGCCCTGGCCCAAGCATTAAAAACAAGACAATATACCCTGAAAGCAGCGTGCGGCAGCATCACTATCAGAGAGAAACCAAGCCTGACACTGGTGGGAAATGGAAGCTAAACAGATTTTCTTCAGTACCATGGCAATGGAGAGATCACAGCCAGACCGGAGCTCAACTCCCTAGCCGCAAGAGAGGCCTTTCAAACACCGCAATGTGCCAAGGGGGCCTGATAGATGGGACTGGCCATCTGTCTGCTAACTGATACCTAGAGTTGGGCTCCTAAACTCTACAGAAATGGAGACAGGGCCCTACCCTTGATGTCTGCATTTCACCAGGATGTCCCCCCTGGTTCTTGAGATATTCATCAAAGACAGCAAGGGGCCTCAGAGCTGTTGAGTTTCCTAAGGTAAATGCTCCCGGCAAAGGAAGCTTAGAGACCTAACCTCAGCTGTGGGTGGCTTTGTACTTTCTCAGGGAGGCATTTTAAGGGACCTCTGTTGTTTTCCTTTTTCTGGAGACAAGGCTTGGAGCATCTGGAAGTTCTGCCTGTGTTTATTCAAGCCCATCAGTGTAGGTGTGTTGCTAGAGTTTTCCTGCCTGGCCCACAGTCTGGACAAATCTCTCACCCGCCAGTCCCAAGCCGCTCAAACCCGATCAAGTAAACACAGAGACTTATATTGGTTACAAACTGTATGGCCGTGGCAGGCTTCTTGTTAACTGTTCTTACAGCTTAAATTAATCCATTTCTATTAATCTATACCTTGCCACGTGGCTTGTGGCTTACCGGTACTTTACATCTTCCTTATCCTGATGGCGGCTGGCAGTGTCTCTCCCTGAGCCTTCCACTTCCCAGCTCTATTCTCCTCCTTGTCCCGCCTATACTTCCTGCCTGGCCACGGGCCAATCAGTGATTTATTTATTGACCAATCAGCAACACATTTGACATAAAGACCATCCCACAGTACTTCCCCTTTTCTTTTTTTAAAAAGGAAGGTTTTAACCTTTACACATCTCTAAAGTCAACTTGGTATATTTGGGAATTTGGGCGTAGCTTTTCTTACTACTTCCTGCTGGAGGGGGGCGCTGTATCTTATGGGGACACAAAGAATATTTTAGGATTATGGAGTAGTCCATGAGGTTGTATCGTCTGAGCCAGTTGCTTTGAAACGGTTCTGGATGTTGGATCATCTGGGCCATGGTGTCATCGGAGACCTTTCAGGGGGTCTTGGCTGGTCAAACCTGATGTGTCTTAATCTGGAACAAATCCATAGCCTCTGGCTTTCTGTGGGAACAAAAGCAGAATCTCCTTTCCAAAGCAACATATCCTTATATCCAAATTTTGAAGTCAAGGTACCTTTAAAATATACATTTTGGCATAACTCAACAGCTTTTGTAATCAAATGTTTTTCTTTAGTTACAAATATCAAAGAGAACATAATCCAGATTCTTTGTGTGGTAGCCATCTTTACGTGGCTTATTTTTTTATATTAGCTTGAGCCTATTGCTTTGAACTGCAGCCTTTTAAGCCTGAAACGGCGCTGGTGCTGTGGCTGCTGGCTCCGCCCACCTCAGCTTCTCAACATGGCGGCGGTATGCTTACCGCCAGCTCTGGGAGCCATCGTGGGTCTATGCTTTTATCCAAGCAGCGTGTAGCCCAGAAACCTCTTTTTTTGTTTTGTACTAGCAAAGGCTAAATCCATAATGTAGCTTAATGTGCCACTTGCAGAGGCCTCATTCCCGCCGTATGGCGGCAGGTCGAGCGCGCACGCCAGCAACCCACCAGTAGCTCAAACCGGCAGCTGCCGCTCATTTGAGAGAGACAATTAGGAACTGTTTTTAGCTCCGTTTTAGAATCCTTTTTCTCAGTTTTTAGGTGGAAACTCTTGCCACCACGTTGGACGCCATTTGTTGCTAGAGTTTTCCTGCCTGGCCCACAGTCTGGACAAATCTCTCACCCGCCAGTCCCAAGCCGCTCAAACCCGATCAAGTAAACACAGAGACTTATATTGGTTACAAACTGTATGGCCGTGGCAGGCTTCTTGTTAACTGTTCTTACAGCTTAAATTAATCCATTTCTATTAATCTATACCTTGCCACGTGGCTTGTGGCTTACCGGTACTTTACATCTTCCTTATCCTGATGGCGGCTGGCAGTGTCTCTCCCTGAGCCTTCCACTTCCCAGCTCTATTCTCCTCCTTGTCCCGCCTATACTTCCTGCCTGGCCACAGGCCAATCAGTGATTTATTTATTGACCAATCAGCAACACATTTGACATAAAGACCATCCCACAGTATAGGTGGCAGATAGTTTTATTGGTGCTGAAAGTTGCAGTTCTCCAGGCCAAGGTCAAGGCCTTGTGGGAAGAGTGCGCAGGAGAACCTCATGAGAGCTCAGTGGGGGATGGAAACTCCTGTGGGGCAGTGAGATGGATGTCAGAGGGCCTTGGCTCCAGCCAGCCCCTAAGGCAGAGCCTGTGCTACCAGTGGGGACCCTGGAGCCTCCAGTTGTGATGAGGAAAATGCATTTCACCAACAATAAGCATTTGTTGAGTGAAGTGGTTTTTCTGTTGTTTCCTTTTCCAGTTTTATGACCGCGGGGGGGGGGGGGGCGGTGTCAGACATGTTTGCTAGGCAAAAGTTCCTACTGCTGAGCTGTGGCTCCAGCGGTAGCTTGTTTTCATAGATACAGCATCTGCCCACCCCATCAGATTTTCTTCTTTGTGAGGTCAAACATTGTCTTAGAATAATGAGTTTTGATTTTTAAGGCTACCTATCCAAAGTTATTTTGATCTTCATTAACCTTGAGTTTCACTTCATCAAGGATCAAAAGTTGTGAAATGCATATATGTTTTATATGAAAGCCAGTTTTCTTTCTGGGGAGGGAGAGGAAGAAGTTGTTGAAACAGTGTATCCCAGGCTGACTTCAAACTCCCTAAATAGCCCAGGATAACCTTGTCAACCTGCCAAGTGCTAGAATTACAAGTTTATACCATTGTGCCCAGAAAAAGCCACAGTTTCATACTTAGACCAATTGATCTATCCTCTCCCAACATATATTATACTCACCCACCCATCCATTGACCTATTTAGCTTAGAGCTGTCTGTTTCCAGACAGAGTCTCACTGTATATCCAACCTAGCCTTAAACTCGTGATCCTCCTGCCTCAGCCTTCCAAGTGCTGCGATTGCATGTGTGTACCATGATGCCTGGCTTATACTTAAATTTTTTTTAAAGAAATAAATGTGAGAACTTGTGTCCCCATTGGTCTTTTCTTCTACCTCCTCCTCCTCCTCCTCTTCCTCCTTTTTATGAGAAACCCTAATTTTCAGGAGTTAAAAAACTGTGACCAGTGAACCAGCCCCACCTTATGACTTGTTTGTCAAATAAAGTTCTGCTGTCACACAGCCATATACACTCACTTATGGGCCCCTGTCCCTGGCTGACTTGATCTGCACAGAGAGTAGCAAGTGCTGGCTGCCAGGCCCTCTGCAAAAATGGTTGTTGATACCAGCTCCACGGATCTACTGGCTAATTCATTCTTTTTTTTTTTTTCACTAAACTTCTCTTTTCTGTCTCCTTGGATCATGAAGCTAGAAGCCCTAACAGAATCTATATTGTTTCCTCTGTATCTGCCTCCCCCGAGAAACCTTTCATCCAACCTGAAAAAAATACCAATGTTTTCAGCCCCCATGAAGCCTTGAAGAGACGAATCAAAGTCACCAGCTACCCAAGTTTACATTCGTAATAGTTATATAACAATCAATCGGGCTTATAATATATGGTATTACTATAGCTAACAAAACTGTTGTCCATTAACTTTGAAGAAATTGGTCGATAAGTCCTGATTTCATTAGTGAAGACAATGACAAAGTATTTCTTTCAATATAGTCTTTTTATTTACTCGTCCTTTCCATGAAACCTGTCCTGCTTTTCCTCAGCAAAGAAATCGAAGGTCTTATCCCAAAGGGTCAAAAACAGGCCTTTAGTTTGTGAAATTCTGGCTGTGGTGCCCTGGGGTGAAGAAGAGGCAAGTTTTAAAAGCATTTAAGCTCACAACCAAATGGTAGCGCTGTAGCCTGCACTGATTTTCCTCTCCCCAAAGTTCAGCATATTAAACTGTGTCAGTCACTTCAAACCCCTAATAATTACAACAGGAAAAACAGGACGGGGCGGAAGAGGAGGTAAAGACATCCGAGGCTCTGTGGGCTCCAGGGAGGATACAAAGCTCGGCAGCTGCTGTGGACAGCAGCAGAGTGCTCCTCAGAAATTGCAATCTAGAACTCCCACATGATCCAACAGTTCATCTCTGTACATGTACCAAGAAGAACTGAAAGCAGAGACACAAGAACATATATGGACATCTATGTTCACAGAAGCATTAGTCACATAAGCCAAGAGGTGGAGGCACAGGAGAGTGAGAAAACAAAACACAGCATATAACAGTGGACTGTTACTCAGCCTTCAAAAGGAAGAAAATTGTGAGACATTGTACCGTGTGGCAGAACCTTGAGAACATTATGCTAAATAAAATAACTTAGATACACACACACACACCTGGGTTACTTTGAATACCTGGAACAGTCAGATGCAGAGACAGGGGTGACCTGTAACTAACAAGAGAGGTAAAGTTATTGCTGAATGGATACAGAATTTCAGTGTAAGGGTGTTGGGGATGCTTGCACAGCAAGGTGAATGTTTTTTAACAGTACTGAGCAGCATCATGAATAATCAGGTGAGGTGGCTAGAGAGATGGCTGGGTAGCTAAGAGCACTTGTTGCTCTCACAGAGGACCTGGGTTCAGTTCCCTACACACCCCTATAGGTAACAACTGCCTGTAGCTCCAGTTCCAAGGGGTCTGACTCCCTCTTCTGGCCTCTGCATGCTCCTACATGCACAAGGTGCGCATAACCTCATGAACATACACACCATGTGTCTTAGTTAAGGTTTCTATTTCTTTGATCAAACGCCATAACCAAAAAGCAAGTTGGGGAGGAAAAGTTTTATTCTGCTTACACTTCCACAGCACTGTTCATCATAGAAGGAAGTCAGGACAGGAACTCAATAAGGGCAGGAACCTGGAGGCAGGAGCTGATACATACTGCTTACTGGCTTGCTTCACTTGCCTTGCTCAGTCTGCTTTCTTATAGAACTCAGGACCACCAGCCCAGGGATGGTACCATCCACAATGTGATAGGCCCCTCCCCCATCAATCTCTAATTAAGAAAATGTTCTATAGGCTGGCTCACAGCCCGATCTTATGGAGGCATTTTCTCAATTGAGATTCCTTCCTCTCAGATGACTACAGTTTGTGTCACATTGACATAAATCTAGCCAGCACACCATGTATATAAATTTAAGAAAGAAAAACAAATCTGTAAAAAATATTTAGATGAGCAGTTTATGTTTTGTGTTTTTAATCACAACTTTAACATCTCTGAGGATGGTATCTTTGAACTGATCATTCTGATGTATATGGCAGTCTAGACAAAGTCCTGTACAGTCCCCGTCTCCAGGGTCTCACAGCAGGTAGTATATCTGACTTTGTCTGTGGTCTGACAGGATGCTGTGGCAAAGGGAAATAGACACCCTTGTTGCTCACTCCTGTGCTACTGTGTAACCAGAACCTCACATAAGGTTTTTCTAGTGACCCGATGATGCAAACCAGCACAGTCCCTTTGATGAGTTCTGGAAGCAGTAGGATGGATTGAGAGCTTACATTTGCTTTTGCACAGCACTGAAGTCAGGTGGATTACCATCTCAGTCAGATCATTCATCCCCTCACTCACTCCAGCCAAGGCTGTGCCAACGATCGGAATTCGACCTCTAAATCACCAACTTGGCTGAAGCCTTTACTCAGCTCAATGAAGAAGTCCATCACTAGGACCTGAAAGCTACCAGACAGTACTGTGAAATCAAGGGCCACCCCTCAATGTCTTGAAAGCAACAACAACAACAAAAACATTCCAAGCAAATGAAAGGAAACAATATCTCTTATTTTCACATGGGAATTCTGCTGGGTTCCACTGTGCATGCTACATTGACTTCAGAAACAGTACACAAATACCCATCAGAAAAACCCTAAAGTGGCCATTACAAAAGATGAGTGGAGCCAGGGCATTCATTTAAGGGGTCAATATGCTTCTTGCTGAGTCTTGCTAACCATGAGGATGGAGGACCATCTCTAAGGAGAGCCTCCAGGGAAGCTGGGAGGACACTATGCTTTTAGACCTCTCTTCTGTGTGCATGTGTGGTTGAGATGCCTGCTTTCTTCATTAGCCATGCTGTTTTGTTTGTTTGTTTGTTTGTTTGTTTGTTTGTTTTTCAGTTTTTCTAACTGCAGTTAGAGTAAGTGTTCAAGTCATGAACCTTACATTTAAATATTCTGGGATATTTCCTTTTCTAGGGATAACATGTATCCTGATTGTTTCGTTTTGTTTTTGTCAACTTTACACAGGCTATGGTCATGTGAGAAGAGGGAACCTCAATTGAGAAAGTGTCTCCATAAGATTTACCTGTAGGCAAGCCTATGGGGTATCTTCCTGATTGATAATTGATGTGAAAGGGTCCAGCCCATTATGCTCAATGCCATCCCAGGCTGATGGTTCTGGGATCTATAAGAAAGCAAACTGAGCAGGCCATGGAGGAGCTAAGTTGTGAGATCAGTGCCTATGAAGAAATGAATAAGCAAATAAACCCCACAGCAGATAGAAGACTTAACTGTAAAGCATTTCAAGATTCCTCCTGAGACCTCAAGAAGAAGCAACAGAGCACCTAGACCAAGCTAAAATTGGAAGAAATGTTAATAAGACATTTAAAGATTAAATGCAATAAATGAAGCCCTTATCATGGACTTCAGTGTCACAATCATATAATATCTAAAAGATACAATAAAATCTGATGAACTAGCAAGAAAATGTGAGTTAACAAGGCTTCCATATACAACATAAATGATTCCCTCCTATCTATGGGTTCCATATCCCTGAATTCAACCAACTGTAGATTAAAAACTTTTTAAGAAAAGATCATATTTCCACTGAAACATACAGATTATTTTTCTCATCACTGATTACTAAGCATTAGACAGCTGTTTACACAGTGTTGGGTATAAATGATCTGGAGATAACCTAAGATGTGTGAGTGGATATGCAAATGCTTTACCATTTCTATAAAGGTACAACATCTGGGAGTCCCAGGAACAGTCTCCACTCACACTGAGGTACAGATATCTTAAAAAAAAATACATCACTATTTACCTGCAACACAGATTGGAAGATCATTTATAAAATACCATTTATAATAACACATGGACAAATGAAGGTGTAGACCATATTCCTGGACTAAAAGACTCAATATGTAAAGATGTCAACCCTCCCAGAAAGAACCTCTAGTTCAGTATAGTTTTAATCAAAAATCAAATAGGATCTTTTTTAATGGAAATGCACACGTGTAGACGAATTTCTAAACAGTCTTATTAAATAAGAACCACAGAGCCTAATACAGGGGTGAAAGCCTTAGAGATAGAGAAACAGGAATAGACACCTGCTCACCTTAGCTCACCATGCCACCGTAGCTTCCCAAGAGAACCCTTCTTCCTGTCTAACCTTCACCTTTATTGCATTCCTGTTCTGCCTTCTCATTGGCTCTTAGCCCAGCCACCTCACTTCCTCATCACTGCCTATCTGTACAGACCTCCAGGTCTCTATGGTTGGTACTGGGATTAAAGGCATGTGTCACCATGCTTGGTGTGTCCTTGAACACACAGAGACTCCACCTACCATGTAATCAGATTAAGGGCATGTGCTGACTTTTGTTTATGGCTGGCTATGTTCTCTGATCTCCAGGCAAACTTTATTTATTAACATACAAATAAAATATCACCACAAACAAGCTCACCCTGACTTGTGTGCAGAAATCCAAAAGATAAAGAATAGCAAAAGCAACTGAAAGACTAATAGTACTGGATACCAAGATGAACCACAAGGCCACAAGGACTGAAACAGTATGGGATGGTGCAGGGCTGAAGAGAGCAGTGGATTTATATGCACAAACACAGCCACCCAACAGAAGTCAGAATTACTAGGGCAATACAACAGAGGCTGAAAATTGGATTCTCAGTTGATTAAGTTCTTCAGAGCAGCCTTGCATTCCCACCTTGGGAATATTTCCATTGTGCTGTGGCATAAAAGTCAGTGTACCTCAGAATGTCATGCCAGCCATCAGAATCAACAACATAATGCAGAATTCTCCCCACCCACAGTGCTGGCTGAGAGATGCCAGAGCTGGTGTTCGCCTTCATAAATGTGGGGAAATTTTGGTTTTTTGGTTTGTTTTTTGTTGTTGTTGTTTGTGGGGGGGGAGAAGGAGCGCTGGGGGGGAGGGTATTGAACATCCTTTTGCTATAGATCTATACCTCCCCTTACCCCTGCAGCACCTCCCACAAAAGAAAATTTTTTTAAAAAATCAAAGCAAAACAAACAAACAAAAAAACCTCTCTTCGAGTCTCCTTCTTTCCTGCCTCTGACACCCCTCTATTCATTCTGGTGACATTGGGAACAGTGTGTCACACAGTATACCCTTTTGTCCAATCACCTTTACTAGCAAATGTTCATTGCATTGAGTCACTGGTCTGTTTCAGGGCCTCTGGTTTCTGGTACACCATCATCACTGGATCCTCACCAAAACTCCTCCAGGATATTCCGCAGCTGCTTTGAGTCATGGAGGTCCTGTGGGTATTGCTCCACAGGACCAGTCCCTTCACGAGCTCCAGCAGGTCCTAGATGGGGTGGATGTTAGGGTGGGCCCGCCCAAGGCCTGGCTGTGGGCCTCATTGGTAGCTAAGCTGGTCAGTTCTGGCCACTGGAGCCACCCACCTCAGGCAAGGGGATGGAGCCAGCTCCCCTACCCCCATGCCAACAGGAGTGGTTCTCCCTAGCCTGTGGTGAGGGGTGAGGCCATCTCTCCCAAGTGCAGGGGTGTGCGGGGAGCCTCTCCCATGAAGGTCGGGTCAGCTCTCTTGCTGCAGTGTCCAGCAAGAGGCAGGGCCAGCTCAGCATGGCCCTCTGATTTTATCACTCATGGTTACCATGGCCCCCTGAGGTGACAAAAGCCATCAGACACCCATGCCCCCTTGAGGTAGTGCTTTATATCCTCTGGACAATACAAGTGAAGCATCCTCAACCTAAAAATCCAAAATCAGAAACATTTCAAAATTCTAAACTTTTGTGTGCCAACATTATACAACAAATGAAAAACTCCACACCTGACTTCAAAAGATGAGTTACAGTCAGAATGAAGGTGCCCTAAAATGCTGTTTGAAATTACCCTCAAGCTGTACTTATGAGGTGGAAATGAAACATAAGCGAATGTTCTATGTAGAATTGACCCCTATTCCCAAGATAGCTCACTACGTATATATGTAAGTATTTCAAACTCCATCCAAATCAAAATCTTCTGGACCCCAGCATTTCAGATGAGGGGGCCTCAACCCACATTCATAGTCCTGGATTGTCCACTGATATGTGCCAGTCAAGTTGGTCTTCAAGTGTGAAGTCTAACTCAGAAATAATCATCTGCAAAATGTAATGGAATTAAGGAGTGGCCATAGTTTACAAGTGACTGGATGTGTCGCTTCAAAGTTTATGGTGATCCCTAACCCACAGTGTAGCCACATACGATGTATGAACGTGAAGTTAAATGAAATCATAAGGGTGGGGCACTGGTCCTGTAGGTTTGCCTGCCTTATGATATGAGAGTTATCTGGACTCCTGAAGTCTAAGAAAATTAATTTTTGCTGTTTAAACTAAACATCCCATGGTGTTTTGTTATGACAATCCAAGTAGACTAATACAGCACACTACAAACATCTGTCTTAAAACAAGGGAATAAATTACCTCACTAAGTTAAAGACTGCCTGTCCAAGTGTGTTTGCTTGCAGACAGGCTTGATGAACCATGGCATAGCCCCCGCCTTGTGAAGGCTTCGGACAGGAGGAATGCCATGCATAGCTGTTTGCACACTGGAATCGCACAGCCTGAGTTGAAGTCCAGCTTTACCCCTTGGGCAGCTTACCTAACACTGCTTTCTTCTGCCAGGGGGAGATGATGATGCCAACCTCCTGGAATTCTTAGGAAATTTTCATAAAGCATTATGTGGGAAGCACAGAGCCCTTACCTCCTAATACACTGTATTAGTATGGTCATTGTGGGGCAAATCAAGCTCTTCATAGAAACATCCCTTTTTAGACACAGTATCTGTCTGAATAGAAATATGGCATAGCTATGTATAGTTAGTCTTAAAAATGCAGTTCACAGTTATTATCTTACTTTAGTCCCTGGCAGTAGATAAGAAGAACAGAGCCCACCCTGGTCAGCTTGAAGGCGTAGCTCAGCAGTAGGGCACATGCTGAGCATACACAAAGCCCTCGGTTCCATCCCCAGCATCAAAAATAGCCAAAAGCAAGCAAAGGGGTGCTGTTATCCTTTTCTGTCTTTAAAGGGTCAGAGAAATGAAATTTTGAAGGAACCCTTCCTCATGTTAACATTGTACTCCAGACTTCACTGCTGCAGGGTTGATCCATCCATGAGACTCTGAGAAAGCGAGCAGCAAAGCCAACGGGCTTGTTTCTGTGGACTTGGCACCACAAGAGACTATAAACAAGAGCCCTATTATCCTTTAGGTAACAGGTAGTAGCTGGGGTACTAAGCTGCTCTGGGCAAAATGTCAGGTTTCCACTCTTGGGTGCTTGAAGTGATACGTTCCTATCACAGAGTAGCCAATGGTAATTCGGGATTTACGGTAAAATATAGTAGCACATCCTACATGCTGTATCTGGAAGGGTAAGCTCACTTAACCAGCCCTAAGTCTATAATGTGTTTTTCTTCCTGGGCTGGCACACAGGGGTGGGGGCGTGTTAGAGGCAGCAGAGAGCAAGGTGGAAATGAGAGGTGTGGATTTGAGCACAATCACAAAGGAAAATTAGATATTCCCACATGCTCCCTCAAGCACTGGAAGCCAGTCCCAAAGCAGCCAGCCTTGTGTCTAATATCAAATCACTATGTCTGCTGTTACTGCAGGGGTCAACACTTCACATGCAGTGAAAAAGTCTGTCATTACAGAGGTCCTGAATAGAGCTTCATGTACATTTGTTTTCAGATCTCTGTTTTATTAAATCATACCCTATGCACAGCAGCAATGGATACTTGCATGAGATTGGGCCCTCCACCTTTCCACCATGGGCAGGGGTGGGTGCACGTGAGGCCCCAACCCTTTCTAAGAATTGTGACTGCTAATATTTGCTGGAGGAAGGGCTGTTGTTTTTTCTAATGGTTCAGTCTCACATGGACTAGGTGGGAATAAAGGAGGGAAGGATAGCAGAGGGTAATAAGGGCAGTGTGAGTGTAATCACAAGAGGTTGTGTATATGTATGAAACTGCCAAAAAAAAAGAAAAGAAAAAAGCATCATGTTCTACTGTGCTCCCATACTAGGGAGCCAGTAGATGATGATGATGATGAATGATTGGTGGTGATGGTGATGATGATGATGATTTATTGAATGACAGTGATGATGATGATGACTGATTGATGGTGATCATGATGATGATGATGATGATGACTGATTGGTGGTGATGGTGATGATGGTGATTTATTGAATGATGGTGATGATGATTGATGATGATGACTGACTGATGGTGATGATGGTGATGGTGATGATGATGATTCAGCATCTGATTGATCTCAGAAGAGACAGCTATGCTCATCCTGATGATGAGGAGCTTCTGTGCTGGTGAGCTTAAAGATGGAAAGTAGGAGAGGCAAACTGTGGTGTAACCATCCCTGGTGCCCTCACCAGATCATTCCTCATGGAAGTATCCCATCTCAGCTGATTTTTTCCTTTAATGATGGACTCTAAGAATAGTCCATTCTATTTTCTGAATTTTCAAAGTCTTTCCTTCTATAAAATTACTTAGATTCAGAAATTTTCTGCTTGAATTCTTAACCTACACATCAGGCCCCATGGAGCTCCCTGGAGCCTTGGAGAAGACTGAGTTAACATTAAGAGCAACCCTTCTGTACACTTTGTTGGACCTGTTCGAGGGAATGACCAAGAAAAGGCACATCGTGACATTTGTTTCTTTACTATCACTCCTCCCATAGACAAGAGTCAGTTTGCTGGACACCTGTGACTCCATCACATGTGAGCTGAGCTTTTTATTCCCCTTTGGAGACTATTGCAAAGTGACAAAGAGAAGCAGAGTTGGCAAGAGCACCCTTTGAATGTTTTTGTTTGGGAAAATAAAACACACATTAGAAAACTTGGTGAAGCACCCATTTGTAATTCGTAAGATGGCTATAAAGCAAACACTATGTAACTACATTGCAAGTCTCAGAAGTCAAATACTGCCAGCACTTGGAAGCCCTTCGATGCATCATTCAAATATGCAGTCCTCTCCCCATGAGTAGCGTCCACTGTCCTGACTTTTATGTAAAGCACTTCCTTGCTTTTCTATGTAGTCTCAAGCTTCGATCTGTGGCCAAATCAAACCTGTACCCTTTGCCGCCTTTTTGACTTTCATACAAATGGATTCATAATACATGTGTTCTTTGTTACATTGTCTTCACTCAACATTTCTTGAAAGATTTGCTTATGTGTTTACTTCTTACTTTGAAATTGGCCAAATATGAGAAGTTGAGAGGATCTTATGACTACCTTCTAATAGTTACTAAACTTTGATGGCATATAATGCTTGTTTGCTGAAGTAGTGTGTATGTGTGTATGTGTGTTATGTGTGTGCATGTGCGGTATATGCACACATATGTATGCAGATGTTTGTACCCCTGTGTGCATATGGAGGCCACCGGGTGCTCTTCTCTGGCACTCTCTAGCTTATTCCCTTATGACGGAGTGTCTCACTGAACTGAATTAGGCTGGCTTCCAGCAACCCTCCTGTCTCCATTCCTCACAGCTCAGGGGTCACAGGTGTTCATGTTTTTTACATGGGTGCTGGAGATTTGAACCTGGGTCCTCATGCCTGCTTAGCAAGCACTTACCCAATAAGTTATCTCCCCAGCCCCCTTCTGAAGTTTTTAAATATAAATTACAGACCTCTCATCATGCATCTCTAAAAAAGTAAGAAATGTGTTCTATGTATATAAGGGCCATTTTCATATGTAGCAAAGCTAAGAATAACCCCTAATGAGCTTCAATAGCCTCCCACAACTGCATTTGCCTAGTTAGCTCCCAAATGCTTTTCCAGATGGTTTGTTCCACTTGTGAGTACACTTAAAATCTATGAATAACATATTTCAACCACATAGCTTACAACTTAGAATGAAGCTATGTCCCTTCCCTTTCCACAGATGCATGCCTGAGACCTGGCAGAGAAGCCCTTTCCCTGTAGCAAAGAGAAAAACAGACCTGTTAGTGGCATTATCTAGTCTCCTACCTTGTCACTCCAGAGGAAATGATACTGTCTGAACTCCGTATCATTATGACAAAACCATGATTGTTAATGGGCAGATGCTCTGTGGTACTGGGTTACTTGAGGTTAAAGGAGTCTACACCTTTGCATACTGGGGAAAACCTCTGAGCTGAGGGCGTTGGTGAGCTCCCAGCCAAGAGCTCTCACCACAGCACAGGGATCCGCGACTCAAGCTTCCGCCACAGCAGCAGAAATACATGGAAACAGACGCTTCGTCACTTTTATTATTAGGACTTTTCGGCTCAGACATGAAGAGCTTGCCCTACTTCTGTGTGGTCACAGTCAACTCTTGGTACCCATGGCGCATGGTTCCAAGACCCAAAGATGCCCAAGTCTAGTCGCTCACATTCAATGGCATACTTTCATAGAACATGTGGGTGTATTGCTGAGCACTTGACCACACTACTAGATGACACACAATAGCAACTGCAACGGATGTGCTATCTGTAACAGTGGTTATGGGGTTCTGTTTAGTGAATGGTGGCCAGGCCAGAAAGGGGGGTCTGTCATGAAAGTAGGGGTGGGGCATGTTGAGAAGAAGAGTTTCATTGGTTAGGGGAATGGGAGAGAGGCATGGGAGGTGAATATGACTAAAATTTATCACATACATGAACAAA
The DNA here is from genome assembly GCF_007827085.1 of Peromyscus californicus insignis. Classification (NCBI taxonomy): domain Eukaryota; kingdom Metazoa; phylum Chordata; class Mammalia; order Rodentia; family Cricetidae; genus Peromyscus; species Peromyscus californicus. The sequence goes on along the minus strand of NW_026294606.1, from coordinate 21,476,817 downwards.
TCTGTCAAAGAAAATAGAGAAAGGGTCTGTACATGTTCAGTACAGGCACTATTTTTCTCCGATTCTTTTTTATCTAAGCTTGTGTCTGTTGAGTAACTGATATCTAAGCTTACGTTCATTTGTTGAGTATCTGTGGGCAACACTGTTCTGTAAAGTAGACTTTAGACTGTGTGGATGATTTAAATCTCACCACAAAAAAACAGTAAACAAACAGGCTCATCTCTGGCTTTGTGGGCCATGAAGAAATGACCCAGCTAGCTACAACCCAACGACTACTACTACTACTCTACTACTACTACTACTACTAATAATAATAATAATAATAATAATAATAATAATAGAAGAGGAGAAGAAGAAGAGGAAAAGGAAGAAGAGGAGGAAGAAGAGGAGGAAGAAGAGGGAGAAGAAGAATGCAAATATAGTAGTTGGGTCATACCTTGACAATGAGTTTTCTTCATGTGCCTCTGGCACCATCCCACCAAGCCTGTTCTGAAGTTTCCTAACAATAGTTACAGGGGAGTTCCTACCAGAGATGGCCCATCCAGGCATGGGACTAGTTAAGATTTCAAAGAAAGAAGCATTGAATCCTAGACAATCAATCCAAAGCCTGAATTAGAAGAAAATCCAGAGTATGAATGTTTCTTCACAATGGAAGAGAGAGAAGAGAGTTGTTCTGCCTGGGTGTGTCCATAGCCTCTGGTTTAAGGAATCTTTCTCAAGGCCAAGGCTAGTTTGTCTGGTATTTAGGGCAACAATCTAGATAGTTTTATCATTACGTAAGGACCGTTCAAGCCTGATGGGAAATCCCTGTAGCTGGCTGAGTCATAGAACTATCATGACATCATGTGACTTTTTATAAAGACATAGAAAGAGAGAAAAGGATGGATGTCTTAGTCACTTTTCTATTGCTGTGAAGAGACACCAGAACGAAGGCAGCCCTTATAAAAGAAAACATTTAATTGGTGGCTTGCTTACAGTTTCAGAGGGTGAGTCCATTATCATCAGGGCAGGGAGCATGGTGGCAGATCTGGCACTGGAGAAGTAGCTGAGAGCTTTACATCCTGATCTGCAGGCAGCAGGGCAAAGAAAGAACCTGGACCTACTGTGGACTTTTGAAACCCCAAAGCCCACCCCCAGTGACACACTTCCTCCAACAAGCCATACCTCCTAATCCTTCTAATCCTTTCAAACAGTTCCACTCCATGGTGACTAAGAATTCAAATAGATGAACCTATGGGGGGGGGGGGCATTCTTATTCAAACTGCCACAATGGATTATTGGCTCCCTGTATCTGTGTACTGGGAATTCTGCTGAAGTTGCTATTGTAAAACTATGGTAAGGGCTATAAGGTCACATTGACAGAGCAGCCACCAGAACCTGTGCTTATTATGTGACAAGAACACTTAGCCCTCATCCGCTATATGGGATTTCTAAACGGATTTAGCTTTCTGTTACTGTGATGAAACACTCCAGAAAATCACCCAAAAAGCAGGCGAGATTTGTTTCAGCCCCCAGATTCAGAATTTCTCAGTTCATGTTTGCTTGCCCATTCAGGACTGTGGCAGAGCATCACAGTTATCACAGGCAATGTGGAGTGTCTCAAAACTGCCTTTCTCAAGGTGGTTAAGAAACAAATACAAAGAAGGAGTGTTGACATCCCAATGTCTCTGTCAAAGGTACACCCCCCAATCGCCCAAATTCCTCCAGCTAGGTCCCACCCCCTACAAGTTTTATCACATGCCAGCAACGTGATCAGTGTTGCAGAAGCAAGCTGTCAGCACATGAATCTGTGGGGAAGTCCATGATCCCCCTATAAGAGAAGAATGCTCCTCACGAGGTCTGTTCCTTCTGAGGATCCCTTGGCCCACCCACACTGACAAGTAGAAAGGTGTCACTTTACATGTTGAATGAATGATTCAGTAAGGCCTTCCTTGGGTAATCAAGCAATTGTAACCCTCTCTACCTAGTAATAATTGGGCTCTTGGCAAAAATGTTTAGTTCTTTGCACCACCTTGGACATCTGATTTAGTGAGAGAGAGGTTATTTGGTGTTTGTACCTGTTGCCTTTGGACTTGAATGACTATTGAATGTGTTTATCATACCATGCTGTCTAAAACACGGTCGTGTACCCACATGCTCACATTCCGTTTTTCTTCCTTTCTCTTTTTCTTTTTCTGTCTTATTTGCCATGCTGGAGATTAAACTAAACCCAGAGCCTTGCACTGAGTGATTGGCATGCCTATGGTGATGTCAAACTCCAGCCCCTGCCTTCTGGGTGCTGGGATTATAGGTGTGCTTCTTCTCAATGCACGGGTTGTTTGGGGTCTTCCTAGGCTATGGCTATTGTGATCATATTAATTCTCCCCATCATCTGTGAAGCTGGGCGGGGAGCTTAAGCATGTTAAAGGTTCTGGAAGCTTTGGTTCTATCTGTCACTCACAGATTTCTTGCTTTAATGTTTCTTTCCCTGGAGCTGTAAGATTTAAAAAGATCAAAGCTACAGATTTGAATTGCAAGTTGACTGTTTTAGGGAATGTAAGGAGAAAGAGTCTGTGAGACTGCTGAATACTTCTTCATTTCTCACTTGCTTCTCCCCTTAAATGTCTATTCCCTTCATCATGTAATTTAAAGACAGTTGAGCAGGGACTTCAACAGAGAGAGATTGTCCTAGAGAAACAAAATCTAAACAGGTCTCCACTCTGATCCCCTTAGCAGGACCAAATGACTCTCCTGCATCAATACTGCCCCCTCCCCCAAAAGGCCTCAGGCCAGGCAGCAGGGAGGAGGGGAGAAGAGCAGGCAGGGCAGCAGTGAGGAGGGAGAAGAGGCTTCAGCAATGGGGGGTTGGAGGGAAGGCTTCTGTTACACACAGCTTCCGCCTATCACCCCTGATAGCTGAGGACGCTTGGTAAACTTGGCTGGATGGGCAAGGAGTCCAGATTCACAGACAGCCACCCTGTGGTGCCAGCCATTTCTATCAGGGCAGCTGTGAGGGGAGAGGGGGAAAGGTGGCTGCCAGAGTGCAGGGCCTGCAGCCCTGGGCCAAACCAACACTTGCTGCTTCTTTTTAGTCTTAACAAAAACGCAATCCCCCAAAATCATGAAACACAACTGTCATCAGTACTGAGAATGCATAACAAACAGCCTGCCCGGAAATGGTGTTTTCTCAAGCTTCCTAGTGAGAAAAGCCTTTGGGGATGGAGAATTCTCCTGGGGACCTAAACACAAGGCTCACAGAAGCAGGTTTATCCAAAAAAAAACATGGAAACAAATTTCCTTTAGTTACAGACTCACAAAAGAAACCATGGTGCATATTTTATGTCCCATGAAAAGTTACACACAACATCCAAAAATGAATGAAGTAGTCCAGTGTAGACAGACAGGAATAAAAATTGTAAGACATGAAGAACAATACACAGAATGAGCTGGTTGGTGATTTTAAGAACAATGTTTATATATAAAATGAGGAAATGTGAGCTTAACACTGTAACTGGGTATCGTTTATATACCATAAACTTAGAGCATTGTAAACATGCAACTACATGCTTTTAGAATACTCAAAATTCTCACTGGGTGCCTTAGTTATTTTTTACTGCTGTGACAAAATGCCATGACAAAGGCAACTTATAAAGGAAAGCATTTCATTTGAGGGCTCCGGATTCCAGAGGATTGAAGTTGATGACCATCATGGCAGTGAGCGTGGTGGCCAACAGGCAGCATGGCTCTGGAGCTGAGAACTCCTATCTGACTCACAAGCACAAAGAAGACAGAGAAGTAACTAGGATTGGCGTGGGCTTTGAAAGCTCAAAGCCCTCCTCCAGTGACATACCTCCTCCAACAAGGCCACACCTCCTAATCCTTCCCAGACAGTCCCACCAACTGGGGACCAAGTGTCCAAGTATATGAATGTATGGGGACCATTCTCACTCAAGTCACCACAGTGGGTAAGAACACTTGCTGTACCAACATGGGCAGTTGAGTTAGATCACAGCATTCATGTAAAAAGCCAGGCATGCCTGTGAGTGCACTTGTAAACCCAGGATCGTGGGAGGCAGGGACAGGAAGGTCTCTGGGGCTTGCTGGCTACCAGCCTAGCTCCAGGTTCAGGGAGAGGCTCTGCCTCAAGGGAATAAGGAAGAAAATGATAAAGTAGGGCATCTACCATCCTCATAAGTTTCCACATACACACACACACACACACACACACACACACACATATACGACAATCGCTAAACCGTCTCATTAGTAAAAAAAAAAAAACAAACCTGGAGCCAGATATTGGGGTGAAAGCTGAAAGATCAGAGAAGCAGAAAGAAGCCAGCCACATTCTTACCACTAGGAAAATCTCAGCCCAAGAGAGCTACTTCCTGTATACTCACGCCTTGTATGCCTTTCTGTGCTCTGCCCTCTTACTTCTTTTCTCTGTCCAGCTACATCACTTCCTCTTTCCACCCAGCTCTATCACTTCCTGTCTGTCTGTCCAGACCTCCAGACCTATATGGTTAACTAGCACTGGAATTAAAGGCATGTGCCACCACATGTGGCTCTGTTCCCAGTGTGGCCTTGAACTCACAGAGATCCAGATGGATCTCTGCCTCCCGAATGCTAGGATTAAAGGTGTGTGCTACCACTGCCTGACCTCTATGTTTACTATAGTGCCTGGCTTTTTCCTCTGATCCCCAGATAAGCTTTATTGGGGTGTACAAATAAAATATCAGTACACACACACAGTCAATCAATCAATCAATCAAACAAACAAAATGAAAATAAAATTCCCAAATAAAATGCAAAGATTCATACTGCCATCACCACTATCTAGGTGGGTTTTTAAAGATTTCTTTTTACTTATGTATATATGTCTATATTATCTACTATGTGTACAGTAGCCCATGGAGGCCAAAAGAGGGCATCAGATCCTTTGGAGCTGGAGTTACAGGCACTTGTGGGTCACCCAACATGAGTGCCAGGAGCTGACCTGGGGCCTACAGAGTACTCTTAACCACTGAGCCATCTCTCTAGCCCCCACTATCTCATTTTAGAATTTTTGAAAGTTTGCACTAAAGACTTCCATGTGTGGTCCCTGAGACTTACACTGCCCTGTGCTCTAATAAGAATGATTCTTACATCCTTAAGTTTTCTTGTTTTAATGTAAGTCCTTACTGACTCGTTTTTTCCTTGGTGTAGAAATGATACCTGCTTGCAGGTTGTTGCCTGCAAGCTGACAATATGGATTTTTATCTTATTTCGATTTGCTGGCTCTGTTCTACTCAGTTCTGTTTCCTCCCTCCCAAAGGCCAAGCCATCCATAGAGACAGCGTGGCCTCCTGCCTCATGCCCCGGTCCCTTGGAAGAGTGTAATGCATTTTATACCGTTCCTCTCCAGGGACGGGCTCCTCGTCTTTCAATTTTCATAATTTCTCTCCTCTTCCTTTTCCTGTCTTTACCTCACTCAAAGCCAAGTTTACACAGTAAAGAGAGCTGACCTACAGCCTTGTTTGGTGAAGCGGGAAGCCTTTATTACTCCCACAGGCCCGTTTTATAGTTGAGTAAGAAACCAGGTCATAAGGCTGGAAGGGTCCTCCTGCACCAGACGACTCACTTCCCTGCACACTGGAGTGGCGATGTGCTTGACTTTGGCCTTGAGCAAGCTGAGCTCTCACTTTGAAAGGACGGCTGGCAGTGAGGCAAGAGGAGAGGCTCTATGCAGAGCTAGTGAAAAAAGATAGTAGGGAAATAGCATCTTAGAAGGAGGAAGCAACTGAGACTAGAGTGATGACGTCACTTCCTGTGCTGTTCCACCCCAAGGAAATGTGCCCTCAGGGAGGTGGAGATGGCTTAGTTGGTGATATACTGACCACACAAGTGTAAGGACTTTCATTGGACTCCCCAGAACCTACATAAGGCTGGAGCAGTAGTGCACACTTGTAATCCTTGCACTTTTTTTTGTTTTGTTTTTGTTTTTTCAAGACAGAATTTCTTTGTGCCTCAGCCCTACTGAGGACTTGTGAAATCACAATAGCTGCAGTGAGGCATCTGTTTCCCCAGAGCAGCAAAGAGCTATGACTGATGTCCTGGGCTCCCATGGAGGCTTTGCTTCTTGCCCACGCGTCCTTATTCTAAATTCTGTTAAGGTGTATCTGTGTGTGTGTGTGTGTGTGTGTAACTGACCTGCGTGTGGCTTCGCTCCTCTGTTCTGTCAGTAGCATGTCACCCCTAAATAGCTATGCTCCTGAAGGATGTGGAAATGCCCAGGCTGACATAAGCCACTGAAATAACCCACACACACACATACCTTGTTTACCAGAGACTGAATTTTGCAGGTGCTGAAGGGACTTCCTTCCCTCCACAGGTTCCCAACATGCCTCCTGTGGGCGCTTTGTGTCTATTTCCCCTTCACTGTTCTTCATTACACCCACTCTTCCCATAGGAAAACTCTCTCCAGCCCTGCCTACCACACAGGTGGCTCAGCTGGAGGAACACCTGGCTTGGGAAAAGTTCATTCCTCATGTGGCTTCTCCCACATGGGGAGGTAAACCAGAGATCTTCCCTGGTTACCCACCACCCCTCAGATAGTCCCTGGAGGTCCTATGGGCAGTGCCAGTGCGGGGTACTTGTCAAGAGATAACTATCCAAATGCATACCTCAATTTAATTTTTACACTGGAAAGGCAAGGAGACCCTCAGTGGGGAGCCAGACCGGTGAAACACCCAGTGGCAGCCATACTCAGGTACATGCCTCTGACTGAGAGGTAGAGTCCCAGAGGCTCAGGGTCCTGGTTTCTTTATCCAGTAGCCACGTGGTTGACAGAAGGTGAAGCTTCTCCAGGCTGAGGCATCCTCTATCGTAAATCAGAGTCAGAAGTCATACATCAAATTCAATAACCTGCCTTATAGATAACTCAAAGAGTATTTTGAAGAGTTAAAAATAATCTGGTTAAATGTCTTTTCAGAGTGTTCAAATATTAACTGGTGTCATTAGCTTACCATCAGTAAAACGTAATTCATAGGCTCTTTCATTAGATCATAATATCTATTAATTGATGCGTCCTTTTGTGGTGAGGAGGAAGACAATTGTTACCATTCACACCTGCCTCTCTGGTCTCTTGCTTGCAGCTCTGGAAAGGAAGATATCGATGAGGCAGAGCAGAGAGGAGCTGATCAAACGAGGGGTCTTGAAGGAAATCTATGATAAAGGTAAGAGGCTGTGTGTGGTCCACAGGCCCAGCGAGGCGTACAGGTTCACTTCCGGTTCTGCCTTCTGCTATCTGCATCAGGATTGAACACTTGAAACCTGCTGGTTCTGGAGGGGAGAGAACGTGGCAGAAGGTGCTGAAAGCATCAATGTTAGATGAGAAGAAAGGATATGGTGCTACCCAAGTCAACCAGGAGCACACACACACACAAAGATGGAGGCCCTGTGTTGGGGCAATTGCAATTGCCTGTGGGAGTCTGCAAAGGTTTCCTAGTGAGATCTGAGCTTGCTTTACACAGCAGGGCTTCATCAGGGGACGGATTGACCACCTGCGTGATTACCAGGTGTTTAGAAGGGTCTGCACTTGGCTGTGCTAGAGGGCGGTCTTTTGCTCCATCCCTTGGCATTTCTATAAATAGCCCCTTAGAAGAGACAGAAGGGGCCGGTGGGTTTTGACCCAAGCCCTGCCAAGGCTATCCTGTGTTTCTATCTGTCTCTCTCACCTCTATATTTCTATCTAAATATTTCTCACTTCTCTCTATTCAAGAGTACCGTGGGGGAAAAAGTGGAGGCGGGTCCTCCCACAATTGCCCGTGCTTGTGTGAGCTTTGTGATTTCCCAAAATAAATATTAAAAAGCCACAAACGAATAGGATTTTCTTAGCAGGTTTTTTTTTTTTTCTTTCTCTTGGAACTTTGAAGTCTCTCTCCACAATAGGAAGAAATCTGAAATGGGAAGATTATAACCATACATAAGAGAGAGTTAAACGATCTTTACAGAGATGGAACTGCTCCATGGACATGTCCACAGGTGTCTGGTGCCGTGCACCTCATCTTTGTTTACTATATTATCCCCTTTAAATAAGAACGGCCGCAGTGGTTCACACAGTACCAGGGCTTCGCTCCTGTACTCCTAAGAGCTCTGGTGTGTGACGTTGAGCCTGCTTGCTCAGAGCGCTTTCCCCACTCTCCCTTGGCCTCCCTTTCTTCTGCTTGCTCAGAGCGCTTTCCCCACTCTCCCTTGGCCTCCCTTTCTTCTGCTTGCTCAGAGCGCTTTGCTTCCTCTGACTCTGAGGACGCTTGCCCTCTAAGCGTTGCACGTGAGACGGCCAGCCGCCGCTGCTTCCAGTCTCGTTCAGCTCTTTAGTAGTCTGTACCAAGTCTATACATCATTCCAGCTGCTGTTATTGGAGGGGCCAGATCATGAAATATTTGTCTTCATGGATTCACCCCAATAATCAAGTGCTCCTAGGAGTGGGGTGCTGCAGTCAGCTTACTGTGATTTGGTGGGGAGGGTCTTCTCCAAGCCCTTGTGGGTTCCAGTATGTAAAGGCAGCTTGTGTTTCTGAGTCCTGGCACACCTGATTCAGCTGTTTTCTATACCGGGCCTTATTCCTTGTCTTCGTTAGGGTTACTATTGCTATGATCAAACGCCATGCCCAAAGGAACTTGAGGAGAAGAAGGTTTATTCTTTATGCTTTCATATTGCTGCTCTTCATCCACGAAGTCAGGACAGGAACTCAAGCAGGGCAGGAACCTGGAGGGAGGAGCTGATGCAGAGGCCATGGAGGGGTGCTGCTTACTGGCTTGCTCCACATGGCTTGCTCAGCCTGCTTTCTTACAGAACCACCCAGGACCACTAGCCCAGGGATGGCACCACCCACAATGGGCTAGACCCTCCCCTATCAGTCACTCACTAAGAAAGTGGCCTACAGGCTTGCTGATAGCCTGATCTTATGGAGGCATTTTCTCAGTTGAGGTTCTCTCCTCTCAGATGACTTTAGCTTGTGTCAGGTTGACATAAAACTAGCCAGCATTCCGCTACGGCATGCCACCTCATCCATTATCATTATGGGACTTCACAGCAGTATGTTGGAACTGTTTCATCATTGCACAAATTGCCAGCCTGAAATGCAAGTAGAAAATGGCACACACACCATACCCCCTGCCCTGGTGACAAGAGACTTGGGAGGGATGTGACACTGTAATCATTCAAACTAGGCTAAGTACTGAGCTTCCTGAGGCCCTGAGGCCCCAAGGTGAGGTACATTCTCTACTTCTACCTGGAGGAGGCTAAACAGCAGATTACATCTTCTCTCCAGGGTTAAAGAATCCTTCATTTTGTCACTTTTCTCCAAAGGCACACTTTCTCTAGTCCCCAAATCCTGCCTAGTATTAACCTTCATCAGCACACTTCACCACGAGTTCCTCTCCACATGCACTCCCGAGGAGAGGCCGCAGATGCCTGACTGCAGGTGTCACATCAGAAAATGAGCAGCAAGTGCTTAAATACTGTGCTCCCAGTCAAGCCAGTTCTGATGCAGCTAGACAGTTCTTCCTGCCTCTCCCCGCACCCTTCGAGTCTCTCTCTGTCTGTAAAACCTCAGGGACACACTGAAGCAGAGAACACTTTCACTGTAGCAACTGATTATTTTTATGACATCTAACCAGATTAGGGGGAGTATTGCCTACGTGGCTCCTGACTCCGTAAAAGGAGCTGCAGATGGCTGAAGCAGAAATTGTGCTTTGTAAGGAAAGAGGCAGAAGGCTGTGGGGATGAGGGTCTGCCATGGCCACATCAGCAGTCAGGAGTCGAGAGTGAGGGATGCTGGGGTCACAGCTGTGTCTCCATGGACAGATAGAGGTTAGCATATGACCCACACTCAGTAGGTAACCGGCTTAGTGGAAAGGGGCAGTCTAGCCCTCTGTCACTGGGCACAAGAACTTTATTCTGGCTTCTTCTTGGTAGTTATCACTGTCTTCTCATTCTGCTTGTTGACCAAATTTCCTCCCTGGCGACAAAGTCCAGGACAGCAGGAGCTTCAGAGGGCCACCGCCAGAGCCTCCTAGCTTCAAAGAATGTCAGACGGAGAACAGACACTCCAAAATGGTTATTACCTCTGTGATGGTAGAGAGAGAGACAGAGACAGACCAGCAGAGAGAGAGAGAGAGAGAGAGAGAATATTAAAATTCCGACTATATGTATACATACCTACAAACATGTACGCTCTCATTCATGCACACATGCAAATACTCCACTTGGGCATGGTGATGCCTACCCATAACCTCAGCACTTGGGAGATAGAGACAGGAAGATTTGGAGTTCAAGGCCAGCTTTGCCATATAACTTAGTGAAAGTCCACCCTGAGCTACATAAGACCTTATCGCTATGATGATAATGATGATGATGATGATGATGATGATGATGATGATGATGATAAGAAGCACTTGGGAGGCAGAGGCAAGAGCATCTATGCAACTGTAAGGCCAGTCAAGGACTCCATAGCATAGATCCTGACTCACCCATAACCCTCAGAAACAATTGTAACTCCACACGTTTGTGGCCTTAGTTAAGTTTCTTTTTTTTTTTGGTTTTTCGAGACAGGGTTTCTCTGTGTAGCTTTGCGCCTTTCCTGGAACTCACTTTGGAGACCAGGCTGGCCTTGAACTCACAGAGATCCGCCTGGCTCTGCCTCCCGAGTGCTGGGATTAAAGGCGTGCGCCACCACCGCCGCCCGGCTCTTAGTTAAGTTTCTTAACTCCTATGTGCCTCTATTATTTTAATCTCAAAGTGTGGATTATGTTGTTGGGGTACTGACTGCATGAGATGATATGAATTCAAACCATGGTAAATATACAAAATCTTTAAGAAGTGTTAACATGCCCTCATTACCATCTCCCCAGCACCCTGTCTCACATTGTTTCAAGCCCTTTCTATACCCAGAGCTGATTATTGCGACACTTTTACTAGTGAGACAAACCACACACGTGTCTACTCACCCAGACTGGGAACCCACAACAGACCATAGGAACTACAAGTCGAACTTAGCGAACCCATGGGATTTTTGGAGTTCTGTACAGGACTGTGGGTGAGGGGTCACTTACAGAAGGAGGGATAACTCAAAGGCGTTTGTATCACTAAAAAGCCCAGCCTAGCATGAGTGATGATTCACAAAATCTGCATCTCTGGAGCTGTCTAGAGAACTTTCAGGCCGCTGGACAGTTCAGAGGCCTCTTCCAGGCCCCTCTCCTGGGTTCAGTCTCCTCACCCAGAAGTTGTTTCCTCTTTCTATAATCTTAGGTGTTTACTGCTTCCGTAACCTTGAGGAGGGGCTCCTGGGAATGCCATGAATTTCATCTTTCCCAGATATGTGAAGTGTGTTTACCCTCTGAGTCTCATGAATGCCCTGCCCCCTTGCTAGAGGGAGTGTTTCAGTCCAGAGGAAATGGCTGTAGAACACCCATATTGTCAATAGGCCCGAGAATCAGGAAGGATGGACATCTCAAGGGCTGGGGAGGTGGTTCAGTGTAGGGGGGGGGAGCTCTTGCTATGCAAGCGTGAGGACCTGGGTTCAGATCCCCAGCACCCATGTAAAAATTTAGGTGTGGTCTTGTAACCCCAGCCCTGGCAGAAGGAGAGAAACTGTAGAATCACCAGGGCTTGCTGGCCAGCCCAGCCAAAGCAGAAAAAGAGCGCAGCTCTAAGTTCAGGGAGGGACCCTGTCTCAAGGGGATGAGGCAGAGATTGACAGCACAAGATACTTCCCTTCTTGGACAAGCACACACACACACACACACACACACACACACACACACACACACACACACACACAAGTGCATGTGTGCTGTTTTAAAAAATAGAACTCTCAAATGTATCTGGAAATCATTTCATGAAATGGGCTTCAAGTGAAGAGCTCAGTTATTCAATAGTTTATACTTTTTTATTGGTTTTCCAATGAATCACATAATTCATCTTCTAAGCAAATTTCAGCTCAGAGTTTCAAAATCTTAGAGTCCTAGCTAGCACAAGGCTGTCCACAAAACAAACACTGGAAACTACATAAAAGGGGACTTTTATATTCTGTTACTTACACAGCAGTGAGGTTATATAATTGTAAGGTCTTTCCCTTTCCCTTTTCCAAATTTTCTAGGGTGTGGCTGTAATCATTTTGTAAAGAATGCATTGGGAACCTTAACATGACCCAGCAACACTATAAATATCAGTCAACTTGTTTCATGACGTGTGCACGAAACAAGTACGTGTGTGTGTGTGTGTGTGTGTGTGTGTGTGTGTGTGTGTGTGTGTGTGTGTGTGCATGTTTATATTTGAACCTAGCTCCACATATGAAAGGCCACTTGTGGTTTCTGTTTTGATCTGACCTTTGTTAGCTAACAGAGTGCTTTCTAGTTCTGCCCCCTCTTCTGCAGGACAGAGGGTGAAGGGGCAATGGAACCCATGTGACACAGAAGCAACGGAATATTTGGGAGAAAAAGAGAGACCAGCAGGAGGAAGGGGCAAGAGGAACAAGAAGTGGCAGTGGAGAGAGGACTGAATTAGGATGATATGTAACCACAGCTAGTTGTTAAAATGATGTACTAAATCCATAACTTCGAATGTGAGCATTAAATTAATAATAAAAAGAAGTAGTAAGCCTGCTAAGCTAACCAGAAGTGGAAAATAATCTACAGTTAGACAACTTTATTTATTCCCTGTTTCATGACTTATTATTTCAAGTGAGAATTGAATGTAAACAGACTGAAGTTTACTTAAATGGTTTTCCTAGGTTCACTCCTTCACTCATTCAGCTGATGAGCATTTGGGTGTGTGTCCAAACGTGGCCTGCAGCGCCACAGGCAAAGGCAAAACCTCGCCTCCTCTGGGTTCGTAGTCACATCTATGATAAGCAGTCTGCAGGAAGCCAGGCAGTAAGGGAAGAAGATAAAGTGAGGAAGGGGGTGTGACTTTTGGATGAAGCAAGCCTGGAGAACCTGTGACATTTTCGTAAGAGGCCTAGATGAAGCTAGCGGATGACTGAAGTGGCGAGCATGGGCACCCGATTCTAACAGCTGGCCCCCCACTATGCTACTTTAGAGTTACTTGGAATCTAATTCACAAGCCTTCCATTCTTTAAATTGACTGAGTCCTCAGCTCTGTGTTCGCCTCAGTGATCTTTGGAAATCAGACACGACACTTACTGCTCAGGGTCCGTGATGGCTCCTTGCTTCACTCAGGGGAATTCTAACTACTATCCAGCCCAGAAGGATGCCCAATCTACCCCCTGACCCATGATATTCATCACCCTAAATACCCACCACTAGATCCCTGTCCTGGACCCCACTTAGATAATGCTTGTGAGCCTTTGAGGTTCCACTGGCCACCCCCTCTTCTGGAACCGTATTCCCTTAGATATCCATTTTAGCTTTTCATTCAAGACGTGGCTCGATGTCATCTTTTCAATAACACTTACTCCAGGACCACCAAGTTAAAAACCACACCCTTTTCCCAAGTTCTTAGCCTCCTTATCTCACTCAGCAGTTTTCCTTCTTTCTTTTTCTCTCGCCACCTTCTGGCAAGTTCTATAAATTGTTTGCTCATCAGGTTAACTTTGGCTTGGCTACCACTCCTCACTGAGAGTGAGTACCTGGAGACAGGACACGGCATCTTTTTTTTCTTCAGAGATGTAGCCCAAGTGCCCCCAACAGCGCCAAATGTAGATGTATCCAACCTTCTTATTAAATAAGAAACACAGAACCAATGCAAAGAAGAAAGCCAAGAGGTCAGAGCTAAGAGCTAAAACCTTATCCTTCCTCCTGCGGTGGTCCTACCTCTCCGAACCAGAGCTACCCCTGTGTTAAAGTCTTTATATAAAGTTCCTGTCCTGCCTTCTCATTGGTTGTAAACCCAACCACATGACCGCCTCCTCACAGCCTGTCTGTATAGGCCTCCAGGTTTTCCATGATTGGTATTGAGATTAAAGGCATGTGTATCCAATAATGGCTGTATTCCTGAACACACAGAGACTTACCCAGCTCTGCCTGGGTAAGTCCCAAGTGCTGGGACTAAAGGCGTGCGCCACCACCGCCCCGCTTTCCTATGGCTTGCTAATAGCTCTGACCCCCGGGCAACTTTATTTATTAACATACAAATAACATTTTAATACAAATAAAATATCACCATAAATGCTGGCACATAGTTGATGGTTGGTGGATGCTGACTATAAGAGCAATAATTAGGAACACAGGGACCCATCTACACATTCGCATGATATCAGTTGACCTGGGAACCCTGGGAACACTAGCCCTCCTTACTTATACTCCTCTTTGGTCCATAAAATGTCATTGCCTGCTGTTTAAATAGGTAAACTTGTACCTGGTATTTTCTATATATGGACATCAGCTCCTTAACTTTCAAATATTGTCTGAGTCATCAGGATAAACAATTCAAAAACAGAGTAGTAGTCTGTGGAGTTGGCCCAGTCAGAAAAGTGCTTGCCTTGTGAGCATGAGGACCTGATCTTCCAGACAGGAAGGTATGGTGCTGTATACTTATGGTCCCAGCATTGGGAAGTCAGAGACAGACAGGTTCCTGGGGCTCCATGGCTAGCCAGTCTAACCTTCTTGGTGAGTTCCGGGAAAGTGAGGAACCCTGTCTCAAAACAAGGTAGATAATGCCTAAGAATGATACCCAAGGTTTTCCTGTATTCTCTACAATACATACACACATGTTCGTGTGCATCCACACTCACCTATACAACACACACACACACACACACACACACATCTTAAAGGTAGCTCTCAGGCCATGCCCCAGGGATAGGTACTTCAAGTTCATAGGTAGGTAGAACAGGTATCTACTGCATCTCCCTCTTTTGTCTAAATAAGAAAGTTCTAACCCAATATAAAACTTTTTGTAACCGGAATGATTATCAAGTATTGTCCAGGAGAGGGGAAAGGTAATCACATAGACAAAAATAGAAATACAGCCAGCAAGAACAACATCAAACAAGAGACACATACTAAAATCCAGGGATGTCCAGATAAATGGCATGTTACAGATTATTCTAACAACTCTCCTATCCTGAAGACTCTAATTTTAGTATCTAAAATGTTCTTAGCTAAGACATGAGAGGAATATAACTGTAACTGTCTAGTCTGTGTCTGCTCCCTAGCCCATCTGAGATGAGCAGCTCGTAATTCTGCACGCTCCCCCACCGTAATGTTCTGCATTGTCAGACAGGCCTGCCCCTTCCTTGTGGCAGCCTGCAATGACATCCTTGGGACTACCACAGCTCATTCAGAAGGTTCTGTCATCCCTGGGGACAAAGGACCCCACATGGAGGGGAGGAGGAAGTCCAGAGGATGTGTCAGCTTCCAGGAAAGAGTAGCACGGGTGAGGAGCTATGAATCAAGTGGCTTTCCAGAAAGTTCTAGAATTTAAGGTAACATTCCACAGCAAATAATAGTAAAGTACATCAGAGTGTGAGTTTGAGGGTTCTGTTGTTGTTTTGTTTTGTTGTCATTCAGGTGAGCAAAAACGTTTGGAACAGTGGCTCTCAACCTTCAGTTCCTCATGTTGTGGTGACCCCCAACCATAAAATTATTTTGTTGCTATTTCATAAGTGTAATTTTGCTGCAGTTATGAATCGTAATGTAAATATCTGATATGCAGGATGTTGGAAATGTGACCCCTTTGGGGTCTTGACCCACCGATCGAGAACCACTGCATTGGAAGGTGCTGTTACAAGCACAGAAGGAGCTCTCAAAATGGATAATTCTCCACCACCTCCTCCTGCCTATAGCCTGATATTTAAATTAAAAGGTCATCATCTTTTCAAAATGGAAATAAAAATTCTTCTCTGTATTAGAGGAGACAAAGTTGGCTGTGGCCTTCTGAATCCCCTTATTTATCTGGTCCCAGGTGTGTGGACTTTTAAAATCTTCCATTTATAGGCAATGCTTTTCACAACCTTTACCAGACACCAGGGTTTGTCCCATTTTAGCTACTCTGCTGTTGTACCCACAAATGGCATCTACAGGAAGCTGTGATCTGTAGTAACTGTGTGAAAATGAAGATACAATGTATGCTTTCAGTAGCCACAACATAAAGCCAAGTGTGACAGATCAGGACTTCTTACACCAAATTTGCTCACACTTGTTCATCAGGGTCTTGTAAACAAAATCGGCCCATAAAAATGTTACAAGTATTCAGTTGACATGCATGAGAAGTAGTTTCAATGATAAAGAAGACAAAGAGAAATTGTAATTAAATATTCCTTTAAGCTGGAGCTGGGGAGGTAGAATGAGTTGTTAAGGCTCTACACCACTCTTCTAGAGGACCTGAGTTTGGTTCCCAGCTCCCACGTGCTCACAAGTGCCTTAACTCCAGCTCAAGGAAATACCACTGATTTACCGACTTCACTTTTTGTGAAGATTAACCATGCCCTCTTCTGGCCTCTGCAGGCATGTGTACCCATGTGGCATACACACACCACCACCATCACCACCACCACCACACACACACATACATAAATAAATAAGTACATCTCCTCTTAGGCAACACCAAATTCTCAGAAAAAAAAAAAAAAAACCTGCCCAAGCCAGAAGAATGAATGAATTAGTATTATTTCTTAGTAGAAATTAGCAATGCGTGAACTTGGTTCATCATGGGTTGGCTGACCACCTTGTCATGTTGCAGGCATTATTTTGTTTGTTTGTTTGTTTCCAGACAGGTTTTCTTTGTGTAGCCCTGGCTGTCCTTGAATTTGCTCTGTGGATCAGGCTGGTCTTGAACTCACAGAGATCGGCCTGCCTCTGCCTCCCAAGTGCTGGGATAAAAGGCATGTGCCACCATGCCCAGCATGCAGGCATTATTCTAGGAATCAAAAGTTCTAGTCAGACAGGGCAGGCTCCATGGCTAACCCACAAGCAGCTTGGCAGGTACAGTGGGGGAAGTGATGAACTTTCACCCAGGCCAGGGGACTCTTGGAAGGCACCTTGCAAGAAGGAGTGCTGGGGATGCTGAAGGATGGGCAGGAATTGTCCTAGAGAAGATGGGAAGGGGTGAGGGTGTCCATAGATGAAGGCCCAGCACCAGCAGAAGCACCATGGTGAGAAAATGAAGTAGGAATGAACATCCTGTCTACCTGGTAAGGAGTCAGGCAGGTTGCATAAGCTGGAGCACTGTGCCCTTTCCATGCCTGTTTCCCTAAGGGCATTTGCAGAGCTTTAGGAGAGCTTTTCTGAATATCAGAGTCATGGCCTCATCATTCATCCTGCAGGAGAGGGTGGGTGACTAGGAGATAGTTCAAGACAGGAGTCAGGGAGACCAGCCAGCCATAGTCACTGGGATCCAGAGGGCATGAGACTTGGTGGCCGGAGTAAAAGTCCTAGGCACAAGGGAGGCATCAGGTCAGAAAGTTTTAGGAGATGAGGTCAGAAGAATCCCTGAACACTTTGATGTTGAGGAGTGTGAAGGGAGAAGAGTAAAGGGGCTTAGGTAACCAGGGACAGGGACCATTCATGGAGCTGGGAACCCAGAGAAAGTCAATTGAAAACATACAATATCATGGTGATTGGCTTTGTTGACCAAGATATCCAGCCAGCTGTCAGACAGACCCTAAGCTACAGAGGGAGACCTGGGCTAGATGTGGTTTGGAGTTTATATATATATATATATATTCATGATTATTTACTTTTATCATTGCTGTGATGAAATATTTGGCGAAATCCACTTCAGAAATTTATTTTGGTTTGCGGCTTGAGGTGACATACCATCATGGCGGGGAAGACAGGGCAGCAAGAGTGTCTGTGGTGGCAGAAACATGTGGTGCCCGGTCACATTGTGTCTGCAGTCAGGGAGCAGAGAGAGATGAACACTGCCGCTCATCTGGCTTTCTCCTTTGTTCCTTTTCATTCAGTCTGGAACCCTGGTTTGTAGACTGGAGCCACCATTCAGGGTGGGTCTTCCCTGCCCAGTTAAACATCCCTGGGAACATTTGCACAAACCCATCCAGAGGTGTGTCTCCCAGGTGATTCTATATCCAGTCAAGCTGATGGTGATAATTAACCATCACAGTTGAAAAGTCCTGGTAAATGGATGGTAGTTCTCTGAGAAAACACAAATAAATGAAGGCCTTGATTGAAAAAAAAAAACCCAAGGACCTTCAAAATTTAATGTTCTACTAATTAAAAGCAATCTGAGAGTAAGGAGAATCATCCTAGGATGAGAAGGTGCCAAAGAATTAAAAAGTAAACTAGAAATAGGCAACATTGTGAAGACATGACAGGAGACCGTGGTTTACTTGTGGGTGAGGTGATGTTCCGAAATGTCAATGCATGAGAGAAAGAGAAAGATCAGAAAGGGTCCTTTCGATTATTGTATACTATGTAATTGTAGCTGTGTTTCAGCTACCTGTAAAGCCAATATGCAGTCAGCAGGGTGTGAGTTAGGAAGCTCTGACTGCAGGCAACACAAAATTTGACTCATAACGTGTAAAACAGTAAGCAAATTTGGAACATTCATAAGGTGTTTGTCCTTTCGACATTACAAGTATGTCCTTTAGAATGTCTCAGGTGCCTTGAACAAGGCTTAGAGCTTATTGTTGTTCACTTGATAGCTATTACATGTCTGAATGAGTGAGTATGACGTGATAAAGTCTATGGTGGGGTCATGCCAGTTGGTTAATTTGTCAATATGTGGCCTAGTTAAGAGACACCATCTTCATGCGATACAAGTCTTTGTGGTGACAAGCTGGCTGCAATGACTCTAGCGTCACATGTACACGCCACGGCCCCAAGAGGAATAACAGAGGGATATATTCTCTCTCTAGAGACAAGAAAATCTTGCCCATGGCTTCTTTAGGATTACCCTAGAATTTGCAGATCTAACTACTAGATGGGAACTGCTCCTATTATGGCTTCTCATTAGAAGACACACTCGATACCACCCTTTCCATCTACCTGTCTGGATTGCTCCTGTGAGCTCAGGACAGAGAGGGACTTTGGGCTAGGCAGACAACATGTCCATCCATAAGCTACCCTGTCTTCTGATACCTCATCACTACACCACTACTGACCTTTACTGATGTTAGTTATATCATGGAGAACAAAACATTTGAAGGCTATTTGCTTAAAAAAAAAAGAATGATAGGAAAGAAGGAAGGAAGGAAGGAAGGAAGGAAGGAAGGAAGGAAGGAAGGAAGGGAGGAAGATGCCTGTAACTTAGAAAACTTTTCCTGACTCCATACTTCTGCCCAGAGCTTGTGTAGATAGACGAGTCTGTGGGACTTTTAGCCTTCCTCCCACATGAATATCTACAAGCACCAGTAGTCACATAGGAGACACAACCCTAGGGATCTGGTCCTGCCTCTCCCTTTATGTATAGAGAAGATACAGAACATTTTTTTTCATCTCTTTGAACTGTGCTTTTTAGCTGACTACCATTCCAGAATTTCCAACTGCACCAGCCTTTAGCATCGTTTCCACCTTCAATCCCCACTTGCAGCTCCTGGTCCTTAGTTTGCTCTGTTGAAGATATTCCGCCACCAGCTAGTCGGCCTCCTCATGTCCCTGGTAGTGCAGTAGAGTGATGAACCATTAAGCTCTCTTCTGGCCCTTGCTTGCATGGAGTTGTTAGGGGATTAAGGGACTGTTGGATTTGAGCTACCTTCCTCACCTCAAGTAGATGTTAACAGCTGTGAGCTATGGTCTCCACCATGAACCTTGTCCTGCTCCTCATCCTCCTTTATGTGCTATTCATTCCCAGTTCGTCTTCACATACACCTCGCCAGCACACCCTATAACTGAGATTCTATTATAAGGCTCCAGGAATTCCCCCGAAGGCTTTGTCCACCCATATCATATAGTCCTGTGTTGCTCACAGCCTCCACCATCATACAAAGCACATTATCTTCCCAGGGATCCTAGCTCCTTACCGTGGAACTATATTTTAAGAATAGACTACTCATTGGATTGTGGACCAGTTTAGTAACACCCTTTAATCCTCCATGGAAAAACATCACATATGTCTTAGGCCCATTACTACAATTTCCAGGTCTACTTTCTAGAACGTAGGGCAATAGTGCAAACATTCTATCATGGTACAGTAGCCACTAACCTATCGAGGACTGTGGGGGTCCAGCCCCTCGATAGTCCCCTCCCAGGGTCCGGGAAGAATCTACAACCAGCTGATAATTAATCTTTGATGAGAAGAAATGAATCTATGTACACGAAACTCCTTAGTCCATGTACTTTATTATTCTGTGTCAGTTACAAGCTTATATTCTCTCATATTTAGCTCATTTTTAGCCTGATTTCTCTCTACACTTATCTGCGGTCCCCTCTAGGTTCTATCTTAATTCCTTCATCTAGTTCTGCCACTTCTAGGTTCTCATCCATCTTGTTCCTTCCCATATCATCTCTTCTCCCATCTCCTTCTCTCTCCTCATTTTGTTCTTCCTCAACTTGTTCTTCCCCATCTCAGTTTGTTCCTCGCAAGTTCTTACCCGTCTAGTTTTTCTATACTCTTTTCTCTTCTCTGTCCTCCCATGTCCTGGAAGTCCTGGTATATATACACTTACAAGCAGTATTCCCTTAGCAGTGCAAAACCATGCTTCCAGGGTCAAACGGAGGGGTGATAAGAATCACATAGGGAAGCAATAACCGTTAATTATCATTTGCAACCCCAAAGGGAAGTGACCAATGGGGAAATGAATTAACTAAAGGCTAAGTATTCAGGTAATACTAAGAAGAGGGCTCTTATGTGCTCAACTATAATCTTAAACGTGATTGGTAGAAAATGTTAAGAATCTATAAGTTGCTAGGTCAATGGGAGAAAATAAAACTGTCTTCTTTTTTCCTGTGGCTCCTATCTGTCCAAGCTATCTGCCGCTTTTTCTGCAGGGTGGGGGAAAGTGTGCTCAGTCGCTAGGCAACCTGTGTACAGCTAGATGCCTCTGGTGATAGTTAAAGGGAGATCTGGAACTGGAGGTAAGGTTTGGGAAAGGAGGAAGTAAAGCTTAATTGGCACATCCACCAGACCTTCTCAAACAGATAGCCTGGAGGCTTAAGTCTGTTCTTAGAAAGTACGGAGGTATCTCTGATAAGGTACTTTCCTCCATCTGGGGATGGACCTGGCCGGATGCTGCCAATGATGATAATTACAGGGAGGCTTGAACTGGGGTTCTGGCTGAGCATAGCTGTCAGTGCAGAAGGTTATCCAAATATTCCTAGAAGTGGTTAGATAAGGAGTTAGAGGTCTATAAAGTTAGTAAGGCTGTAAGAAAGGAGGGTCCGAGCTAAATTGTGTAAAGCTATTACTGAACATCCACCTGATCTAGGTGGTGTCTCCTTGTGGAATTTGTCTTAAATCAGGAGACTTGCATATGGACTGTTATTACTGCTAGTCCTTGAAAGTGGCCAAGGGAGATCTCTGATTCCAGAGAAAGCCTTTCCTGAGGCTGTTCTCCAAATACCTGGAATGTGTATGTCCAGAGAGTGATCAGTCCACACTGTTAGCCCTTCTTAGGGAAAAGTCAAATGGGAAAACTATGAAGGCACACATGATTTTCATAACAGAATACAGCTGATATATAACAAGCCAAGTAACACCAAAAACTCCTTGGAATTTGGCTTCCTCTAGAGGAATTCCCTGATTCCTCTGGGTAGTGACTTTGCCATAACCAGCTGAGTTCTTATGATATATTCCTGCGGCCTGCAGCACTAACCCATGCAACCGTAGAATAAGTATGGCCAGTATGGCTGGTAAGCAATCTTTAAAATGTTAGCTATGACTAACTACTACATGTGGGTGTCTTGTTCAAGAGCTTGGCTCATATTTGGATATAGCAAGCCCCTGATGCTGACCTGCTACAACTCTAGCCTGTAAAGAATTTTGAAATCTTAGAATCTGGTCTCAGCTGGGCTTCCTATTAACAGTGGGAGGCCCCTTGCATGGTGATAATGTAATTCTGTGAAATCGATGTTATAATACTGTACAGGACAGAAACTGTGCCATTCAGTTTATTTTACGTACATTCCCTGTAGCACGAATCTTAAAAGGTCTTATTAATTAAAACAAACCTGGAGCCAGGTATTGGAGTGAATGCTGGAAGATCAGAGAAGCAGAACAAGCCACAGCTTCCTCACCTTGCCAATTCCTCAGCTGATCCTGTTTCCTCAGACTGGAAGCCCCTGAGTCCTCATCCAAATGGATCTCAGCTGAACTGTGCTGTTCAAAAGCCTAAAAGCTTCACCAGGCTCTAGTTCCTCATCCTCCCGCCTTAAATACCTTTCTGCATTCTGCCATCACTTCCTGGGATTAAAGGCATGAGTCACCATGCCTGGCTGTTTCCAGTGTGGCTTTCAACTCACAGAGATCCAGATGAATCTCTGCCTCTGGAATGCTAGGATTAAAGGCGAGTGTGCCACCATTTTCTGGCCTCTATATCTAGTGGCTGTTCTGTCTCTGACCCCAGATAAGTTTATTAGGGTGCACAATATTTTGGGGAACACAATATCACCACAATTCCCAGTCCTGGTTACATCTTTGATATCAAAATAGCAATGACAAAATAGTCTCTTCTTTTACGATCCTCCGAGCCAGAGTCATTATTTAGAAATAGTGGTCAGAGACATGATAATTCATCAGTATAGATAAGGTCAGAATTAATGCAGTTGCTACAAAAGCATCAGTGTTCAGGGCCCAGGACCAAGAACGAGGTGACTCTGGAAGCAAACACTATGATTTGAGGATCTGAAGGGATCAGGTCACTGAGTGCCGGGTTAGAAAAGCAGCACACCCCATGAGCTTGTGTGAAGAGAAGTCTGTAGACGACGACATGCAGCCACAGGCAGCTTTGATGAATACAGCAGAAATTGCTGCTGCAGCAAGCTACCCTTGATGGTTAACCTTTATTGTCTACATGTTGGATCTAGACTCACCTCATATACACACTTCTGTTCATGTCTGTAAGAATGTTCGTAAAGAAGTTTAACTAAGAAAGGAAGACTGGACATGAGTGTGTGGGGTTATCATTCCATGGGCTGGAGTCTTGGACTGAATAGAAAAATGTAAAGCAGGTGGGGCTTTAGGTTTCCTGTCTCTCTACCTTTTTGCTGTGGATGCAGCGTGACCAACTGCCTCATATTCCTGCCACCGTACCTTTCCCATCAAACTGTGAGCCAAGATAATCCTTTCCTTCTTGAAGTTGCTTTTCTCGGGTATTTTGTTACAGTACTGAGATGAGTAATTAATACACTTCCCAAGGTCAGTATTTGCCATTTTTGTGATTAAAAGATATATTAGTTACTTTTTGTTGCTGTAATAAAACACCATAACCAAATGTGACTTTTGGAAGAAAGAGTTTATCTTGGCCTGTGGTTCCATAGGGAGGGAGAGTACATAATGGTAGGGTAGACCTGGCAACAGGCAGACATTCTGGCAAGACGCTGAGAGGTTATATCTTTATCCATACATGGGGAGCAGAGAGTGAACAGGAAGTGCTCACTGTTAAAGCCTAACCCTAGTGACATACTTCCTCCAGCAAGGTTTTACATCCTTAAAGGTACACTGCCTTCCAAACAGCACCACCAACTGGGGACCAAGTGTTCAAATACGTGAGCCTGTGGGGAACATTTCACATTTAAACCACCTCAGAAATCATTGTCACTTACATAGTTGGTGATTTAGAAGAACACCACTGAGTAAGAGGGGAAGACAGCTAAAATCAAAAGATGCTAATAAATTGAAAGCATATACTTTATTTTAAAGAAAGATGTCAAAGCAAAAACAATAGCAACAATAAAGAAGAGCCAAGTGATTTGCTAATACTGCAATGGGACCACTCTAGCCCATATATGAAACTACCTGTTGCTATCACAGTACTGATGAAATCCTAAAGTTGGGATGCATTTTGCATAGATAGTTAAAGGGGTGTCTGGGAGTCAAAGATGCCTGCGGTAGACAGAAAGAACCTCATGGCTCCTGGTAAATCTTTCTCGGGTACATGTTGGTCCAGATAACCCAAAGGCTTCTAACTGCAGAGGGAGATAAACTGATAGTTTCTTCAACTTGTGGATTCTTAAAATATAGGTTCCCCAGTCCTACAGGATTCTGCAGAGTCTGTCTTCAATTCTACTGGTGCTCAGCCACTTTGAAGCAGGCATACATAGAACATGCGCACACTATACAAGATGACTTGTCCTCGCTGGGAATGAAACGATTCTCACAAAGCTGCTCTTCTCTCTCGTGTCTTTGTTCATTTTCTGTTTATTTTAAATAAGACTTTTCAAGCTACACCTGTAATCCTAGCACTTAGATAGCTGTGACAGGAGGTCGTGAGTTGGAAGTCTCCCGGGCTTCATAGTGAGACCCTGACTGTGATTAATTAGTTAATGGATTAATTAAAGGAAAATAAGAGTTTTAAGTTTTAAATGTGTAAGCATCAAATGACAACAATTCATTAATGGGCAATGTTTCATAAGAATGTATTACTTTCCATGTTCCAGGCTTAAAATTGTGTGAACTCTCAGTAACACCATTTCATTTAATCAGACACATTGAAGGAAATGTTTCTTCCAAAGTTGACAAGTGCCAGGGAGCCATTTCCACTTCTGAGGCTTAAAGCCTTAATCCATCAGTGACATCCTTGGGTAACTTGTTTCTTATCAGCTGTCGGGTTTCACTGGCTACAAAGCAGCCGGTGTCTTTGAGGAGGATGATTTGGAAGGTTACGGCATGAGCAAGTTCTTACAAAGCTATGTATCTTGTTGCTAAAATGACACCTTTGTGGGCTGCAGAATGCTGACTCTGGGTTGGGGAGCTGGCACATGGATAATGTTCTTGCCATGCAAGTGTGAAGACCAAACAGCAGATCTCCAGAACCCACATGGAAGTTGGGCAGGTAGATATGGCAGGGCAGCTGACTATAACCTCAGCACTCAGTAGGTAGATACACCAGCACCAGGAGTCCTGAGGCAAGCTGACTATTAGACTAGCCATATTGGCAAGCTCTGGGTTCAGCAAGAGACCCTGCCTCAATAAGGAGAAGTCAAGAAAGACACCTAGCATCAATTTTGGGTCTCTACATGAATGTACATGCATGCACACTCACACACGTGTACACCCATACACATGTGAGTACTCATACACATGTATTCCACACACAGACATGTGAAAAAAGAGAGAGGTTAGTGTGTCTGCCCACTTATTATGTGGGGGATTTTCTAGTTTAGTAGCAAAAGTATATTAATTTCAGAAAAAAAAATAAAAGACTGTGTCACAGCTCACTGACATGAGCTGCTATGATGAGGACTAAGTCCATTGCTAGTGCCATTTCCACAGAAATCACCATTCAACGCCTCATCAGTCACATGATAATATGTCCTTGGTAGTCAAAAAGCATCTCTAAGAAGCTAAATGAGAACCCAGAAAAGCTTGACAGTGTCTGAGGGGAAAAGTAGTTGACAATTTCTTGCATCAGGCTCCTCTTACATGTCTTTACAATGATATTCCCTTGAACATAGCTGGGAGTCATTGTTTTATTTTAATTGTGGCTCATAATGATTATCAGCAAATTAAAATCTGTTTGCATTGTCATGAGTGTGAGTGTAAATGCTAGCACATAATGTGTCCCCAAGGAATGCAGCTTAGCTAACACTTCCAAAGGTTTTCAGTCTAAAATTGTCACATAATACTTGAATACTATCTTCATCCAATAGGTGGGTAGGTGGGTGGGTGGGTGGGTGGATGGATGGATGGATGGATGGATGGATGGATGGATGGATGGATAGATAGATAGATAGATAGATAGATAGATAGATAGATAGATAGATAGAATTTTGTGTGACCACTACATACACATCTATTCACCCCAAATAGGGAGCCCATGACATACCAAAGTATGGATATCAGCAAAGTCCAACTTGCTGAGCAGTGAGTTTTATTGGGGTTACTTTCAGGAATATAGGTGAGGAATTCTTACAGGAGCAGAAACAAATCAAAGACAGCTGTATCACCAAAACCCACCCAACATGGGTGACAGTGCACAAAGGCTGTGAACCTGGAGAACACTGCACAGCCTGCAGGCAGATCAACAGGTTGAAGAGTGTCCTTTCTAAGTAACTCTGCTCTAAAACTCGCCCAGGCAGCTCAGTTGGTTTCTGCTTCTTCTAGGCATCTGGTCTGGTCTCAGAGTCTCCTTTGCAGCTTGGCTTCCATCTTCTGAGGAGGATTCTCCACTTTTATTGCTCACTGTGTCAGGGAAGCACCTAGTGAATCTGATCAGTCTCAGGGACTTCCTGAAGCTATTTTGAATTGTTTACCTTCCTGCTTGAAGAACTTCTCTGCAGGATGGAATGTCTCAATCTCAGAGGAAAGGATAGATAGATGATAGATAGATAGATAGATAGATAGATAGATAGATAGATAGATAGATAGAAGATAGATAGATAGATAGATAGATAGATAGATAGATAGATAGATAGATAGATGGATGAGGGAAGAGCAAAGAGAGGGGAGAGAACAGACAAGAGAGCAGAGGGAGGGGAAGAAAATGAAGGAGTAGTGGAGGAGCAGAGAGAAGAAGAGGGAGAGGAAAGAGAGAGAGAGAGAGAGAGAGAGAGAGAGAGAGAGAGAGAGAGAGAGAGAGAGAGAAGGAACATGAAGACAGAGCTGGCACATAGTAAATATCTGCAATGCTATTTGAAGGGCTCTTGTTATTGCCATCATAAATAAAATGTCCAATATAGTACTTGGCATTGGAGATGCAGAAATATTCACTCCTTGCTTCCTGCCCATCTTTCTGCTGTGCTCAGATGGTTTTTATAAAAGGAACAAAAAGCTCTCGATCTACACTAAAACTTCATTAGATTTTTTTACATAAAATTAAAACTTTATCTATATATAGTAAGCCATAAATCCATCCATTTACTTCCCAGTTCTTGTTTTCTATCCAAAGTGAAAACTTAGATATAAAATGTCTGGCTGTTTAGTTCATTTGTCCTTTAGGCTGATTTACAAGTATTAGGGGATTTTTGCATCTCCCAACACCCCATGCAAGGAAGATCTGGAAGTTTGGCATTATCTAATGCAGTCAGTCCACTTGTTTAAAAGGACAGAAATTGAGGTCTCCAGAAGAAATGGAACTTGTCACATGCTAGTAATGGCAAAGATGACCCAGGCTTCCGCGTGCTCTGGAGCCAGGCTCCTTTCCGAGCTACCTGCCCCTTCTCCCACCAGTGCCTTCCAAAGATGAGCATCTCTGCTCACTAACACACAAATTTCTCAAGAGAATGTGGTTTATGACACCATTGTTTCTGTTGCCTGTCCATGGCTCCTTCCATTTCCTTTTACCTGAGATGGAAGAAACTTTCTCCTTGCAGATTGTTCAGGATGAGGGGCCCACTGCAGTCACCCTGTCCATCCCTGGGCCTGTGAATCATTTGAGAAATGATGTAAACAGGAAGGTCGGGTAGGATCTCACCATGATGACTGGTACTAGCTGGTCTGGAGGGCGTTGCTGATGGATCTGACACTCTCCTACTCCCGGGTCAAATCACCCAGCAAGTGCTAAAGCGTGCCTGGAATTAACACCAGTCCAGAGAAAGAAAGAAGCACAGCTTGAAGCTGTACCCAGTGGACCATGGTGGGGGACTAAAGGTTGTATCTTAGTGATGGACTAACTCTGTGGAGATTCAGGAACTAGGTAAGAAGTAGGAACACTTAGGAAGAATTCTTCTGGCAGGAACCAAAGGAATGAGGAATGGTTTTTCTTTTTAACAAAAATTTTGGGAGGATGGGATGTTTTGTTTTGTTTTTAGTTTTGCATTGAACTTAATAAGGCCCTTAATGAGACTCCATGTATAGCTTTGTGTCTTTTTTCCAGATTATAAAAGCATTCTTCCTTTGGCAATTTCATGCATTTGTATAATGTATTTAGATCATATGCACCCCCACTTCCCCTTTCTAACTATTCATGGGCCACTCACATCCCCCTCCCACTTCATAGCTTCATCATCACTGTCCTCTTCTTTCTTCTTCTTCATCTTCTCCCTCCCCCCCTTTTTTGTCTCTATAACCCACTGAGTCCAATTATTGTTGCCCCTATACTCACAGGTACACCACCACCCCCTGGAGCATGGGTAACCTACCATGGGCCACAACCCCTGGAGAAAACTGACTCTCCCTCCCCCAGCAGCCATCAACTGTCTGTCAATAGCATCCTGAGCCCCGTCTCTATTCTTATTGGAATATTGGTCAATGGACACAGGCTGAGGAGACAGCCAAGGCAGCAAAGTGCTTGCCAAAAAAGCTTGAGGACCTGAGCTTGAGGCCCAGGACCTGCATGGAAAAGCCAAACACAGTGGTATACACTCTTAAATCCCAGTATTAGAGAGGCAGCAACAGGCAGATCTGTAGGGCTTGCTGGCCAGTCAGCATACTGTACTCAAGACTTCCAGGCCAGTGAGAGACTCTGTAGGTTGAGAGCGCCTAAGGAGTTCACCTCATCACATGCATATCTTGCACCTGAAGCTACACACACATGAATATACATTCACATAGAATGCACACAGGCAATAAAAAATTAAACATAGGCATCATCATAATGCGGAAAGTTAATGATCAGCAAATTCTCCTTATGTTGGGCAGATTCCCTTTAGCATTCTGGCCTCCTCTGTGCATCTCTCAACTTCATGTCACTGTCACCAATGTGAGCATATTGTTCTCCCTCACTTATAAGTGGCATTACTTCAAACACTCTCTTGTGTCGGCGTCACCCACACGGTCATTTCAGTCACATTGATTGCCTTCCCAGCAAGGTTATACATTTCCAAAGCCATGCCCGGGACTCGGTTTTGATTTACCTGCACAAATACTCATCCTCGTTGGAATATTTTGTTCTTTTGTCAGCTATATTTAGCTCCTATTTTCCCACTATTTGGCTTTTTTCATTCTTTTTGCACCATTCCAGTTTGCAAATTAAAAATCAGAAAGTTGTATGAATACATCAAAACTATCCATCTGGCTTCCTCTGTGCAGCCTGAATAAATATATATATTTTTCTACTTCTCTATTTTTCTATATTTATTCATTCTAGTTTGAAGTTTTATGTTTAAATTGTTGATACATATGAAACTTATTGAAGTAATGGTTCAATGTATTTATTGTGTATATATTTATAAGTAAAGTAACTTTTCTCCACACTCATATTCGACTGTAATTCATTAAACAAGAACTCTCTGAGCCCACTAGAACTACATTTGTAAGCATAAATTTTTGTATAAGCCATATCACCATAGCACGGAAAATCAGCTTCCAGCTGGGCAGTGGTGGCAAATTCATCACTCCAGAGGCAGGGACAGGCAGATCTCTGTGAGTTTGAGGCCAGCCTGGTCTACAGAGCAAGTTCCAGGACAAAGGCCACACACACACACACACACACACACACACACACACACACACACACACACACACAAAGCTGTCTTGAAAAAGAAAAAAGAAAGAAAATCAGCTTCCATAGTGAGTGTAACTTTATTAAAGTTTTTCGGAGTTAAAACTGACATTCTTTTTATCTCAGATTCCACAGGACCATGAACCTGGCACCTTCTCGAAACAAAAGATCCAGTGTTCAAGCACCTTTTTTTTTTTTTTTAAGTAGAAGCTGTTGGTATGTCAGTGTCCATGAGTACTGGAATTTCTGTCACCCATTCTCCATGGTAACATTCATCTGAAAATAAATTTTTAGTTATCTTTAGCTTTGAACAAATTTAATTTATCCGAATCCTGCTTCTTATACAGTCCAAGACCTGAGCCCATGGGTCTTCCCACCCCAGTTAACCTAAAACTTGAGCATAGACATTTAATGTTTGTTTCCATGGTGATTCTCAAGCCCGTCACATTGATAAAATGTCCCCTCCTTTGTGTCCTTCCACTTCCTCCCAGTCACATTTTCTAGTTCTCCTAGGAAACGTATGATTATAGATTATCATGTGCCATTTTAACCCTCAGCACAGAGACCTTTAAAAGACCATATAAAACATCAAAATAACTTCTAATGGCTAGTTCACTGTATTATCCATGATAAAGTGAGAGTGATCACCTGGATAGATGTAGGGACAGATAACCCAACTGCCTCATCTTAGTCATGGAGAGGGGATGATTCTTCTTGGGAGTGGGGAATCAAGAGAGTTCTTCTACTAGTGCCAATTTTTAATGCTTGCTAAGGTGCTTAATTAAAAGTACTTACTAGCAGTAAGATGACACAGAAAACCAAAATAGTCTTGGAATTAATCAAACTCAGAATTAATAAGCATTGAATTTGTTTTGATGTTCTACTGGGTGACCATAGCTACGTGAACTGAAGACCTCAACTGAAGATTGTCCTTCTCTATTCTGAGAAGAGCATCCTCTCAGTGGAGCTTATAACTTCAGAAGAGGCACACATGGAGTGGTGAGGGAGGAAGAGGACACTCACCTAGTCAGCCAGATCAGCTCTATGAACCCAGATGATCAATAGAGTGAGAGCTGTCACAGCCAGATTGCCCTCACATCCCTGCCAAGCATTAAAAATTCCCAGCTAATTACGTGGCTTGAAGGTAGTATAGTATATGATGTTGGCTGCACTATTTAGCTTTAGTGTGTTATAAAATGAAATCATGAAAATATTTGAGTCCTACTTTAAGAAGTAGCAACATGATTCTTTTTAATATAATATGTTTATTTATTGTTTGAAAATCTCATATATGCATACAGTATATTTTTACCATATTCACTCCTTAAGCAGCATAAATCTATCCAAATAAAGTGATTCACTTTTGTAACTACTCACCTTGGTCGTGAATAAGATTATGAATTTATCCTACCTATTGCATAGTTTTCATTTCTACTGAATATGCATATAAATATGTGTCTATGTAGATAAACATGTAGACTGCATGGATGGATGGATGGATGGATGGATGGATGGATGGATGGATGGATGATGGATAGATGGATGGATGCTGGGTGAATAGATGGATGAATAGGTACATAGATAGATGTATGGAGTAGAGATAGATAGGTAGCTCAGTAGATTTAACTAACATTGTTAATATTGAAGAACTTCCCAGAAACTAAGATATATTGTTCTACAAGATACTGATATCTGTAAAAGCAGAAAAACCTTTAGATAACTTCACAAAAACCATTTATGTGTCAGTAGACATTAGAATTCTAATTACAGAAAAAATCCTATGTAAAATGGTCTCTCAGCTATTTTTCATAATGGCATAAAACACTGAAAATACCATTATGACTTAAATATCTTCATTATCACATTTTATAATGTACATTTAAATGGAAATAGTGCAGCCGACATCATACTATACTACCTTCATGCTAAGCAATTAGTTGGGAATTTTTAATGCTTGGTAGGGATGTGAGGGAGAAAGCTAAGGAAACATCTAGTATAATTGCTAACAGAATTGTAATTGAGATCATAATAATAAAACTGAAAAACAAGACACAGTTCTTTAAAGTTTTTTTTTAATGTTTATTGGTGGTTTGCCTGCATGTAAATCTGTGTACCACATGTATGCAGTGCCCACAGATGCCAGAAGAAGAAGTCAGATCTCATAGGACTGGAGTTACAGACCATTGTTAGCCACTATATGGGTGCTGGGACCAGAACCCAGGTACTCTGGAAGAGCACCCAGTGCTCTTAACCACTGGGCCATCTCTCCAGCCCCAACACAAAAAATTTTGAAACACAGTAGGATTATAGCCATAAAACATATTCACAGAAAGAAGAAACTGCTTCTGTTAGGTAGACTGGGGGTGTCATCAACATCTTTTATGTCTTTGCCCTTTTTTATTTTCTTCAATGGAAATGTATCTATATCGATCACAACAACAAAATTCTCAAGACTGATCCCTCTGTAAAGTAGCTTGGGACTTCACAACCTAGCAAAGCCCCTTTTTCATCCACAAGTAGCTCCAATTTGAGGAAGTGAAGACATCCCGAGAGAAGGGAGCCATAGGGCTTTTCAGTTAGCTAATTTCCCAGCAAGATTGTGTACTGACTTCCTTAATGAAACCAGAGTCATGGTGTCTTTCAGAGAAATCCAGCTGCAGCTGCATCTTTTGTCCCAGAGTTACCTGCATGGTACTCTCAACTCTTAAATCAGGCAACCGTCATTCCACAGCATCAGTGGTCCAAAAAAGCAAAACTGGAGGTGGCATTAAGACCCTCCCCTCTTCGGGTTGTCTTCTCGAGGGCCATGAACATGCTCAGAACATTGAGAATCAGAGTGGCCTCCTGAAGATGTATCCAAACCAAATGACAGCCATGTCATCATTCCACTAACTAGGGACTTGCTATGGAGCCACTTCCCATGATAACAGTTTGAACATGATACACAGAAGCATGTTGGATGACTGGGGGTACTATAAGGTCACATTAACACAGCACAGCTTTCCCCACCCTGCAGACTTGCAGCTCAGCTGTGTAAGCTTCATAGCATGGGCCTTAAGGTCCTGCTCTTGTGTTCTTCTGAAGAAGTAGCAATCGTATGTTTCATCTCCGTGATAATAACGTCTGCTACTGTTTAGGGTGTGCAGAAAGGCCGAATGAAAAGAAGATAAAGAGATCCAACCTGGCCTTCAAAGGCCAGTATTGTGCGTGACCGTCTGCTTCAATGAGTTTTTATATATATATATATATATATATATATATATATATATATATATATATATATATATTTTATGTTTATGGACAATCCTGTAGGGCCTTGAATCATGTACTATGTGCAGCCTGCTGGTTTAATAAATTACTCTAGCAAACACACATTTTACTGGAGGCAGTTCTACTGGGGTGATATGAAGGAGTTCAGTGCTATCAGATATCATAGATGTATAAAATCAAAACACTGAGAGGAGTTTATCGAAAGGTAAGATTAACCAGCTTCAGCTCGCTTTTATTTCTACAACTGTGTCTCCAGTTTGAAGTCAGGCAGTTGCTTTGCAGGCTCTGTTTCTGAGTAGGCACGACTTCATCTTTCATCTGGGTGTTTATTCATCTGACTGAAAGAGCGTTAAGTCCTCTTGAAAAATTAATTTGGCTTTAATGTTTAGCTATCTAAGACTCCCTGGGTGAAGATGAAATCACGCTGGGGGGAGTTTTGATTTAACAAATGGCCATTGAGCAGGGAGTCTTTGATCCTCAAATCGGCCCTTGGAGGGCCTGAGCTTCAAGCAGATCAAAGCTGACATGGTTGGTGGTTGGCACCAAAAGGATCTGGCACTTCCCAGCTGCCTTGGGCTGCCACAGCCTGTTAGGTAGAAGTTACAGATTTTCCTCAACGCTTACTCACCTCAAGAATTGGATGAGGACAGAGATAAACAGGTGAATCATCTCCTCCTTTGGACCTGGAGTTACATGTCCTCACTGCTTCTTTGCTCCCTAATGTTGTTGTTGTTGTTGTTGTTTTGTTGTTATTGTTTTTCTTTCATTGAAAATGGATTTTTTTCATACAATATATTCTGATTATGGTTTCTCTTCCTCCTTCTCCTCCCAGTTCCTCCTTGCCTCTTCTCCCATCTGACTTCACACCCTTTCTGTCTCTCATTAGAAAAAAAAACAAGAAACAGGTATCTAAGGAATAATAATAAAATAAATAAAAAACACACAAAGTGGAATATGACAAAACAACCAAACAACAAAGAGAGGCAAAGAAAAAGCCCAAGAGCACATATAGACGCAGAAACACACGCTTGCACACACACAGGAAACGTATTAAAACCTCCGACCAGAAGTCATAATGTATATGCAAAGGGCCTGTAGAGTGGGAGGAAATGGCCTGAGTTAGCATTATGGGACAGAGAACCTCCAAAGATGCCATTGAGTTCATTTTGTGTGGGCCATCTACTGCTGGGCATGGAATCTACCCTTACAGATGGTTTGTCCCCCTAAGTGAGATTTCCTTAGGCAAAACGTCATCTTTCATTTGCAAGTGGCAATCCATTGGAGATGGTTTCTGTGTTAGGGATGGAGGCATGTGTCCACTTCTTTCAGCTCTAGGACCCCATCTGGTGCAGCCCTGTGCAGGCCCTGTGCAGGCTGCCTCAGTCTCTGTGAGCTCATATGTGTGTCGGTCCTGCTGTGTTTAGAAGGCCTTGATTCCTTGGTGTCCTCCATCCCCTCTGACTCTTACACTCTTCCTGCCTCCTCTTCTGAAGAGTTTCCTAAGCACTGAGAAGGATTTAATGGAAACATCCCTTTTAGGACTGAGTGTTCAGAGATCTCTCACTTTCCGTATATTGTTTGGCTGTGGGTCTCTGTATTTATTCCTACCTGCTGCCGGAGGAACCTCCTCTGATGATGGCTGAGCAAGACTCAGATCTATCCGTACAGCAGAAAGTTATTACAAGCCATTTTATTGCTATGTTCCTTTAGTGGAACAATAGTATCTGGTTTTTCCCTAGGTCTCTGGCCTGTTTAGTCTCAGGTTCTTGACTACCCATGCTGTGGTAGGTATGAGTTCCATCTCAGGGAGTGGGCCTTATCTCAAATCAGACATTGGTTGCTTACTCCTACAAGCTCTGTGCCACTATGGCATCAGCAAATCTTGCAGACCAGTCACCATTGTAGGTTAAGAGGTTTTTTTTTTTACCTGGGTTGGTGTTTATCTCTCTCCTTTGGTAGCAGGCAGAGTACCTTCCAGTACCATGAACACCAGCCAGTAGAGGTGAAGGCTCTAGGTAGGCACCAGCTTGGC
The DNA here is from genome assembly GCF_007827085.1 of Peromyscus californicus insignis. Classification (NCBI taxonomy): domain Eukaryota; kingdom Metazoa; phylum Chordata; class Mammalia; order Rodentia; family Cricetidae; genus Peromyscus; species Peromyscus californicus. The sequence goes on along the minus strand of NW_026294606.1, from coordinate 21,442,096 downwards.
TTCTCCATGGTCAATGAATTGTGTAGGTGTTGTCTTCAGCAATAGGGCACTACTGTCAGTTTGTGGAGAACCACCAATAGCTATAGCAATATTTGTTCCTTAATGTAACAATTCTCAATCTTGGCTCTTCAGTCTCTGTTGCCTGCTAAGTTCCTACAACTTAAAAATTAAAAGGAAAAAACAATTTTCATTCACTTTTATTAAGAAAAAAATAAGAGCTAGAGAGAGGCTTGGTGGCTAAGAGCTCATACTGTCCCTGCAGAAGACTTGAGTTCAGTCCTCAGCAGCTGAACTGGGAGGCTTAAAGTTGCCTCTTACTACAGCTCTAGTGCCACCCTCTGGAGTACACTACAATGGAGTGATCCATTGTCACCTAAGCAGCCAATATGGTGCTTGGGAGATACAGAGACATCCTAATGGGCCCAAAGATGAGTCCCTGTCAACAGAGAGGAACAGCTCATGTCCTGATACTCTATTCTGGCCTCATAGAACACCTCTACTCACATGCCCACATGTCTTAGTCACGGTTTCTATTGCTGTAAAGAGATGCCATGACCATGGCAACTCTTATAAAAGAAAACATTTAACTGGGCTGGCTAGCTTACAGTTCAGAGGTTCAGTCCACTATCATCATGGAGGCAGACATGGTGCTAGAAAGGTAGCTGAGAGCACTACATCTTGCAGGCAACAGGAAGTGAGCCGTCTCACTGGGCGTGGCTTGAGCATACCTAAGACCTCAAAGCCCACCTCTAAAGTGACATGCTTCATCCAACAAGACTACAACTACTCCAACAAGGCCACACCTCCCCTTAGTGCCACTCCCTTTGGGGAGGCCATCTTCTTTCAAACCGCCACACCACACATAGACACAACTAGACATAATTAAAACTTGAGTAAGTCTTTTAAAAGGAAAAAACCTTACACACATAGCACCCAAGATAGACTATGGTGAAAAGGATGGAGAGGAAACAGACAAGTTGCTGTGAATGGCTGAAAAGTACTTCCCAGAAGCATATGGGCTCTCTCTAAAGGTACACATTTTAAAAGCAAAGAGTTGTTGTCCAGTGCAGATACTGACCTTGATAAAGATGGTTCGGAGCATCTAGACTTGTCAGCAGCCTTGAGTGTCACCATGAGGACACACCTTGCCTAATGCTGCCCTCTCCTTCTCCCCCACAGATGGAGAGCTCTCCATTTCGAATGATGACGACTCCCTGGAGAATGGCCAGTCCCTGAGCTCCAGCCAACTCTCCCTGCCTGCCCTGTCGGAAATGGAGCCTGTACCAATGCCCAGGGACCCCTGCTCGTTTGAGGTGCTCCAAGCTTCAGATATCATGGATGGACCAGGTAATAACCTGGCAGAGGCATGGGGTGGGTCTCCAGGATGTTACAGTCTCCTAGCAGGACTTGGAATGCCCATTTTAGCCATCCAGAGCGTGAAGACCTCAAAATGTGGGAGAAACTTATGTCATAGTTATCTGTATAACTGAGCCTAAGAAAATAAGGATGCTATTTTCACATAATGGTTTACAGTTTGTAAAAACACTTCTGTGACTTATATCACTTCAAAAGTGTTATAACTTATAATATGGATGGTTTGAAATACTGTTTGCTAACACTCATCTTTGTTAAGATAAATCGAAAGAATCCTATCTAGACCTGTCAAATCCTCCTGTCCCAAAGACCTGGCCAATGGATGTATTTGTTAAATTGTATACAATTTCCCAGCTAAGCCAGAGCCTACCTGTAGATGAGTCTGGATGCCTTCTGATTATTACCTCCCTCTTCAGTCCACTGTCACCCCAGTGGCCATTCTGCCTCTCTCAGGAGGTGCAGAACCCTCCTAACCAACCCAAAGATGAGTCCCTACCAACAGAAAGGAACAGCACATGTCAGGTGGTTTGGGGAAGGAGCCTCGGGGACCACCTGGAGTGTGGGTGGAAAGACTATAGTCCTGGTGCTGCCATGTGCAGCATCTACATGCACACTTTACTTGTGTAGAGGATGGGGGGCTTGTTTTCCTCAAGTTGGTTCTCACGTTTCACTGTGGGACCTGGCCAGCTGTTTCCAGCGCCGATTAGAACAATGTCCCTTGAGGTGAGGAAAACTCAGGGTGTCGAGGGTTCTTTTCAGAGTTGTACTGCTATGCAGACAATACTTTCTCCAGGTGGGGAAGGAAGGCAGGGAAGGGGAAGAATCCTTTATAAACTGCCTCCTTGTGTCAGTCATGGAAGGCGGGAGCTGGGGCCGGTGGTGGGGCAGACATTGAGCTATATTTTGCCCTTTAGAATTTTCAAACAAGAACACTGAATTTTCAATTTTCAACCCAACTTCCCTTGTACCACTGGAATTTCACACTTAGACTCTTTTAGTGAAATCTACCACCCCAGCTGAGCCCCAGGGTTTTACCGTTATTACCCAGGTTGCCAGCACAGTAGGAAGCAGTAGTATGCCACTTCATGGCAACTCAACAGAGTAACCTACCAGGAAGCTCCTGTGGGAAAAAGAAGAGTTAGGGCCAAGTGGGGAGATAGGGGGGGCAGTTGAAACAAGACAGTAGGAGCTAAGATGTGACTTGGTTGCTAGGTGCTTGCCTAGCATGCACGATGCCCTGGGTTCAATCCCTAGTACCATGTACCTAGTTAGTTCCAAGGCAGGGTGGTACCTGCCTTGGAATCCCAGCACTCAGGAGGTAGAAACAGGAGAATTGCAAGTTCAAGGTCAACCAACCTAGAATGTATGAGACCCTGGAAAGAAGAGGGGCAGGGAAGAAAAGGGAAGGGAAAAAAAAAAAGAAGACAACCAGAAAGCAGGCAAGCAGGAAGTGAAGGAACTGGACAAATGAAAAGGTGTAGCCTTTGCGCATCGTCTGCCTTTTGAGGATTTATAGAGCCAGGCAGGGCAAGAGTGTGTCCTCAGAACTAGGTCCTCTTTGAAAGCCTGGTTCTCAGTTCTGACCATTCCAGAGCCTGGAGGAGCAGCCACCAAAGCCTGTGTGTATAGCTGCTGGTGCCAACCATGTTGGCTGCCACCTGGTACCCTAGATCAGAGAGCAAGACCCAGTGGACATCACCAATACTCGCCACCAGCTTGTGGCCTTTCTCTTCTCTCAGCTAGGGAAGAACTCAGGGACCCAAGGAGAGGTGGCGGCTCTTCTTGTTCAGTGTAGGGGACTCAAAGTCCCTGTTCTACACATTGCCCTGTTAGCCGTGCCTGTGGTCTCCTGAGTCACACGGCAGAGCATCTGTAGACTTTGGATGATGCAGGCTCAGTTTGAAGTGGGGCCCTCTTCCATGAGATAATGCCCTTGCCCCTCCCCCTTTGCCCCTTTGCCCTCTCTTCATCTCCCCTCTCTCCTCTGCCTCCCCTTTCTGCCCCTCCGCATCGCACCTGCTTGGATTTCTCTTGTCGTTGCTTTAGCTCTCCGTGTGCCCGTTATGGCCTGTAGCGGGTAGCACTCTGCTGTCTTGTTGGGCTACCAGCATCCCTGTCCTGTGTCCCCGACCGGCGTGCACTGCGTTTGTGTAATGTCTCCTGTGTATCATGTGGTTGTCCCCTCAGTGTCTCAAGAGAGTCCCTCTGCCAGTGAGTCTGGAGTCCTCCTGTCCCAAGATCCTTCAGCCAAACCAGTTCTGTTCCTGCCCCCCAAAAAACCTGCTGCTTTCTCTGGAGACCATGAGGAGACCCCAGTGAAGCAGTTGTCCCTTCTCAAGCAGCCCCCGGCCCTGCCTCCCAAACCCACTGCCCGGATTGCCAACCACTTAACAGGTAAGTCCAACATCTTCTGAGGCGCACAGCCCCTCCCTCCCTTCACGGGATAGTGTCTTTCTCTCTCGTTTATTTTTGATCTGAAGCCTGAATAGGTGACTCTGGGAAGATGACCCCAGGGGGTGTTTGGGTGTTTGTATGTGTGTGTTGGTACGTGAGGTCAGGACCAGAGTTTCCATCTCTCTGTAAGAAGCTTTGGATAGGCAATTGCCAACCATATGTCAGGAGCCTCCAGTGTTATCTGTCATATGTGTATCTGTAAATATGTACGTCGCATTTATGTGACCGGTTCAAGATTATTGCCCATCTGGGCAAATTAGAATCAATGTCAAAATGTTTACACAGGCAAAGAAAAGTGCTTTGCTTCCTTCATAATGAGTCAGTTAAGGCTTTAAATATTTGTAAGTTATTGATCTAAAGTCTAGAATATTTCTGCAATTAAAACAAATTTCATTCACTTGCTGTCAGCTCTCTTAAAAAAGAAAGAAGCTAGGCGTGGTGGTGCATGCCTATAATCCCATCACTTGGGAGGTGAAGGCAGGAGAATCAGGAGTTCAAGATCATCTTGGTTACTCAGCGAGTTAGAGGACAGCCTGAGTTATATGAGACCCTATCTCAAAAAGCAAGAGCAATAAAATAACCAACACGGTGTGTGGGAAATCCCTTGGGAAGTGCAGGCTTAGCAGAGTTGCTGTAAAATGCTTCTTGTGCCTTCATTCTGTGTGGTTAGTGGATGTACGTGCAGATATAGAGTTGATGATGAGTAATGAAATTGCATTTCGCCGTGTATGATATAATCAGACACCTTTAAACTGCTTTTATACAACATATTTAGTGTTTTTGCAAATAGTGTCTAAGTGACCTCTATTCTATAACATTTTACAACATGTAATGGGGGAGGAAGTAGGAAAACATACTCACTCATAGCAGACAGACTGGGGGTCAAGAAAAGGAAGTGACTTTTTCAGGGCTGACAGGACTCTGCAGTGGAGGCATGACTGGAACCCGAGCATTCCACCTGCTAGCACATCCGTGACCATTCCCACAGTAGCAGGACCCCTCTCTATACAGTCCAGCTTCAACACAGACTGATGCCAAACTGTGTTATGCCAATGCTCCTGTCCATCTCAGCTGGGCGTTTGTGGTATCAAAGGGCCATTGTCTCTCTAAGAACCATTCAACACATCAATAACACATCAGTTTAGTATGCCAACATTTTAATTCCCATAAAGTCAAAGGAAAACAGGCCTCCCTCTAGGACATATACCCACTGTCCAGAAGAAAATCAAATATCACTCTACATATTGCCTCCCACCTGCTTTTTTGCACATCACAATGTGTGAGCTGAATCTCGTGTTAGTAACTATTGTGCAGTGTGGTTTATCAGCAGCTTGATGCAGATCAAAGGACTCTTCTATATTCTCTACCACTAAAAATGCAATGGAGAGCATCTGTAGTAGCCTGCATATGTCCTTTTAAGGATTTTCTGGGTAGGATTAAAACGATAAAGTCAAAGTTATATACCCCTTATACCTTGAACAACAAACACCTCTTCAAAAGAATTCAATACTGTGCAAAATAAACCCCTACATGTCCATATTGTACTTGTTTGCTCAACATGCCTGCCATATGCAGAACACTGTGTTACTACCAAAGTGGACACAACTCTGTGCTAACGTAGTGACTATATATTCCATCAGCCCTCTGGATCCATGGGTTCTAGATCTGTGGGTCAGCCAACCACAGATCAAAAATAGTTATTAAAAATTCTGTACTGAATACATCCAGATTGTTTTTTTTGTCATTTCCTTAAATAGCATGTTAGTTATTTACTGAGTCTCTGCATTGAATTAGGCAGTATATATCATTTAGAGATAATTTAAAGTAGAGGGAGGTGTGTGTAGGGTCTATGCAAATACTGTGCTGTTTTGTAGAAGGGACTTGAGCAAGCATGGATTTGGGTGTCCATGGGAGTCCTAAGTCAGGCCTCTACAGAAACCAAGAGGTGGCTCTACTAGAGTGCTCGAGTGAACGCCATTCGGAGTAGAACCGTGGTTCGGTGCAGTCTCACAAAGGGCCCTGAAGAAGACTGAAGCCCTGTTGACCTTTATGGAGTGAAGGACATTTGTAGAGAACTGGGGAAGGGATTCTCTGGAAGAAGACTCTGGAAAAGGCTCAGAGCTAGAGATGTTTTAGATCACTTCAGTGCTCAGCTGGGATAAAGACTCCATTGAGGTTTAATTAAAACCACCTGGAGACAGGGTTCACCGGATAGTGGCCTGCAGAGATTTGTGTTTTATTCCCTAGAAGTAGCAAGGTTTGAAGGGTTTGGATGCTATGATGGAATGGATCTTTAAATCATCTTCCTGGAGGACAGGCATGGTGGGTGGCACATGCTTTTAGTCTCAGCACTTAGGAGGCAGAGGCAGGAAGATCTCTCTGAACTAAGGCTAGCTTAGTGTACATAGGAAGCTTCAGGCCAGCCAGGACTACATAGTGAGTGAGGCTCAGTCCTAAAACAAAAAACAAACAAAATCCCTTCTTGGGTCACTGCGTAGAATGAACATAAATAGGACACAGTGGAGGATGTATGTCAGAAGACAACAAAGCCAACTGTGGGCTCTGCACCTCAGAATTACTAATAGCATTGAATGGAGTTATCTGAGCCAGGAAACTTCTCTTACCATTGCAATACAAGCTGACAAGAAAAAATCCACTAGCAGTGGAAGAGAGACGGGAAAGAATAACTATGGAAATGTTAATTCACAACATCCTCTAATTTATTTAGTTATCTAGTAGATGAAATAGCGTGGCAGCCTCATTGTGAGCTCAGAAGCTTGAGTGGTCCAGCTGTGCATAGGAGCCTGTACATGAGCCTGTACATCTCTGAGTCTATCTATATGATCTATGAGCATCAGCACCATATAACTTGGAGCAAATGCAAATACATTATACAAATACATTATAACCTTGTCTTGTGTGTGGTTGTCTCTTAAATATGGTAAAGCTAAGGTCAGGAGAGGTGTTGATGTCTAGGGACTATCAAGCTAGTGCTGCTATCCTTTTGGGTCTAAACTCCATTAGACTTGCTTAATTTTCATAAATGAGCAATCAGTCATAATGATCTGCATCACCATGAAGAGCTCTGTTAACCTCAAACTGTTACTAATTGCTCTAGAGACATCTGGGCCATGTCAGAAGGAATTAATCAACGAAGAATTCCAAACTCTAAATTAGGACTTGTGAGTGGCTAGTATGTTCTCACTGTTGTCCTGTCCATGTGTTTGAAAGAAAATGCTGGACAACTGAAAGGCACCAAGCGTGACTGAAAGAAGTGGGTCGTGGTCTAACAAAACGTGGAGGAAATGTAAGCTTGAACAGGAGCGGTGTCCAGCCTCACACTCAGAGCAGCATGCAGAACCCTTTCTCCTTTAGGATTCATTCCACTTTGTCAGGAGAACCACAGTGGACTTGGGGAATGTGGATATTCTAACTCCCGATTCTTCAGTAAAGTGGGAAAAAGCCCTCATTGTTTCTGTGTCCTTGTCCTCCTCTCCCACCTCCTCCTCTCCATCATCAGCCGGCCGAGCAGCATACACGACAGGCTTGAGAGTTGTTGGGCATTAGAGTCTTGCCTTCCTGGAATCACAGTGTCCAGTGGATGTGATCCAAGGTGAATGAGTCTCAAAATGGGTTCTCAGCCAGGCGGTGGTGGCACACGCCTTTAATCCCAGCACTCGGGGGGCAGAGGCAGGCGGATGTCTGTGAGTTTGAGGCCGGCCTGGTCTACAGAGTGAGTTCCAGAACAGGCTTTAAAGCTATGTGAGAGAAACCCTGTCTCAAAAAAAATGGGCTCTTACTGGAATGATGGATGACCCCAGAGGGAAAGTATGATCAGGGTAAAACCCTGTCTCCTGCTTTTCCAAGTCTCCACCAATTACTTCCCTAAGCATCCTTTATCCAGGAGCTATATGTTAAACATTATATGACTAACCAGTACCTTCTGTATGAGGAACCTGTGAGGAGCAGGCACCCTACATGTGGTAGATAAATGAAGCATAATTCATGGTGGCATGGTTTCATGGCCTGACTATCACATCTGAGAAGCAACTGGGCAGCTAGGATTGTTTGAGAACCTTACTAGGTACCATTTTGTCCCTGCAGTACATACCATTCTCATTCCTACCTGCTTCTCACAGAAGATGACCAAAAAGTATGAAGATGTTGATTGTGGTTAGATGGCTGGTAAATTATCAGCTTTCTTGGTTTCTAATTTTTGTGTGTTTACATCCAATTAACAAATTAGAAAATCTGCTTCTTTATCTTCAAAATTTATGTTAGCCTGCTCAGACTGCCATACCATTAATATAGACTAGCTGGTCTTACGCAACAAAAATTAATTTTTTCAGGTCTGGAGAGATGGCTCAGTGGGTAATTACACTTGTTGCTCATGCAGAGGACCCCCATTCAGTTCTCAGCACCCACACAGTGGCTCACAACCATCTGCAAGTACAATCTCAGGGCATCCGCCGCCCTCTTCTGACCTCTGAAGGCACCAGACATGAACACCGCACACATGTGTGAATGCAGGCAAAACACTCATGCACATCAAATAAATTTTAAGAAATCTTTAAAAAAGGAATTTTTTTCATCATCTTGAAGGCTGAAATTCAAGGTCAAATAACAGTAATAAAAAAAGTAATACAAATATAAACATGGAGTAATCACTATTATACTTCCGTAACCCTCCATAACAGTGTTACGTACTGTAAGTAACCAGCAGATCATTTGAAGTATATAGGAGGTGTGTGTAGCCTGTGTGCACGTACTAGCCATTTAATGTAAGACCCTGAACATCTGCTGGTGTGGGTTTGGCAAGGACTCCTAGTGTTGACCAAGAAGTGACTGTACTCTCAGCAAACCTAAGTGACTGCAAATTTTAATATATCACAGTGCCTGCAACTACAGTTTTGCCTAACAAACAACATCTGTGCCCCGTAGAATTTTCCAGTGCCAGCACTTAAGCATGTCTAATGAGAATAGATGCAATGATCGTTAAGCCGAAACCAATGTTCCTATTTATAGCAGTCTCTCTGATTCTGCGGACACCTTCGTTGTTCTACGGTCATATTTGGATATGTAATTTCATTTTGTTGTGGTGTTGCTCTCAGATTTATATTCTCATTTGCTCCGCACCCCGTTCTCTATCTGACATTCTGCCCCCACCCTCCTCACTCCCCCTTTAGACTTCCACAATTGTATGCTTCTGTCTCTGTCCTCACCTTCCAAAAATTAGGGTGCTGTGAACTTGGGCTTTATCTGTCCCAGTAAATGGGGGGGGGAGAGGGAATTGCTCATACCACAGAGGCCCTATATGGAGGTAGACAGTTTACACTTCTTGGTAATTGACACTTTGAAGGTATTCTGTGTTCTTTTAGGTCAAGGGCAGGCACAGTGGGAAATGCAAGTATATTATCCTTATGGCCCTAGAGACAGAGGCTAGGCTCCCCATGAATGGCTATGGGGAAGCCTAAGGGTGATTAGGAGGCAGTGCCAGGAGCAAGCTAGAGCCTCTGTGCTGTTTCTGCAGAAAGGGGAGCAGGACAAAGTAAACCATCTGAATTGGCTAGAGTGAAAAATCCCTGCAAGCTGTGTACCAAATTGGGTTTCTCTGGTTGCCCGGCACCTACCAAAGATGGTTACAGCAAAGGAATCCCACTGCTCCTTACAGCATACATGTCAAGGGGAGGTGATCTGCCACTTAGGCGATTCCATGTTGCATGCTCATGCCAAAAAACTCAGGATGAGCCCTGGCTAGCTCTAAGCACAGACTGGCCTCAACTGAAAAGGTTTCTAATATGTTCAAACTCATAAGCTATAGAAAGTTTAAAATAAAAGTGGGAGGAATGGATATGGTACCTGAGTTCACTTCATTATGCCAGTTTGTGTTTTTCTTATCTTGGTCTTCGTTTCTGAAAATGTAGGTGATTCTGTCTCTCTCTCTCTCTCTCTCTCTCTCTCTTTTGTGTCCACCGGACTGAATCCAGGAACTCATATGTACCAGACAAGTATTCTACACTGAGCTGCAGTCTGCCTGCTGATTAAGACATATTTGAGAGGATGCTTTCTGTTCTGACTTCAGGGCAAAGATTAGAGCAAAATCTCTCTCTCTCTCTCTCTCTCTCTCTCTCTCTCTCTCTCTCTCTCTCTCTCTCTCTTCTCCCCCCCACCCCTTCCCTCCTCTCAATCTCCGTGGGCGGGGGGGAGGCACTGTTAGTTTGGAGATGCTGTTCATTCAGGACTTCCCACGATGTACCTGATGTTTCACTAAGCCTTCATATATCATCTTAAAAAGATGTTAAGACTAACAACCTTAGGATCTGTAGGTGGTAAAAGCTACAGGGCAATGCTTGATGTGGAGACTGTATGTAAGACACCTTGAAGAGTGCAGTGGTAGCAGGTGTGGATTAGCGGGAAACCAGAAGCACAGGCCCCAGGAGCACATGTATAAGGGGTGCTGTGCTCAGGAAATAGCAAGTAGTGCTTTGGGGCGGGAGTGCAGCATTCTGGTAGCATAGCGGTGGAAGCTGGGGCTGAAGCCAGGTGGCGGTGGTGCACGCCTTTAATCCCAGCCTTCAGGAGGCAAGGGCAGGGAGATCTCTGTGAGTTCCAGGACAGTCAGAGCTACACAAAGACACCCCCTCAAAAAACAAAAGCAAAAACAAAAAAGAAGAAGAAGAAAGGAAGGAAGGAAGTTGGAGCTGAAAAGCAGAGTAATAGGGAAACCAGGAGCCTTGAGTGCCAGAAGGGCTTTGTAAGAGGATGGAGGCATCCTTCGTGGGTTCTCAGCAGCAATCACCTGACCTCAGCTGAGCATGTGCCCTGGAAGCTCATGTAGAGAAGATAGACGCTGGTGCCATCGAATGGATGTATATTGGGTGTATATTTAGCATTGGACAAAAGCTAGTAAGTGTGTCTGCCTGCTACCACCTTGCTTCTCTCTCCTTGACATTTTTCTCCAGCTTTCACTCTATTTCCACTACTATGTTTAAGTTACATGACAAAGACAACTAGGCAGTTCTGCCCCACCTCAGAAGCTCGAAATCCACACCAAGTACCTGGTCACAAGTAGCTAGGGGTGGTGGCATCTGTGGGTCTAGACTGACAAGGAAAAATGGGGCTGGTGCTCTAGCTCCTCTCCAACAAGACTGACACGCTGGCCAGAACAAGCCACACATGCACTGAGCCTCCAGCACTGGGCCCAGACTCGGGTCTCTGCTTGAAGCTAGAAAATTAAGTGAAATAACTAGGTTAAAAAATAAAGTTTAAAATGAAGCCCAAATAAGTTTGAAAAACATGCTCTTGACAGATTCTCCACTTAAAATTTACACGAACTACACCACTCCACTCTGAGGGCCCCAATTTTTGCCCCTCACACAGTGTACCAAGTACTTGCACAGACTCTTCTGTGTCAGTGCACACGTAGGGGAAAGCTAGCATCACCGGCATATTCTCTCTAGAAGCTGTGGTGGGAGGAAAAGAAACACTATTTTAAAAAGACAGGTTCTGTCTCAGAGTCTCGCCGCCTCTTGTTCTGCAGTCGGTGATCTGACTCGGACGCTCAGGTGACTGTATATGTCAGTACATTTTTGTTTCCAGTGAAGGAGACCCAGGAAAAGATGGACTTAGCATTTATTCTCCAAGAGTTATCAGAGGGTACACACCCCTCAAAGCCTTTGCTCTCACACTGGAGCATGTTCCGGGACCACACGACTTTCCTTACCACAGTGGCTGCCCTCAGGAGCACCTCCTAGTGGGTTCCCAGTTTGCTGCTGCAGTTTTTTTGCAGCTCACATCTCAAGCCATGCAGCAGCCAGTGAGCAGAACCCCATCTGGCACGTCACTGTTCTGCAAGCTGAAGTGCCTTGTTAAAAAGAATCGCTCTACCTGTGGTGCCTGTGAACCGAGCAGGGACCAGTTCTGAAAGGTTAGCGGGGAGCCTATCGCAGTCCGCACAGAAAAACCCACAGGGACCACAGATCTGAGCAAGGAAGAGTCTGCCCATTTTAATAGCTGACGTTCCCCAAACCTGCCCACCAGCCCCTGCTCCTTGCTCCTCAGCTCTCTTGGACATTTAAAAAAAAAAAAAAAAAAAAAAAAAAAAAAACTGTCCAAAAGGTAGGTTTCATGAGGGTGAGAATTTAGTTTGCTGTGTTCCCTGCTGTGTCCTACTGATGCTCACTTTGGGGATATGGGGGGAAGGGGGGCGCTGCTGCTGTGAGGCCTTTAGGAAGCAGTGCACTGAATCTGAGAGGCAGGGCTAGAGATGAGTGGCAGCCATTCTTTTTTTTTTTTTTTTTTTCTTTTACATATAATCTCCTTGAATCCCTGGTTTGAACTAATTTATACCTTCACCGTGTATATCCTCCTTATAGTAGATCCCTATATTCTCTGTAGTATTTTCTTCTATCTGCTCTAAATTTAAAGCTCTGTTCCCCATGGCTGCATCTTCTGTGTCTCGTGTTCTATGCAGAGATGGGCATGTTTTTTGCTCATCCTGGTGACTGTGATTTTTATCAAATCCCCTCTCAGTTCTTATCTGTTTCACATAGGGCAGCCTTCCACAGCCCCCCATGAAGGGGAATTCCCTTCCTGCTGTTCACCTGGGGACCTTTCCCCTGATGTTTGCCTATCCTGGGGAAAGCTCAGAGGCATGGCGCTCTATCAAACTCCCCTGCCAATGCTAGCACTCATCCATCGTTATAAAGAAAATGAACAGTATCATGTGTTTGGGGGTGTTTGTTTGTTTGCTTGTTTGTTTGTTTGGCTTTGTTTTTGTTGTTGTTTTGGTTTGGTTTGGTTTTTAGAGTCAGGATTTCTCTGTGTAGTTTTGGTGCCTGTCCTGGATCTCCGCTCTGTAGACCAGGCTGGTCTCAAACTCACAGAGATCTGCCTGGCTCTGTCTCCCAAGTGCTGGGATTAAAGGCATGTGCCACCACCGCCTGGCTCATGTGTTTGTTTGTTTTTTTATAGGTGGTTTGCAATGCCTAGCAAAAGAATTACACACCTTCTCAGTACACATTTGTTGGCATGATTGCCTTTATTTCAATGGTAATTCCTAGAGAGGAGTCACCTGGCTATTACCAGGAACTCTATTAAAAAGAATCTAATTGAATTGCATGTCCTGCAAGGGTGACATGCTTGAATGGCTCAGTGGGTGAGTGGCCCTTATCTGCTACCCATCAGTTCTTTTCAATGAGATAATCCTCATTGTCATCCTCCCAAGATGGTATTGGGGAAAGTGAATTTGAGAATGAAAGTATTCACGTATTGAAAGGGGTTAAACCAAATTCATTGGCTGTTGTGGGTGTCTACTATAATGGCCTTCAACCTCAGGATCTGGAAGGTTTCTGAATGTACTGGTCACAAATGCCTGATGCATGCTACGGTTACCATATCTTGGCCTGATGTGGGGCATTGAATGTGGGGTACTTCCCTCTGCATCAATGGTCCCTACAAGGGGTCATTCAGAACATTTTCCCTTTGACCAAAGCAAGACTTTAGGCTACCGTGAAGCCCCTGGGGAAGGCTCATGTATTGAAGAAATTGATGATGTTCCTGTGAGCTCTCTCCTCCAGGCAATGGGGACTCTGATGCAGTGCTCTAGTTTCAGTCCTAAGTGCGTGTTTCTTAAGCCTTGGGGTAGAAAACTTGTATCTCCGAGAGACCAGAGCATCTAACATACTGAAACCAGGTGACAGATGACTGAGAAATTCTTCCAGCACCTTTGTGCATTAGGGACCAAGAGCTCCTATCATTGAGGAGCACTGCTCACACATCAGAGTTACACATCAGTACTTACAGGTGCCAATTTAAAAATTCACTGGTAGGTGTGAGAAAAGAGGCTAGAAGTAGACGGCTTGAATGCCCTTCCTTTGAAACACTTGGGACCAGGAGTGCTTCAGATTTGGAGATTATTTGAGATTTGGGTGATATTTTCATATATATCATGTAGTGAATCACCTTGGTGATGGAGTCCAGACAGACTCACAAAATTCATTTATTCCATATGTACCTTGTGTGCATAGCTTGAAGGTAACTGTAGACAGTATTTTCAGTGAGCATGGCTTTTCACTTTGATCCATCATCACATAAGGTCAGATGTGGAATATTTCAGATGTGTGAGTCTTTCAGGTTTTGGGAGTAGGGATATTCCATGTGGGTTCATTTATCCTCCACTGATTCACATTCATGGCCTGAAGTCTGCCATCAAGAGAACTGAGAGCAGAAATAATCTCCCATTTCCATTTCTTTGTCTGAAATCATAAACCAGAGCTGTTATGTTGGAAGTACGACCCTCTCCAATTTGAAGGCTCTGTGACACTCACAGTTTGGGTTGATTTTCCGTGTTCCTGGAACTGGTCATTTTTGCTTCTTCCAACTCCATCCACAGAGGCAGCTTTATGATCTGCTGCATCTCAATCAGTCTGGCTCCAGAAATGAGTGAGCAAGGAGGGCTGCATCTCCCAGCAGCCCCAGATCTGTCATCGTAAATGCCAGCGGCAGAGTGTGTCCTCTGGCAGAATGGATGAATGCCACATATTAGTAGATGCAAAGGGATTCAGTCAGTCAGTCGCTATCCAGGTATGAGAAGCAATTTTATCCCTGAGTTTTCCAAGCTAATGAGACTGAAGTCCAAACCCTCAGTTCCTAATTCTGTCCCCCTGGGTTTTTGTAGCATGAGGTGCAATGCACATCCAAGTCACCCACTGGATCATAGAGAACATCTCCTCTTTCCAATCACTCCCAAGACTTTCTCCCGCTTTCTGGAGAGAGTAGTGCCAGAGCACATTGCACCCTCAAGGGCCTACTTGACGCCCACTGTCCCACCTCAGGCTGGGAAGCATCAGCATTGGTGGATTTTCAGAGGCGTGGCAAGAGTTCCTGACAGTAACATTGCGAATGATGCATTTCCCAGAGCAAGGTCATATAGTAGCTGACTTTCAAAGCAAGCTGTGGGTGAGGCGGGGAATGCATCATGGTGCTTATTGCAGAGTCGGGTCTGCACTGGTGAATTCCTGTGGCACACCAGGGACTTCACTGGGGGTCTCTTATCACAGACCCTCTGCTCACTGGTCTGGAGACCTTGTAAAATTAGGCAAAGCTGCCTTGTGGAGGATGCCCAGAGGTGACTCAGCCCTATGTAGTCAGCTCAGGCCTCTTAGTCCCTCAGTACCTAACAATAAAGCTGCATGTATTAACCTATTTACTCCTGGCAATAAACCTGCATGATAGGTCATATGGCCAGTCCTTGCAGGGGTGAGAAAAGCGAGGATGGGAAGAGTGAGTGTCTTGGGCAGAGTTCCTGGTGGCGAAGCTGGAGTTAGAGCCCAGCTTTTCTAAGTTCTCTGCCAGTAGAGATTTCACCAGTTGGCTCCACCCACAGCCTGGAGCAGAAACCTCTAGAAGCCAGCCGGCTCAGTGCTGAGAGAAGCAGCTAGCTAAGTCTCCTCGGACAAGTCTTGACGCACTCGTCATCTGTTGTGGGACAGAACTGAGAAAGAAAGTGTCTTAGAGCGTGGTTCTCAGGCCCATTTAGATATAAATTACACTTTGATTTGGACCTCAATCGTGGAAGAGAAGCCGGATGCCATGTGCCACCTCTTCCCACCGACCTGTAGGCATGATAAGGAGAAAAACAAAACAACATTGAGCATCTACTATGTACCAGGCTCGGTTCCTGATGGTTAGTAAGATGTTGAGGAAATGGCCACACTCGGTGTGATTTGATCAACACATCACAGCTGCCCACTACAAACAGTATCTGCAACAAATCAAAAAAAAAAAAAAAAAAAAAAAAAAAAAAGAACTGTGGTGGATGAAGGGAGGCCCAAAACCTATGAGGGTCCTAGGCCAGCCTTGAGAAGAGGGCTTCCTATGGGAAGTGTTCAGCAGTGGTGATGGTGATAGCAACTAGAACTATAGTTCACATCTACTGGGCACGGTGCCACCCAGTTTCTATGTCTTACCAGTGTCCGCAAGTCATGCGCAGACTAAAAAGCAAAACATGAAGGAGATGGTTGTGCATTTTGCTAAAAGCTGCCCATGCTTTGATAATGTTGTGCATCTTAACATTTTTAGCTCAAGGGTTCTGCTTCTTAGCCCTGTAACTTGTGATATGTTTGCACAGTGTGGCTTCCATTCATCTCTGGGCACTTGTTTACAGGGAGATTCCATTGGAGACCCTCACCTCAGCCCCTGAGCTCTGAAGGCGAGGCTTAGAAGCGAGCCTTTCCCAAGCCTTCCCTACCCAGAAGCTGGTATCTTGAAAGAAAAGCATTTTTAAAAATTAAATGTTCAAGCTAGGTTTTTTTTCAGTATTCATATGTAAATTCCTTTAACTTCAGTTGCTGGCGTAGTGGGCTTTCTTCTGTTTGCATTTTATTTCATATTTCACTCTATCTTGAAAAAAGGTGTTTACTTGAATGTGTAAAAACAAGAGTATTTGTTCTCCCTTCCTGAGAGAGAGCTCCCTTCAGAGCCATCATATCTCAGGGAAGATGAAGCCGCAGGAGGGAGATACCTCTTTTCATTCAAAAAGTTTGGTTTTTTTCATACCTTAAATAATATTATTTTATGCGCTGGTCAATACTATTTCAGAAATGCTCAAGTCAATTTAAAGGTTTCAGGGCTGGTAAAATGGCTCCATGAGTAAAGGCACTTGCCCCGCTCCTTGAAGACCCAAGTTCAACCACCAAAACCCACATAAAGGTAGAAGCAGAGAACTGACTCTGCAAAGTTGTTCTTTGCCTTCCACACCTGTGCTGTGGTACACATACCTCTCCATCCTTCACATACCACACACCACACACACACACTCACGCGCACACACTCTAAATATAAGTGATTTTTAACTTAAAAAGGGGTGTCAGTGATCTTAGCTAACAAGAGATGTATTTGAATAAGACGGTAAGGATGCTGTAAGTTGAACCTGTTTGCTGTACTCTGGGTAAAGAGACAGTTACATAAACAGGAGGTGTTGATTACGTTGCTTATTGTATAAAAATCACTTAGAATGGTGGTATCTGGCATATGATTAGTAAGCATGGCATAGGTGAAATATTCCTCATCTAAACCTCCAAAATCTGAAATGTTTGAAAATCCAACATTTTTTAGTGCAGATGTGAGGCCACGGGTGATCCTGCTTGATGGTTCATTTGTGTAGGAACCTTGCTTCATGGACAATGTTATTTAAAAATCTCTGAAACTGGGCTGGAGGGATGGCCCATCAATTAAATGTGCACACTGCCCTTGCAGGGGATGGACACAAGTTAGATTCCCTACACCCATATCAGGTGTCTCAGAACTGCCTGTAACTCCAGCTGCAAGGGGAGCCAATGTCTCTGGCCTCGGAGGGTACCTGTACACACATGCAATAGCCTCACACAGATGCATTCATAATCTTAAAACAAATCTTTATAAAAATTTGTAATACTGTATATAAAGAAATATATGAAATGTGAATGAATTTCATGTTTGTGCTTAGGCCCCATGCCCAATACATGTGTGTATGTGTTCATAGTCTAAAATATGGAACAATCTATGTTGAAATATTAATGACTCCAAGCATTTCAGATAAGAGCCACTTGATCTGAGCTTGACTTAAATGTCTGTCACCCTCATTACTGCTGTTATTGTTAATGTCAACTCCCTGTGTATTCTCTGTATAGTGGGGAAGGCACAATACAACGAGCCAAGGAAGTTTGGGAGAGGATTTTTCTGAATTAGATCTGGAAGACAGAATAGCAATTGGCCAAGAAGACAAAACAGAATATCCCAAACCACAAGAAAGAAATATACCAAGGCTCAGGGTATGGAAGCCTCAGGCAGTCAAGGACATCGGAAGTTGGGAATGGAGGGTATATGCAGGGGGTGTGCTGAGGACAGACCACTGGGTTCCAAGGAGAGGAGGGGAGCCATAGCATTTATTTCCTGTTCCACAGCAGACAATGAGCTGAAGGAAAGGAACCCAGAGGAAGCTGAGGAAGACCTCAGAAACTTCCACAGAGATCATGAGTGAGCACAAAAGCCACTTGGCAGAGCAAGCTGAGGGTGGAGACCTGAATTGGTGGGGTACCAAGTAAGCGAAGGCTATTGGAGGAAAGTGGTATGTGTCACACAAGTGACTCTGCCCAGAGGCTTTCTGGGTACCAAGGAAGCATTCATCCACAGCAGAGGTCAGGCAGACTGCTTGAAGTGTGGGCCTGGAGACGTGAACCAAGCAGCGGACAGTCTATGGGAGGCCTTGGATGAGTTTTAAACTGAGGAGCAGCCTAGTCCTGTTTGTGCTCCAGCATGAGCTAGATGGAAGGGCACAGACACCAGGTGGAGAGAAATTGAGGACCACGACAAGGAGGCTGCACTCTTCCATGGTACACCCTCCTGTACGTGACTCTCCTAGACGAGCTCAGCCCCACCCTCTCTGGGGCCAGATGAATTCAAAGACTGCCAAGCAAGAGAACTACAAGATCTCTCCCAGAATGCTCTCTGAGAGCTTGTCTGACCCTGACCCCTCTTAATGTCAACTGTGTCTGGGGAGTGTTAATGACACTGTCCCAGAACCAAAGGCTTGGTTCTACTCCAGAATACATTAAGTCTTGAGAGCCACCATGATGGGACAAGTGACGTGCTTCAGTGTTTGGTTTTGTGTTTATTCTCAGTTGGTTTTGCTGCTCTGGTGTGGAACCCAGAGCCAATGAGCCACGTCCACAGCCCTTGGGAGAGCAGGGGTTACTGTTGGGTTTTTTGTTTGTTTGTTTTAATTAGTTTTTTTTAAACTAGCATACAGAGTAATAGGTTTAATTACAGAATTTTCAAGTATACTTGACTTTTGTTGACCTTTTTCTCACTCCCTTCCCCAACCCCCCTCCTCTCTGCTTACTGCTGCTCCTCCCAGCAGTCTCCCTTCCATTTTCATGACATATATTATGTATTATATTACCCTCCCTTCTGTGTCTTCCTATCCCCCAAAGTGTTTTCCCACTTTATGGTACTCTTTCTTATTCCATAAAACACGTGTGTGCACACACTCACAAATGCACACTCATGCTCATAAACACATGCACACATGTACACATTCACAAATGCACACTCATGCTCATAAATACATGCACACATGTACACATCCACAAATACACACTCATGCTCATAAACACAGGCACACATGCACACATTCACAAATGCACACTCATGCTCATAAACGCATGCACACACTTACAAATGCACACTTATGCTCATAAACACATACACACATGCACACATTCACAAATGCACACTCATGCTCATAAATACATGCACACATGTACACACTCACAAATGCACACTCATGCTCATAAATACATGCACACATGTACACACTCACAAATGCACACTCATGCTCATAAACACAGGCACACACAAATGCACACTCATGCTCATAAATACATGCACACACAGTCACACACATGTTCACCACATGCACATACATACAGACTCTCACACACATATAAAAATTAAAATCTAGGCTTCATATATGAGATAAAATATACAATATTTGTCCTTCCGAATCTACCAAGCTCTTGGATTTTTGGGGGGGGGGTCTTTAGTTTTTTTGCTTTTGTTTTTGTTTTTTTGAGCCAGTGTCTTTCTCTGTAGCCCAGGTTGGATTTCACTTGCAATCTTCCTCCCTCAGCTTTCTCCAAGTGCTGGTTCATAAGCCTGGGCTTAGCCAGAGGGGCCACTTTCTGGTGGTTTGCTGTGCACGACCTTTTGTTCATGACCAAAGTTATTGGGAAAATATATAATTACCATCAGTTGTGTGTGTGAGGTGTGTATGATGAACTCCTCCATCCCTGAAGGCCCCTCACTACAGCTTGAACTTAGTGTAGTTGGTCATGAGTGGGCCCACCAGCCCAGCAACAATGCTCACACCTCACCCCTACTTGGTGGGCCTGAGTCAGGTTCTGCAACCGCTAAGTCTCACAAAGCAACTTATCAGTGACAGATAAGGAATTAAGGATGGCAGCATGGTCACTTGTAGGGAGGGACTTGAACATAGTATTGGCTTCTGTCCCGCATCAGTATAGGCAAGTTGTACCCTGTCAGCTGAAAGGATGTGTTACTTTAACAATGACAAATGTATAGTGGAGCCCACGTGGCAATGTAGTCATCGTGGTAGGTCCAGCGAAAGGTTTCTTTATCAGCTCATGTTTCCTTGGCACACACCTTCCTGATGCCACCCTACCTGGGCTGCTGAGGAGCCTTGGTTGATGGACCCTAAGACCCATCTCCCATCCCCTCCAGATTCCAGAGTAGTCTGGCCAGGAAACAAGTTAGTAAATGTTCACTGAGTAGTGTTCACACTTTGCTGAGGCCTTAAGTTGATGCATGGTATCCAGGAGGCCTATCTCTGTGCCTGTGGCCCCAAGGTGCACACACAGGATGTTCTGGGTTTCATCAAATGCTCCCCATCTCACATCTGCTTCCCACCCTCCTTCTGCCGCAGATCCTGGCGCCCCTGTGAAATTGCCTTGTCTGCCAGTGAAACTGTCGCCTCCGCTACCTCCAAAGAAAGTCCTGATCTGTATGCCCGTAGGGGGGCCGGAGCTCTCCCTGGCATCCTACGCAGCCCAGAAGAGCAGCCAGCAGGCCGTGGCCCAGCACCACCACACCGTCCTGCCATCCCAGATGCAGCACCAGCTGCAGTATGGCAGCCATGGCCAGCACCTCCCGTCCTCCACCGGCACCTTGTCCATGCACCCCTCGGGCTGCAGGATGATCGACGAGCTGAACAAGACACTAGCTATGACCATGCAGAGGCTGGAAAGGTAACAGTGGGAAGGGGATGGCTTGAGAGTGGGTCAGGCTGGGGATGATAGAGTGTGAAGCCTCATTCCTTTCCCTTCGAAGAACATAAAAATGCTTCCGAGGAAAGTCATGTCAAACCTAAGTATTAAGGGAGGTATGGGGAGTAGTACATTTCCATTGTCAAACTACTGAGTAATCACGCTTACTTTTTGAAAAAGATGAGGAGTGGGTAAGGAATAGCCTTGCAAGCATAAGGACCCAAGTTCAATCCCCAGAGTCCATATAAAAACAGTCAGTCACAATGGTACATGCCTGCAGTCCCAGCAACGAGAAAGCAGAGATAGGCAGACCCCTTGGGCTCACTGGCCGGCCAGCCTAACTTACTTGGCAAGTTCCAGGCCAGGGACAACCTGTCTCAAAAAACAAAGTGGGAGGTACCTAAAGAATGACATCGCCGGCCTGCTCACACACATACACACACACACACACACACACACACACACACACACACACACACACACATACACACACACACACACACACACACTCACACACACACACAGGAGTAACATGTACACATATGCTCACTTTAGGCCATATCATTTCTCTAAATGTTGCCATTTTGAGAAATAATGTGCACGTGTGATCATTAATAAATGGTCTCCCCTGCCCTGATGTGAGCAAATGGGGAGAGAATAATTTTATATTTTGTGAATGTTCTGTGGTGTTGAAAATGGTTTAAATGGCACCGTTCCTGATGGTGGAATGCCGGGACTACAGCCACCTTACCTTGTGCCTGATGTCTGGGATTTCCCAACACGACTCCAAGGCACACTGCTCAACCAAGCTCCCTAAAGACAGGGAGAAAGTGTTTCCATCTGAGGTGAGGAGGTTTATCGCCAAGGGTAGTGATGGCTGTCTACTTCGATGCACAGATGGGAAAATCATGGTCTAGAAGACTCAGTGTACATCTACAGTAGAGAGTCAAACACAGGTTTACCATGGGTCACCTTTCTGCCTCCCAGCCAAGTGATATATGCTGTTAAATAGCTACCTCCAAGGGAAGCTGTTGCCTCTAACAGTTCTGACTTGATTTCTTTTGATAATAGTTACCATGTTGCCAAAGAAAAACAACAAAATTTACCTTGGTCCCTTGCCGTTGGTTCCAACTCCCAGTATTGTTAATGAGGGCAATAATAGCTTAAACTTGGAGTGACACCTTGAAATACCACACATGTGCACTGTCAACTATGTCTATCACTAGGGAAACTGAGTAAAGAAACTAGGAAAGGTTGAGTAAGTTCCCCAATGCCACCTACTCAAAGGATGCCTCACAAAATGCTCATTACCCATTTGCACCCACACTGCAGAAATTAAGAACACACTTTTCAATACTTTTATAGCAATTAGATGGGATCTTTTTGTCTGTTTGTTGAATGTTAGAAGGCTTCATTTAAAAAAAAACTTTATTGCATTTTATGAAAACATCCATTTGTGATAGATTGGAAATGAAAAGAAATAAAAAATTGATGCTTCAGGGAAGTGCTGGTGTGATGGCTTAGTGGATAAAAGCACCGGTTGCTCTTGCAGAAGACCTGGATTTGGTTCCCAGCACCCACACGGCAGCTCACAACTGTCTGTAACTCCAGTTCTAGGGGATCTGGTGCCCCCTTTTGGCCTCTGTGGCACCAGACATGCATGTGTTCCATATACACGCAGGAAAACACTCATACACCTTCACAGTGACTCTGAAAAGAATTGTTATTTTCACAGACATGTTTAAAAATCAGTGTCCTGTACAGCAGGTTGAGGGAGCAAGCCTTCAAGCCTGGGTCTTTCTACCCCATGTCCCTAACTCTCTCCTGTAGCTCTTTCCTTAAGACATCAGTCCTTTCCTTAATCACGTCAATCCGTGTGAGTTTTGGGTTACTACGACCACCGTTCAGGGTATCAGTTTTTGTGACTCAGATAAATTCTGATTTTCTAAAGAGACATACTGGAAATAGCATATTAGGGTATTACTAAACATATTTTCACTTCAAACACGCCATTTCACAGTATCTGTGGGTATTTGTGGAATGTTTCCCTCAAGTTTAGAGCCACGGTACCTCTGTATTGGAGGTACTGAGTTGGAATCTTTAATAAAATGAATCAAAAGAGAGCAGACCAGGACAGAGGAGACAGGGACTATCTACACACTTTGCACCACCCTGAGCCCTGCCGCCTCCTTGTGCCTCCTCAACTGTCACGCAGGCCAAGGCACAGGGTCCCTTCCTGAAGCAGCAGCAGCAGGACAAAGAGAATCAACACATCCATCATCTTGCAAGATGTCCTGAGAGAGAAAATCCTCTTCTCAAATAAATACAAATTGGAGAGATTTTTAAGCGTCCATGTTGCCTTCTGGGAGTTGGGGAGGACTCTAAGAGCAGAACAAGGTCACAGGCCTCTTTGTCCTGTAACAAGAGAACTGTTGTCTGAGGTAATGCTTCTCACCCTTTCACTACCTGAAACTTCCAACATGGTGTCAGCCTTCCCCTGTCCAAGTCTCACAGAAAAGGAATTACTCCCTGTCCGCCTGACAGTTGCCAGGGACCCCAAGTGATACTGCAAGAAGAAGAACTATTTCTAATGTGACAGCTGTGCTTGGGAAGAGCCGTGAGGCTTCCCACAGTGGGGCCATCACTGTCCCCTGACTCGTGTAGAGCATCATTGCAGAACTGTAATCCGATTCTGATGCTGTGTCACTGTGGGAATCAAATGAGGAACTAAACAGCTTTGGGTCTTGACACGACTTTTGTATAAATAGTCATCTTGCCTGTGAAAGGGAACTTGAAGGCAGTATAGACAACTAACCCCTGTCCATATCACATTTCTGATTGTCCTCTAATCCCTGCTTTGGGGACCCTGATGAGTTCCAATCCCTCATTCTCATTCTGGAGATAGTTTGATTAGGTGATAAAGCTTTCCCTGTGTAACACGGACTTCCTTAGCCTCAATTCTGGTCTGTTTTTCCCAGGAAACGCTTTCAAATCTTTCAAAATACCTGTAGTGTTCTCTACATAAGGGCTTCTCTAGACCTCTTGACATCTTGTGCATGTTCCTCTGAGATGACCTTAAATCTTCTCAGATTTTTACCCATCTGACCCTGCCATGTAGTTTATTTATAGTTTAGGCTCACCAGGTTTGGGGGTAAGGGCATAGAGCACAGGAAATAAAAACTTGCATGGTCTGTATTTATCCACAGTCCCTAAGACGGTTCATATTTGTCTCACCTCATGGTCGAGTGAATGTGTTCCAGAATCAGGATCTGTATCTCAGACACACTGCTTATCAGCAGTGGGAACTGAAGTGTGTCGCATTGTCTCAAAGGGCTCTCATTCCTCGTCCATAAAACAAGGATAACACTAACAGACCAGCCCCATTAGGGCTCTTTGTGAAGATCAAATGATTTAATCAGTCCTAATCAGTCAGATCATTGCACAGCATACCATAAATGTCCAATAAACGGCAGTGAGCACTAATCAAAATTATATAGCACATAAAATTTTTCTCCGGTGCCTCTAAAAAGCACATTGCAAATGGATTTGATCCAGTCTTGTTGGAGACTCTGTGTGTGTGTGTGTGTGTGTGTGTGTGTGTGTGTGTGTGTGTGCACTTTCACCAGTTTCCTTGAATTACACGGTCTTTATTTCTCTCCATGGGTGGTTCACGTCTTTTTGAAAAGTGACGTTTTACCATTTTAAGTGTTATGTGGTGGTTTTTTTTAGTTCTACTCTCTACAATAAGCTCTGTGATCTAATTGGCATTTCCTGGTAGAACTTGGACTTTCGATTTCGGCCAGCCACTCACTTTTCTGAGGTCAATCCATTCGATGATCTCTGTGCTCTCATTTCCTGTTGGCAAAATGAAGTGGGATATGAAGGGATTCTAGAAAGGTCCTCAAAGGACTGTGTTTTTAAAGAAGTCTTTTCTTCCTTGATTAAAGGCAGGTTTGTACCTAGCATTGCTTACACAGAAACCCAGGGTCATCCATGGCAAGCCCCATGTCTGACTGTCAGCAAATCCTATCCACTCTGCCGTGTGGAGGTGTCTGCATCAGCCGCCCTGCCCCCTGCTCCTGACACTCCCTCTCCCAGACCTCTGTTGCCCTCACCTGTGTTGCTGCAGTCCCATCCCACCCTGCACCTGCCCCTTCTCCCCCTCCCCACCGCAGTTCTCAGAGAAAGAGTGAGGCCCACTCAGAGGTTAATATACATGTTTGCCAGGGGATGCCGCGAGAGGTCCACAGACGGGGTGACCCAAACAACAGGGACATATTCTTTCCTAGCTCCAGAAGCTGAAAGCCCAAGATCATGGTTCCAGCATCCAGCAAGGGCCTCCTTTCTGGGTCATCTCAAAGGGGGAGATGAGAGGGTGAGAGTGGTCAGGGGTGAGAAATGGGGTTCCATCTGTTTTATGATGAATGTCCTCTCATAAGGACTCTACCACCTTGATCATGACCATCTATTCGTGAAAGCTGAGTCCTCGTGATCTAACCACCTCTCAACATGGCTGCACTGGGGGCTGGGTTTCTAGTGAATGGATTGGGGGGAACACATTCTAATCATAGCCCCTAGCCGTGGGAAGATCCATCAACAATTCTTTGCTGAATAGCTGTTGTGGAGCGGATTTTGTGTCTGGTGCTGGGAGAGCATGAAGACAACAGAGAGGAGAGCTTGTCTCAGCAGAGCCTGAAATCCCTGGGAGGTCAGGCTGAGTGAGTCCATCTGCGAAGGGTACAGGGCGGCAGCCGTGCTTACAAGAGGACTCTCGGCTGTCTAAGGGGAGGGGCGCCTCAGGGTCGTCTTCTCTGTTAGCTAAAAGAGAAGGGTGGCCGGATGATGCGAGAGAACATTCTAGTCACTTCAGAGGAAGTAGCAGTACACTCTCTCCAAATGGGTGAATGAGACTTTCCATATGAAAAGGGGCTGAAGTTGGCAGTTAATGCTCCAAGTTTTTAGAAGGTTGGCCGTAGAAAATGAGAATAAATGAGTGATAATAGAAGGTTGTAATCACACGTGAGGAAGAGCCTCAGCACCACTGGTGAGAGCACTTAGAGACCTCTAAGAAAGTTTGAACAGGAGAGACGGTGCATACCTGTAAACCCCAAACTCAGGAGGCAGAGCAAGATTACAAGTTCGAATCCAGCCTGTACCACACAGTGAAACCTGTCTGGGGGGAGGGACGGGGAGGAGGAGGAAAGAAACAGGGGAAAGGAAGAACAGCAGGAACAAAATGGTAAGGTATCTGCCAGCAACAGTCCAGCAGGTACTAGTGACCTACACATCCACACAGCAACAGTCCAGCAGGTTCACTAGTGACCTACACATCCACACAGCAGCAGTCCAGCAGGTTCACTAGTGAACTACACATCCGCACAGCAGCAGTCCAGCAGGTTCACTAGTACCTACACATCCACACAGCAACAGTCCAGCAGGTTCACTAGTGAACTACACATCCACACAGCAGCAGTCCAGCAGGTTCACTAGTGACCTACACATCCGCACAGCAGCAGTCCAGCAGGTTCACTAGTGACCTACACATCCGCACAGCAGCAGTCCAGCAGGTTCACTAGTGACCTACACATCCACACAGCAGCAGTCCAGCAGGTTCACTAGTACCTACACATCCACACAGCAACAGTCCAGCAGGTTCACTAGTGACCTACACATCCACACAGCACAGTCCAGCAGGTTCACTAGTACCTACACATCCATACAGCTCATGTGATATATGAAGGGCCTGTCCCAATCAATAACTTCACCCCGCACATATTGAAGTTAGTTATTAATACTGATATGAAAGTTATTAAAAACAGAATGGCTCTACCTCAGCTCAGATATGAGGTAAATGTGTTTTAACACAGACAGTCCGGAGGAAGCATGGTCAACCTACCCTAGGAAGGTCCTTGTCATCTGCAACTCCTGGCAGCTCCTGTTGAGCACGAATGCCAATCATTGTGACAGACACACAGAAGTAAAACATGTGGGTAGGAATCTAGCTCTGTGGGTGGAGGGCTTACCTAGCATCAACAAAGACCTGGGTTCGATCCCCTCACTACGGGAAACAAGGAACAGATTATAATCACAGCCCTCAGAAGTGGAACTAAGAGTCAGTGCCAGTTCAAGGTCATCTTCAGCTTCGTGGGAAGTTCCAGGATAGCCTGGCCTACAGGGAAATTTGTCTCAAAAGACACAATATTTTGTTTGAAATGTTAATAAATATAGACACATAACTTATTATTTGTTTATACCATCCCTTTTTGCTTCTTCATGTTAGCCAGGGATGAAATTGTTGCCTGTTGAGAATAATGAAAAAGGAATCCTGTTTAAATTGGACACAAGAAATTGAACTCTGCAGCATACCCCCCAAAATCCCTTCAATCTCTAAAATTCGATGGTCTCATGATTGTTTTTGAACATTTAAAAGAAACTAGTTCAACTTAAAGCCCTAGGGCAGATCCACTTCATGGCATTAGCTGCTTCCCTTCATGTTGTCTCAAGGTCACAGGAAATTCTAAAGAATAATATTTGGCCCTGAACTTAGTGGTCCCACGGTTCCTCTCAGCCTTACCAGTGTGACATACAATATTGACTGCATTGGCTTATATTTGTAATGTTTCACCCTCAAATCTGGGGGCCCTGTGGCAAATAGCAGACGTGACTGGTTGCCTTAGCAAAATGAAACTCCTAAGGTCTCAGTGTGACTCACTGATAAGCTGGCATGGATTTGAAGTTGTATTTTGTTTGTAGCAGAGGGAAGGCACATGTCATTACATGCAACGCATTTCTGGGGAAAAGTATTCCTTGTCCATAGAAGAGAACTTCAAAATCTCAGGCCTTTCTGGCTCAACGTTTGCCCCTGCTTCTTGGAAGCCAGATTTACCAACCTCCTCTTTCAGGTTAGTTCTTTGATCTGAAGGTATAGACTTACCCTTAAGTGCCACCCACACATAGTGTTTTTCAGTCTTAACTACTATTCCGGGGGCGGTGATATAGTCTCAGTGCAAGTTGATCTCATTGTGAGCAAGACTCCCCCTCCCTGCACAGTGGGCAAGCCAGCCAGGCAGCTGGCAGAAAACTGAAATAAGACAACACCTAGGTACATGGCAACATCTCTTCCAGCTGTGAAACCAAAACTCTCTCTGGACATGGAAAGTTGTCCGGGGACAAGATGGCTCTGGGTTGGGAACCACTGTTCTAGAGCATCCACAGTGGCTTTCTCGGGGTGGCGCTACCAAGCCTCTTCAAAAGCAACTTTAGCATAATGCCCAGGAGTTTGCTGTGGCTACTGCATGATGACGAGTCACCCAGATTCTATTGTGTAGAGTCCCGATTTGCAGTGTCTCAGACTGGCATTCTGGAGGCTAAGTGGACACTCATACTGGGTTCTATCTAGGGAGCTATTTG
Organism: Peromyscus californicus insignis; assembly: GCF_007827085.1. Taxonomy (NCBI): domain Eukaryota; kingdom Metazoa; phylum Chordata; class Mammalia; order Rodentia; family Cricetidae; genus Peromyscus; species Peromyscus californicus. Next base: position 21,414,035 of record NW_026294606.1, on the reverse strand, counting down.
CACCCCTCCTTTAGTTCCAGAACAGTTATCCGTTAATACACGGGTTCCAACCTAGCCCTTGAGCCTTTCTCGTTATATCTCCTAGATCCATGGTTTGTTTACTCAGCAGCACTGTGGTCACCTAAAGTGTCACAATGGTTTCGAGAGTCCTGCTAATGTCCCTGAGGGTTAACAGGTGAAGGCCATCAGATCTACCTTAAACCATTACATCAGAACTCTTTGATATTAAGCACTTGACTATTTCTGGATCAAATAGACATTAGTGCTCATGGTTTGTGTTCACTGGCCCTCTTCCTATTGGCCAAATAACTATAAAAACCGGGGATACCCATAAAGTACCCCATCCTAGCTTCCTAGATGGGGCCTTTGTGAATTCTCTCTGGGCAATTGAAGGTAATGATAAAACTTAATACACTTAAATGAGCTTGTCTGTGCTACAGAATACCACTAAGGGGCAGATAAAATCCTGATTTTCCCCTATCAGAGTGGAAACCCCAAGGTATTGTCCAAGGTCATGGAACTAGAAGGAAACAAACGTTACTGACTTCAGCAGTGGACTGGAGGGCCTGACTCTCTCCATCAGGTCTCTAAATCCCATGTGGTGTTTATACAGATACCATAGGCCTTAGTCTGACCAAAGGAAAAGGTGGGTCTCTACTCCCCATCATCTGAGGAGTTCCAGATAGTAGAATAAACATAAGCACGTGAAACATTTTCATGCTGCTACTTAGGTATGCTAAGGAGGCATCACGGGAACATCTTTCAAAACAACCTCACAGCTAACATGGGTGGTCCTCCTTGTGTCTCATAAAAACACGTCATTTCAAATCTAATTTCATGCAGACTGGGCCAGTGAAATGATTCAGTAGGTAAAGGCATCTGCTGCCAAGCCTGATGACCTGAGTTCAATCCCTGGGACCCACATAGTGGAAGGAGAGGACTGACTCCTGAAAGTTGTTCTCTGACTTCTACACAGGCCCAGTGGCATGTACACACACACACACACACACACACACACACACGCACACGCACACGCACACGCACACACACACACACACACACACACACACACACTTGCAGTGTTAAGAAGGGTATGATTACTATCTTGGGCTCATAAATGAAGACAACATATGATCACAGTAGGGATATGACCTAGGTCTTCTCATCCCAGGCCTAGAGTTCCTTCTACTAACTATGTGTCTACCTTCTCCTAGAAAGCCAACAAAGCCTACTATTACCCCTAATGCCCAGTCTGAATTTTCCCTCCTACAAGCATGCTGGGTATGAGATGCGATTTACACAGCACATTCACAACAGTGGGTCTGATGATCTTTCCAACAAAAAGCAAGAATAGCAGATGGTCCTACATTCCCCCCTGTTCTTTTAAAATGCCTTTTCTGTAAAGAGCACCAGAGTGAGAGTTTATACGTACAGGTGGGCTTGAATTCTAGACTTGGGTGGTACAACTGTCTTTGGATGATTTGGATGAGTATAGCACATGGTTGTAGGTAAGTAGGTGTGCAGAGAGAGCAGGCTGGAGATGGAAGAGAGATTACCAACCATTACCATTATCTAGCCTAAGGTGGTAAGAGATTGTCACCATCGCTCTCCTCCCACTCCCCTGCCCTATTTTCCTTCAGAGTCTCACCCCCGCTTTGCATGTTAATTATCTGTCACCTGGGTTCTCATGAGCAGTTAAGCTCACAAGGACAATGACTGGATTTGTCCTTAGGGTCTCCCTAGAACAGCCTGAGGACCTTCGTTTGTGAAAATCAATGGCCAAGAGAGGTTGCCAAAAACGGGAGGCCTGATGTTCTCAAACTGAATACTGAATGTAGAGGCATTGGGGAAGTTGTGAAATGGTCCTATTGTAGTGAGAGGCCCATGTGCAGAACCCCCTTCACCAGTGGGAAAGGAAAAGCTGTATCCTCTCTTCCCTGTCCCACCTCCACCAAGAATGCCATTCAAACAAGTCTGGAAAACTCAGCTGTCAATCGAGTAGGATACAGATAAAGAATATAGGGCAAAGCTGGTCATGGTGGCAAAAACCTGTAATCCCGACACCAGGGAGGCTCGTGCAAAAGGATTCCAAGTTCGAGGCCACCCTGTGAAACCCTGTCTGAAAAACAAAATTACAGGGATTGCGAGCGGGCTCGGTTGCTGGAGTGCTTGCCAGCCAAGTGTGAGGATCTGAGTTCAGATCCCAGCCCCCACGTAAAAGCTAGATGCCACAGGGCATGTCTCTAACCCCAGCACTGGGGCCGAACGGGAGACAGGAAGATCCCTGGAACCCAAGGGCGAGTCCTAACAGAACTGATGTGCTCTGGGCTCAGTAAGAGACCTTGTCTCAAAAAATAAAGTCAAGCTGGGCGTGGGGGCTCACGCCTTTAATCTCAGCACTCTGGAGGAAGAAGCAGGTGGATCTCTGTGAGTTCAAGGCCAGCCTGCTCTACAGAGTGAGTTCCAGGACAGCTAGAGAAACCCTGTCTTGAAAAAAATATATATAAATAAAGTCAAGAGAAAGGAAGATGCCCAATGTCAACCTCTGTCCTCCACATATATGTGCATATGCATCCATGCACACACACACACACACACACACACACACACACACACAGACATGGACATATACCACACCAAAAACACCTGCAAAAATGACAAATAGAAGCACAACATAGTGGTCCCCTCTCAGATATTCATTTTCTGGCCACTCAGATGGTTATGTATTTCCAAGGAATCACTCTCTAGTCTCTGAAAAGTTAGAGACTTAGAGACTAGCCATTCATATTTAATACTGGAAAGGACTAAGATATTGACCCTATTTTCAGTGATTCATAAAGAAATTAAAATGGAAATATCAGCAAGCAGTTGGGGTCATTCATCAGCAAATCCCCTTTTGAGAGAGCTTCCAGATATGACTTTGTCTCAATCGAATGGCCACAGGCTGGTGGGTAGAAAGACCTGTACCCACCGTCCATGTGTGGGGGATTACTAGCTAATGAACATCCCTGAGGTGCACATAAAGAATTGAGAGCAAGTTGTGAAATTAAAAATCACTGTCATAGGCCGAGAAGATAGCCTGGCCTTGCAAGGTGAGGACCTGAATTCAAGAGACAAACAGTAGGGCGGGCATAGTCCGTGTTTATAATTCCAGTGCTGGGAATGTGGAGACAGCCAAATCCCTGGGGCCTGCTAAGCAATCATCCTGGTTTATTTAGCGAGCCACGGGCCACTGAGAGACTCTGTCTCAAAACAAAAAGCAAACTGGATGTCTCTTGAGGAACAGCAGCTAAAGTTATGACTACTAGAAACCCACATGCACACACATGTACCTGCACAAATACATGCCTGCTCACATCAAACAAAATCACTATTTTAAAACCTTAATCTCCATAAAAGGTTTTGAGGGTAACTGTAACATCATTCCTAAAGAAAAACGTGTAATAAAGGGATGTTGCTTTCCGGCATGCATCTATAATTAAAATGGACCAAGAAGACATTCATCTCCCTCAAAGGATAGGGAAAATTTATTACCCACAAATATGACATGGAAAATGAAATTAAGCTCTAGCAGGAATGAGCTGTAATTTCATCCGAGTGAGTTACAAAGAGAGATTTCAGAGGGGAGAGAGCAATCAGCCCTTTCCTCTCAGAGACCAAAAACATGTGAGAAATTATGCTACAAATTGCAGAGCCTGAGGCTGAAAAATGACAGAAATAGCCACTGAAGCCCAAGAAAACAGTTCATCAGCTTCGTTTTAAGAAAGTAAGTACACGTTGTATGGTGGCCCAGGATTAGCTGCTAAGATAAGAAATGCACCATTAGAGCATTTGTTTCCCCATGGACGTTAGTCAGCAGGAAGCTGTGCTGTTCCCTAAATAGGCTAGGGCACTCAGCCTTCCTGAGTAAAGGGTGTATTTTGAGTTCCTTTTTCCAAAAGTTGTAATGGGTTTTAATGAATTCATTTTTCTGCCTGTCCTCTGTCCTTTTAGGGACCAATGATGCATATTTCTGAAACTGTCTGGGATTTGATAGGTGATGAGTAACATCATAAACAATGCACAGGCTGACCCATAGCCTACCCCTTCCTAGTACTCTCCATTTCTCGGGGTGAAATCAGTCATGGTATTTGTACCTAACTTTGTCTCTAAGTTTCTGTAAATGTCTTAGGTCATGCTTGACTGTTGTGAGCAGTAGGTGTGGTAGGACATGAAGCCAAGAAGTTGTGGACCAATCACTAGCTGGACCTCCTGGTCTTTGATTCCTCCTCAGTCACATGGAGAGAGATGCTTTCTGACCTCATGCTGCAAAGTCAGGGGGAGATGCTGGTGCTTTTTTATGTACTGATGCTTGTAGACGGACTTTCTTTGAATACACTAGCAGTTTATAAAAAACTAATTATGATCTATCCATTAATGGTGTGTTAGTGTGTGTGAGTGGTGGGGAGTTGCAAGGGTGTGTGCATATGTAAGTGTGTTATTTGTGTGTGTGTGTGTGTGTGTGAGAGAGAGTATGTATATGAGTGTGTATTGAGATAGTCTCTCTGTCTCTCTCTCTGTCTCTCCCCCCACCCCCTGCTTCCCAGTCATCCATGAAGTGAACACTTCTCCTCTGCTCTGCTCTCCACCACTATGATTTCCTAGCCAAGCGCATGGGACCAAGAAACCATGAACAGACTAAGCCCTCTGAAACCATGAGCCAAAATACATGCTTCCTCCTTAAGCTCTTTCATCAACTATGTTGTCATAATGATAGGAAAAGTAACTAGCACACAGTTTAAAGGGCGACACACTGTGGTCCACTGTTAGAAGTTTTGGTTCATGGTGGACTGATCTCATTGCTGAGAGCCTGAGACAAGTGGTGTTGAACATGAGGCAGACAGTGTTGATTTAATAGCAACCTGGAAGAAGAGAGAATGGTAAACAGGAAGGGACTAGGGCAAGACAACCTTTGAAGATACTCTCCCAGGGCCCCTCTTCATCTACATACACCCCACCTTCCACAGTTCCACAGCTGCCCAATAGACTCTTCAGACTGTGAGTCTACAGTGGACCAGTCTGCTGGTGAAGGTGGAGCCCTCACAATCCAGTCACTTCCCCTGAAGCCCACCTCTGAACTCTGCTTGAAACAAGACACTAAGCTTTTAATACGTGAGCTTCAGGGGGAGGGGGCTCCATATCTGAACCAGAGCAGAGGGATGGTAAGCAAATAGATGCTTATAATTTTGACAACTGAGAGATCTTCTGTGAACATAGGCAAGATATTTTTGGACACAAGTAATAAAAGATAAATGGGAATAGAAGAGATGAAGATGAGCTAGGAACATGTTGTAGGCCAAGAGCACCAACTGTATAGATGTGGTGAGCTTTGTATAGACACATAGGTGAGGAGAAGAGAGGCTCAGTGAACATGTAGGTTTTACTCTTCTTTGGCAGTGGACATCTTAAAGCAAACCTATGGAGCAACTCTATCATACAAAATCAGCACTACTGAGACTGCCCTTCTCACAGGCTCCCTTCGCTGCCACATTCAGTTAGATGCTGCACGTCCTGGGTGTGTCTCTTGGCCTTGGATAGCATGGCTCACACTCTGCTAACTGCCTTTTCCATTTGTATTGCTGCTTTTGAAGACTTGGGAGCCCTTCAAAGTTCCCATGGGAAAGGCAATTATATGTGCTTGTTAGAACATGGCCCCGACGAGTGGAGGGTGGGCTGACACATTGCCCCAACACATGTGGAGGGTGGGCTGACACATTGCCCCAACACATGTGGAGGGTGGGCTGACACATTGTCCCAACACATGTGAAGGGTGGGCTGACACATTACCCCAACACATGTGGAGGGTGGGCTGACACATTGCCCCAACACATGTGGAGGGTGGGCTGACACATTGCCCCAACACATGTGGAAGGTGGGCTGACACATTACCCCAACACATGTGGAGGGTGGGCTGACACATTGCCCCAACACATGTGGAGGGTGGGCTGACACATTGCCCCAACACATGTGGAGGGTGGGCTGACACATTGCCCCAACACCGGTGGAGGGTAGGCTGACCGGAATATGTTTTGAAATCTTCTGGAACATCATTCCTTTAACTAACAAGGGGGTGGGGAGTCTCATTGAAGGCCATGTTAACAGGGCCAGCTAGCACACCACCACCCCAAAAAGGCATGATTTACACAGTTTTGCATTGGAGAAAGTTGAGACTCAGGGACACTGAATAACTTGCCCAATATCAAGGAGAGAGCAAATGGGGACAATATCGGCTCAAATCCAAGCCTTGATGTCCCCAGGTGGAGTCCCGTCATGACCTTGACCTTCCTAGCCTCCTTCCTGCTCACTCTTATCTCCTCTTGCTCTTCCGGGGTACTCCACAGAGTATGTCTTCCTCTCAGCTCCTTTTCTGGCACACACTGGGCATTCAGAAGATAGTTGATCAGTTATGGAGACAGGGTCTCACTATGTCACCCAGGCGAGTATGGAGCTCTCAGTCTTCCTGCCTCAGCTTCCCAAGTGCTAAGATCAGAGTTGCAAACAACCAACCCCCATCCCCCAGCTTGGATATTGATTAGTAAAATATGTTCACACATTTTGATGGGTTCATATAGATTCCTGGAAAACATTATTCCTGTTTGTGCAAACTGAGGCATTCTAGCACGTGGTGGAGTGATACTTTAGGAAGATAACCTGCCAGCATCGGTTTCCAGCTGGGTCTGTAATGTCTCCAGGAGGCAGCTGTTAACCACCTCTGTGGGGGTCCCTATTTGGCAATGCTGGTGGGGTGATGCTTTTATACTTGTCAATGCAGTGAGGCGCCCTCCTGTGAAATCCTGTTCTGTTCCTGATCTCACAGTCCTGTCTTCAAGGAGAAATCACAGCCCCTTCTTTATCGCAGACCACCCATTGTGGTTTTCTGTGAAGAGATACCATGACCAAGGCAACTTTCAGTTGGGACTTATGGTTCCACAGGATTATAGCCCATGGCCATCATGGCAGGAAGCGTAGCAGCAGGCAAGCAGGCAAGTGGGCAGGCAGGCCTGGCGCTGGAATAATGGCTGAGAGCTCGTATCCTCATCCATAGGTGGGAGGCAGAGAGGGAGCTAGCTGGGAATGGTGTGAGCCTTTGAAACTTCAAAGCCCATCCCCAGGCCACACCTCCTCAAATAAGGCCACGCCTCCTAATCCTTCCAAACAGTTGTGCCAACTGGGGATCAAGTATTCAAATATCTGACCTGTGGGGGCCATCTTCATTCAAACTACCACACCACCTATAGCAATGGGTTTCTTATCTCTTTTATCCCCCATGCTTCTTCCTTTGCATTCACTTTGGAGCTTCCTGCCTCAAGGCATTCTTGTTTTCTAGCTTCCAAGGTTTCCTCACACCAAACAAGAATACCTATTATCTGCTTCCCATCCCTGACTCGAAGATGTCTCTCCTAAGCTCTATGCCTTTTAGGAACCATGCTAGTTAATTATGAACGTGGAGAGAGGAGAAGGCAAGGCTGGAACAAAACACGAGCCCTGGAATTACATTTTTGTCTCTGCCGCCAACCCCCCCTACCCCATGATACCCGAGGAAGATATCTGCGCACGGCTGGGATTTAGTCACCATCTCTACCCCATAGGAGGGGCTGCCTTGAAGGGCAAAGCAGTGAGGTGCCCACCCAGTCCAATTTATAGTTAAGCATTGTATTTGTCACCCTGGAGACCATCTATCACGTGTTCTACCTACCTGCTTTTCCCACTGCTGTTTTATGTAATTAGCTGGGAAATGGGCCATCTCAAACTACTAATCTCTAATAAAACTGCATTTTTTTTATAAATACATGATTCATCCTATTCAGTAATTGTTGTTTTTAAGTTGATTTAGTTCATTGCCTTGAACATCGTAGCTCATATGGTGTTAACTGGATTTCCCATTTGTGTCATTGAAGAGTGATGTGGAAAATGCAGAGAGAAAAGCGACCCTTTGGAAACGGTGAAAGGAAGTTAATTGAATTTAAATTAGACACAGCAATAACTTAAAACATAATTGAAAGCTTCAAAGGGGACTCATGTTTTCTTACAGCATAGAAAGATTCCTTTAGAAAAAATATTTTAGTGTAAAGCTTTGATATATAATATACCTTCACAATCCATTTGCTTATGAATGTCAAATACTTTTTGATATAAAAATATATTGAGTTTCCCATATTCAGAAATCTTTAAATGTGTGTACAAGTTCTATTTTTGATGACACTGAAAAGGAATAAAAATCTTACCTGAGCCAGGGATATATGTCATGGGTAGAGTACTTGACTAGCCTGTCTGAGGCCTTGGGTTCAGTCCCCAACACTAGATAAAAAGAGCAGGAGGAGAAAGTTAAAGGAGAGAGGGAAAGAGGGAGGGATGGAGGGAGGGAGGGAAGGAGGGAGGGAAGAAAGAAACAATGACATGTTTCAACCTCCATATTCCCATTATTTTTGCTGGACTTCATACAGAGGGTCTCCAAGTTGCTATGAGATCTTCACATAGGCTCTATTAGGAAACTGTAATGGCATTCATTTTGTAATTGTCTAACAGTGGATGCTTTAGACATCTTTGTAATTGAAAATATATTAAACCTGCACTGATTTCGAGAGCATCATTCTTAGAAAACTGGCCGAGAGGGTGGGGCAGGAAGTTAGGCTAATGTCACCTGTGACTGCCTGCTGAACCCTGACACCATCCTTGGAAAACACCTTCCTCTAGGTGGTCTGTGGCCATGTCCACCTTGATGTCCAAGCACAGGCTTCAGCCTTTTATTCATCCCAGCTCTCCTCTTCAACTTCATCTCCATCCACACCATTTCAAATTATTCTCCACTCTCAGTACCTGTCACTGCTCTACATAGCTTTTGAAAACTAGAACCTCACTTACTAGCTCACTTGAGATCAAGTTAATCCTTTACCCCAGTTAGGATATAGGTGGGTTGCAGAGGAGCCCTGCTTTAACCAGTTCAAAGTGCGCCATCCAGTGGCTATAAATGGTTGTGCACCCAGCACCACCGTCCATCCATGCAGAGTTCTTGTATCCCATACTTCTGCCTCCATCAGGAAAGCACTATCCTAAAAGGACAAGCTATAGGACAAGCAGCAGGATGAGCAATGGATCCCATTGCCTAGAGGATCTTTATCTCTGAGAGTGGGACAACTGAATTTTGAAGCAGCTCCAAGGCCTGAATGGGACGTGTGGGCTAAGGTGAATTTCCTCTTTTGTTTTCTCTTTAAGCAGCTCCGAGCAGCGTGTCCCCTGTTCCACTTCTTACCACAGCTCTGGTTTGCACTCAAGTGACAGTGTCACAAAAGGAGGACCCCTGGGACTTCCGGAAATAAGACAAGTGCCAACTGTTGTGATTGAATGTGATGACAATAAGGAAAACGTGCCTCATGAATCCGACTATGAAGACTCATCCTGCCTGTATGCACGGGAAGAGGAGGAAGAGGAGGAGGAAGAGGATGATGACACTTCACTGTACACCAGTACGTGCAGGCAGACTTTTCATGGTGGTGGCGGGGAGCATGGTACTGCAGAACCAGCGCAGAACAGCTGTCTGAATATATGCTTTTAACTGAGCCCTAGGTCACAGGGCAGCTCGAGTGACTTCTAGAGGCCCCACTTCCTTAGCAGTAATAAGAGAGAGAGAGTAAATATCCAGCTTCATAGTTATACACATCACTATGCTATGACCTCATACCTCTGCCTTGGTTGCTTTCTTGAAATGTAACCCTCTTTTTCGAACAACAAGGGGTCAGGGGAGGGAGAGCCTAAAAATCTGTTCCACATGTGTAAACCTAGGTACTGTGTATCCATCCTATCATGTTCAAGTGTCATCTGTCACTCTGGCCATGAATAACTAAGGTTTGGATGGTGTAAGGATAGCTATAGCTGGCTTGGGGCCAATTGTTTAACAAGTGCATTTATCGTAACAGCAGCCATTTGTTGACTGTATAGTGTGTTCCCAGCAAAGAGCTAAGAATGTGTTCTCAGATCTCTATCTTAAAATAGTCTCAAGGCATCAACATGGTCCCATTTGACTGGTAAATGGGGGATGATGGAGAAGGAAGACAGGACTGTAGAGGTGCGGTCAGATGCTGCAATGGCACGTGAGTGGAAGGGAACAGCCGCCGAGCCTGTTTGCCCTGTGGTGCCTGAGAGGAGAAGACTCTGGTCCAGGCTTTCTTACTTTAGCACTATTGTCCTTTGGGGCCACATCGTTCTTTGTTGTGACGGTGGTCCTGAGCATTGCAGTGTGACTAACAGCCTCCAGGGTCTCCGCCAGCTAAATGGCAGTACCAACCTCTGGACTGCCACCTAACCTTTAACACCCCAAAATACCTCCAGCTGTTCCCTAAAGAACAAAACCAACTCCAGTTGAAGCCACAGATGTAGAGCAGTCCGGGGTGCTCAGAAACCTGAATGTTCAAAAGAAAGAGCAGTCCTAGACAAGTGTTCATTTCACAGTCCTCAACTCTGCTCTCACCCCAAATGACTCCACCCTGACCACACAGCATTATTATTATCTCCTTTTATAGGCCCTGAGCTCCAGGGCGCTTGTCTGTCTCCCGAGGGTTCCTAGCATCCCTGTCACTACTGAACATATGCAGATATGGATTCCCATAAGCCTGTGCCCTATAGGAATGTGCTGTCTCCTGGCAGCAGCCCTCTTCTGTGAAGTCTTTCCTAGCTGCTGAGACCTCTCTCCTCTCTGTCCTCTTCCCTCTATGGCACTGCAAAGCAGGTCTTGTCCTCCTTTGTGATGTTGCCGCATGCTGGGGATTTCTGGAGGGAGAGATCTAGTCACAGGCTCCCCTTCCCTCCCAGTATGTCCCACAGCCTGTGCGGTATCTAAAGCCTGACCATGGCAATAGTGCTAGGCACTCGGACTTTAATGTTCTTGGGTATTAAGCCCTTTGTGTCTATCTTCCTGCCTTTTGCTTCCTAGCCCACCCATGGTTGGCCTCATAGGCATCCAGGCAGATGGGTGTCTCTGTTAATTGACTAACTTCTCCCTCCTCCAGGCTCTCTGGCCATGAAGGTCTGCAGGAAGGACTCCTTAGCCATCAAACTCAGCAACAGGCCCTCTAAGCGAGAGCTGGAAGAAAAGAACATCCTCCCCAGACAGACTGATGAGGAGCGGTTGGAGCTCAGACAGCAGATTGGCACCAAGCTCACCAGGTAGGAGAGCAGCACCCCTGCCTTTTTGACCTCAGGACAGGCTCTGTGGCTACAGTAGAAGTGTACAGCCTCCATCTCCAGCCTGCTTCTTGGTGTCTCTTAGCAACATACTGCACACAAAGCCAGTTGGTAGCATCTTATTTTGTCCCTACGGTGGCTTGTCATCCCTCCCCTTCACTAAGCCAAATCTTGGAGATTTCACTTGATTCAGGGGTTAGGGCTGAAGTGTTAGGACTGTATGTAAAGGAGTTGTGGTTTGGTTAACTCTGGAAACAATCAAGCACACTCTGTTATGTAGTCAAGTGTTTGGTAGTGATGCCTCCTTGCTACTCTGTGATGCTTCATGAATGTTGTGTATATGGTTATTAAAGACATAGGCATAGCTTTGTGTTGTAGTAATGTCTTAAACTCTCATGTAGGTTTGTTATCCAAGTCTAAGTTTATATGTTAATGGATAACATTTATTGAATACTTGCTATTTGAGAATGCTTGTAAGCATTTCACATTACATATATTAAATCATTTTTTTCTTTGAATTTCCTATAAGATAGGCATGTTTAATGCTCAATTTACAGTTGGGGACATCAGGCTTAGAGAACTTCAGTTATGGTCTTAGTTACTTTTCTATTACTGCGTATTACTATATATAGCTTCTTTCTTATAATTAGCTTGGTTTCTTCCAGAGAGTGTTGTGGTAATGATACAGGACTGTGTGAAATAGTCAACACTGATATGATTTGGCATTGTATAACACAGTATTCAAAAGTGGAGAACAAAAATATCAGAATACACATATATACACTTTCTTGTGCACTTGTTCTTACTACCTCTGTGTGTGTGTGTGTGTGTGTGTGTGTGTGTGTGTGTGTGTGTGTGTGTATCTCATCATCTTCCCAAGCAGAGAACACTCCCAGCCTCTTAATGCTGAGCACACAACCATATCTCATCACCATAATACTCTGGTAGCCATGGCCATAAAACTCAGAAGGGGAAGAAACAAAGAGACAGGGCTGTCTGTGTTTGAGAAAGTTCTCTATGTTCAAATCTTTGTCCAAGAAATTCTCCCTCTTCCAACCCTTCTTCTTTTCCAAAGCACAAATACTGCTGGGAATCCAGGAGAGCTACTGAAGACCAACCATGGTGTGGGTCTCACGGGATGAGCAAGAAAGAAAGCTACATTTCAGCCTGATGGTTTTAATAGCATAAGAAAAAAAAGTGCAACAATCCAAGAACAGTCCTGGAGTGGGAGTAAGGGACAGTGAGCCAAGCCCAGTGAGGTCAATTTCTACAGAACCTTCCAGCATGGAAGGAGGGTTTCTACCTTAAAAGCATGACTCTTATTTTCCGGTTAGGGTTTGAATGTAAAGTATCCCCTACAGACATGAGTGTTTGAACACTTGGCCTCCAGGTGATGTGCTGTTTCAGAAGGTTGCAGAAGCCTTAGAGTGGGTGGGGCCTAGCTGGAGGGAATGGGTTGCTGAGGGTCATAGCCTACTTCCAGCTATAGCTCTCTGCTTCCTGTTCCACTGAGATGGGAGGAGTCCCTGGAGGGACTGGAGTCCACTCTGTCATGACCTCAGCCATGCATCCCTGCCTGTAACTGGGAGCCAACGAGACCCTTCCTCCCCTTAGTTGCTTCTGGAAGGTATTTTGTCACAGTGCTGAGGAAAGTCACCCCTGCAACTTCCATTAGCTTTGTTTTGCTGGTGCTGTGGAGCAGACATTCCTAACTCAGTCAAGAAATCATCAAGATTCTCTTTATAACAAATGAGTGCTTCAGTCAGCCATGGCTGGAGACATATGGAGTGCTCTAATCAGAGATGGGAATGTGGATGAGAGGGTATGCATTGCTGCTGCTCCTTATGTATACAGACTCAGGATTCCAGGACACTGCAGTAAGTGCAGGATGAACCAGTCTGTCCCCTGGGGAGTGGGACAGAGGCAGTAGACCTTCTACTTTTGTTATTTCCTTCTTTTTAACTTCTTTATTTATATCTCATTATAATGTGCTTGGCACACTCATGATGTAGTTCATGTTTATTTATTAGCCATAAATAGATAGCCCACAGCCATGCATGGTGGCACACACTTAGAATCCCAGCTCTTAGGAGATGGAGGCATGGAGGCAGGAGGTTCAGAAATTCAAAGTGTCATCCTAGACTACACAGCAAGTTCAAAGCCAACCAAGACTATATTTGGTTCTGTCTAAATAGATAGGTAGGTAGGTAGGTAGATACATACATTTATACATACATACATAGATGGCACATGTGGAGGACATGCTGAGATTCTTATTGATGAGAATGCTTAAGATCCATTGGTCTATGGCTCCCTTATCCAAGTCATATGAGCAATGCTTTTCTCCCTAGTGGCCCCTAGTCAAGAGAAATATAGAAACCTCAGGATATTCCCTCACTCCAACCAAGACCAACCTCACTGTGAAAGTCCGTGATACAGTCTTTCTGGATGTCTTCTAGGGAGCTTTGAACTTGATCCCTAAGAGGGGTCACCTTGCCAACATGATGTTCCATCCACATGACTCAATTTTTTTTATTTCCAATCTAATTTAACACTTCAAGAACATTACCATTAAAAAAAAAATGAGACATGGAGCCATGCTTCTCAAAGTTCATAGGTAGAGTGCCGTGTCAGAGTGGCCTCCTAGCATGTTTCTTCCCTTCTATTTCCAGTTTGGGGTGCTGATTGATTGGTGAGGTGACTGTGTTGGTGTTGTGATTGGTGAGGGACCACTGCCAATGGGGTTGTCAGGAACAAAGGAGCTAAAACGCTGAAACGTGAACTGACTCTGGCCATAAAAAGCCTGTGCCCCCAGCCCCTTGGGGGACTGCCAGCATTCCAGCTTTGCCAACAGAGGATCCACAGACTTAGCCTCGCCCATGGTCATCTGTGCCATTTGGATCCAATGGGGAGAAAAACATGTGAAGAATAAGAAAGCAGAAGGTGCCTCACAGTAGCCCCAGGAGCTTCTACCCCTATGTCCATCTTGGCAGTAGATGAGGGTTAGAGCAGCCTGCCTCTCTCTTCTCTGTTAAAATACCTCCTCCAGGCCAGTGGCATGGCTCAGCATGTGAAGGTGAAGCCAAGTTTGATGACCTGAGTTCAATCCCAAGGACCAACATTGCTGAAGGAGAGCTATCTCCCACAAATTGCCTTCTGATCTCCTCATGCATACCATGGCATGCCCCCCAACCCCAGACACACACACACACACACACACACACACACACACACACACACACACACACACAATAAAGGTAATTTTTTGACAACTAAAAATACTACCACCCATTCAGAGATCAACTTTCAACTTCTTTGCCATCGTGGTTGACCAGAAGTCTTTCAGCAGCCACTGGAGCCACAGTGGACAGAGGCCGAGCTTGTGACTGGACACAGCTATGTTAGAAGTGCTGGGAATGGGGGATGTTTGAGTTTAGAAAGGGACTTTCTCCTTGAAGAATCCTTTCCCTATGCTGAACATGGCCCATGTTAGAGATCTTTGCCTGTTGATCCTCTCTGTGATCAAAGGAAGATGCTGGCTTGATTTAAGCCATCTGGAGTATTTGTTTGCTGGAGATGCTGTGACAAGGTGTCACCAGTTGATTGGTTTACACACTAGAAATGTATTGTCCCCAGCTCTGGAGACTGGCAGTCTGAGAGTAAGATGTTGGACTGACTCCTTCTGCAGGCTGACTGCATTGTAAGGCAGGCCCATGGCTCTGCAGGCTATGGTCTCATCCCTCCCAGCCCCAACCCCATAACCACTGGTGTGCTGGAAATTTGGGGCAGTTCCTTGACTTTGTTTTTATAGGCAGCTCTGCCTTCAGTTTCACATGGCGTTCTCCCTAGGTGTGTTTTCATCTTTAAAAGGACAGTAGTTGTATTGGACTAGAACCCACCATCCTAATAGCCTTGTTCAGAATCAGGTCCCTCTAAAAAGACCCTGGCTCCATTCCGGAAGATTCTGAGGGTTAAGGCTTCAACATATAAGTTGGTAGAATACAGAATTCATCTCAGGGATACTTAGGAAGCATAAAATGGCTCTAGAAGAGGGACCATGACCTCAAGTGCATGGGAGGACAGAGAGATAATTGTATAAAAGGGAAGCAGGCAGTTACAAGATTGTTAGCAGGGAGACTTGGGAGCTAGGGTGGAATGAAAAGCCCCTTACATGAAGGAGCCATCACTATTGAGATGAAGCCTCCTGTTGTATTGAAATGAAAGACCATTTTGTTGTCTCTTCTGAAAGAAAAATGTGAACTATTAAAATAAAAATTCCAGGTTTTAATCAGTTTTCCACCTCTATAAAAAAAATACCTAAGGTAATAAGATGACAAAAAAGATTTATTTTGACTTGAAAGTTCAGGGTTTTCAAACTGTGATCAGTTGGCCCGGGAGCTTAGACTCTGGTGAAGCAGCACACTGTGGAAGACGCATCATGGCAGGAAGCCCATGGGAAAGCGAAGCTTCTCCCCTCATGGCAGCCATGGAACAGAGAAAGGAGTCGTCCCATAATTCTCTTTAAAGGCACACCCTAGCTGACCTGAGAACTTCCCACTAAGATCCACCACTACCTCTCAGTATTTCCGACAATACCACCAGAGGGGGACCAAATCTTTAGCAATGGCCAGTGGTAGACATTTATCTAAACCAGGGCTATTTATATACCAAGGGATGTTTCTGTAGACTAAACTTAGCCTAAGACCCCATCTCAGCCATGGACCACCTGGCTTCAATCTTGGACCTGGCAGCTGTAATCTGTCCTATTTGCAGAGTATCCATGAGCCTCTGAATGCACTACCCTGTTGATGAGGTAACTACACAGGAATAGCCTGTGTCAGGAGTGCAAGCATGAGCATGTTCGTGTGTGCATCTGTAGCAACTTAAAGTTAACATGTGAAGGATGCAGAGGGGCCTGAATGCACTCTTTTGTTAAAAACGATCCTGAGAATGTCTTTCCACATTCCTGGAAACTATTGTTTCTAACTTGCTTCAGGGATTTTGTCGGGCGGGTCTCAGAGCAGTGACAGGTGCCAACTGGAGGTGTGTGGGTTAGATAAAGACATCGGCTGACAGAGCCACGCTGCCCTCTGATCCTTACCACTCACCAGCTCAGGAATTAGGAGCTGGAGTTAAAGCTCTTCCTGATGGTGACAGCTTAAATCTCTAATGAAGCCATGGAAACCAGCACTGAGCACCAAGGGCTGGGCTAGACGTAGCTCCCTGTTTTAAAAGTCCATTTCTCTCTGTTATCTACTTCATGATGGCTGGCTGTCATGACCTCAGGAGCTGCCTTCTTTGTGTTTGCAAAGGGGCCTGGCAAACCAGTATGGCAGGTGGGAAGACAGTTGTCTGATCTTCCCCATGAAGCCTCCCAGTTTCTCTCCTATTTAAGATCGAATAATATCCTGTCTAAAATGCATCCTGGATCTCTAGTTCCTGCTCCAAACAGTCTGCCATATCATCACAATAAACAGCATATAAAATTGTATGTACTGAGGGCTGTGTGTCTTTAAGTCATAACACACTATTCAAGGGAGAAAATCGAAACTCATTTTTTTATGCTCGTAGCCCAGGCAATAAAATACAGCGGTCCCAGCTTCTACACGAAACATTCCTAGTGTTTATTGTTTGGTGAGATTGATGCTCCAAGTCTACACTCCAGCACCTACCTACCTCCAAAGTGGCAAACAGCATGTCGCCTGGGGCCTAAGGATGAGTGCTAGGTGTGAGCTAGCACCACCCTAGGCTAGATCATTTCTTTTGTGGCAGAAACACCTTCTAAAAATAGGAATACCAATCCGAGGTTCTATGAATTCAATTCAGCTTGAACGAACTTAGCGTCCCTGGGTACATATCACTGTGAATCCCACTTGGGAGGAAGAAGGAAGGACAATAGACTCTAAGTATTCCAGTTGTTTCCTTGTGGATCCAGATCATTCATCTTTGCTGGCTCTTCATCATTGTCATCGTCATCATCATCATCATCCTTGTCATGGTTATTTTGGCTGTGGAGGTGGCATGAAAGAGGACATACTTTGAGGAGCAAGGGAGGAATGGGAACGGGCACTAGTATACCTGTCTTTAGATTCACACGGCCTGGATGGGACTGGGTTGTACTGGATGCACTGAATGGGGCTGGCTTGTACTGGGTAGATACTGTCCATGGATTCTGAGACCTCCTGTGAAATTGAGAGGCCAGTCACCAAGCTGATGCTTCGTGAGGGGAGCACATCAGGATGAGCCTGACTTGAGTGAAGTGTTTTACTGTGCAGCATGGACATGAACACCACCTGGACCTAAGCCTGGAGAGATGGCTCGGTGTTAAGAGCATGGGCTACTCTTGTAGAGGACCAGGATTCAGTTCCCAGCACCCACATAGCAATTTACAACCTTCCATGACTCTAGTTCCAAGGTCTCTGGCGCCCTTTTCTAACCTCTGTGGGCACTGCATACATGTAGTGCACACACACACACACACACACACACACACACACACACACACACACAGCGATCCTTTGAGGAAGGAAACTTATTTCAGATCATCCACATCTTTCCTGAACTTACTTTGTGAGCTCCTCAAGAAAGCTGGCATGCCCTGAAGGATGCTCACATCTCCTTAGGCTGGAGCCACATGCCCACTGGGTTCTTGTTATTGTTCAATGAAAAGTGAGAAAAGTATCCTTAAAGAAAGGTATGAGCAGGGCACTTTGGGAGAGGGCAGGGGGAGAGCACACATGTAGAATAGTCTATTTTATTTTCTATCGCTGTGACAAAACACTGACCAAAGCTAACTTGGGGAAGAAAAGGTTCATTTCGTCTTACACATCCAGATACAACAGTGCATTGTCCGCGGAAGCCAGGATAAGAACACAGGGCAGGAATCTAGAGACAGGAGCTGATGCAGAGGCCATGGAGGAACACTGCTTACTGGCTTGCTACTCATGGCTTGCTCAGCCTTTTTTCTTATATAACCCAGGACCACCTGCCCAGGAATAGCACTGCCCACAATGGCCGGGTCCTTCCCACATTAATCATTTATCAAGGAAATGTCCCAAAATACATGCCCAGAGGCCAGTCTAATGGAGACATTCCTTAGTCAAGACTTCCCTAATGACTCTACTTTGTATCAAGTTGACAAAAACCAGCCAGCACATAAAGGTTCTGGCATGGAGAGCTGGGTGACTCCTGCCCCAGGACCCATGGTGGGTGAACACCCCCAAAGCCATACGGGGATGCTCACATTCTCCTTCCCTCTCCCCACAGCTTCTTACTGAGAGGCACATGGTAAAGACCGATCTGGTGACTGTTGGTAGGATGGATTCTTAACAGCCTGTATGTACATGTGCATGTGTGCACACATGTTTGCAAGTGTGTCTGTGTCCTATGACTATGTCCCAGAAGGAGGGGAGTCAATCTGCAAGCCACACCCAGGATGCTGGGGAACAAAGCCACATCTCTGTCAAGCACTCGAACTCTGCAGCTGTGCCCCACAGCTGCCCCAGAAGCCTGTGCATTTTTCAGTGATGCAGTAAGTGTGGAGTGCCGAAGAGCTGTCTCTGATCAGTGAGAACAGATTGAGCTGTGTTTTAAAATTGCAAGAGTTTTTTCAGAAGAAAGGGGCTATCCCTGGAGATTGTGGGTGTTCTGTTCTTCAATTTCATGACTTTTATTGGCTGGTTTTTCCAACCACATTTCAAATTTGGGATGCACAGGTTGTAAAGGACACAACTGTATTTGACTGCAGACCAAATGGACTGGTGGACTCTCCTGGGCTGCTTTTCTGGTCACTTTTTCAAGGCTTCTCTAGAGTTGGGTCAAGGGGAATCTTCTAAGACTAGCGCATTGCAGTGCACTGTTAGGTCTCAAGTCTGTTTGCTCCCAAGCATCGTTAAGTTGCTCTTTCTTGTCGGTCAGTGATCTTTCTAGTCATTCTCCATCTCAGTGCACAGCAGGCAGGGACATCTCTGACCCTTCAGCTACTTGACTAAATCAAGGTAGGGTTATCCTACGTGCCGAGACAACTCTCGGGGTTCTGGTTCCGGAGAGGTAGGGTTCGGAACCCTTTGGCTGTTGCCCCACTGTGCTCCAATCGCTCTCTCCTCTATCTTCCTCATCACAGCAAGACAGCTGACACCAGAACTCTCACTCTGTATGTGAGGAAACTGGGCTCTAACGGATCTTAGACACCATCCATGGTGAGGTAAAGCACTCCCCAATCCATAGGTCCACCGTTTTCTGGTTTGCATGATACGGAAAATTGGCAGTTACAATTTCTCTCCCAGGCACCTATGACTTAGTAGGTACCCTGCCGGGTGGTGGAGTTCAAGAAAGAGGAATGAGACAGAGGAAAAAGAAAATAGAGGAGTGTGTTTCCCCCAGGCATTCACTGAGCTTTATAGTGGATCAAATCACACTGTTCTTAACAAACAGGAAGCCCCAGAGCCCTGCCAGTGGGGCTCAGTTAAGTCACATGTGCCTGTGTAGTGCAAGATGTCCAGCCAGCATCATGGTCCGTGTAGCATGGTCCTTGGGCCAGTGATATCAGCCTTCCCTGAGAACTTGCTAGAAATGGGCAGTCTTGGGCTTACCCCAAACTTAGAATCAGAAAGGCAAAGAAGGGTCAGAAATGTGCATTTTAACAAGTTCATTTCAAAACACACGGAAGCAGGAGGGAAACACGAACAGTGGGAAGACCAGTCCAGGGCTTTGGAGTCAGAACTGGTCTTGAAAGCTCTGTTCTATTGACTAGCTGAACTCTTACCAAGGCTGATGTCCCAGGCAGGTCTAGAACCCAAGATCCTGGTGCCTCCACCTCCCAGGTGCTGAGACTGCTGCTGCTTGTCCTGCAGCCCTGCCAGACACCTGGTTTGAAGCCCTCAGACCGGTTTATTTTGAAATGTTGCCTCGGTAAGGCCATGCCTATGCACTGTAGACGACTACTGGGAAATTTCTTTATGACGGCTGCTTCAGTATCTGATGGAATGACAGGATTATAGCATTTTAAAACTGATGCTTGCTGCTGTGCCTGATAGTCTTCATTTTACAGATAAAACCAAGGCTCACATAGGCCAGGCTTCTGACCAAGTTCGCACATTAGTAATAATCTGTGAACTAGGGTTTAAAGCCAAGGCTCAAGACTCTCTCAAATGCTATAAATTAATATCCCTCAAAGGGGGTGGGGGTGCTAGGCATGTAGTCCAGTGGTAGAATGCTTACATAATATAAGCTTAGCCCTGGGTTCAATCCCCAGTGTGTACACACACACACACACACACACACACACACACACACACACACACGGTGTGAGGGGGTGAAGAGAAGAGAGAGGCAGTTGCTTCTCATTGGAAGAACAAGCCAGTTATTTGATTGTAGTGGGTAGCCAATGAATGTCTTAAAATAGAAGTTATAGATTAAATCTTTAAGAAATATGTCCAAGTCAAGTGTAGTGGCATATACCTATAATCCCTGCACTTGGGAGATAGAAACAAGAAGATCAGAAGTTCAAGGCCAGCCTCAGCTACATAGTAAATGTGAGGGCAGCCCGGGCTACATAAGACCCAGTTTCAAAAGGAAAGGAAGTAATGAAGGAATAAAGGAAGGAAAAAAGAAATATTTCTTGTAAGCAAAAGGCCTGTTAAAAAAGAATTCCATAAACTCTTCATGGTGTAATTTTTCAGGGCACATTTACCCTCTCTGATCCCACTTAGCTGAAACATGTAAATTAAATGTGTAAGTGAACAACATCACCTCGAGTAGGTTGCTAGAGGGTCATCCCAGCCAAGTATGGCATTAATAGTTATGAAGGAAGAGACAGATAGATCACTCAGGGATTCAGAGAACTTGCTGCTCTTGCAGAAGACTGAGTTCAATTCCTGGCACCTGTGTTAAGCAGCTCACAACCACCTGTAGGTGCCTCTGGCCTCTACAGACACCTGCAGCCATGTGTACATATTCTCACAGAGATGTATAATTAAAAATAAATTTTAAAAGTACTTGTGAAGGCCAGAGCCAAGTGTTCAGCTTACTAATAGAATGGTTGCCTCAAATGCCCAAAGCCTTGGGTTCAATCCCCAACACTACAGGGGGAAAAAAAGGCATGATAATATATTTAAAGACCAAGAAGGTCAATAAAGGATTCTTCAGCTGGGACCTTCATTTGACTTGGCCTGTTCTGGTGATTCTGTCTCCTAAAGGATAAGTAAAACCTAGTCATGTGTATGTATTAAGAATTCTTTAGCTGCTGGTGGCGGTGCATGCTCTTAATCCCAGCACTCGGGAGGCAGAGGCAGGCAGATCTCTGTGAGTCAGAGGCCCGCTTGGTCTACAGAGTAAGATCCAGGACAGCCAGGGATACACAGAGAAACCCTATCTCAGAAAAAAAAAAAAAAAAAAAAAAAAAAAGAATTCTTTGTTGGCCAGACTGGGTGGTGCATGCCTTTAAGCCTACTTCTGTGAGTTTGAGGCCAGCCTGATCTACATATCAAGTTCCAGGACAGCCAGGGCTACATAGTGAGACTTTGTATCAAAAAAACCCAAAACAAATAAACAGAATTCTTCCCTGGAGGTTTAGGGGAGGGAGGTCGTTTCCTGTCTCCACAGAAGGGTGTGCAGAGCCCTTTATCGGTCACTCACCAAATCCGGCTTTGAGTTTAATGGGAAGTGATTTTCCCCAGTTCCGACCACAGAGCTTGCACATAGCCCTGAATGTTTAAATGGCAGAACTGGATACAACTGAAGTTTGGCACCTCTCTTGTTTCTCATGTATCCCTGTACATTTTTGTTCCCTGGCAAAAGACCTAAATCTCGCACAAAATGCTAATGGGAGTGATTCATTTTATCTGTCTTCATTATGTTCATTTTATTCCTCTTAGAATGCCAGAATTTTCATAATAGCCTTGAAAGTATGTACGCCAATCTAAATAGCAATGTTTAGAAATTATATATATATATATAAACAAGAGAAATAGAAAGCCACCCAAAGATAAAAATGATTAGAAATTGCTTTCCCCCATGGGTCTACAAAGCAAATTCTTTGAAGTCTAAGTGAGCACACTTCTATTTTAGGAAATGTGATCATGAAAATTTGATGATCTGTGTCCATTGAATCATTAAAATAATAGTTTTTGTTTTGTTTTGTTTTGTTTCAAAATGCAAAGGCTCTTTAGCTCCTTTGGAATGAATTGGGCCGGCAGATACATCGTGGGCATTGACAGGCAATCAGTGTAGTGAAAAGAGGTTTGCCTCTCACAAATTCTACCCTTCTTTTGTCTATTATAATCTTCCTTGTTTTGCCTGTCTTCATATTGTAAGTCACCAAGTTGCCTCTTAGAAGATGCCGAGACAGTCCACTGCATCTTCAAACATGTCACTGGGACATCGTGAGGCACCGTCCTCCCCTGATTTGACTGAATGCGCGAGCCTGCCACCGGCACACTCTTCCCTGGGAAGCGTGGTCAGTGTGATGTTGCTTAGGTTAGTTAGCGCTGCCATTGCTTAATGGCAGGTTGGTTCTAAAGCCTACCCTATCACAGCAACCCGACCTGGCAGCAGCTCCCCAGATGCACCTGTTCCTGCGCCCCCCCCCCCCCCCCCCCCGCAGCCTCTGCTTGCTTTCTCAGTTCACAGTCTTTAATCAACAGCCCCATCAGGGGCCATTGCCTGTGAGATCTGATTCTCATCATACAGCACATGGTTCAGGAGCAGTGTGCTAGGCTGTGCTCAGATAGTCCCCAGAAGGGAACTGCAAATGTGTATAATAACTTCATCTGAGCCAAAATACAGTAAGCCTCCTTGCTGAAGTCAAAACAAACCAAAACACTATATAATAAAAATGCTGAGCTGGAGAGACAGCTTAGTGGTTAGGGCATCTCCAGAGGACCTGAGTTCAGTCTCCACACCCACATCAGGTAGCTCACACATACCTGGAACTCCAGCTCCTGGGAATGACATTCTTTTCTGGTCTCCTTGGGCACTGGCATTCTTGTATACATTCACACACACACACACACACACACACACACATATTCATGCATACAAACAAAAAATAAATCTTTTTGTAAAGCTTCAGATTTCCTCAGACATTAGCTAAAGTGTAAATTTGCATCATGCATTTCATGATTTCATGAGTAGTTACTGGATTTGTGAATTATCCAGGACTGAGCTATTGGAAAGACTCTGTGAAACACTTCTGGACAGTAAGTTTTTCATTTATATACAGTTTTCTAATGCACTGTTATAGAAGCCAGCTTGATGTAAGAAGGAAACCTGACGACTTCCGTGTGTTTCATCATCACCTTCATTCTGTCAGTAGCAAACTTCGAAGGCAAAGGACACAGCTAGAGGAGCTACGTCATCGTTAGAAGGCCAGTTAGTAGACCAGTCAACCAATCATTAGCCAATCCTTCAGCTGCCCCAAGTGGAGGGGCTCGCAGCTGCGGCCAGACCCCTACAGCTCTCGGCTGACTGCGGAATCACCAGGTAGCTCATCTTCCTGTGAGCCAATGGACAAGCAAGGAACCAAAGACTGTTCATCACACTGGGAGACGATGCAGCACAGAGTGTGAGTGTAAAAGTACTCAGTGATCGCAACAGTGTGCAGAACAAGAAGAGTCAGGACGTGAGAGGCATCGTATCTTCCAGATGCTGTCTCTGTGGGGGATGAAGGAGAAGGATGCAAACCAAGCTTTCCATCCTGTGTTGTCACCCATGGCTGTAGGATTGGGAAAGGCTCACATAACCACTGTTGGTCCTTGTCACCCACTGGCCATGCTCAGCCTTCCCAGTCCAATATGAAGGACCCAACAGGGGGCACCTTTTTGATGAGGCTTAGAAACTATCACCATAATTACTAAGCAACCATCCACCTCACTTTGCATTGGGAAACCAAAATGATTGGCATCAAGTAGGCTGCTGTGGTTTTTGCGGTTGCTCTCCATAGCTGAGACTTCAAGGAGATAGTTCTAGGCCTTTGACGCAGGAGCTCATGAATTACAGCCTGGGTGCCAAATCCATTCCTCCACACTGCCTTTGTCAACAAATCTTTACTGGAACACAATCACACGTTCCATCCCCATTTTGTCTGTGTCGGTTTTCACACTACAGTGGCAGATGAATGGGTGCACTGGAGACCGTGTGGTCTACAAAGCCTGAGGCATCCTTTGCGGAAGAAAGAGATGACACCATTAGGGATATAGACTGAAGACATTGAGAGAAGCTCGCCTTGGTCTCACGGTGTTCCTACTGGATCCATTTAAGAAATGAATCCACTTAAAAGACCTACAGTAAAGGAGAAAATTCTATTTATCTCCACATGCATGTGGATTTTCTTTGTGTTCCTTTCTCTAATCATTAAAATTACCCCTTTCATCTTAACTTACCACTTCAAATCTATCTATGAAACACCATGTAGCACGGAAATTATGGGAAGAATTAAGTCCAGTTTATTTTTTTAAAATTTATTGCCTGAGTAATTAGAAAAGCTACTTCAAAGACAACCAGGTACCAGCCAGCTTAGAAGTACAAGCGTGAAGAGGGATGGAGAAGATGCGTCTGGTTTAGCAGAGAAATGTTGTCCTCACAAGAATAGGGACCAGCCTTGCCATGCAGACCGAGTTTGAAAACTGATGTCCTCAGTAGATGATCATCATCTGGTATTTCTAGCTAAGTGTAGATTCTAAGTCCTACAGGAACAAACCAAGAGTGAGGCGACCTGGCTAATGAGTAAGACTCCAGTACTAAATCATGACTCCCTGAGTGAGATGGAGCTGGCCTCCAAGCTCTAACCTCTGGACCAGTGATACAGAAACTGGGTGCCACACGGATCCGGAGGTGATAGCGACAGCTGCAGCCAGTTTCCAAGTATACGCAGTAATGAGGATGCACATAAGACTGACGAGAGAGAGACACTTTCTGCGTTTCCTGCATGACGGAAAATGATTGTTTTAACCATGCAGGTTATGCCAGAGCACGCACGCATGCACACACACACACACACACACACACACACACACGCACGCACGCACGCACGCGCACACACACACACATCTGTCTGAGCCAGGTAAATTAGACCCTGAGGATAGTCTCCTTTGGCTCTGGATCTCACAAGCTCTGACTCAGCACACAAGTCTCTCCTGTGAATGATGGCCACCTGGGGAGGGTGGCTTCAGGGTGGAGCGGTCATACATTCCTGTCTGCTCTGCGTAGGATTCAGATTGCCACCTTGCCTCGGCCTCTCAGTGACCTCTGTTAAGGACATATCAGGTCGGCACAGGGTCCCCAGTCATCGTTCTCCTGAGAAGAGGAGATGGCTGCCTTGATTGAGGGAAATGTGACACCATCACTGGGAAGGTGGTGTGTATTTGTCACACCTCAGGAGTTGGCATTGCAGGCGCTTCCTGTGAGGGATGTGACAGTCTCAGGCACAGGGCTGTTAATGGAATCTGCCCAAGTTTTCCCTACAGGCTGCCATTCCATCTGGCCTCAAGGGCTAAAGTACACATGGGAGAGAGTAAGGGTACATGTGACATATGTGTTATATTTAATGTGACCGCAGCATGAGGGAATGAAAAGGACAGGAAGGGAGTCTACCAGGCTGACAGTCCTGTGGCAGAAACATGAAGAGCAGTCACCTCCACTCTCAAGGAATCTCTCTGTCCATTAGATAAACCGAGAGAAATTATTTACATTTCCTGTTCTTATTTTCATTCATTTTAAAGTTAGCTGAAAAAGTAATGAGTTTGTAAAAGTGTCTTCGGGCATGTCACTATTTTCTTTATGAATGAAGTCTATCTGGAAGCTTCCAAAACATTCTTCATGTTTCCTTTTTGTTTTGGTTTGGTTTAAGGACAGGATCTCTTGTAGGCCAGGCTAGCCTCAAGTTCCCTATGTAGTCAAGGATGACCTTGAAGTCCTGATCCTCCTGCCTCCACCTCCAGAGTGTTAGGATTACAGGCATGTGCCACCACACCCAGCTTCCTTTTCCTATTTCCCTCTTTCCTTTTTCCATGTGATCAGGTCCTTTCCAGTTGTGAGTAAATAGGCCAGTTCCATCATCAACACTCTATCTACCCTGAGCTTCCTCGAATTAAGAAAGCTGGTTTGGTTTGGTTTGGTTTTGAAACAAGGTCTCACCATGTAGCCCAGTCAGGCCTTAAGCTCTTAATTCCTTTACCTCAGGCTCCCAAGTGCTAGATCATAAGCATGTACCACCATGCTTGGCTAAGAAATACACTTTCAAAGGATGCAGAATGCAGATTCAGATTGGCTAGACATTCCTGAATGATTCCATGCCCCCCGAAAAAAAAATTGGAAAAGGGAGTCTTTTTGTCAAATAACATATATATGTAATGTGTTTTCTGAAAGAGCATCAGGTCACAGGAAAGCAGTTAGAGGTTAATAACTGTGTTTGTTTTGGCCTTTGGGGCAGTGAGTTATTGTTTCATTGAAAATGAAAGTTTAAAACTGTGGATTCAAGAATCAGGAGAGAGGAGAGTAATGAGGTTGTCATGCTGCATTCTAGAAAACAGTAAAATCATGAAACCCACTGTTACAATGGTCAGGGGCTGGACTGGGTGTTTCCAGTTCTGGGCCCCTTATCCAGAGAATGAAGATGGGGGGGTCACACAGATGTGCAAATGTGGCAAGGTGGTCTCTGTGGAAGCAGAGCAGTTTTACAGAGTAGAAAAAATGCCCTGTCAAGATTGACAGCAGCCACATAAGTGAGGGCACTCAAGGGCCCCAGGTCACAGCCTGGGTTCTCTTCTTAGGGGTCTAAAGAGGGGCTTGTTACTAAGGGGTATAGTTTGAGGGGATCTCCATTTTGATTGATAGATTAGGTCATATATTAATTTTCCTACTGCACATAGTCTTCCCATAATGCATCTGATTTTAATCATCCACATGTTCAATTATACATAAGCATAAAATGGTAAATAGATGATTCTCCAATAAAAGTTCATTTGAAGGACACAATATGACTTACTGAACATATACCCAAAACTGGTTCAGAATGCATGGGTCCTTCTAGTCTTCCTACCAGATACATTTGGAATACACTTAAATAGAAACTGTCTAAATTTGACTTGATTGGGAGAAGGCAACTTACACTATTGTACAGAGAGGGGCGTGCACGTAGCTTGCTGCACTGTTTAAAGAGAGGGTATGTGCATGGTATATACAGGTAAAGGAGCTGGGCTGCTGAGTGCATTAGTACAAGAGGGGTAGTGTATACAACCAAAACCAAATAGAGTCCCCGGTTACTAAACTGTGTCTTGGATTGCTTGCCTCAAAACCCCGCCACTCGAGCACCTGAGACCCTTTGGTGTTTATGTGGTTTGGGTCCCAGGTTTCTGAACAGCACGGGACCATCTGAACTTGAGTTGTTACTTTCTCTAGAAATGTGAACTCAGGAGAATCCCTGAAGGCAGCCATAGGAAAGTACTAACCGTCTCATTGAACGAGTAGGGAAGGGGCAGAGACCTTCGCTTCCCACCTTCCAGCTCTGCCTTACCCTCTTCTCTATGACTTCTTGGGAAGTGCTGAAGCCCTGAGAGGGATGTCTGTCTTTTGGGATGGGTACCATTAATGAACATGAGCTGCTTTCGTATTCTGCAGCTCCCAGAAGGAACCTGAGACAACTTGGGGCCTGTTTCTAACTCTTTACCTTTCTTGGCCTTTGGAGAATGATCACAGTGGTTTATGCCATTTGCAGAGGCCTAAGAAGGCAGGGCTGCTGGGAAGTGCAGACCATTGCCTTTTATGAATAAGCTAATTAATTCGGGAGAGAGACATTGGTGGACTTTCGTTTTATTGCTTTCTGTTTGGGGAGACAAGGCCTTACTGCATAGCCCAGGCTGGCCTCAGAGTCACAGCTCTCCTGCTTCAGCTTCCAAAGCACTGTCGTGATTAGGATTTTTTAATCATCTGAGCCATACATACCAACCTAACCATGATATCACCTGTGATATCAACCATGACATCACGACCACTCTCAGTGTGAACCTCTGAGCTTTATCTTGTCTGATCGCTTTGCTCTTGTCCTGTTGCTCTGCCAAAAGCACCATAAGAAGTAAGAATACGTCTGGCAGTGGTGGCGCATGCCTTTAATCCCAGCACTCGGGAGGCAGAGGCAGGTGGATCTCTGTGAGTTCGAGGCCAGCCTGATCTACAGAGTGAGTTCCAGGAAAGGCACAAAGCTACACAGAGAAACCTTGATTGAAAAACCAAAAAAAAAAAAAAGTAAGAATAACAGCTTCCAGGACACCTACGTAAGCTCCAGTTAAGAGACGGACACCTGCATACACATGCACAGCAAACATTCCTGCTGAAGTCAGGTCTTTGGCTCAATGGAGACAGTTGTGGGCAGGTTTGCAGGCCATATCCTGAGTCCATAAGAGGTCTTTCCTCAGGGAGGTTGGTCCCCTGACCATGGACATTTATTTCCTTTCTTTGGATATTAGCAATAACTAGGGAGACTTTCCTGAAGACAGAAAAGGAGGGAAATGGCCAGTGCCATCTGATAGAGGCAGGACTTGCTTTGAGACACCTGTTAGAACCCAGCCAGGGACTCCTGGAAACAACTGGGACAATTTGAAAAGATCAGAGGTAGTATATTTGTGTGACATCTCCGTTTTCCACTTATTGGCTACCACTTTGTCCCATCCCTTCCATTGCTAATTGCTCAGGACCTGACTCATTATGTTAGAGCCGATGGCTCAGCCTCCATCAGGAGACACAAGCCAGCTCCAAATCCCCAGGTGCTCTCTAAACTGCTGGCCTCTTCTGCCCTTACCTACCAATGGAGCCTCCCATGCTTTATACAAAGAGGGCCAATGTTCTCTAACTGTAGTGTGTGTGGATCCTCTGGAAAACTTGTTGAAACCAGGGGTAATGTAATATATCTGAGACTAAGAATTCCCAAAATGGGGCTGATGCTGCCGGCCCCAGGTCCACACTTTGAGCAGCACATGTCTGAATTACCTGGGAATCTTTTTAAAGACTGTCTGCCCTAGCCTGCTTTTCATTCCTGTGATAAACACCATGACCAAAAGCAACTTGGAGAAGAAAGGGTTCATTTCATCTTACAGCTTACAGTCCAGACAGGGAAGTCAAGGCAGGAATTGAAGCAGGAATCTGGAGGCAAGAACTCATGCAGAGACCATGGAGGATTGCTGCTTACTGACTTGCTCATCATGGTTTGTTCAGCTTTCTTTCTTATACTACCCAGGACCACTTGTCCAGGGATAATACCACCCACAGGGGGATGGACCCTTCTACATCAATCATTAATCAAGAAAAAACAAAAGGAATACCTCACAGACTTGCCTACAGGCAATCAGATGGAGGCAGTCTCTCAGCTAAGAGTCCCTCTTCCAAATGTCAAGTTGACCAAAAAATAAATAAATAAATAAATAAATAAAGCCCTAACCAGCACATTGTGTATCTGATGGACTGCAATGCAGCTCAGTGGGAGCATGTGTGCTCAGCATGCACAGGCCATGGGCTGCATCCCTAACACCACACACAGACAGAAAGATTAACATTTGTGCCTGCCTTCTACCCTTGGTCTTCATCTTGACTGACTGTGTTAACAACAGCTTTGTTACCCCAGGTATGGTAGTGCATGTATCTAATCCCAGCATTCAGGAGGCAGAGGTAGGTGAATCTCTGCAAGCCCAAGGCTACAGGACAGCCAGGGCTACATAGAGAGACCCTGTGTCAAAAACAAAACAAAACCAAAGAACAGCCTTGCTTAAATGAACGTGCTGTATATGTGCCTGCATTAGCTATCTTAATTTCTGTTCTAACACCTGCCTACCTGTTGGTATGAGACTGTGTCTAGTGGCCCTAATAACACTGGAAGCATCCACTGTGCAGGCTGTCAAGCTTCCTTGCTGTTCTGTTTTATTTTTCATGGTTTTAATGCCCAGTAACATACACAGCTCTATCGTTATTCCAGAACGAATTTCCACTCAACACCATTGACATTACTACAGTGTTTCTCCTGGGTATTATCTTGGAGTACAATATAGGACCTCACACTGGGGTCATGGCTCCCAGATCAGAAAGCCCAAAATACTCTCTTAACTGTAACCTATTTAGTCTCTTCTAGCGAGGGGCCTTTTCCTAGTTACCAAAAATACTTGGTGCTTTATTCTTGTTTGTTAAAAGAGTCTTTCATATGCCATTCTCTTTTGGTCCTCCCAACATCCTACACAGCAGGCAGCCTCCATGTTGCTATGCCCCCTGCCTCAAGTAGACACCCGGATGTGGAAGATATAGTCAAGGGCGTAACTGACTGGCCTGTGTCCCAGCTGACGGTGGTGAGTGGTGGGAACAGGTGAGGAAGCATGGTACCTGTCCATCTCCACATCTGCCCTCCCTCTCACTCGTAGCCAGGCTAGTTGTTCATAGCTTGAGAGAAATACTTGCGAGAGTAAACTGAAAATGATAGAATTGGGTGTGTGGAGCAATGGTAGGAAGAGTTACTGCGCTAAGCCGGGGAGATGGTCCAGTGTGAAAAGCACCTGCTGTGCAAGCCGGGCAAGCTGACTCCAATCCCTGGAGCTCAGACACAAGGAGAGAGCCAAGTCCTCGTAGCTGTTCTCTAACCTGCACTCATGTGCCATGGCATGCCGGTGCACTCATATGCATATATCATGCATACACTAGTAATAGCGATAATGATAAATAAAGTTAGATGTTCACCTCGTTCACTGAGAAAAAAGGCAAAGGAGAATGGGCCTTTTCAGAATAACCCTTTTGTACCAAGAAGAGCTCCCACACAAACCCAGAGTTCATGTTCATCCCTGTAAGCACGACCCCAGACCTTAGAGAGTAATGATTTCTATCATCTTCAAAATTCTGCTGAGCCCCTATGCATGCCACGGACCTGTGTTGTGAGCACATAAAGGAGATGTGCAAGGCCCTCCCATATACCCTTGGCAGGAAGGGTAAGGTTATCTTTAAAACCAGTGGCACAACAGAGGAACTTTTTGTCCTGTTTGGTGGGTCAGAGACATCTCAGGTCTCCAAATCCTTGGATGTGTGACCAGGTTATCTCACAGTGGACTAGGAAGGAAAGACAGATGCGGCAGGCATTAGGGCCAGGGTACCCTGGGGTTGCCGGGAGTAGTTGGAATGAGTTTGCTTCTGTCTTTAGTGCAATATCAGCCCATGGAAAGCTGTTAGCAGAGGAAGGCCACACTCTAGCTCTCGCCCTCCCTCTCTCCTCCCCCGCCCATTCTCAGCACCAAATTTGCAGAAGTCTGAGCAAGATTGGCACTGAGGGAATGCCATGCTGCATCGCACAGAGATGGGTAGATTAAGGCTTAGGAAGGAACAGCTGCTTACCCGGGCTCTGCCCCTGATGAGTAGGAAACCCAAGCAGCTCACAGGTGTGCACAGTTCTGCCCCTGAAGGAGAAGGTGCCATCATGCCTGTGACCTGGGGAAAAGCAGGACTTAGGAGTTGGAAGAGGAAGGCAGGAGTCTTCTGGAAGCTGGGGGAAGAAAGTAGCTTCACAGGAACCTCTGGTCAGAGGTGTGAAGAGAAAGGTAGCGTGAGTCCACAGGATGAAGCAATGAAGTCATCAATGACCTTACTAAGAGCTGATTCAACTGAGTAGCGCCCCTCAAGGACTTTCCCTCCTGACTCCTTTCTACCCAAGAAATGTGTATGCAACCCCGGGTATATTGGTAGATGAAATTAGTATATAAATCATTTATTGATATCATAAGGAACTGTATTTCAAAACAATCCTTCAGTGGGCATATAATTTACCATTTATTTAAAAAGAAGCAAACTTGCATGCTAATGAGATGGATGTGCTTGTCTATCTGACACAATAGAATCCAGAGATCCGATGATTCGATATTTACATGCTAAAGAATGATGATGGGAAATATTGAAAGTTTTATTGTCTGCAAGGAAACACTATGTTTCTGGAAGAGCAGAAAACTTCAGAAGTATTACAACACGACACTGCAACTCACCGCATGCTATTGGCCTGATTCTAAGCTAAAGTGTTTCAGGCAGTGTTTGTTGATATTGAGAGGTGCGGCAAGGTGCACAGTGTAATGTGTGTGCATGGTGCGTTCAGAGGCAAGGCTGCAGTGATGATATAGGATCAACAGGTGTGAACACTGCCAGAGATACCTCATGATCGTTACACGTTTGATTTTCCTTTCCTTTTCTTTTTCTTTTTTTTTCCCCTCTTTCAAGACAAGTTTTCTCTGTGTAGCCCTGGCCATCCTGAACCAGGCTGACCTCAAACTCAGAGGTCCACTTGCCTTTGCTTCCTGAGTACTGGGATTAAAGGTGTGTGCCACCACCACACAGCCACATAGCTGATTTTCAATCTATTTCTGGTCATCACATGTTCAGAAACCTTTGCTGTTGCCACAATTTCAAGACCCCTGCATTCAGTTTAGAAGATCTGCAACAGAAGAGGGTTTCTCAGCATTGGTACTGCCATGCTTTGGACTGGATACTTTGTGGGTGGGCTTACCTGTGCATTGTGAGGTATTTAGCATCAGTCTGTCCTCCTACTGGATACCAAGAGCAGCTGCCAATCATGGCAACCAGAAATAACTTCAAAAATGTGCCCTAGGAGATAAAACCACTCCAACTGAGAACCAACATGGTAGAGGGGTTTGGACTGAGGCTGAGCCGTGGATGGGTTGTGGCGATATCAACCTGGACCACTTTTTCAGGAGGCCTCTGGCAGCCAGGCGCGGGTAGTGGGAGCCAGAGGAGGGGCCTAGGGCAGCTTCCATGATGGTGGTTTTGTTCTGTTTTCCTTCTAAAGAAGAGCACATCTGTTTATCCTATGGAAATAACTAGAACATAGAGAAAGTTAAGATGTGGGATGGTCATGGAGCAGCATCCCTTCAGGTAACTCCTAAGTGTCTCTAGTTGTGGACTTCAGGCTTCCCAGATGCCTGAATAAATGAGAAGTTCCTTATTTTAAAACAAGGGGCTGGAGGGCTAAAGGGCTGGCTCAGCAGTTAAGAGCACTGGCTTCTCTTGCAAGAAGAACCTGGTTTGGTTCCCAGCACCCCCATGATGGCTCATTGGTACCTATTAACTCCAATATAAGGTTCTGATGCCCTCTTCTGGCCTCCATGGACACTGTATGCACATGGATCACACACTTCCAGACAAAACACTCATAAATAAATAAATAAATAAATAAATAAATAAATAAATAAATAAATAAATAAATAAAATATATAAGTAAAATGATTAGGAACTAGAGGGGTAGCTCAGTGTTATAGCATATGATTAACATCCACAAGGCCCTGGATTTGATCCATGGCACCAAATGTAAGAGTGTGTATGTGCACATATGTGTGCACATGTGTATCTTAAGTTCCAAGTGGCCACAAAGCGTCAAACTGTAAGCATGAAGATCTTAGGGCTCTGCTAGGCAGGGGCACCCCTGTGGAACAGCTCATCTCCTGTGCCTAGGAAGCCAGCCACGGAGGTGAATAACACACATACAGCCCATCACACACAGAGATTAGACTCTGGGGAGCAGAGGACAAGACAGGCAATAATGGGAAGTAATAGCAAGTAGCAAGTGCAGGATGTGATAGAGACATCTTAGCCAGAAGCTGAGTGAGCACATGGTACCACTTAAGGTTTACTTCAGGGATCACTGTTAATTACACAGGCAAGGAGAAAAGGAAAGAAGGTTATTGCTGTAAGAAAGGGAGTACTGAAAAGAGCCGAGAGGGTAGTTATACCCTCCCATATGAGGATGGGAAGGGGAGTTTTGGCCAGTGGCCCGATCATGAAGATCTTAGAGAACCTCATTCTGACACTGTCCTGTGGCCACTGGGCATAGCCTTCAATCAGGGAATGGAGTGATCAGATCTCCTTCCTTAGGAAACCGTTAGATCTGGGCTGAGGAAGAGTGAAGCCACTAGCTCAACCAGGAGAGATGCTGGTGGGCTGCTTTCCCACAGTGGTGAGATCAAAAGAGAGATGGAAGGTGTTTGACCGGCTATTGTTTCCATTCGGGTGTTCATCCCCTCCAAAACTCAATATGTTAGAGGCATTTGGAGATGGTGCCTTTGGCAGTAATTAAGATTAGATGAGACCGTGAGAGTGGGGTTCCCATGAGAGTATAAGTGACCTCATAGGAAGAGAAAGACTAAAGTTGGCAGATTGCTCTGCGTGGCCACGTGATGCCCGCACATATGCCAGGATCCAGCAGGAAGGCCCTAACCATAGGCTGAGCAGATCCTGCTGATATGATACCACAGAACTGTGAGCTAAATACACATCTGTATAATTTACCCAGCCCAAGATCCAAGTCAGAACAACAGTAAACAAAGTGGTCATTACAGATGACGTTCAGGGAAGGGTTTCTGGGTCCTGTGTGGGTAGCTCCTGGGGATAGGATATAAGGCTATTTGGAGAGCGGTTTATCCAGAGAGGGTGGAGGTGAATTATTCCCTGGGTGAGCTGTCGAGTACAAGAAGAAATTGGAAGAGGTGAGGAACTCAGAAGTGTGACAGGAGGAGTCCTCAGCATATTGACAGAAGTTGAAGTCAGGCATGTTGCATGAAATCAAGGGTTGTGTGGCAATATCAGGATGGACAGATCTGTGTTAAAAAGTTATTAAGTGAGTAGATTATGTTTGCCATACTCTCTCAGGGACTAGGGAGTTAGTGTTGACCAAGCCCTGGTAGAAATGCCTCAGCCCCCATGGAGCCCATGGAGGAAGGAGAGGGAATTTAACACTTCACCCTGACCTCACTGTGCAGCTCCATTTGCTCAGGCTCCCATTGCTGTGAGTTAGATATGACTCAACTCTGTCCCCAAAAGGTTGGTCCATGTACTAGAAGCTCCATGTGGCCATGTTGGGTGGTGGTGGGATTTTCAAGAGCTGAAGCTTAGTGAAAGATGATTAGGTCATTAGGACTCAGGCTTAGGGACTTAAGTTCTCCTGGGACCTTAATCGGTCCCAAAGGACTGAGTTCTTTCAAAAAGAGCACTTCTGGTCTTTAAATTTCTCTAGCTTCCTGATTCTGCATGTGATCTTGTCCACATGCATTGTCCACCAATCCTATGGAATCATGTGACCTGTGCTTTCAGCCTCCAAAACTGTGAACGAAGTAAACTTCTTTTCATTAATAAAATACCCAACCTGTGGTATTTTATTATAGTAGCAGCATTAGAAATTGCTGTTAATTCTATCTTAAGAGGGAGGACCTTGCCTCTGCAGTCTTCCTTGGCTTCCTGCTTGCTCGGCAGCTAGTGGTTAAGAGCACTGGCTTCTTTCCACCTGACTGAAAATGTTGTATGAAAAGCCAGTAGCTAACACCAAGATGTTGCAAGGTAAAAAAAATTATTTACAGCCAGCCAAACTTGCAGTCTACCTTGGTAGGAGAATGAAGCAGTCCAGACTAAAAGCAAGGAAACCTCTGTAAACAGACATTTCCTGTCCTAACCGCCTGGTCCCAAATAACTGACTCAGAGGCTAAATATAAATTATAAATGATTGGTTGATAGCTCAAGCTTGTTACTACCTAAATCTTACATTTATTTTTTTATTATTTTTTGGATTTATTTATTTATTATGTATACAGTGTTCTGCCTGCATGTAAGCCTACAGGCCAGAAGAGGGCACCAGATCCCATTACAGATGGTTGTGAGCCTCCATTTGGTTGCTGGGAATTGAACTCAGGACCTCTGGAAGAACAGCCAATGCTCTTAACCACTGAGCCATCTCTCCAGCCCCTAACTCTTATATTTAAATTAGCCCATATTTCTATTTATGCTTTGCCACATGGCTCATGGCTTGTTACCTCATTTTCTGTACATCCTGCTTGCTCAGCAGCTAGCTAGTATCTCCCTGACTCTGCCCTCCTTCTTCCCATCATTCTCAGTTTGGCTTTTCTGCCTAACTTCTGCCCAGCTACTGGCCTGTCAGCTTTTTATTAACCGATGAGAGTAATAGATATTCATATTATAGAAAAGGATTGTTCCACAGCATTTCCCCCTTTTTGTCTAATTAAAAAGGAAGATTTTAACCTTAATATAGTAAAACTATATTCAACAAATCTCTTTATAGCAAGTGAGCAAGTGATTACAAAAGTGGGATTTTGCAGTCATTTTTATGATCATGGGAAAGGTACATTTATGTTAGACAGTTTATGGGCTTATGGTCAGACAGTTCCTGTAATATACTATGAAACAATGAAAACAATTTATGATGTGTGAATAACAAGATTATAGAGGAAGAAGAAGTTAAAAGAAAACCAAAAAAAAAAAGTTGACCTTTAGCTGAAGACATGATTAGAGAAAAGAAAAACACCATAAGGAACAATATAGAAATAAATCAAAGTCTAACATATGTGATGGTCCTCTGGTGCTGGGATGCAGACTGCTTCCTGGATCCAGACCTGAGGACCAGGGCTCTCCCAACTGTAAGCAGCTGATGAAAACTGTGACCCTCGTGTCCTGCTGGCAAGGAACAGTCATGAGCTCTGTGCTGCAGGACTGATCTTGGAGTCAAACCAGTGAAACCGACAAGGGTTTTGTCACCTCTCTGTGGAGAGACTGTGGCCTAAAATGATGGCATCCCTGCTCTGCATATATTTAAAGCAACTTCCTGTCATTTGGGATTTTCTTTGGAGGTTAGGAAGTTGAGTTTCATTTTATTTTTGCAGTCTTTCCATACCAACAACAAAGCGTGCATCAATTTAATTGTTTTTCTAACAGTCTTTCATTGATAACATCTTCAGACTGAAGAAAGACAAGGTACACTTTTAAATTTTGAAAGAAGGGGCTGGAGAGATGGATGGCTCAGCGGTTAAGAGCACTGACTGCTCTTCCAGAGGACCTGAGTTCACTTCCCAGCACCCACATGATGGCTCACATCTGTCAGTAACTCCAAGATCTGACACCCTCACACAGATGTACATGCAGACAAAACACCAGTGCACATAAAATAAAAATAAATAAATTTTTAAAAAAGACAGTAAGTCATTAAAAAATGTTTTTGAAAGAACATAGAAGGCCACTGCTGGCATCTGATGTCATAAAGGCACATAAGCAGGAACCCAGTGGTTTTTCAGTTCCTAGTTAATGTGAATCATTTAGTCATGGCCCATAAGGAAATCCTCTGAGTTGTGGAAACAGTTTTGCAACTCAAAGATATTTTCTAAACCAGGGTCACATGTATGAAAATAGCAGAGCTATTTAAGGTCACTTGAAAGCATACTAAGTGTTTAATTTTGGATAATTCACTTCATGTGAGAGTCTAGCTCTGAAGATTTCCCTTGCCACCCACCATATAAATATCCAGATATAGATAGGAAATTTCTTTTCTTGATTTAATGTGAATCTAGATCAGATACAATTAGTTAAATCTACCAGCAAAGTAGACTTTCAGTGCATTCAGGAGTCTTGGAGTTCTTGCCCCTTCACACACATAGTTTGACTTTGCATGCTTCCTGTTACCCAAAAATCAGCCTCAAGCTCTGTACAGTCAAATGAAGCATTTTGAGAAGGAAAGATCATATTCACTTAACATTTTTTGTAATACATTCTTGCAATTGCTCTGTTAGCAATTATTGTTAATTTCTTAGAGTACCTAATATATGCATTAAGCTATATAATAGAAAGATACGCAGAGGAGGGTGGTGTATGTCAAGTTCAGACCTATCTCGGTTTCTACTATGCTCTGGCAGTCTTGGAATATCCCTCCTGTGGATAAGGAGGGTGACTGTATTAGTAACTTGTCTCGCTGCTCTGACAAAATCACTCGAGGTTTCCCTTGACTTTGAGGTACAGTGCATCATGGCAGGGAATTATTTCATAGGAGCAGGAGTCTGGGGCAGCTGGTCACGTTGCATCTGCATCAGGAAGTAAAGAGAGACCGCTTGCTCAGGTCACTTTCTCCTTTTTATTTAGTCTAAGACCCCAGCCCAAGGAGTGATACCACCCACAGTTAAGGTGGATCTTCTATGGCAATCAGCCTTATTGCTAACCCCTCACAAACATAACCCGAGGCTAATCTGATCTGCATAACCCTTCAACAGGCATGCCCAGAGCTTGTGTCCTATGCGATATTAGAGCCTGGTAAATTGACAATTAATATTAACCATCACAGCTATATATACAGCACCCACTTCTGAGAACCAGTCTGGACAAGAGTAAGACATGCAAGGTTGATGG
Source organism: Peromyscus californicus insignis (assembly GCF_007827085.1). NCBI lineage: Eukaryota > Metazoa > Chordata > Mammalia > Rodentia > Cricetidae > Peromyscus > Peromyscus californicus. The sequence continues at coordinate 21,375,626 of NW_026294606.1, read as the reverse complement.
TATTGTTGTAGGAACCAGGAAGCAAGTCAAAAAAAAAAAAGAAAAGAAAAGAAAAAATGCTAAGAAAAGAATGCTTTCGCTATTCATGTTTCCCAGTGTGTAGCCCATATCTGTCAGGGGTATTGGAGTAATTTAGTCCAAAGCCAGGGAGGTTCCTCCTCAGGGGCCTCCACTCCATGAAGCTGGTTCCTGAACATACAAAAAAGAATTTCAGGATGAGCCAGGGTACAGCAAAGTCAGCATGCTTATTAAGTAGATATTAGAGACCGCACATGTTAGATTTAAGTGTGCATGCTCCTGTGAGTGTGTGTGCATGCATCTGTGTGTCTGTCTGTCTGTGTCTATGGAGAGAGAGAGAGAGAGAGAGAGAGAGAGAGAGAGAGAGAGAGAGAGAGTGTTTCCAAGGACCATATGTACAATCCTGAGGGTTTCCAAAAATAATAGAGTTTACAGCTAATCAAAAGATTAAGCACAGCTTAAAAATTAAGCATAAAAATATGAGCAGGTTTACTTATTTCTCTTAAGAATTTCCAATTTGTAACTGAAACTGTAAGGGGGGCTTTATGAGGTGCATTGTTCAGATTCAGGGGTAAAACAGGAAGACTGATAGCTTTAAACACAAAGATCACAAGCATTTGGGCCCTAAGTAACTACAATCCATCTATCATTTTTAACTTTCTTGTTTGAGGTAAGCCTTGAAAAATAAAATATTGTCTCTATAAGCAATCTTTTTATTATTTTTTTATTTATTTAGTGTGTGTATTTGATTAATTTGCTAGAATGACTTACTGAACTCAGAAACACCATACTTATATTGATCAGTGTGTAATGAAAAGAAAACATGGGATGTGGGTGAAAAGCTAGATGGAGAGATTGGTAGGGGAAAGGTTGGAAGGCTCCTCAGGACTTCAGCAACCTGGAAGCTCATCTGATCTCATTGTTGGTTTTCATGAGCTTCAACCCTCCAATCACATGGTCTTTCTAGTGGCCAGTCCCCTCCAGAGGCTACCCAGGGGGTCCCACACTAGCTCGTCTCATTAGCATAAAGTCAGATATGATCTGAGGTACTCATTTGGAATATCAAAGTTCCAGAGGATTTGGGTACTCCTTGATAGGAAGTCCCAGGGGTTCAGGTACTCCTTGATAGGAAATAAGATCAAAGACCATACCGCTTTCATAGTATGTTGCAGAGATGTTTTTTACAGAACAAAAGGAATAATCAATGTGAAAATGTTCTTACAAACTTTAAAACACTTTGGATTACAGTGTCCAACAGTTTCAAGGTGCTGCTGCTTTCACAGATAACAAGACTTGAATTTGAAATAGTTATACTTGGAGGCCCCACGGATTTTATATTTCACTTGTCACCCTAAATAACAATCAGAGTCACCCAATAATAGCGTTATTTATCTAGGAATAGTAGAACATTGCAGTGAAGACATGGGTACCATGAGAAGCTATGAGCATTCAAGGAAATCGAGACAGGGGAAAGATTTTTAAAGGCAAAGTGAGGATTGCTTACTACACTTTAAAATAAGAAGCTTTAGCTACTGCATGAGTAAACAGCAGGGCTGACTGGTCTAACACTAAATACACAGTCGGGCAGACATCCGTACAGATATCTGTGGCACCTTTGTATGAGGTTGTGATTTTTGCAGTCTCCATAGTATCTGGCTTGATTTATTTAATTGGTTGACTTGTTGCTAGGGCAAGATCCAAAGCAACTCCATCTTGATCCTGACAACTTTCTTGCATCCTGGGTCTCTCTTAGGACTCCAAGCTATAAACATCTCTCCAACGACAGACCTCAGTTTCAGAAGTTTGGGGAGTGACTATAGCCGTACGACTAGGAAAGCGTGCCTTTCTACCCACGATGTCCCAGTAGAAGACTCTGAGGAGCCTAGACTTCCTTCCACAATATTCCCCTCACACATACCTTATCATTCATTGCCTCGTGGGTGAAGCTGAATAACTTCAGGGTGGTTCAATGACTACCAAAAGCTTGGAAAGCAAAAATGTCCCTGTTCCCAATCAGGTCCACTCTGCGTGGTACACACACACACACACACACACACACACACACACACACACACACACCACCGGAAACTTTATGTAGGTGTCCAAGTATGTGGGGTTCTCCCCTTGTGAGCCATTCCCATTCTCTAGTCACTTCTGTCACTACCTGTCACCGCGTCTGTTCCTCCTTCTCCACACGGCACCACCAGAAGTTCCTGCCCCTGCTACGATGCCGCATTCTCTATGACTTAATTATGCACCCAGTAATAAGAGTCATTTCTGTGCCTGTTCATCTGGCATTCTATGTCTAATAAGGCTCTGGTGGAGATGGGTGGAGACAGGAAGAAGAGTAGCCATTGTTCTCGGCAGACAGACACCCTCTCTTGCATGTCCTCCAGGCCACAAGCCTCTGTGTTCTTGGTGTGCACAAAGGTAGCAAGAAGCAAGCGCTAGCCTGGAGGCAGAGAGAGAAAGGCAAGAGGCCACAAGGAAAGAAAGGGACTTCTGTGAAGAGGAAAGGCCCAGCTAAGTTTCTGTCTCCTGGCCTGGGGGCACTGGAGGAGCAGGCCTGGGGAGGGGCCTGCCGAGGGAGGGAGGGCAGCTTTGCGTGACCTGACGCAGGGTGCCCTTCCTGGGCTTGAAATTGAGGAACCGAGGAGGCACTGGTGGCGAGTCAGTGTCTTGGGGCACAGGATGGACAGAGGACTCCAGCTGCTGACTCTGCCTGATGTATCTGTTGGGGCCGTGGAGATCACCGACCCCAGAAGGATATGACATGGTCCAAAAAATTTTCCTGGATTTTTTTCGTAGGCGGCTGAGCCAGAGACCCACGGCAGAGGAACTGGAGCAGAGGAACATTCTGAAGCGTAAGTTGACTAAGCCCAGGGTGACCAGACACTCAGGGCAGCCTTCCTGGTAGCTGCATAGTGGCTTACCAGGTCTCTCCCGGGGGCCCAGGGAATCGCTAGAAACCTCTCCTGCAGGAGCCTCCAGAGAAACCAAGGAGGCTTCTTCTACAAAGTTGGGGGCTGCCTCTATCACTGACCTTCTGGTTATGGGTTAGGAACTCCCAGGCTGAAGCCAGAGCCCACCCTGAGCTAAGAGAGGAGCTGGAAAGCAAACAGGTTTTTCAGAACCAGAAAAAGATGACTTTAAGGAGAACCAGTGTCACGCTTACACCCAAACTGGCTTTAAACCGGTGACTTGGGCTTTACTGGCTAGTGTAAGGGAAATTTGACTGTGAGGGCTGGAAATCAACTGGCTCCTGTTGAGGGAACTCAGCCCCCTGAGCCGCAGCTTTACCATGGGAGAAAGCACCGCCAAGTGAACATTCATCCTGTCCTCCTGAGACTGGCCCAGCCAGCAGCATGCTTGCCTGACGCTCTCATTCACGGAAAGCTGGCTGTGAACAGGGAAAAAATGGGCCCCTTGTTCAGCTCAGGACACAGAATGTATGTGGATTTGTCCAGAGAGTCCACTTGGTACTAAAACAAAGAATGCAAAAGAATGAAAGAAAGCGGCATTCCACAGACCCCAACATGCCTCAGTTTAGCAGAAGATATTCAATAATTCTTAATAAATCAGTCCCACACCCACCAGACCCCTGCTGCCATCCTTACCCAGTTTCCTCAACCCAACCAACAAATATGTTTACTTTAATATGTGATTCTTTTTCCCTATCTCCCAAAAGCCCTTCTAATTTCTTTCCAGAAAAAAAAAATAGATATTAGGAAGTATCTTACAGATATGTGTGCACACACACGTCACGTGAGACTTTGCTCTAGGTGACTGGGTATTTCCACTTAAATAATTTTGTTTCTGATTGCACTTTTCTATCCCTCCTTCCAATGGTCTTGTGGCCTAGCCAGTATTGAGTGATTTGCTGAGAGAGGATGTTGCATTTGCCTGGGAAGGTTGTTTCCAGGCTCTGGAGTACCTATGGGTGCCCATCTGCTTGCCTGTCTCAGAGTCCTACATCCTTTCTCCAAGGCAACCATTACCTTCCCAAGCTCAGAGCAGGCTGTTCTCAGGTCCAGTTTTTCTGGGTCTAGAGTAAGCCTTATGAACTCAAGCTGTCAGACTCAGTGGCAAACACTTACACACACTGAACCATCTCGCCAGCCCTAATTTTTTTTTTTTAACCAGTGAGTGGCCTTCAAAGTTTCTAAGTTTGCCAGAATATGGTGGCACTTACCTGTAATCCCAGCACTCGAAGGCTGTGCCTAAAACTGGCAAACTGTGAGTTCTAGTCAGCCTAGGCTCCACAGCAAGACCCTGTCTCAAAAGTCTCTAAATGTATTCTGCTCTACACTAGATGGCAGAGAACCGTCAGAGATCGCTACATTTGGGGAAGTCTTGGCCCTTAGGATGTTTCCTTTTTGCCTCATACAGACATCTGGTCCATTATAACATTATAAAGTGTCCATTGTTGATGAGAACTGAAAAATGGAGGAGGGAACTCCTGATTCCTCAAATCCGAAATCAGATAAAAACTTCCTCCACTCCTCCACTGCAGCTGCCCTGAGCTCTGAAACCCCAGCACCAAGAGGCTGCATACTGCTGGCCCTTGCTTAGGTTTCTGTAAATACATTTCCCTCAGCGGCAGCGAGGCTCAGAGGGAGAGGATCCCCTGGCTCACATCTGGCTCCCCACCTCTGGGGAGATCCAGATCCCAGAACATCAAAGCCAGATGACCCGCACTGGTTTTTTGGTTTGTTTGTTTGTTTGTTTGTTTGTAGTTCTCTGTTTTACTGTTGCTTCCTTGAGTCTAACCAGCCCAGGGAGACTATAGGGAAACCTGTGTAATTCTTCCTGCTTTATGAAATTCCTTCTGCCTTTTCCTAGTAAAATGGCTACAAAGTCAGGCTCTGCTTAGCCAAATTCAAACAGGTTGGGCAGCTCTTGATCTCTAAACCTTTCAGAGTTGTGCCTCCTTTCCCCACGCGTTGGTCCTTTGTCTTTCTAAATTTGTTTTCTGTGTTTATTATTTAATCTAATTTTTTATTGGTCTTGTTCTTATTGAGGGGATGGGTGTCTTTCTCTTCTAGTTTTGATTTTGTTTGTTTGTTTGTCTCCTATAGCCCAGGGCTGGTCTTAAACTTAATATATATCCAAGGATGACTTTGAACCCCTGAATCCCTCTCCTCCTCCATCTCCTAGGTGCTGGGATTGTGTGTGTCACCACACCCCGTACCTACTTATTATATAAGAAATGTCACCAGGCAGTGGTGGTGCACACCTTTAATCCCAGCACTTGGGAGGCAGAGGTAGGTGCATCTCAGTGAGTTCGAGGCCAGCCTGGTCTACAGAGTGAGTTCCAAGACAGCCAGGAACTATTACACAGAGAGACCCTGTCTCAAAAAATCAAAAAAAAAAAAAAAAAAAAGAAAGAAAGAAAGAAAGAAAGAAAAAAAGAAAGAAAGAAATGTCAAGGGGTATTTGAAAACATCCCCAAATAATCAGTTCTAAAACTTATCTTCTGGGCTTTAAACTGGGAGAGAAGCTGGGAGATGTGGGGTGCCAGAGGCTGGGCTTGGTCTGCACCCCCACCCTGCCCAGCCTTGTAAGCAAGCCCTCACTTTGTTCAGTAGCCAATGAGGCCCTGTGTGCATCTGAGCACATAATGAACTCTGGGGAGTGGGCACCATGACGATGACATCACCGGACTGTAGTGGCCTCTTTTCTCAGTTGCCTAGTGGGATTGCCTTGGCATCATCTGCCTGAGAATTCATGACACTGGGTTTGTAAATGGCTTTGAGAGAATGATATGGACACCATAGGTGGTAGTTTATGATCCGCACCTCTGAGGGCCTAAGAACCTACTTAAGAGATGAAGTCCCCTGGGCTGTGCCATCTCTGGTACAGAACACCCACCCTCATGGCTCAGAAGGGACCTGTAGATCAGGAGTGAGGTCAGGCCCAGTAATGAGAAGGAGGACCAGCCTCAAGCAAGTTGTGACAGCAGGAAAAAGCAGAGGTCTGAACTGTCTGAGTGGTGAGCTATGTCAGGTGTGGTTGGTGGCTTCATTCCCTGGGACTTTTGTGACTTCATTTGGAAATCCGGAGTGGTAGCCTACACGGTTTCTAAGTTTCAACGTGGTGCCCTCAAGCTACATGGAGGACAGACTGCAAGACTACCTTCCTTCTATCCTTCCTCCCCGCTGCAAGTATAGGTAGCTGCCTGGGGTCTGCCTCCAGACTGAGTCTGGATAGATGGATTTATCCTAAGATGTTAATGGCTGGCTAGTTTCCTAGACTTTATCACAGAGTAATTTACATTTTTTTGAAAATGTCAGTCTTTGGGTTTCCCTTCTTCTGGGTCTTGCTATCTGCTTCCCAATTTATCTGTGATAGGTTAACTCATGCTAAGAAAATAATGGCTATTATAGGTTTTTAGCTAAGAGAAATGTATGTTTTTTAAGGCAACTCTGGGAAGGAAAAGGGGTCATTAAATCCAAAGGAAGAGGCATTCACGGTAGGTACTGGCACTGTGAGGGCTCTCCTGGCCCATTCCACGGGAGGAATGGGTATTTCTTGAGCTGGTCCACACAAGGTCCTGATGCCCACAGGCAGACAGGGACACAAAATCACACTCTGGGGGTGTCACTCAAGGCCCTTAGTCCTGCTCTGAATTGCCACCATTTGTTGCCAGAAAAGGTTGTCGCCACCTTTGGTCACAGCTGGCTATAACTGTCTTTGCTGACTTCTAGGGTGGCAAGAAGGGAACACAGGACAATTAATTGCATACTCCCCACCTCAATTTCCATGCACTGGGATTTCTTTCTTTGAAAGACCTACCCTATACCGAGACCTTTAGCACCACAACCAAATTATAACCATGGACCATAATAACACAATAATAAAGTTGCAGAAACATGACTTGACAACCATGATTGCAAAATGAGAATGCAGGTATCCCCTGCAAGCTTAATAGACACTGTGCCCAAATCAACCCATAGTTTACTTTTGCTGGTGCTCTCCTAACCCCGAGGCCAAGGAGATATCTCACGCTTTCTGTGGCACTAGTTGGCATTCCTGGTATTTTTCAAATCAGATGGTACCATGTTGATAAATGTGCTTCCACAGAGAACAAGGAATCTTTCCAAGGCCCAGGAGGTAAATGATGGTCTGCTTATGGTCATTCTGTTAGTTCAGACAGCGAAAAGGCTCAAGTTCCCTGCCCTTGTTCCTACTCCTTTTCCCAGACCCTTACCATGGCTCTTTAACAGACAAGTCAGTTGTCTGTATATTAATCTGAGATTGTTTAGTCTCTGAAGTGTGTTCCTTAAGATACTGTTTCCAAATCCAAATGCAAGCACGTATATTCCATACTCTGACCTCACATGGGTTCTGTGGACTTCTTGGAAGATTTAAAGAATTAGTGGAATCAGGGCTTGTGCCAGGTGAGAGCTCTGAAGTCAGTACGAGCAGCCTTTCAGGTTGCTGTTGACTCTGCCCTGTGTCATTCCTGCAGCAGGTGGAGGCTTGTCTTCTCTCCTGCCCTACAGGGTTTGGGTCACTAGGGCCACACAATGAGCCCTTTCAGCCTCTGAGAGGCTCTAAGAGGCATGAGGTTTACACCTTTCTTAAGGAAGGCATCCTGATTCTCCCCAAATGCTTGTCACTGCCAGGAGTGTCCCCATACTTCTCCCACACACCTCCTTGGCTTATAGTCACATTGCTTACCCCAGCTTCCCTGCCTGGGCCCCAAACCCAGACACAAAGAGAACAACAATACAAAAAAAAAAAAAAGTCCACCAATTTGAAAGGATGCAGGAAGATGAAGACAAGTCCCTTCAGGTGTAAGGATAGCCAGGGAATGGGACCTAAGTGCTTAGACTAGAGCCTGCAAAAGCTCTGAGGGTATACTGAGCGTGGGTGATGCTATGCTCTGTAATCAAGAGCATCTTCCATATATTTTCAGCTCGGAATGAACAGGAAGAGCAGGAGGAGAAGCGTGAAATCAAGAGGAGGCTGACTCGAAAGGTAAGACAGTTCCCCATGTCCAGAGCTGCTCACAGACCTTGGCTTCTTGTAGCCTTGAGGGCTTTGAAGCCTCTTCACCCAGACTGCTCAGACTCTCTAACACCTTTCTTGAGGATAATGGTCAACTAACTCAGCTGGAGCTCCAGTTCCAAGGGAGCCAACATCCTCTTCAGGCATCCGTGGGCACCAGGAATACACATGATATATCCGCAGACAAAACACCCATGCACATAAAAGTAAATGAGTTTTTAAAAATTAAGTTAAAAAATAGATTATGTGTATTTTAACCCCCCACACCATTGGAAACTCATACAAATTAGTAGTTCAACCAAATGAAAAAATTGCCAGGAGGCTGGGCATGGTGGCACACACCTTTGATCCCAGCACTATGGAGGAAGAGGCAGGCAGGTTTCTGTGAATTCAAGGCCAGCCTGGTCTACATAGTGAATTCCAGGTCAGCCAAAGCTACATAGTGAGGCCCTGTCTCAAAAAAAGAAATTTAGTAGTTCAAGATGGACAAGATGACTCACGCCATGTAATCTGAGCATTCAAAAGGTTGAGATAGCCTCAAGTTCAAGGCCAGCCTGAGCTACACATAATGAGCTGTGGGCCATTTTGTCTCAAAAACAAAAAGCAAAAAATGTTAAAAAAAAAAAAAATGGTAGCTTAAAAAACATATTGTATTTTGCTATGATCATAGGACATCATGAACTTTGTTTCCCCTTTACTACCTGTTGAAATTTGACTGTCTTTTGCTAAATTCAGTTGGAATTATCGGATCAGGAAGATACCAAAAAAGTCGTGATCCGTTTAGTGAATATGTTTGAAAAGCATTTAAAACTTATACAGCTGGGTTTTTGCTACATTTTTAACCCATCAAATAGAGGGTATTGCCTTGCTGTATAGACCCACAGATCTTCTGAAACATGAGTGGCCTCTTGAAAAGAAAAAAATAAGCTTGGAACTATTCTTGGGTCCTGTTGAAAGTTTAATTAATTGATGGCACACCGGATATAACACTACCTCTGTCTGCCTAAAGTGTTTTCAATCAGCCCCCTGCAGTGGCCATCTTGAGAAAAGGATACTCAGTCTTAAGGATGGTGAAGAGACCCATTAAAATTAATTCTAAAGATGTTCATTAATGACTTTTTCTCCCTGAAAACATTATGTAAAGGATGAGATTCAGGGTCCTGAGAGGCCATGCCACTTATTCAGGAAGTAATTTGTACTTCTCAACACTCTCCCTTCCCAAAACCATCCCAAACACTGGTGGCAAGCCAAATGCCAAACTAATTGAAGGAAGTAAGATAAACAAGAGCCTGGGTGATGGGGTGTCTGGCTGGCATCACGGGGGAGGGGGCCAAAAATAGGAACTGAATGACCTGGCTTTGGCCAGTTGTTCTAACTCTAGTCTTTGGCATAAACTGTTAGTCCAACATTCAAGTAAGAAAAACCAGTTCCACAATTTTGAGCCAAATTTGAAGTAAACTTTAATTAAATACTAACTCTGATCGGGTCCACTCTGGGATCCCAGGTAGTGGCCCTGATTCATACTTTGCAAGGGCTTAAAAAGACCAAACCCAAGCCGGGCGGTGGTGGCGCACGCCTTTAATCCCAGCACTTGGGAGGCAGAGCCAGGCGGATCTCTGTGAGTTCGAGGCCAGCCTGGACTACCAAGTGAGTTCCAGGAAAGGCGCAAAGCTACACAGAGAAACCCTGTCTCGAAAAACCAAAAAAAAAAAAAAAAAAAAAGACCAAACCCACAACTCATTGCATTTCCCATCAGGTCCCATCAGGGGCAAGCATACATCCAGGCACATTGCCTGCCTGTATACCTCCTGCCCACATGTGATCAAGCATATGCAGTGCAGATGGGTCAAACAAACTTCTTTAGGGGAGTAAAAAACCTGTGGCTTGGTATTTCCCAGCATTCCAGGAAGTTAATTTGTCCTTGGCCGAGAGGGACTTAGAGGCTAACTTTGGCTCGTTCACATGGTGGTGTGTGCCTGCTATCATCCCAGCACTCTGCAAGTCTGAGACAAGGGTATTGCTGTGAATTTGAGGCCATCCTGGGAACAATATCAAGTTCCAGACCAACCTGGGCTACATAGTGAGATCCTGCTTAAAGAAAAAAAAAAAAAAAAAAAAAACAGAAAAAAGAAGGGAGGATTTGTTTATCTATCTCTCAATTCTTATCTCTTATCAAAAGATTGTGTGTTCTTGCAAACAGAACTTTGACTCTATTTGCATAATGCGTTAGCAGAGAGTAGGCAAGAGTTTTGCTTCCTACACTTCTGTCCCTTAGGATGCTGACACTTCCAACCTTACCTACAAACAGCCCCTAGATTTTGCAGTTAACATCATTGTCCCCTCCCGCACCCCCTGGTCTCTCCCCACCCCCACCCACACCCTCTCACTCCCCACCCACCTACCACCACCAGGGAAATGGCCCTGTGATTCCAGCATTTCCAGTTTCCTGAGGCTGCCAAGGAGAGTTAAAAATCGTGACCTTGAGGGCAGGAATGAGTGTTTCAGAAGGAGTCAGAGGGAAATGTGGAAACCGGAAATTTACTATTTCCCTGGGTCTGCAGAGCCCTGGCGCCCACCTATAGGTGGGCACCACACAGCCTGCCCTGGCTCTGGGTCAATTCTTTTCCCTTGAGCCTCTATCATACCAAAACCAGATGCCAGGGCTGGTGACTGCTTAGAACCTCAGGCCTGATTTCCTTAATAAAATTATATTGAATTTTAATGGACTAGTGAAAAATAAAAAATAGAACCCAGGGGCTGGTGTTGATACCAACAGACCAAGTCATTTTTTTAAACTAAATTGAAAACATAAAAATTATATGCTAGAAATAAATGCCTGTCTTCCCTCTCCAAAAAAAAAAAAAAAGATTAAGAGCTGGAGTTGTAGCACAGTGACATGACAGCGCTCTCTTCCCATGTGCAAGGCCCTGGGGTCCATCCCCACCACCACAGACCCCAAGAAAGGGCAGCTGCCTAACTGAAAGCATGCATATATACATGATGGGGACAAGGGAAGGGGTAAATTTGGGGTTTGGGTTGTATTTCAGTGGAATTTGGATCTCAATTGACTCATTTTTCAAATTTTTGGTTGCACATGATACTGCTGGCACAGATTGATATGACTGTTGCTTCTTTTCTGTTGTCCCAATCCGTCTTCCTCAGAAAACTAGACTTTATCCACAAAGATTGTCTCCTCAGCATCTAGAAAGGGCTTCGGGCTTCGGGTATCAAGGGCTAGGTGCACATCTTCTAAGATGAGTTCTGGAAGATTCTGGCTAGTATCAGGGTCCACATTCCACCTAAGACCCCCAAGACAGCAGTCTGTACTGTCCTTACTTGTCCCCTCCCAGAACATGAGCACAATACTATGCCAACGTGATTTAGACTGAGAGCATCACAGGATTGGGGGCATAAAAAGCAGCTCCTGTCCTTGAGCACTTCCATCATCCCTGTCCTTGAGTACTCCCATCATCCCTGTCCTTGAGTACTCCCATCATCCTTGTCCTTGAGCACTTCCATCATCCCTGTCCTTGAGTTCTTCCATCATCCCTGTCCTTGAGTACTCCCATCATCCCTGTCCTTGAGTACTCCCATCATCCCTGTCCTTGAGCACTTCCATCATCCCTGTCCTTGAGCACTTCCATCATCCCTGTCCTTGAGTACTTCCGTCATCCTTGTCCTTGAGTACTTCCTTCATCCTTGTCCTTGAGCACTTCCATCATCCCTGTCCTTGAGCACTTCCATCATCCCTGTCCTTGAGCACTTCCAGCATCCCTGTCCTTGAGCACTTCCATCGTCCCTGTCCTTGAGCACTTCCATCATCCCTGTCCTTGAGCACTTCCATCATCCCTGTCCTTGAGTACTCCCATCATCCCTGTCCTTGAGTACTTCCATCATCCCTGTCCTTGAGTACTCCCATCATCCCTGTCCTTGAGTACTTCCAGCATCCCTGTCCCTGTCCTTGAGTACATCCATCATCCCTGTCCTTGAGCACTTCCATCATCCCTGTCCTTGAGTTCTTCCATCATCCCTGTCCTTGAACACTTCCATCATCCCTGTCCTTGAGTACTCCCATCATCCCTGTCCTTGAGCACTTCCATCGTCCCTGTCCTTGAGTACTTCCATCATCCCTGTCCTTGAGCACTTCCATCATCCCTGTCCTTGAGTACTTCCTTCATCCTTGTCCTTGAGCACTTCCATCATCCCTGTCCTTGAGCACTTCCATCATCCCTGTCCTTGAGCACTTCCATCATCCCTGTCCTTGAGTACTTCCATCATCCCTGTCCTTGAGCACTTCCATCATCCCTGTCCTTGAGTACTTCCATCATCCCTGTCCTTGAGCACTTCCATCATCCCTGTCCTTGAGTACTTCCTTCATCCTTGTCCTTGAGTACTTCCATCATCCCTGCCCTTGAGCACTTCCATCATCCCTGTCCTTGAGTACTTCCTTCATCCCTGTCCTTGAGCACTTCCATCATCCCTGTCCTTGAGCACTTCCATCATCCCTGTCCTTGAGCACTTCCATCATCCCTGTCCTTGAGCACTTCCATCATCCCTGTCCTTGAGCACTTCCATCATCCCTGTCCTTGAGTACTTCCTTCATCCCTGTCCTTGAGCACTTCCATCATCCCTGTCCTTGAGCACTTCCTTCATCCTTGTCCTTGAGCACTTCCATCGTCCCTGTCCTTGAGTACTTCCTTCATCCTTGTCCTTGAGTACTTCCATCATCCCTGCCCTTGAGCACTTCCATCATCCCTGTCCTTGAGTACTTCCTTCATCCCTGTCCTTGAGCACTTCCATCATCCCTGTCCTTGAGCACTTCCATCATCCCTGTCCTTGAGCACTTCCATCATCCCTGTCCTTGAGCACTTCCATCATCCCTGTCCTTGAGCACTTCCATCATCCCTGTCCTTGAGTACTTCCATCATCCCTGTTCTTGAGCACTTCCATCATCCCTGTCCTTGAGCACTCCCATCATCCCTGTCCTTGAGTACTCCCATCATCCCTGTCCTTGAGTACTCCCATCATCCCTGTCCTTGAGTACTTCCATCATCCCTGTCCTTGAGTACTTCCAGCATTAAGTCTTCTCTCCAGATTCTGCTGTTAGATGGGCATTGGTAAACTCTAGATTATGATTTTTTTGTTTATTCATTTACTTTTTTGAAACTGGGGAGGGGGCAGATAGACTCATGCTAGAGTAGCCCAAACTAGCCATGAATTCACCATGTAGCCCAGGCTGGCTTTGAACTCTAGATACTTTTGCCTTAACCTCCTGAGTCCTGAGATTGAAAATGTGAAACACTACACCTAGGTAGCCCAGAGTGTGGTTTCCAGGAAAATAAATTCAGAAATCATGGCTTAAGAACCCTTGGATGTAGCAAACATCAAAAATTTGCACTGCTTATCTAACATCCTGAGGTAATCAAATTGAGGACCACAAACAGGAGACTTTGATAAGTATCTGTTTCGCTGGTGTGAATGTGGCAAAAAAAATTAAATGTTTTTTTTTTTTAACTTCAGTATAAATTCTGTCAGCTCTCATATTTCACAAAGAACATCTTGATGCCAAAATGACCACCTTTTTAATTTCCAGCAACCTCGGCCACATAGCTTGGGAAACTATACTTTCTCATGACAAGCCACATGGATGACAAAGTGTTTAGCCCTCTGAAAACCGCTGGTACCTCAGGACAGACTAAAATCATTGGTGGTCTAGGCATGGGCCAGTTCCATAATCATTAGGCTTCTGATCCCTGGAGCTTCCTCCTTTAGCCAAGAGGGGACCAAATGCCTAGTCAGTCCCACCCAGGCTCTCACCACCAGGAACCTCTCTTTAATGGCAGCAGGCTGTCATCTCACTGTGCCATGGTAGCAGCACATTGGAACATTCCAGCTCCAGCCAAGGGCATCAGGCAGATAACTGCATGGCAGGCAGAACAGCCAGAGTCATTTGGATTTGCTGTTTGTTTTATAGACCAGAGCCGTAAGACTTTATCTGACTGCCTCTTCTATTAATAGCAGTCAACAGTCTAGGGCTGGGAGAAAAAACTGTTTTTAAGTAACCCTGGTTGAACATGAGCTGACAGCATTGTAAAGGGAACGGTTGTGTTGCTCCAGAAGAAATAAGCTTGTGACAGGGAAAGATAATGGAAATGTCAGCTTTCTGTTGTTAAGGGACAGAGGAAGGGTGCTCAGGGGAATACCAGGAGATGGCTAAATAAACATGATTTTTATCCCTCCCTCCTTGCAAAGTCTGTTCTCCGTGGCATAGATGTGGCTTGCTCAGCTCTGCATTGGCTCACTAACCTTAAAATTGACCTTCTGAAAGAAACCCTAAAAACTCCTAAATCAACCTATCCCACCCCCTCACAGCCTGGAGGCTGCATACCATTTGCAAGTGCTCTTCTGTATGCCTAAAACACACAGGCATATATGTATCTGTAGACACACACGGGTATGTGTATATATGTAATGTGTATGTGCACACACGCATATAATGTGTTACAGACCCATTCTGCAAACAGCGCTAATTTTAAGACAGAGATGTGGACTCACCAATCCAAGTTTAGATGGAATCATTGCTTAAGGTGTTTGCCTCCCACCAGGTGAAGGACAGACGGAGAAAATCCACAGTGGACACACTCACAGCTACACAGACAATCAGGCTTCCTATCAGACCAAGAAAGCAGTGTGATAAAAGACAGGCTGCTGTCATCTGTATAAGCCCGAGAGGTTGAAAGGGACAGTAAAGCTCGCAGAATCCCGGAGTTAAGCACTCTGGGTTCTGCTCCCTGCTCCAGCTTGCTGTATAACATATCAGTTAGCTTCCCGGACTCATTTTCCACACCTACAAGTTCACAAATGAAACCGTGGTCTAAAGGCCTCTGTTGACGGGTCCCCACCTTTCTCCCTCCTTGCAGCTCAGTCAAAGGCCCACAGTGGAAGAACTTCGAGAAAGGAAGATCCTCATCCGCTTCAGTGACTACGTGGAGGTGGCAGATGCCCAGGACTATGACCGCAGAGCGGACAAGCCATGGACCCGACTCACAGCTGCTGACAAAGTAAGCGGAGGTGGTAGAGAAAGGGGAAGCGGGTGCACGTTGTACGTAAGGAGAGCAGAGCCCTGCCTCGGCCCCATGCTAAAAGTGCTGCTCACAGGAGTGCTCCGAGTGACCTGTGGGAAACCACTCGATGGGGTCTTCACTTGGAAAAGGCACAGAGCAGGCAAGATACTGTGCCTGCTTCCCAGAAGGAGGAAGGACAGAATCCTGGTCCATTTGTTGGTGCTGTAACAGAACACTTGAGGCTTCATAATTTTATATAGAAAGATTATTTAAAGGCTAAAGATTCTAGAATCCAGAAAGCCCAAGGTCAGGCAGCCTCATCTGGGGAGAACCTCTTGCTGCTCCATAATGGGACATAAGTCAGGGAGATAGACACATGCCCGAGAGAAAATGTAGGAAGTAGTCTTCCTTTGTAACAGCCGGCTCCTGTTTAACTGATCCCATCCCTGATAAAGGCATTGGTCCCTCTTAACAACCAGATTGTCTTTGAAAGGTCCCCACTCCTCAGTACAGTGACATAGAGAAATAGAGTTCTGACACAAGATCATTCAGTTCTTTTCCATAGCATGTCGGGGGACTGTGCCCAGAAAGACAGAGTAACACTGGACGAGGCACAGAGTCATTCTTAACATGAGCCTCCAGACTTATCATTGGCTCTCTGTGTCAAGACACCTTCCCAGGCGCCCAGCAGGAGAACTGCAGAAGGGAGGTGAAGCCAAAATGTGTGCCATCTGTAACCCCACGGGGAGCATGGGGTACAGAGACCTCACAAAATATGGAGAGCTCCATTAGAACCTCACAGTGTCCCCAAAGAAGGAAAATCCTGGAAGGTTTTAAAGGACACCCAGGTGACTTTTTTTGTGTAGTTGTGTGGAAGAAGAAGAATATTTTTAGGTAGGATGAATGGGGAGGCCTTCCCACTTCTTCAGCGTGCTGACCTGCTGCTCCTCTTCCAGGCCGCCATTCGAAAGGAACTTAATGAGTTCAAAAGCACCGAAATGGAAGTCCACGAGTTGAGTAGACACTTGACAAGGTTGGTATTGGTGGGGGCCGCTTTGAATGTCCCCACCACCACAGGGCCATGTTTATTTTCCCTTTTTTTGCTGTTACTTTCTTTCATTGGAGACCCAGCTGGCCTGGTTCTCACTATATAGTCCAGACTGGCCAGGAACTTACAGAAATCCTCCTGTCTCAGGCTCCTGGGTGCTGGCGTTGCAGATGTGTACCATCATGCCCAGCTCTGTTGATATTTACTTTCAAATAAATACCCATTTGCCCTAGATTACCAAGTGGTCTTGTGGGTAAGATGTGAAAAGAAAAGACAGAGGTCAACGTCAAGGTCTACCTTTAAGTTGATAAAAAGAGGGCCATGAGGCCCTGTGTGATGGCACACACCATTAGTCCCGGCACTAGGGAGGCAGAGGTAGATGGATCTCTGCTGAGTTCAAGGCCAGCCTGGTCTACATAGGGAGTTGCAGGCTAGCTTGGGCTCCATAGTTAGACTCTGTCTCAAAACAAGAACAAAAACAACAACAAAAGGTTGGAAGAACAAAACCTCAGGCAAAGGATGTGAAAATGTTTAAGGCCCAGGCAAAAAGTCACCCTCTGTGCTTTAATTTGCTTGGATGAAAAGTCTTGCTATGTGTTGGATGACCCCTAAGTGAGTTTTTATAAAAAACTGAAGCTGGGGATATAAGGGTGTTGCCAACACACAGTCAGCAGAGGCCAGAACTGGGTAGAATACCAAAATACCACATGGGACCATTAAAGAGTGTTCTGTTATCCTGTGTTCTTCTACCAAGCAATCCTGTCTCATGTCGCTTGGTAAAAATGAGACACGGAAAGAATTTGCTATGGGGGCGTGTGTGTGCCTGGCTGGTTAGTAACTAAACCACTGGCTTAATCTTTATAATCATTCTCCTTTGGAGCATGTGGAGAAGCAGGACTTACCAATGTACCTCCTGCCTGACTCAGACACACAGTCAGGACCTCCATCTTACTGCCATGCAGGAATCCTAGTGCAGCCAAATCCAGTTTGGGCCTCCAATGCTTCCAAATTAAACTTTCTCTGGTCCCTAGATGAAATCTGTAGAGCTCAAATACTCGGGGTGCCCCTCTGTGTTTGTGTCATGGGTGGGAGGTCACACTGGAATATCACTGTCCCAACCAGGGTATCTGAGGATGGAAAGATGCAGTTGTGGGATGGGGCCCCTGACATCCCCTCGGCCTTGACGAACTTTCTTGTTTCCCAGGTTTCATCGACCATAACAGTGGGATTACTCTTGAGTGCTCTGCTGTCTTCAAAACATAAATTTATAAGAACCATAAGTGCTGGCATTTGTCCACTTCCCCATTACGATGTAAATCTGAACTGCCTTTTTTAAAAAAAGAAAAAAAAAGAGTAAAGAAAGAGAAGAAAACAGAAGAAGAAGCAAAGAAAGGAAACACAATCAGGATTCTATGTGCAGGAACACCATGGTGACCACTCCTCAGTCAGAGTTGCTGGCACCACTTCTGCTATGGAAAAGTGGTCCTGCCCCCAGCAGGGCCCTACCTGAACACTGTCCAGGGACTGCCTCATCCCCCTCATCCAGCCAGCAGGCACCACACTGGTTCAGTCTTCAGTGAACCCCTTCCTCACAAGGGACTGTCGCCTGAGTCCAAAGAAGCCAAGGGCGGTGGGTTTGGCATGGGAGCGGCTAGGTGAAAATCATAATCCAGCTGGTCTAGATTCTGTCAGACACACAGGCTCCAGATGGGGCATTTACTTTGGGGGCCCTTGAGAGGAGATTCTCGAAAAGCAGAAGACATCTCTCAGTTACTGCCCCCCAACACACACACACACACACACACACACACACACACACACACACACACACTCAGTCCTGGGGGGAACCTGTGTGGGTACTTTGTTCCTAAGCATGTGTGCTGTGGGCACAGGAGGTCAATGAGCATCTACTTTGACCCCCAGCCCAACCTGAACTGCCTTCCAGAAGACTGAGGAATAGCAGCTGCCTGCTCAGTTCACATTCATTGACCAGCTTATGTTGGGAAAGCCCAGGGCCGTGGGTGATCCACACATAAATGCCATTTCTAAGGTTCCCTGTGGCATTCATGAGTATGAGCTGACCAGAGGCTGGGGTCAGAAACTCTACTTGGCCCACATTTTTCATCGGCCTTGTAACACCCCGGGACAGTGATGATGTGACTTGGCAGTTTTAATAACTTCTGAGTACACGGAGGCCAGAGTTGGGGACCAATGTCCCAGTGCCTCTCCAGGGCCTTCCACTCTTCTGTCTGTTCACTGAAGAGTTTCTGCAGAGAGATCCACATCTTAGCAAAACTGCACTGGGCAAGACTTTTCCAGCCATGACTGTCCATGGTGTCCCTTGCGCTCCTCTTACCCAGAGAGATTCCGTCTTATCTCTCTCTCTCTCTCTTGGGATGTGCCTCCAGCTGCCCTGTTGACAGGGCCTCTAAAGGTTGGGTGTGCACTGATAGAAGGACACCCCAGACCCTAAGGAGACCTGCTGCAGCACTGCTGTCCTGCCTAATGGAGCTCACAGACCCTTGGGTGCAAAGCTCTGCCTCAACCCCAGGGGTGTGTTCAGCTTTCAGAATCACCGCGGTTTCACTAGGTGATGGCTTACTCCCCGTCCAGCATCTTTCTAGGATTTAGAAAGATGTCAGCTAGCCATTCTGGCCAGCCCCAAAAGGTTGTCCCCTTGTCAAATCAGTTGGGACCATGTTACTCTTAGGACACAGCACCCATCAGTGAGGCCGTTACAATTTACTGGAGCATTAATGGCTCCACGGCCAGCTGTTAACCCAGGAACCAGACGGAGTTAAAGGAAAGCTTGGATCAGCCCTACAGGTAGCGTCAATGCAGCTGCTGCTTTCCTAGCACCATCTGGACTGAGCACACTTCTGTCCAGCCCAAAGACACCACCATCACTGGATCTTCCTATCATTTTTATTATTATTATTATCATTTGAATGTCCAGAGGGGTATTCAGGGAAAGCGTGGCAGGGACTTTAGCGTGGCTGTAAACACAGTCTTCCCGAAAGGCTTACTGACTTTTGAATGTGCACGTGGCAGGAGGAAAGATGCCGAATTCTTTCCTTGAACTTCCCTAGGGTGGAGGGTAGGCATGTGCTCTGGGTGGAGGTCCCTGCCTGGCGGAGCTGGAGAGCTGCACTTCCTCTAAGCAGTAGCTGTGTTTTATGCTGCTGTAGTATCCTAGCCTGGCAGTCAGGCCTTCCCCGGGCAGGAGGAGTCCTAAGGACCTCCTTGGCCTCCCTGCTGGCCTTGGTTCTAGGGCCCTTCTGGTTGCCTGGGGACAGAAGCTCCAAACTCATCTGTCTCCCAGCTGCTCACCAGCAGCTGCCACCATTCCCTTCAGCATGCCCTGGAGTTGCCCTCCTCTTTATATATGGAAGAAGTCGGACACAATGCCCACATCACTTCCTGTAGGGCACCCTTTTGCAGAAGCCACTTGCTCAGAGTTAGGGGTGTGCCTTGCATGCTCCTAAAAGGTCACCTCCTTTGGGGATCAGCTATTTTAAGGCCATGATAAGTGGTTCCTACCCGGGCTCAGCAGCCTCACCAGCTGTGGGATGGCACGTCCCCTCTCCTGAAAACCTGGAGTCTTTAGGGAGCTGTAACCACATTTCCCCTACTGTTAGGATAACTCAAGTGACTTGAATTACTTCTAAAGGGGACAATTCGACATTAATTAGGGAGGGAATAAAAGGCAAGCTAGATGGCTTTAACCATCCCTTTCTGGAAAAGCTGCAGAGCCTCTACATTCCCATCTGAGCACTGTGGGGTTCGGGTTAGCAAGAAAGGGGAAAACGTGAAATGTGTCAGACCTTGTTCTCTTCTTAAAATCAGGCATTGCTGAAAACCGCATCCCAGGTCCACTCCCCTGGTAGAAGAGCCTGCCATCGACAAACTGGCCTTTCCAAAATCCTGAACATTTCATCCCCAGACACCCTGAGAGCCTTGCCAGGTTTTTAGAATGTGAGCCTTTCTGCCAGATAGAGAAACCAAACAACACAATGGTCCGTGTGAGGAGACGCTCTGAGTTTCTTTCTCCCCTGCTTATGAACATGTGTTTGTCCTTTCGGAATGAGCATCGTGGCGTGTTGCTTCGAGGAACGGGATCCCAGGCTCTCCCTGTGCACAGCCAGTGGGCAGGAGTCACGTTCGATGACTTCCTCCTCCCCCGAATCTGTTCCCCTCCCCAAGCAGGTGGCTTTCTTCCAGTTGCTTCCTGGTGTCTGTACATAGTTGTCTTTGTATAGGAGTGAGTGAGTGTGGTGACCGTCGACCCCGTGCCCTCCAGGGTTCTAATTTAACAGATGACGACTGTATGAGGAAGATGCTGTACATAGAATATAAATTAAACTGGATCTCTGTGGCCTAGGTTTTGTACATACAGAAACTGCATGGTATTTAAATTATTGTTTCTCTCTGATGATGTATGCAGTTTCTTTAAAAACAAACCAAAAGAAAAAAAGTTAAAAAAAAAAAAAAAAACCAGCTCTGCCTACTGTGTTATTCTATCAGCTGTCAGCAGGCTGGGGACGGGCTGGCAAAGAGGAGGTCACCAGTTATTTGGGAGACCGGCGAGCTCATGTTTCTGGCAGCATGGACAGGGTGTGAGGTGGACATGCTTGCTGCCCACAGATTAACTTTCTAGAATACTTGTATCTTCAACCTTTTTTTAACATTTCAGAAATCTCCCAAATCTCTGTCCCTGAATCGTCTGGGAAGAATGGGTCTAAATTAGCCTTTAGTTAAGTCACTCAGGGTCTTGGTGGTTATAGAGATAAGACAGCTTTACAGCCTGGGGGGTCTTTGCGGTGCCTCTGTAGCTGAACAGAAGTTGTATTTTTCTTTGCCTTTTGAGAACAGTAGGCCCTCTGTATCTGAGGACTCAACCACCTTTGGATCAAGAATATGGGAGGGGGGGTGGAAATTGCATCTGTACTGAATATGTATTGTCTTATCACTGTTTCCTTCACAATACAGTATGGTGCCTACTGAACCCACATAGCACCCACATTGGGTACTAAGATATCATTTAAAGCATAAGGGCAGTGTCTAAGAATCACAGATTTTATATCAGAGACCTGAGCATCCCCAGATTTGAGATGGGAATGGTCCTGGAATTCCACAGACAGACAGACAACTGTATATGCACCTGCTTCTTGAAGAACTTGAGTATCTGTCCGACAAAGCAAGCATTCTCTCACATGACCTTCTGGTTTCACTAGGCTATATTTTTGAAGGTGTTAGGGAAGCAGAGGGCTGCCATACACATGGGGAAAGCTGCTGGGTCTCATAATCTTGACCCAGGAATGTAAGAAGACAGCTCTTGGGAGGGAAGCACAGCAAGGGCCTGCCTGTGTTGAGCCTCACAGAGGAATCACCCCGGGGTCTTGTTGGCGCACAAGTACTCAGTAAGTCTGGCTGCTGCTGGAATCCCGTGTTTGGCAATCTCCCAGGGCTCAGCTAGGAACTAGGCCTCTATGTCTGTGACCCCTGAGTGGCTGCATCAATGGAATGAGGTCACTGAGAGGCAGAAGGAAAGCTCCAGGCTCCATGTCTCCCCAGGAAGGCAGAGAACCACCCAGCAGGAGTAGCCACAGGCGGCAGGGTGAGTGGTTTACGAAGATGGACACTCTTCCGTGTGTCCATCTTGCCTTTCCCTCTCCCAGAGTTCTCTGGAGTTTGGGAAGTCTCACCTGTAGAAGCTGGCTGCAGTTTTCTATGGCCATAAAGGGCTGGGAAGAAAAGACTTTTAAAGAACTCCAAAGAAGCTGTACCTGGAAGCAGGGAAGCAAACGGGCCAGAAAGGGAATGGAGGGTGAGGTGACGGGCTCTCGCTAAGCAAAGGCCTGGCGCCTCCGTTCCTGTACCTCTTTGCATTTCCCTAAGAGACAGCAATGGTGGCGCATGTCACCTAATTTCTCCATGCTTCTGTTTCCTTATCTTCAAAGTGAGGTCTTTGAATTACACGTTCTTTTTTAGTGTATGTGTGTATGTGTGCGTGAGTGTGAGTGTGCGCGCACACATGGGCAAGAGTGGAATTCAGGAGCCAACCTTGGACATCGGTCCTTGAATTCTACCTTTTCTGAGACAGGGTCTCTGTGTGGGCTGCTGCACATGCCAGGCTAGCTAGTCCTTGAGTTTATGGGGATGCGCTCATCTCCACCTCCCATCTCACTGTAGAAGCATTGGGATTACTGACAAATCACTCCTGGCTTGATGTGGGTTTGAAGAGCTCCGAACCCAGGTCATATGTTCACAGCAAGCATTTTACCAATGAACCGTCTCCTCATCCTAAATTCCATGTTCTCAAACGTACCTAGAGGGTCAGATACAAGGCTGGTTTGGAGTTTTGAAGGGTATTTTGTTTGAGATGTGGTCTTACCCTGTAACCCAGAATGGCCCTAGAACTCACTGTGTAGCAGCCGATCCTCCTGCTTCAACCTCTTGAA
This sequence comes from Peromyscus californicus insignis, assembly GCF_007827085.1. NCBI lineage: Eukaryota > Metazoa > Chordata > Mammalia > Rodentia > Cricetidae > Peromyscus > Peromyscus californicus. The sequence goes on along the minus strand of NW_026294606.1, from coordinate 21,353,022 downwards.
TTCTGGGAGTACAGGCATGCACCACCGTGCCCAGCAACATGACAGTTTTAAAAATGCTAAACTGAGTCTTGAGAAAAGACAACTTTGATCAGGTCCTTCTGGGGCCCGTCCCTCCTGTCACTTGAAAGTACCAGCATCAATGAGTCTTCTGTCCCTATCTGCCATGGATGGGCCAGGAGAGCTACCCTGTCAGGACAAGGTCCTCTCTGAGTGCTCTTGTAATGCCTAAAATACGCCCTCCCCCATGCAGCAATGGGGTAACTTCAACCTAACTGTTCATCCAAAGCGTAATGCCTCCTGGCTTGATCTCTACAGATGCCAGGTAATCTTCATGTTGGCTTCAGGGGTGTCCCTCTGTGCTGTTGTAGCTAAACACCAAGGAGCTGGAAAGGTGAGCCCCTCAGACCTCCCATGCTCTGCCTGCCTGATACTGAGATGAGGTTCTTACCCATGGGGATGCTGCACAGGATTTGACAGTCTGGCAATATTTATGACCTGCCAAGAAAGTAATGCCAAACAAGGTCCTGATGTTGCATGCATCCTACCAAGAGTCACAGTAAAGACAGGAAGAGAGCAGAAAGCTGCTGAATGCCTGGAAGAAGTCGTAATCAAGTCAGCTGTGCAGGCAGAAGTTGCCACCACGGGTACCATCAGGACAAGGGCATTCTCCCTCAGCAGTCCCACAGCCAGTCCCCAGAACCTCGGGAGGCCAGCTGTGCCTGCCACAAGAGCACATCTAAGCCTTTCTACTCTGCACCAGAACCTTCTAGAAGGCTCAAAGGCTCACAAAATCCCCAGTGTGCTGGCTCTGCACAGCCTGGGACTCAAACAGCACAAGCCAGAGCAGGAAGCCCGCCCTGTGCCAACCGTGTGCTGCCTTTGGTGCTGAGCAGGAGGGACTCCTTTTCCAAGCCACTTTCTGATTTATGTTTTTGTTTTTGAGACAGGGTCTTTCTACATAGCCCTGGCTGCCCTGGAACTCTGTAGACCAGGCTGGCCTCAAACTCACAGAGATTCACTTGTCTCTGCCTCCCAGTGCTGGAATTAAGGGTGTGTGCCACCACACCCAGCTCTGAGGCACTCTTACCATACCAGCTATCATTTTTGCCAGCCCCAGGACCTGCCCTCACCCTGTGGCATCCCATCCATCCTTCAGAGGCATCAAGTGTCCCTTAGGTTAGTTTAGCTACTGGGGGCACACCTCACTTCTGTCTCCCCAGCTTGGTGACAGGCATGGAGCAGGACAGACCCCTTCTTTTTCTGTAGAAATGCATACTCAATAAAATGCTTGCTGTAGGAAGACAGGAGGTGGCTCTGAAGGCGGGAACTGGGATGAGGTGTAAGGGGAAGTCACCCAACATTGCAGAACCTCCTATACTGGTGTGGTGGCCTTTTCTCCCCTGTAAGCACACACCTCTTTCCATTCAGAAAATAAGAAAACTACAGCTAATGGGGAGCCTGGAACACGGGATCACAAGCTCAAGGGCTGCCTGGGTTACAGAGCGAGTTCAAGGCTAGCTTGCGTAACTTACTGAGACTCCGTCCCCAGATGAAAGATGAAAACCCACCTGGGGATAGAGCTCAGTGGTAGTGTTTTGAAACACACACACACACACACACACCAACACACACCAACACACACCAACCAGACAAGCAAGTGTACACCACACTAGTTTCTATTTTTAGGACAGTACGTGAACAAGGAAGCTGACTTGGAGGCTTTGTGCCCACATCGGTCTGATTTCAATCATATCACAATTTTAAATCCAAGCCCAGGCCACAATAAGGAAATACAAGCAGGCTTCGGGCTACACAGTAGGAAAGACTCACTGGACCGGGCACTGTGATGTTTTGATGGCTGGGCCTGTTTTTGCCTCACCAGGAAGTAAATGCAGCTTTTTTTTTTTTGCTTCTCCCTTGAGAAAGGGTCTCATGCAGCTCTGCACTAGAACACTGAGCTGGTCACCTCTACCTTTGTCCCATTTCACAGGCCAGGGGACTTAGGCTGACAATGTCCACAGGACAGCAGAGCTACATGAACTTCAGCCTCTTGACCCAGCCCAGTTCCCTGGCTCCTGGACCACTAGTGACCTACAAAGGACAGTCAAGAAGCTGACAGCTAGAGACACGTTTTCTTTATTCAGTGTTGGGGCTTGAATCTAGGTCCTTTTATTCAGTGTTGAGGACTGAACCTGGATCCTTTTCTTCAGTACTGGGTACTGAACCTAGGTCAATCCTAGGCAAGTACTTTACCACTGAGCCAGAAAAGAGCACTTTTTTTTTTTACTTTTTAAGACAAGGGCTCAGGCTGTGTGTGTGTGTGTGTGGTAGCCCACACCTTTAATCCCAGCACTCGGGAGGCAGAGGCAGGAGGATCTCTAAATTCAAGGCCAGCCTGGTGTACAGAGCAAGTCCCAGGACTACAGAGAGAAAACCTGTCTCAAAACCAAACCAACCATCCAACCAACAAAAAGGACAGGAACTCAGTAAGCCAAGCTGCCTTGAACTCACTCTATAGCCACGGCAGGCCTCAAACTTGCAATTCTTCTGCCTTACTCTCCGAAGGAGCCTGTGACACCATCATGCCTGGCTCAGAGAATTTCAACTGCTTGCCCTGATCAACTGCATCTGCTCTGCATGGAGTCAGCAACAGCAGTGGCTGCACGTTCACCCAACACTAACGGGAGCAAACTGAGATCTGGTTTTTTTTTTTTTTTTTTTTTTTTGTTTTGGTTTTTCGAAACAGGGTTTCTCTGTGTAGCTTTGCGCCTTTCCTGGAACTCACTTGGTAGCCCAGGCTGGCCTCGAACTCACAGAGATCCGCCTGGCTCTGCCTCCCGAGTGCTGGGATTAAAGGCGTGCGCCACCACCGCCCGGCTGAGATCTGGTTTTAATGTCAAAGAAGGCTGGGAAGGGCTAGGAAGGGCTTGTGTGATGATTCCATAACACCATGCATCGCAAACCCATTTTTCTGCCCTATCCTTACCCTTATTATGTGACTTTTATCCTTAAGGTTACCTCATGGTCCAAGATGGTGTCTAAAGTCCCAGCCATTACTTATGGGTTCTAGCCTGGAAGTAAAGAGGCAAGATTATCTGCCATCTGAGTAAATCCTCTAAGTGCCTGTGTAAGAGGTAGGGATGTATACATGCATGGTGCATTTTAGGGGCAGAGCGCTCATGCCTTCCATCCTTTATTTAAAACAGCTCTCTTACTGACCTCAAACTCTGCCACCAGCCCGGCCTGCAGCCTTCCATATCTCTACCTCCCATTTTGCCATCACTGAGATTACAGGCACACACCATGCCTCGCTTTTCCCATGGGCTCTGGGGACCCAAACTCAGGTCCTCATGCTTGGGAGGCAAACACTTTACCAACTGAGCCGTCTCCCCAGCCTAGTAAGTCCTCTTTTACAGGTTACTCTGAAAGGCCTGCCCTCCCCTTCCAACCCCTCCAACAAAAGACCCTGGGAGAGTTTCAGAAACAGACTTGTAACTCGAGTTGAGGGCCTGCTTATTAAGAAAGAAGGAAAAATGGGCACCGGTAAAAAAGCCATAAGGTAGTGGGTCAGTTCCCACTAGCCATCCTTGGTGATGAGCTGATCTGTGATAGGTTATACTAAAACCACTTCCTGAGATCTAGTCGGGAGAAAGAACAGTCTAAAAAGAAGGTCACTCCTCGGGGCTGAAATTCTATTCCTGGTTTGAAGTCCTTTATATGCTTTTGGCAATGCTTTGGTTGGACTAGTCATTTATCTATCTATCTATCTATCTATCTATCTATCTATCTATCTATCTATCTGTGAGACAGGATCTCCTATAGACCAGGCTAGCCTTAAACTCACTATGTAGCTGATGATGACCTTGAATTCCTGGTCCTCCTCCTCCTTTAGTCTCCCAGGTGCTGGGACTTGAGGCATGCACCACCACACCTGGCCCAGTCATTTAAAGTGAGAAAACAGCTCCAGCAGGTTGCTTCTCTAACAACAAATCCTTTAGCCAACAGGGTTAAGTCTTGCATTAACTAAAATCTGCATGTCCTCGGTCCTTGATATATGGCTCCCAAGAAGAGTAGCTGTGGCAGCATTGGCAGGAATCTTGGTGGAAACACAGATAGATTCCCCACCCAGACCTGTACTGCGAGCTCAGAATCAGCAAAGTCCAGGAGATTCCATGCACAATTAAACTGAGACCCCTGTTCCAGTGCAGTGTCTTACAGAATGTAGGATGGAGCTCTGTTCATCTGGTCATGCTTCTCAGGGAGTCACCTGCTCCCCTGCTGACCAGATGAGGGCATTGTGTCCAGGGAGCAGAAAAAGTGATTAACCCTGATAAGAACTTTTTCTTTTGTGTGTGCGCACACACACGCACACATGCACACACACACACACACACACACACACACACACACACACACACACACACGAGGGGAGAGAGAGAGAGAGAGAGAGAGAGAGAGAGAGAGAGAGAGAGAGAGGAGTGATGTGTTTGTATATGTGTGTGCATGGAATGGACGCTAGATACTTCCAAGTGTTATGCCTCAGGCATTATCCACCTTGTTTTTTTCTTTGGGGGGGTGTTATGAATTATTGTACAGGGCGGCAGAGGAGGGGGACAAGAGTATCCTGCACGTGCAGGGAAACATACAGGGCAGATGCACGCCCTGCGGGCATAGCTGCGGCCAGTAATTCACAACCCAGATGCTGCATCCACACGGAGAGTTTATTATAATAGAGAGATGAAGAGAAAGAGAGAGAGAGAGAGAGAGAGAGAGAGAGAGAGAGGGTGAGCACCTCGAGGGAGGAAAAGCAGGAGAGAGAGAGGAAGGGGAGGAGTGTTTCCTTAGAATGAGGCTTTTACATCAGGACGTGGGGTGGCGCCAAAGGTGGGGTCTCAAGGGGCGGATCAGAATATTAACGGGGGTGGGGGGAATTATTTATTTATTTAGTTGTTTGTTTGTTTTTTCGAAACAGGGTTTCTCTGTGTAGTTTTGGTGCCTGCTCTGGAGCTCGCTCTGTAGACCAGGCTGGCCTCGAACTCACAGAGATCCGCCTGCCTCTGCCTCCCGAGTGCTGGGATTAAAGGCGTGCCACCACTGCCCGGCTAATCTTTTATTTTTAACTGAAAAAAAAAATTTCATACAAAATATTCTGGTCACTTTCTCCTCCCAGATCCTCCCCATCTTTTCTTTCTCTCTCTCTTTAGAAAACAAACAGTAAAATGAATAGAAAAATCTCGTAAGAAGAAAAAAAGAAAAAAGAAAAGAAGGCGGGCACACCTTTAATCCCAGCACTCAGGAGGCAGAGCCAGGTGGATCTCTGCGAGTTCGAGGCCAGCCTGGTCTACAGAACGAGATCCAGGACAGGCACCAAAACTACACAGAGAAATCCTGTCTCAAAAAACCAAAAAAAAAAAAACTTAAAAAAAAAAAAGAAACAGGCAAGCACACACACAAAACCACAAGAAACACAAATACACACACACAAAATCAGAAACCATAATATACAAGGAAAAGATCAGTAAGACCAAAAAAAAAAAAAAAAAATTGCCCCCAAAAGCAATACGAGAGAAAAAGTCCACAACAGTACCATTGAGTTCATCTTGTGTTGGTCATCTGCTGCTAGGACATGGGACCTACCCTTAAATGTAGTCATTATACCCAGTGAGACTCCACTGGAGAAAGCCTAGTTTTCCCTTGCAAGCAGATGTCAATTGCAGACAGCTTCTTGGTTGGGGTGGGAGCCCGTGTCTACTACATTCCCCTTTCTCAGCACCGGGACCCCATCTGACTTGAACCTGTCCAAGTCCTGTGCATGCTGCCACAGTCTCTGTGAATTTATATTCCACCTTTTTTTGAGACAGGTTTTTCACTGGCCTGGAACTCCCCAAGTAGACTAGACTGATTAGTTAGCCCCAGAAATCTTCCTGGCTCTCACTCCACAACTCCGGGATTGCAAGTGCATACTACCACCATGCCCAACTAGGTTTGGTTTATGTGTTTGTTTTTTGAAACAGGGTTTTTGGCTGTCCTAGAACTTACTCTGTAGACCACCGTGGCCTCAAATTCACAGAGATCTGCCTGTCTCTGCCTCCCAAGTGCTGGGTTAAAAGGTGTGCGGCCGCCGCCGCCGCCGCCGCCGCCGCCGCCGCCGCCGCCTCCACCACCACCACCACCACCATCAGGCTTGTCCAACTATTTTTAAATGTGAGTTCTGCAGAGTGAACTCAGATCTTTGTGCTAGAGTAAGCAAGCACTTTACCAGCTGAGGCATCTCCCCAGCCCTGCACCCACCCCCGCCCCGCCCGTGTGCTTTTTATGGTGCTATGGATTAAGCCAGGGCTTGTGGGTCCTAGACAGTACTATACCACTGAGCGCCTTCTGCCTTCCAGCCGGGCAGCAGGAACACAGACAGGGTCTAGCCTCCTCATCTAACAGTGGTGACCTCTTTCACCTGCTGTACACCCGGAACTTCCTTCTCTTATCACCTGGCTGGCTGACCAGCAGGCTCCCTTTGCAGGCTCCCTTGGGTGCTGACATTCCTCAGGCCTAGGCATGCCTTTTCTGTAATCTTGTGATCTGTCAGCCATAGCGGCCACAGATTCTAATTGCTTTGACTCAGGATCACTCAACTGTCACATGGTCTGGCAGCCCCAGCTCAGGTCTAGAGCCCCAGATGTTGGGCACTCTTGGGAAGCCACCCTGAACCCCCCATATAATCAGAAACAAACACAACTGCAGCCTGTGGCTGCAAGCTCCCACCTCCCAAGAAGGAGCCAGGCAAAGCCAGCTCTCAACGGACTTCTGGAATGAATTAGGCTTGGTATGAATGTTCATAGGGAACATCCAGCCATGGAGATGGGGTGCTAAGGGTACCAGTATGACACTTCCCTCTCTGTGTACCCTCCCACTACCCCCCACCCCATCAAAGGGCTGGCTGTCTCCCTACAGCAGTTGGCAGAAATTACAAGTAAATGGTGCAGAACAAACCACTCAGACATAGCTGAGCAGGAGGTGCCCTGACCCCTCAGACCCGCAAGGCAGGTATCTGATGAGCACACATGCTTCTGAGGTGTTCTCCTTGCCACAAGGAGCACACCCCTCTTGTGCTGATGAAGGCTCACCAGTGGCTCCTAGAAGCCATGAGTGGCTGTGGAGTTCCTTCACCCCGGGGCTACTAATTGGTCCATGGCTGAACCAGACCCACAGATCTAAGAATCAAGTCGAGAGACTGGCCCCAGAGGCTGTGTGTACCACAGAAACGTGATGGCTCTGAGCACCGGAGACAGAAGCATTCAGCTCACCCACCCAACACCTCAACTGAGCCTTACAGACAGAGGATAGAGCCCACTGTGGGGTGAGGGTCACAGCTCTAGGCAAAGACAGTATGCCCAAAGTAGGCATCAGGGAGAGACCACGTCTGGGAGCTACACTGGATGGAAGGGTGCCAGGCATAGTCCTGGCTTTAAGGAGCTTGGTCTTGGTAATGACATGAAAAGTTTAATCACACCAAGTGGGCAGGAGATGCTGATAGGTACCAGGGTGACATTGGTTATGAGAGATTCTTCCAATATTCTATAGCACATCAAGATAACTGTAATCCACAATTAAACATTCTAAAATAGTAGAGAGGGTTTAGAATGTCCCCAACACAAAGAAATTATACATGTCTAAGGTAATAAATATGCTAGTGACCTCATGCAGTCATCACACACTGTATGCACATCCTGAAATGTTTTACCACAGCCCACAAACATGCATGAGTACTGTGCTCCGATTTACAACTAGATGTAAGGAACCAGGGAGATGGCTTAGTGGGAACAGCACTCGCCTTGCAAGCACGAAGACCTCAGTTCAGATCCCCAGCCCCATGTAAACTGGATACAATAATGTGTGTCTGTGACCCCAGCACTCCTACGGCAAGGTGAACCACAGGAAAACCCCCAGAAGCTGGAGGGCTCACTTGCTCAGTGCGGAGTGTGGAAAGCAAGAGCCCCTGCCTGTCCCTACAAGGTGTGAGGAAAGGGGCAACAACTGAGGTGGTTCTCTGACCTCCACCTGTGCGCACCTGCACCTCCAAACACACACATCCATCATCTGTACACAAAGGATTGAAAATGGATCTATGTCTTTATGTTCAGGGGTGGGGATTAGTGATAGAGCATTTGCTCCGTGAAGATAAGGCCCTGGGTTCCATCCCAAAGGCTTCAAAAAATTAAATACAAAAACAACCACCAAAAAAGGAGAAAGAAGAAGAAGAAGAAGAAGAAGAAGAAGAAGAAGAAGAAGCAGCAGCAGCAGCAGCAGCAGCAGCAGCAGCACCACCACCACCACCACCACCACCACCACCACCACCACCACCACCACAACCCTAGACAGCCCAAACCAGTCCTGACAAATGGAGGATGTCTTAAATGCTAGCAGCACAGAGGAAATACAGTGTGCTTTCAGCCTCGAAGTTTACAAGGGCCTCTTCTGAGCAGGACAGACTGAGATAGACCTTGAAGGATAAAGCAGCTCAACCTTCCCTAACTAACCATAGGGATTCAGACATTCACATTCCAGAGTGCTGGATTGGTTGTTTGTTTTGGGAGGGAGTTACTTCATTTTTGTTTGCTTGTTATGAGATAGAGTCTCATCTAGCCCAGGCTGGCTCTGAATTCATCATCCTCACCTCCAGAGAGCTGGGAGTATAGGTGTGAACCACCGCATGCAGCTGTGAACTCAGTAACCACCTGTGTGATACACACCAATGTGTATACGACAGGATGTGGATGAGAGTCCAAGTTTGAGGCCTAGGAGAACAGTAAAGCTGAGTGATGGGCTTGGATCACAGAAGCAGTGATGGGCACAGAGGCTCCTCCCTGCTCCCCTATCTGGAGGCTATTCCTGATTCCTCTTCCACAGATACCTTGAAGCCCAGAGTCATTCTACCCCTGCCGCCCCACCACGACCACCACCACCCATGTGCCAGCTCAGGAGATGCAAGGTGCTGTCAGCTTCTAGAAGGAATCGGACTTGGTTGCTGCTTATATTCCATTACATCATCGGTTCCCAGAGGGCAGACCCCAGGCGTCCTCTCCAGCAATCCAACACTCAGTGCTGCCCCATAAATAGGAGGGTGCTCACACTGAAGTCATGATGAAGGGAAACCAAGGAGCCAGACGTCAAATTGCTAGGGCAGGAGAGGCAGGGTGGCACTTAGAAGCAGATCATCCAAAGTCTCCACTCTGTGCCACCTCCCCACTCAAAAGCACCAACTACCATGAGGCAAAAGTCACACATACTCCAACACATACTTAGACCTCACAAATGTACATCTACCATACATTCTACATGTACATATACCCAACACACATACACACTCCACATATTTACTCCCCCACACTCTATACACATACCTACCTAGTCACATATTCTCACCTCATATGTACCAGACCCCCTTGACATATACATTCATAAATATACATTCCACATATACACCTACCCCCCTCATCACATATATCAGCCTCCCTCCACAAATATACCTACCCACAGATACACCACATATATACTCGCCCATTCCACATCTACCAGATATTACACATTCCATATATATACCTACCCACATATATATCAGCTCCCTTCACATATACAATCCACACACACATACATACACACACCCCATATACACCAGCTCCCCCAACATACACACCCACACATCCCTTTTCCGTTGTATCACCAATCCTAGTGAATGTAGAGCTTCTGCCATTGGTGTGTAAAGATGCTAGAGACAGAACAGGAACTAAGTCCCAGCTTTGCAAACAAGGAGAATCCACATTTTAGCTCCAGCTCTGGCTGTGACTAGCATGCTGGGCTTTAACATGGAGCCGCCATTCCCCCACATCTTGACAGTGCTCTGGAGAAAGGGAACATGGGGCATGTTTATTAGGGGTGGAGAGCTGGAGGCAGAAGCTAAACAGAGCTCTCTCCAGATACTTCTGCCATGGAACAGTGGGTTCCTGTGTGCTCTCAGTTCTCAAAGAGCCCTTGGCTGTTTAGTTTCTAATAAGAAAAATATACACAGTGTCACATTGACTCATTCCTCATTCTTTATGGACAGGTTTCACCAGACTAGGTTTGATAGTGGACACATGCAAAATGTTGTCTGGCACCGCAGGAGCCTTCCATGTGAGACCCTCTGACCTTGGGGGAACAGCAGGGAAGAGTAACTGCAGCCTCCAAGCCTATTCCCCCTGCAGGGCTCCTCCTGGTTCCCCACACCCACTCAGGGCAGCCCATCTCCCCTGAATCAGGGCTGCATACTTATAGACCCTCCTCCAATTTAGAGGTTGCTAGTTCTTTATCTTCTGGGATTGGGATTCACTGACATAAATAGATGTCACCATGTCTATTTTACTAAAAAGTGTCTTCAGATGATACGTGACTACTGAAGGGGGTAACCAGTGTTGGGGAGAGAGCTATACAAGCCTGAGGACCCAAGTTCCAGCCCCAGCACCCAGATAAAAACTGAACATGGTAGCATGGGCTCGTAACCGAGCTGGTGAGGCAGAGACAGAAGGATCCCCGAGGCTCACAATCCTTCTAGCCTAGCTTACTTAACAGGCAAGTCACAGGTCTCAATGAGGGACTCTGTCTCAAAAACCAAGGTGGATGATCATTCTGAGGAACAACACCAGAGACTGACTTGGGCCTCTACACACAGATATAAGTATACTCACACTGCACACATGGACACACATGCACACACACAGAGAAGGAACACAATTTATCTATCTCTGTGAATTTCACATATTCTCTATGACTAGGAAGAAAGAAATTGGGGCTGTTTCCTCTGCATGTGTTTTTCCCTGTCTCCAAAGTTCATCAGGTTACTGGAGTGGTTCCCAAATAAATGGCTGGCAGAGAATCATTTAAAGTACTCACTGCAAGTGGCAATTGTTCTAAGAGGGTTTTCTTCTGAGTGGAGCTGCTAGTCGTTTTTAAAGACTCCCTTTGTCTGGTACTCTACAGACTGACCTCTGCAGCTGCTCTCAGGAGCTCCATTTCTTCTCAACCCTCTGTCAGCAGCTGTTTCACACATTAGGGAGGGACTGGATTCTCAGAAGTATAACGCCATAATTTCATCATCTCCCGGCCTCATTGTGTAGGGGGAGGATGGTACAAAAACTCTTGCAGGACTGTGAGCTGAGTAAGTCTGAGACAAGGGCCCCATTTCACTCACCAGTCTCAAAGTCATCAAACGCTTCACGAAGGGTGACCATTATGTGACAGAATATGGCCTGAGGATCATGGCTACTAACCTTAGCCTGCCACCTCTCCTAGTCCTGTGGTAGCAGAGGGTGCTGGGAAGTCCACCTGACATTTAATGATTTGGTAGAAAACACCAAGAGACCCACAAATATCAAGTAAGTGCTCTCTCCTAGAAGGTAAATTTAGAGGTGTTTTATTCAATAAAAGCTTCGTGCCAGTAATCCCAGCACTCAAGAGGCTGAGGCAGGAGGACTGCCAGGAGTTCAAGGCCAGTTATATAATGAGTTCCAGAAAGCAAAGTACAGAATGAGACCCTGTCTCAAAAAAAAAAAAGTTCAGTCCAGCTGGCAAAAGAGGAGCAGGGACCATGTAAGAAAACACAAGGACTGTTTTTAAGCCAGTTTAGCACGACAGAGCATGAGAAGGCCGTCGGCTTACACTTACACAGGTTCTACGTCAACAGAAGGCAAAAGCCAAATCCGAGGCGCCAAGAAAAGAAAGCTGTTCTTTTTCCAGAAAGAGGCCTAAGTACCGTGTACGCATTAGAGGCAGGCAGGGCTTCACTTGTACTTTCCTAGCATACCCAGGCTGCACCTAACCTGAGTTGCCCAAGCACCAGGAGGATTTTCTAACCACCCTTTCAAACACCATCCCAGAGCTGCGTGTGGGCGTCACCAGCAGACACTGCACCAGGCATTGTGATTAAATTACTTTACTAAGTAGGGGATGGGGTGTTGCATTTTGAGCACCACAGCAAGATTACCATTTCTAAACAGTTAGTAGACCAAGTGACATGGACAATGTGCTCAGGGGGGGTCTGCAGACTGTCCACAACGTCGCAAGCTGTCAGGCTGAATGGACTGGGGTCCCACAGTGTTTGTGCCACAAGTCGATGGCCTTGCTCACAATAGCGTCTGAGCTGTCCTGAGGAATCTGTGAAAAACAAGGAAATCCAAGTGAAATGTCTGTGTTTGTTCCTCAGGATCATCTCTCCTTCTGTGACAGACCTGTTTCCATGGAGCTTTCTCTGGTTTTGGAAAGCGATAGCAGATTTGGAATGATTCAGTGCTCCTGGGGACATACTGAGTAGCTCTGGTACCAGGCAATCTTTCACTGTCCACTCACCACTTGGCCCTGGATGAGTACTCAGCTGCCTAAGGTCTAGCATTGATCTCTAAACAGAGGAACAACAGCCCAAATTCACAGAGCTGTTCTCAGGATGACAGAAGATAGCTCTTGCGTGGCACATGTCTAGCACTCTTGGACACTAATTAGTATAATAATGATGATTCATTTAATGAACACATACACATTCACTTATCTCTTATTATTTACCAGGCCACACTTCCCATGTTAAAGCTGGTTAATTAAAGGGGGTGGGGGGATTCTGAATCTGCTCCATAATAATGTACTCTCTGCAGGCTCAATCTCTTTACTATTTACCCAGGAGAGAATGTTCTAAGAGGGAGGAGGAGCTGGTTCACTAAGGCCTTTTTCAGCAAGCACTAATAATACTTAGGCGCATTACGCATTAACTGACCCAGCTGGGAATTCACCAGCGGCAGGAAAAGGCCTAGAGAACCCCCAACAGTGCTCATTCACACTGCTTCCTGTTCCTGCTGTGCTCTCTGGAGAGGAGAGGCTACCCCACCATACTCACACACCGGGAGTGTGAGAGGCCTGCTGTGCAGACCAACACCCACCCCCCAAAGAGAAGAGGGGGGGACAGCAATGCTGTTAAGGAAAAATAACTTTTTTTTTTTTTTTTTTTTGCCAGAAGTGGCAAGCTTGACTGTAATCCCAGCATCCAGGAAGCAGGAGCAGGAAGATTACCAAGAACTGGAGGCAGCTTGGGATATATAGAGAGTTCCAGGCCAGCATGAGTTACAGCATAAATCACAATCTCAAATCAACAACAACAAAATGCTTTTGCAAAGTAAAAACATGCTATTAATATAACACAATAGGAAAATCTGGCTTGCCAGGCTGCCTCCATTTCCAGATTCCAAATCCAAGGAGACAAAGCACTCACGTTTTCCAGGAACTTGGTTATCTTCTCCGCACTGTTCAATGCCATGACTTTTATTTTAAAGGTTAATAATATTTCTACTGCTACAAAAACTAGGATCTTACAGGATCCACTTACAACTTTATCCCAGACCCTACAAAACAGAGAGTTCACCAAATTACAGGAGTGCAAAATTGACGTTACCAGATATCTCAGATTATGAAATAAAATCAAATTCCACTCATTTTAAGTACATGTTTCAGAGAACAACTGTGAAATACTCAGTATCAACAACATGATAGATTCTAGATAGGATAGCTTTATGTGGGAAAAGTGAAGTTCACTTAAAGCTACTGCTGTGTTTGAGTGTTCCAAATGCCTGCGGAGAAGTTGATAGTGAAGGAAAAGAAAGTCCTAACCAGGGTGTGTATCCTGCTACAGTCATGCAATGCCAGCATGGTTAGTACACACCTCAGGACGACAAAATGTCAGGCGAAGTCATTTTTCATTGCCAGTGAGCCTGGAATAGGTTCTCTGAACTTATCCAAAGGCTCTTTATGAGTGTGTATGTAACATGCCTGTGTTTAGGCACACATACACATATGTGTAAACACTTGCTGAGACTGGGCTTGATGTAGGGTAGCTCCCTCTATTGTGTTCCACTGCTGTGAAACAATCCTTTCCTACACTATGAGTAAGTATTATTCTCATTGGTTAATAAAAAGCTGACAGGCTGGTAGTTGGGCAGAAGTTAGAAAGGAAAGCCAAACTGAGAATGCTGGGAAGAAGGAGGGCAGAGTCAGAAGACGCCAGCCAGTCACCCAGGAAGTAAGACATGCTAGAGGAGGTAGAGCCACAAGCCACATAGCAATACATAGACTAATAGAAATGGGTTAATTTAAATGTAAGAGTTAGCTAGTAACAAGCCTAAGCTATCAGCTGAGCATTTATAATTTATATTCAGCCTCTGAGTCAGTTAATTGAGAACTGGCGGGCAGGACAGGAAAACTCCAATTACATATGGTGCCCCACGTTGGGTGCCAAAAGAAGCTTTAATTTAATTAATCTTTATCAATAAAAATCGGGAATCAAACATTGGGGTAAGAACCTGAAAGATCAGAGAACTGGGAGAAGCCACCAGTTGCTTCCTACCTCTTCCATTCCTCCATCCAGAAAGGCCAAGATCCTCTCTCAGCCCTGCCTTACTATTTCCTGTATGCTAGCTGTCCTCAGTCCTCCAGACCTCTATGGTCAGTAGCTAGCTCCACCCTCTGACTCCAAACAAGCTTTATTTGTCAGAACACAATCAGAATATCACACAACATTCCACTTTATTTTTTGAGATAGTCTCTCACTGAACTTCCTACTCACCAGTTGGCTAGACTGGCTGTCTAGTGAGCGCCAAGGACCTGCCTGTCTCCACAGACACCTGCCAGTGCTAGGTTTACAGACACGCCATCACACCTGGCTTTGTACATGGGTGCTGGGGATCCAAACTCAAGTCTTCATGTTTATACAGCAAACAGCTGTACCCACTGAGCCCTTCCCAAGACCCAGGAGCCAGTCCTTGATCTACTATTACTCTAAAATAATCATTTGATAATTCCTATAACTTCTGAAGTTGGTATTAGACTCTGTATGCTAAGTTACACATTTTCTTCTAATGCTCTTTATATACTGACTTCCTTTCTTCAAAACAACATCACAAGGACCTGGGTTGTGAGGCTGGAACTAAGAAATACCCTTAACATGTGTCTCCAAAGGACTGGAGACACACAGTTTGTCTCTGACAGCATCCAGCTCTTTTGAGGATGTCATGAAATGTCTAAGAAATACGAAGGCATCTGTCTGTCAGGAACCAACACCTGTCTAGAAAAGAAGCACGCAGGCCCACACTGTTTCAGATATCACTGCCTCCCTCACAGCAACCGCACAGAGGACCACAATCTTTGTAGACATGCATTCAATAACAAGGAGAACCACGTCACAGTTACAGAAACTGCTAGGGAATGTAGCTTTGAATCGCCTTCTTGTTCTGAAACAAACTCCAATTTAGAGGGATGATCACAGAAGGGCCAGGAACTCTTTCCGACTCCAAACTGCCTGTATGCAATGGGAAAAACACGTACCTCTGTAAACTGGACTCAGGCAGGCATCCCGCAAAGCACCTTTTGAACCAGCGATCATAAGGAAGTTTGGACACTGCAGCACACGTCTTCAGGTGACTCAGCAGTCTACTATCTTCCAGATTCAAGTACTGCTCAAAGGCCTTGGGCTAAAGATGACACGGCAAAAATGATTACTCGTTTCCTGTGACATAATATCACCTCACGCTGCAACTTAGGCAGAAAAAATGTACATGCTAAGTAAGAGAAAGTGCTAGAAGACAAAACTTGGGAACCATCAAGTCAGTCCTAACACAACAGTTTTTGGTTAGTACTGAGAAGGGTGACCACACTGGACCTGAGGGCTTTCTCGGGATGCAGGCCTCTTCCTATGTTCATCCCACAGGACAATAACCAGGCAAAATGGCATGGCTGTCACCCTGGTACTGAACTAATCAGCTCCAACAGCTAAAGCAAAGCAGATTCTAAAGCAAGAGTCAAGTATTATGGAAAGGTACAACAGGCCCACGGCAATACTGGGTGATCTGGAGCAACCAATCATACAGAGATGAAAAGGGGAAAGAAAGCTGGCTGAGGTGGAGCAAACATCTAACCTCAGCATTCAAGACTCTGAGGTACAACAGGGTGTCTGAGGCCAGCCTGGGCCACATAGGAGAGCCTGTCTCGAGAAGCCGAAAGCATGGGCTCCAGAAACTGCCCCTCTGCTGTATAATCATGAGGACTAGAGCTCAGATGGCAGCACCCATGTAACAGGCTAGGCATCCCATGCATGACTGTAACTCCAGCTCCCAAGAGAGGCAGAGACAGGAAGATCACAAGAGCTGTCTGGCTTCCAGCCAAGAAAATACAAGCCCAGGTTCAGGGAGAAAAGCTACTTCAAAGGAATAGGTGAAGAAACGTAGAGGGCACCCAACCCCCGTTAATAGTACACACACACACACACACACACACACACACACACACACACACACACACACACACTGACCATACTGGTCTGCATTGGCCTCCAGTACCAAGGAGGCTAAGGCATTAGGGAGGGCCAGTGGAACAAACTCTGTACCCAACATAATATGGGTGAGAATGTTCTGGAAGAGAGAAGCAGCTCCACTTGGGAACAGCAGCTGGGTTGTCCAGCAGCTTCTCTCACCTGAGATAACTCTAAAGACTGGGATGCAGTCACGCTGGCCAGCTTCAGCAATACGGCATGAAGGCAGCTCCTCCTCTCTCGGATTTGCCCTTTTAGTTACTTAAGGAAAGGCACCTTCTTTCATTGGGGTAGCCACATTTTTTTTTTAGGTTGGTAGCAGGGGCCTTTACTCACCGAGCTATCTACCTGCCCCTTTCTCTCTACAAAAGATTGCCTGCATATATGTCTGTGAACCATGTGTGTGCCTGTTATCCACAAAAACTGTAAGATGGCATTAGATTCCCTGGAACTGGAGTTATAGGTGGTTGTGAGCTGCCATCTGGGTGCTGGGAATCAAATGGAGGTCTTTGTCAGAGCACCAAATGCTCTTACCCATGGAGCCATCTCTCCAACCCCGCCCCCAACTCTAAATTCGTAATTAAGACAATAAAACTGGCTTCTAAGCTCCCTGGCAGTGAGAGACCTTGTCAGAGGGCTGGACTCTGGGAAGTCTGGAGGAAACTATGGTGTGGTCCCAGGGAGCAGAGCACTCCAGCAGGGCACTCACTGTCATCAGGAGCATGCCATCTTCTTCCGTTCTTTATGCTGCAATTATCTACTCCAAACTTTTAAAAAGATTTGCTTGTTTTAGTTTGTGTGTGAGTGTTTGCCTGTATGTATGTCAAAAGGGCATCAGAGTCCCTGAAACTGGAGTTACAGACAGTTGTGAGCTGCCACGTGAATGCTGGGAACCAAATCCAGGTGTTCTGCCAGAACAAGTGTTCTTAACTGCTCGGCCAGCCCTCTACCGCTCCCCCACCCCGCTTTCCGGCTCAGTTGGAGATGGAAGCCTGGCATGCTGGGTAAGCATTCCACCGCTGGCTCCACCCCAGACCGCAGCACTGCTGCCTGCACTCTTCCTGCAGCTATAAAGCAGCCTATCCTGCGTGGGAACAGATCTATTTAGGCAGATCACAAAAGTATAAAATGATGGCAGAACAAGGTTATAGAAACTAGGCTGTACCAAGAACCTATGTTCTATGCTTTGTGGTGGAGGCTGAGGCAAGAAGATTGTAAGTTCAAAGCCAGCCTGGGCAACTTAGCAGGACTTTGTCTCAAAATAAAATGTAAAGAAGAGCTGAGGATGTAGCAAAGACCTGGGCTCCATTTCCAAGGCCTCTCCTTCTCTCACCCCCAACTCAGCCCCCCATTGCTGCTCTCAACAAACAAAAACAAAGGGCTGTAATACAGCTTAGTGACAGAGCTCTTGCCTATGATGTGTGAAGCCCTAAGATTCTGTTTTTAAAAAAAGGTGAACTGGTAAATAAATAGTGTGAAATGTAATACTACTGATAATGAATAACGCAAACGGGAGTTAGGGCAGTCACTGTGTAACCTTGGGCAGTGGACTTCTCTGAGTTTCAGTGTCCTCGTCTGCAAACATGGACTTATGTGCTTAAATGAAGTAACTCATTCTTAAAAGTGGTCCTGACACTCTAAGCAAGATGAAGAGGAGACCAGGATGCTGGGGGAACCCATGCTGCTACAGACAGGTACCAAGGAGTAAAATCCACCACATCTGACATCAGTCAAAGATCAAGGCAGACAAGTCAGAGCTAAGCTTCAACTCTCGGAGCATTTTAAAGTCAGGAGAAAAAATACGGGGGAGGAAGGTGTTTTGGTTTTTTTCAGATAGGGTTTCATATAGCCCAGGCTGGTCTTGAACTCCTGATCCTCTGCCTTAACCTTCTGAGTGTTAGGATTATGGGTATATGTCACCACATCCAGCTAAAGAAATATGTTTTATCAATTGTGGAGTTGGCAAGGGATACAGAAAATATAAAGTACGAAAAAAGAAAACACTGAGAGACATCAATGTATGAAGTTTACAGTCTAAACAGCAAACGGGAAAAAGTACAGTCATCATATTAATACATAAAGGATAATATGCAGAGCATATTGATGACACAAAGAAAAAAGTCAGGTGTGGTGGAGCATGCGCGGAGGATCAGGAGTTCAAGGTCATCCTCAGGTGCATAGCAAGTTCAAGGCAAACCTGGGCTACATGGAACCCTGCCTCAAAACATACACACACACACACACACACACACACACACACACACACACACACACACACACACACACACTCTAGCCAAGAAAACAATAAAAATCTGTAGAGCTGATCAACTTCACTGGCCCTCACAGCTGTGCAAACAGAACAAGAGGGCAGAGTCCCTGCCTGAAGGACAAGACTGAGAGCCTGGTATCTGTGCAGCAGACAAGTTCAGGACCTGCTTGCCAGTTTAAGATGTAAAGCTGCCCAAACTAGGACACCCTCCACATAGTCAAAACACACACACACACACACACACACACAGGAGCAAGGGCCTGTTTATTGTCAGTGTGGGACTATTAGACTTAATTACAGCAAATTCCTAAGTGGAAACACTGAGTAAATTATGTAGGAAAAGCGATTATAAATGAGAGGCTGTCAATCCTAGCTACAATCAGAATTACCCAAGGCTTTGAAACATTAGAATTCTGGGCCCCAAACAAGAGACTATGATTTCACTGGTCTGGTGGAAGAGGAAAGGGGATAAGAAATTTTTCAGATCTCTGGTGTACTAACAGGAAGTCAGAACTGAAAGTCACTGGTTTATCTGAGTGAGCCTAGAAATTCTCCCAAGTACTGAGTTACAAACAAACAAACAAACAAACAAAAGGAAGGGCTCATGTACAGAGTAATTCATTTCATGTGTTCATATGTATATGTGTGTACATATGTGCATGCTGGAACAAAATGACAGGAGCCTCAAGTCCCATCCACCAGCTCTGGCTGCCCTCGCTCTGGACTTGATGCTATGTGGGAAAAAGGTCCTATCACTTAGGCCTTCCATACACTTGGGCAGACAGAAACCCTAACTAACAGAGGGACCGTGCTAGACAAGCCAGAGGGTCTGGACCCGGGTCAGGACTACTCTGGAGCAGGTGGGTCTGCAAGTGAGCCCACCCCCAGAGAGCCGGCAGTGCTCCAACCGCAGATCCAGAGGCTGCAAAGGACACACGGGGCCCATTCCATGGGAAACACTTTCTGGCCTTTGCAGAAAACATCTGCCGGAAGCTACTCTAGAGGGTCCCCCAGCCACAGCTCAGCAACTGGGGTAGGGATGTCCCCACACTGCTTATTCCCCGAAATACTCCCATTCAAAAACACAAAACCAAAACCCCTTCCTTACCAGCTGAGGCAAAGAGTCCCGGAACTTGCTGTTTAACTGCTTCACAAAGCATCGGGTGATCCAGTAACAGTCGACACTATCCTCCACCATCTCTTCCATGGCTTTAGCGATGGCCAGAAAGACTTCATCCTCCGGCTCCTGAAAGATTAGTGAGAAAGCTCAAGAGGGAGGCGGCAGAGGGGAATATGTTTCCTTCCTGATAATGTAATACTGAATCCTGAAGAGGACACATTCACAAGTCAGAGAGGCATCAGAAGGCAGCGTGGAGAAGGGAAGGATAGGCAGCTACAGGGAACCATGGGAGTCAGAACAGCTGAACAACAGCTGGCCCTCGGGTGGGGTCCGCCGCAATCACAGACCAGGCAGGGTGTCTCTCCACCAGCCAGTCTCCACGCTAGATCAGGGCTCCTTCAAAGGGATGTGATGACACAAACCGTTTAGGAATACGTGCAGGACCCAGCTTATGAACACTGGGGACTCCCAATGGGCTCACAAAACACTGCTTTCCACGAAAGCTTCCATACACAGCTTTAGAATGCTGTTCTACCTAAAAGTTTAAACAGCCCAGAATCAGAATTTTAGGAGCAGGAGAGTGACATTTCTCAGATCTGTTAATAATCAAACATGAAAATAAACCCTCCGAATTTTCTAAAACTGAACTCTATTTAGAAGGTTATTTTGTTTTCAAACATTGCCATCAACACCAAAAACCAACCTACCAAACAAACAACAACAACAACAAACAAACAAACAAAAAAACCAACCAGGAGGCAGAGGCAGGCAGATCTCTGGGAGTTCGAGGCCAGCCTGGTCTACAGAGGGAGCTCCAGGACAGCTAGGGATACATAGAGAAACCCTATCTCAAAAAAGCAAAAACAAAAACAAGCAAATGAGAAACCTTACATTTTCATCTAGGCTTTCATAGTTTGATACTTTTAAGATTAAAAGGAAATTAAGAAATACCTTTCTATTCCCCTGAGAAGCCCCAAGCTAAATCAAAATTCCCGTTTTGATCAAAAGCAGTTCAGTCTTAGGCTTTCTTTCAGCTTAGTGATATCCACAACATGCAAGGAGTCACAGAGTTAGGATTAAAGGAAATGTATTTCTCTAAACATTACTAGAGTATTGGTGGACACGAAGGAGCAAGAAGGAAAGGGAATCTCCAGGGATTCCACAGTCCCAGGCCTGGCCCAGGTGACCCTGCAGATGGCATGTCATGGGCTGCTCCCCGTCACTCTGACAGGTCAAGGGGAGACTGTTGGAGCCCACTAGGTTCCTAGTGGCTGTACTCAGCAGGACTGCATAAGAGGTTGACTGGACCACGGGCCTGAGTACCAGGTGTTAGGAAGGGTCTACACTTGGTTGTACCTAGCAAGGGGGAGGTCTTTTACTCCACCCCTTGGTATTGCTATAAACAGACCTTTGGAATAAAGTTCTGGGCTGGTGGATCAGGACCCAGGCCCACTCGAATCTATCCTGTGTTTTCTCTCTGTTTCTCTCCACTCTGTATTTCTAACTAAGTCTCTTATCCCTCATTCCTCTAGAGTCTCTGGGGTAAACAAATATGGAGGCTGGTCTGTCACAGGAGACTAATGTCCTTTGTCCAACTGTGCTCCAGCTGAGCACTCACATGCTCTTACCCCCGGATAACAGTGTAAGAGGGGCTGGGTGTATAGGGAAAGGTGGGGAGACAGTCTCCACCATTTTCAGACAGTAAGTGGACCTGAGAGTGCAGGGAAGGTCTGGGCTCATGGACCAGTGAGCAGGGACGAGCGGAAAGCATGTCTAGAGTTTAGAATGCTTACACTAACGGAGTAAGTAACCGTATTTGATGTGCAATTCAAGAACGCACAGCCCTTCTCGTGTATGGGCCTGTGTATGGGTCTGTCCTTCCAGCTACTCAGGAAACTAAGGTAGGAGGATGCAACGGGGCAACTCAGTAAAGGTAAAGTAAAGGATGCAACGGGGCAACTCAGTAAAGGTAAAGTAAAGGATGCAACAGGGCAACTCAGTAAAGGTAAAGTAAAGGATGCAACAGGGCAACTCAGTAAAGGTAAAGTAAAGGATGCAACGGGGCAACTCAGTAAAGGTAAAGTAAAGGATGCAACGGGGCAACTCAGTAAAGGTAAAGTAAAGGATGTGGCCCAGTGGTAGAGCATGTGCCTAGCACCTAAGAGGCCACAGATTCAGTCCCAGAACCACAGAGCTCCTGTGGTTCTATCAATGTCACAGTGCTGATGCTCAGGAATAGGAAAATGAGATTACCCTAGATGGCATTAACATTTGGGGCTCTACTGCCTCTTCATAAAGGCATAATAAGAATGAATGGATGGCCTTCATTAATGCTAATTTGTCACAGGAACTCTATTAACTTCCTACAAATATAATATATATAATAAGACATATATAAAATAAGTCAATTTTTTTGAGGCAAGATCTCACTATGTATCTGGTCTCAAACTCAAGAGCCCTCCTCTCAGCCTCTGAGTACTGGGTTAGAGGTCAGTGATGCCACACCTGGTACAAAGCCCAATCTTCTTTAAAAACAAATTTTGTAGATAATCAAAACTTTTGTATAAATCATTGCTTGAAAATTTCATCCTGTTTTAGCCAAATAAATTAAACCTTCATTAAAATACCTAGACAATTGCAATAAAGTGGCCAGGAATGGCTGACAACATCAACCAGAACATGAGCCAGGAGCAAACACCTCAGGATAATGGGAACTTTTTCATATCTGCAGCTGTCCTAGGGAAGGCTAAAATGAACTTGCAATATTGGGTTGGAATTGGACTTACCATCGTGAACCCAGGATTTTGATTATAATACAGAGAGACATAGACTAATAATATAGAGAGGCTGAGGTATAACATTATAATACAGAGAGACACAGACTAATATAGAGAGGCTGAGGTATAACATTATAATACAGAGACACATAGACTAATATAGAGAGGCTGAGGTATAACATTATAATACAGAGAGACACAGACTAATATAGAGAGGCTGAGGTATAACATTATAATACAGAGAGACATAGACTAATATAGAGAGGCTGAGGTATAACATTATAATACAGAGAGACACAGACTAATATAGAGAGGCTGAGGTATCACTCAGCAGTAGTGCACTCGTCTGACATGCATGAAGCTCTGGTTCCACGCCCAGCAGCACAACATCTCTATTTTTTTCACTATTTTTTTCACACACACACACACACACACACACACACACACACACACACACACACACACATATATATATAGAGAGAGAGAGAATGAGAGACAGCTTGGCATGTATAAATACATATGGGTATATATACATACTCATATCTTATTTTCTACTTCTGTCTACTAAGTGAGCCTAAAAGCAAACAGCCCAGGAGACCAGAAACAAAGGCTCAGGCCAGAGCTGCAGCACAGGAAGTGAAAGCTGATCCTGGAGCTTCTTTTTGTGAGAAAATGTCAGGAAACATTCAGAACAGTGAACATATCAAACAGACACAGGCGTCGGATGAAAGGGGCTCCTATGGCCGAAGCTGGAGCCTTTTGAACATCAAAAGGAAAAAAGGCAATAAAGTATTATAGGCTCCATACATCCACAATGACATCAATAAATAAATGCAAAGGGAAACTCTTATAGATGCAGCTAACGGGTGCAGAAAGAATTCAGGAATTCTTAGAGAATCACCATTTGGTGATCAGAGCAGTAAAACATTTTAGGCAATAATAATAATAATAATAGGGAGGGTATTTACTAGCCCCCAAATTCCATGCAGGTGACACACCTTTAATCCCAAGATGCAAGAGGCAGAGGCAGATGGAGCTCTGTGAGTTCAAGATAGTGCCCATCCAGCCAGGGCTACACAGTGAGACTCTGGCTCAAAAAAAAGAAAAAAAAAAGATATATATATATATGTGTGTGTGTGTGTGTGTGTGTGTGTGTGTGTGTGTATACATATGTGTGTATGTATATACATATATGTGTGTGTGTACACATATGTATGTATATGTGAGCATATACCATGCATGTATATACATATACACACACATACACATTATATATACATATATGAAAAACCCCAGAGTTCCTTTGCACGAGTTACTCACTAATCATGAAGAGTAAGCTTACAGGGGAGGGACCTGGCAGGCAGCACCTGCACCGAGTGACCAAAGCCACCAGCACTTCTCTTGCTATCCTGCCAATAAAGTACACCCAGGCTCTAGTCATCAGGAAACATCAGGTAGATGGAGAAATCCCGAACAGACTCGTGCTCTTCAAAAGTGCCAAGGTCACGGAAAAGCAAAGAAGTCTGAAGACCAGTGGGTTTAGGAACAAGATGGCAACTAAGTTGATCCATGACTGGGTCCGGGATCAGAGTGGCATCAGGGGGGACAAGCAGCAAGATCTCAAAAAGGTGTACAGCTTAACTCCTAGACCACTGTCAAAGCGGATTTGTAAGTTGTCATCATCAAACTGCAGTTTTGGAAGACCCAGTACCTGAGGATGCTAGGCAAAGGTGTATGGGGGTGGCGTACTGTTTTACAACTTTCTTCTGTGTCCAAAATTACTTAAAGATGAAAGACTAATACATACACACACACACACACACACACACACACAATTTAAATCAATCAAAGAATGGTCAAATGTATGAGCCAAACTTTAATAAGGAAGAGGATAATTACGTAGCGGTTTTAAATGTCTCCCCCACTAAGGGAAACAGTGATTACAAAGCAAGACAGAGTAACTTCCCAGGAGAAACCCAGCAGGCACTGCCTTACCAAAGGATCAAAGTTAATGAGTGTTCCACAAGGCAAAGCCACAGTGAGCCTCCTGACCCGGCACACTGAGGACGCATCACCCATGGGTGTCCCTGCCAAAGAGAAGAGCCTGGATCGCACCAGGAAGAAGCACTACCAGACCCGAGGTGAGGGGTTTTCTGTACAATCACTGACCAGCACCTGTCAAAAGTGTCCAGGGCACGAAAGAGAAAGACAGAGGACCGTCCAAAAGCAAAGGTGTCCACAGCAACATGGCAACTCAGTGTAATTCATGGTCCAAAATCAAATCTGCAACTAGACTTTTTGCTTATTTGTGATGAAGGGTGTCCCTAAAACAACCGGGGAAATAAGAATGGAGCCTGTAGGTCAGATTGAGTGCTGTTACAGTGCTGACTCCCTGGCGTCATAGCTGTGCCGTGCTCACCTACAGAGATGCCTTGTCTCCATGAGGAACATGCTGAAGGACAGAACCTCCGGACTCACCCTTGCTCTCTCACGGCTTATACAAAGAAGTATGTGTGCACAGCCGGAAATGGCAGCGCACGCCGATAATCCCAGCACCCGTGTGGCAGAGGCAGGAGGATATTGAGTTGGAAGCTGGCCTGCGCTGCATACATAGAGAGACTTTGTCTCAAAAGAAGACAAATGTGAGGCTGGAGAGATGGCACTGGCTGCTCTTCCAGGGGACAAGGGCTTGGTTCTCAGCAGCCACATGGTAGCTCACAACCATTTGCAACTCCAGTTCCAGGAAATCCAATGGCATGCAAGTGGCACCCAGACATACATGTAGGCAAAGCACCCACACACCTACCTAAAATTAAATAATTGTTTTAAAGAAGGAAGGGAGGGGAGGCGGGAGGAGGTTAATGCATATATAGGGGAGAGTAGCAAAGCAGGTGTCATTAAATGTTAACAACTGGAAATGTCAGTAAAAAGATAAAGACATTCTTGGTAGCATTTCAAGTCTGAGATTATACTCATGTATCACATAATAACGTTTTAGTCGGCCATGGACTAGGGTAGTGATCCTCTATGATTAAACTGCCTAGTAAAGTCACAGTCATCCGAGTTTGAGCAAACATAAATACATGATTTTGCAAATGAGCAAATGTCCAATGACACATTTCTCAGAACACATATCCATCATTAAGCAATGTGTGGCTGTGCTAAAAACAAAATACATTTTTAAAGTAACTAACATTGACCGTTCAGGACCATAGATCTCAGGCCCTTCATTTTGCTTTCATTTTTCTTTCTACCGACAATAGGAAACCACTGAAAGTTTCTAAGGCAAAACATTATGCAACAGAAGCTAGCAAGAATAAAGTCTTAGAGGTGTGGCTCAGTGGTCTTGCCTAGCATTCCTGAGGACCTAGGTTCGATCCACAGCTCTGCCAACACATTAACAGACAAAGCAAAAAGTAATTTTTAGGAAAAGGGCTGAGTTAAATGTCAAGTGAGAATGACCACTCACCAGCGGAAAAGAGGGACTTCGAGGCAACTTCCCAGACTCAAGCTGATACATGCGAAGATACACTTCAACCTGAGGGGTGGCATCATTGATGAAGCGAACTACTCTCAGGGCATGAAGGACATCAGAGTACTGATCTTTGCGATAGGCCATCACCTGGGCATGAGAGTCATGGTGTGGAGGCAAGATCCCTACAGAGAGATGGGACAGGACAAGGGCAAATGCTGAGACACCACCCAAATCCCTCCTCCAGGGAAAAGAATCCTGTGAGACGCAGTCCATGCAGTTGAGACTCACACAAATAATGACCATGTAGATTCCCTTTCAGAGTCGCACTCTAACTCTCTTAAATGTTAAGAGCTTTGCAAGATGCTGCAGCACTGAGATTAGGGGGAAATGAGATGGCAGCACAAAAGCCTTTCAACAAACAGGTGACACGATTTCAAGACAAGAACCACAGCGACTGTAATAACAGTTTACTCAGTTCATGGCTAGCAGCTGAGGCTACCTTTAGCTCCCGGGGCCTCTCCCCACTTCTGGCACATGGCTTCCTACATCTCAGAACAGTTTGTTGAATCCTTTTCTCCCTCAATTAATGAGAAAACAGGATATCCTATCACTGAGGCAAAAGAAGCCCATGGTCTTCATCAATAAGGTCATCTCACATTACGTTTCTGTGACACTTTATGGTCATTACTTAACTATGCTGATGGCTCATTAGGCCTTAGAATGAACCATATGTTCGTGTGTGTGTGTGTGTGTGTGTGTGTGTGTGTGTGTGTGTGTGTGTGTGAATGAATGAAGAGAACAACTTTATGGAGTCAGTTCTCTCCTTCCACTTTAACATGGGTGGTTCTGGGGAATGAACTCAGGCTGCCAAGCTTGTGCATTTTCACTCACAGGGTCATCTCATCGACCTCCCTCTTTATTTTTTATAAGTAAATGGCATAGCGAAAACAGTGGGAGACGACTGGCCAGGTCTTCAGTGACACTGGGCTCCAGTCTCAGCTCGGCCAGTACCAGGACTATCACCAGTGTTTCAGTCTATCACAAATGTGGGCATTTGTGTCCTCATCTAGCAGAGGCAGGAAGTGGGGCAGACAAGCCCGACAGCAAATGTTTCCTGAAGAATCAGAGCCCCAAGTACTGGCATAAGAAAACGGGCTGTGGGAGCTGGAGAGATGGCTCAGTGATTAAGAGCACCGAGTGTTCTCCCAGTGAACCCGGGTTCAATTCCCAGTACCCATGTGACAGCTCACAGCTGGCTGTTCCAGGGGACCTGACACCCTTACACAGGCAAAACACCAATGCACAATAAAGAAATGGATTGCAGAATGGTAACAATGCCTTGTTAAGGCTCAGTTTTAGTGTAAACTATTTTTTCACTTTATTTATTCCAGCCCCATTAATGTAATGAGGCTGGACAGAGTCTCTGGGGTCAAGACACTGGGCTTGAGGTCTAACTACAATTCACTGACTTGAAGATCTTCAGCAATTCCCTTTCTCCTGTGCCTTATCTTCTCCCCACAGGAAAATCAGATAATATTACCTACTTCTACAAGCTGCTGAGAGGAAGAGACAAATTCATAACGCACTCAGAAGAGGAGCTGGCACATGCGTGTCGGGCAGTTCAGTTGACTGGGACTCCCTTTCGATGCAAAACCCCACAGACCAATTATCCCAAAGAATGTTCCAGGAAATAGCAGTTAGGCAAACTCAACAATCCCCAGCCATAAAGCACGCTTAAGTGCCCTTTCCTGATGTAAACTCAGTGTGTCTTCGGGGCTCTGTGCCAGCTCCTCAGAGAAGTCAAGGGAACACACTTCCGTGTCCTCCCCATCTGGCTGGTACACTACAGAGCTATAGTTGGACCTACCATAGGCAGCAGAATGTCAAGCATCAGACCTGGGTCTAAGAGTTCATCCCCAAAGCTCTCTCGGACATTTCCCTAAAATGGTACTAGAGAGGAAGCATCCCCAGAGCCCAAAGCAACCCAGCTTGGGCTCCGAAGAGTCCTTTCTACTGTGACAACTCTGCATTTTCTGCCTCTAACTATGGCAGGAAAACAGCGGAGGCCCAGACAATAAAGAAGGTAAGAAAAACCAAGGTGAAAAGCCAGCTGGGCCTCGGTACTTAGGAAATGTCACAGACACACCACTTCTCATTAGTGAGACACAGGACGCCCAGAAGAAATGGACACTGATGGTAACTGCCTAAAACGCACCCTTAGAAGGAATTTGTTTTGCTGACTACAGAGTCTTTACGTACAGCTCAAGGGGAAAATGCTCTGAGGAAAACTTAAACAGTTATCAGGAATTCTGCAGATGGTCAGCACACACACCCAACCAGACATGAAGGGACGCACCAACGCTGCCAAGATGTTCAACCAAAAGCTATCATGGAGTACTTTCTAGACTGGCTTGCATGCCCTTGTGACCTCCATACTGCATGGCCAGACTGACGGCTACCGACTTCTCAGGCTGTGTAAATACACTACAAAAGGAGCCCGTGGTCTGTTATCTAACCCCACCCCACTCCTATCCTCCAAATGAGCTCTACAAACATAGGCTTTCATTCCTTGTCTGTCACAGGCATTAGGCAAGATTTTTTAGGCTCCTAGGGTGTGTGTCCATCTAGGATATTTAAGACTTCCCTCAGAATTCTAGAATTACTGTACATAATTTCTATAAACTATTTGACTTAGTCATGGAACCCACGGATGCCCAATAAATAGCGATAGTTCAACTTCTGCATAAAGCTCCATCCTTACCCCCATCCCAGTTAGTAAAACCCAGCTGTTCAAAGAAGAAATGGAGGGTGGTAATGAATGGGGATTAGATGCTCCAGCAGGCTCAGC
Organism: Peromyscus californicus insignis; assembly: GCF_007827085.1. Classification (NCBI taxonomy): domain Eukaryota; kingdom Metazoa; phylum Chordata; class Mammalia; order Rodentia; family Cricetidae; genus Peromyscus; species Peromyscus californicus. The sequence goes on along the minus strand of NW_026294606.1, from coordinate 21,324,164 downwards.
AATGATGGTGAAAATCCTGGACTCAAAGGGATGCTGTGAGCTGGCTGCTTATGGCAGACACAGATCCAGTTCTCCTTCTTACTTCAACACCCAGCTCTGGAATTCACTCACAGAAATAGGCAGGAAACAAACAAACAAACAAACAAAAAAACCTCTGATCCTACTTTTTAAGAAAATCTGTCATATCACTTTTATTTCAAAAGGTAAATGGGCATTTACGTACCTCAGTAAGAGACCGAGTCAATTAATTGTGGCACAGACCAATGAATAAACACTTGATTCTCTGGAAACACCATTGAGGAAGCTGTTTTAGAACTTACTCTTTGACTATTAACTCTCTACACTCATGCACTTAAACGAATCACATTCTCCAATCCTTTGTCAATATGGTTCCTCTTGTGGGGACAGGGGTGTCCCGTTTTGAGGTAAAGCTCTCCTGACACTCATAGTCCAGCCCAAGGCCTCAAGCTCTAAGACCCTCAAAAGGTTAAGGATCCGGACACTCACCACTAAGCCTGGCTAGTTCCTTAGCATCAGGACCTCATACCTCTACCACCAAGAGTCCAGAGTACAAGGCACTCTTAAGTAAAACCTACAAGTAATTTAGCTCCAGATGTCTCTGAACAGATGCAGAACTGGAGCCCACCATGGTCTTCCTCCTGGTTACCCAGATGACAGCAAAGATGGCTAGTTCTCCTTTATCCCAACCCAATGTCATCACTTTTACAGATGATGACCACACATACCCACCAGACACCCGAGTGCACAAAGGCTTTATTTCAGGAATGAATATTATCTTCTCTACTGCCACTAATAAGCAGACACTCCAAGAGCAATTGTTAGTATAATTCTGCTGAAGTCACTATCCTAAAAGATTTTACAGTGAGCAGTAAATGGCCCTCCTGGAGAAGACCTGAAAGTCAGCAAAGAATCTAAGCAAGTCCTCCGCTTCTGACTGTAAGATCTGACTGACAAAGGATCCCATTCAATACTTCTGAAACTGAATCCCCAACTCACGGGCCTCATACCTAGAAGCACCTTCCAGACCAATGCGCGGTACATGGATGGGAGAGGGAACCTCTGGCTAAAGGTGCAAAGCTTCTCAATGTCTAAAGGAAGAAAAAGAACAATTAGGAAGTGGAAGAAATGTCCCATGGGCTCGCAGCACCCGAAAGTGCAGTTCCACTACTTCAAACGGAAAGTCTAGTTCAGACATACCTTCAGGAGAAATCCACTGCATGATCAGCAAACCTGGGAGAGGCCATAGTGATCTCATGGCTAGCCCACATCTTCTACCAACTAAGCTATCTAAAACAGCGCTGCTGCAGCATAGACATGGATTTTGCATCTACTACACTCCCTCCAACATCAGCAGTACTTACTAAACACAGAATTGGGTGGGGATACAGTGTTGCTCAGTGGCAGAGCACATCTTAGCATGTGCTAGGTCCTGGGTTCCATTCCCAGCTCTGCCAACAACAAGTACTTCATACAACTTAAGTTTTTATACTATGGTTCTGTTTTACTGTAACAACAGACTTTATTACTGTTGGCTTAAGATAAACTAAATATCAATGTGTAATGAAGAATTATCTTTCACAAAAGAAAAATCATAACTAGAGTTCTTGCAGAGTTTACCTAGAAATCATGGTGATACATCTAGAAATTGAGAGAAAATATATAGGCTTATTTTAAAAAAAAATAGTATTGAGTTCTTTTTAAAGGTGGGAGTGTCTTACTATGCATCCCCTGGCTGTCCTGGAACTTTCCATGCACACCAGACTGCCCTTGGACTCATAGATCCATCTGCCTCTGCCTCTTGAGTGCTGTCATCAAAGTTTTGCATCACCACACTCTGCAGTGTTTGTAAGAAGCTTTGCAAACCTTTCGCCTCTCATTGAATTTGAAAAATCTTCAACTTTTCTCAAATTTACCACTCTGACGTGTCCCTTCACCAAAAACTACAGCCAAGTAATAAGTACTGCTTTGAGTCCATTGAGGTAATATTTACTTGGTAACACCCACCAGGACTGATGAGAACCAATAAGCTGGAGCGGGTAATACTCACCCAAAGGGTCATCTTTCAGGAGGATTTCCAGTGATTTCTTTTCTTCAACTCCACGAAACCCAACTTTCTCATAGTAGACTGATCGAAAGTTTCTCTGAGAATCATCAGTCATATTTCATTCTTAGAGGGAGTTTTTTTTTTTTTTTTTTAGTGTGCCTAAAACCAAAGAAAGAAAAATTGGGAAGGCATAAAGTGATTTTCTTTGCCTTTTCAATAAATCAAAAATGAAAAATTGCCTGCCCCTAAGCAAGGAGCACTAAATCTTTGAATTCACACAACTCTAATCCCACCTTCCTTATGCATCTTGATCAAAAACAAGATATGAGTCAGCTGTCATCCAAGCTACTTAAAAAGGGGATGTAGAATGTAGAGACTAGGGCTCATTCTTTACTCAAGAGAGCCCTTAGCACAATGACATACCTTGTAGCCATTATAAACTTGTGAATAGAAAAGATGAGTGGAAAAATAGGCAGGTTATGTTATGTAAAAGGGACTAAATAAGGGTATGAATTCTGATTCTGCATCCAGGATCTCACAACTAGGATCTCACTAAGTAGCCCAGGCTGGCCTCAAACTCAGAGATCTGTGCCTCTGAATCCTGAGTTCTGAGATAAGATGTGTGGGCCACCACTCTTGGCTCAAGAAAAGCATTTTTTTTTTTTTTAACATAAGAGGACATCCAAAATATTAGCAACAGTTATCCTCAGGTAGGAGTCTAGTGACTTTCATTTTCTGTGTTTTCCTTAGCTGTGCTTTCTAAACAGGGATTTGGGGAAATGGAAGGGGGGGGGGTCCTCCACTTATTTTTTTCTTCTACTGTAAACACAATTCTGCCAAATGTAATTATCAAAATTCAAAACCTCCAACAGATAAACAGCATTAAAGTATAACCAGAAGACAGTCAGGAATGTAGACAGATGACAAGTGACAGACACACCACAGTCAATGGAAGGCAGAAAGCCGAAGTAAAACCCGGCATGAGCATTCAAATCATCTCAGAGGCCCATCATTCCTCCAGAACAGTCTTCGTGATACTGATGGTAAACCAAGAAAAAAATCAAACTAGGTTAGTGAGTCAGGCACTAAAGATGCAAACATTCTTCCAAAGAATACAGTCATCAGCTACTAAATGCCCCCGAGACGTCCCCAATGACCAGGGGAGGATGGACTTCTTTGGGTCGGGAAGATACCATCTGAACAGATTCTGTCATGGGAAGGATTATAACTCATTTTTGAAAAAGCAATTTAGAATTTAGAATTGCTTTTAAAGAGTTCCACGCTCTCCTGATAGCTGTTTTTAAAAATCCAAAGCACTAAAATGCAAGCTCTGGACTTTTTTTTTAAGCCTTCGTGGCCCCTGTTGTCTGCGGACAGCCTTTCTGAGACTGCACTCTGATGGCAAAGGCGTCGCCCTGAAGGACATGCTGCCAATTCCTGCCCAGGTGCCTCCACCTGCGGGTAAGGTGCCGGCACCCGGTGAAGCCCCAGACCCCGCTCTCCCGGCTATGTACGCTTCACCTCTGTACGCAAACACACCGGGGTTCAGACTAAGAGATCTGGGGAGGCAGCGGAGAGCAGGCCGGGCGCGCTGAGCCACAGGCGGAAAGGCGGAACCACAAGCGCCGGGGCGGAGCGAGCGAGGGGAGCGATGCCACGGGACACCCACTCCGGCCTTCCCGGGGACAGCTCGCCCAGCGCGCTGCTAAGTCCCGCCGCCGGACGTGACGTCGCACCGAGTGCGCGTGCACAGAGGGCAGGAAGCCCCACCCACACCCGGGCACTGAAGCGGTAAAGCTGGCAAGAGCTGAGCTCTAGGAGCGGGCGGAAGCTCTGTGCGCCCTTGTGCGTCAACGTCTGCCCCTCTCACCTTCAGGCATTTACTCTTGATGCCGAGGGCTCTAGCGATCGCCTCGCCCTCTGTCCGGCCGTGCGTGCTTAGGGTGCTCTTCTTTCTCCGGCCGCCGTGGTCCTGCCCTATGGGGACCGGGATCCCTCAGGCAGTGTTTGTTCCCCTTCGCTGGATGGAGAATCGGAGATAAGCCTTTGGTTATTGATAGCACTGCACTGCTTCTCCCAAACATTCAGTGTCCGTGGGGTGTCGTGGGGTGGGGTGGGGAAGTATGTCCTTATCTATTAAAAGGTCAGTGATGGGGCGGGAGAGATGGCTCCGCGGTTGAGAGCACTTACTGCTCTTGCAGAGGACGGGGTTCTAGTCCCAGCACTCACGTGGTGACTCACAACCATCCTTAACTCCAGTTCCAGGAAATCCAAAGTCCCCTTGCTTCTGCCAGTACTAGGCACGCACATGGTGCACGGTGCACAAGCACCCAGACAAAATATTCATACATATAAACATTAAAAAATTAAAAACAAAACTTAGTGATCGCCCAATGACCAAGGGAAAATAAGCAAAGCTGTTTATTCAGCGCTTACTATGCGGGGACGGGGTGGGGGTTGCCTGCACTTGCCTTTTGGCCTAGTGTGCAGCCAATGGAGGCTGCTTGCCAGGGAAGCTGGGAGCCGCGGGACAGAGCTGGAGGGATCCTATGTGATCTGTCTTGGAAAGCATATTCTTTGGCCTTCCCCAGTTTGGCAGTGAGTTGCAGGGACTAAATTAGGGAAATATGAAGATCCAGCTGTTTTGGACATATTACTGTTTAGCTTCTTGGATTGTTAGCCACAGTCTGACTTCCTAGACTGTTTTAGAAAAGAGCTATTTTTCTGTGCAAGTTGTGGGTCACATTCTGTTTTAGGTATGGTCAGGCCATTGTCTTTGGGTAGTCAGCTTCTCAGTCAAAATATCAGAATGAGTGTTGGAGAGATGGCTCAGTGGTTAAGAGCACTGGCAGCTCTTCCAGAGTCCTTGGTTCAACTCCTAGCACCCTTATGACTGCTCACAACCATCTGTAACTCTAGTTCCAGAGGATAGAGTGCCCTCTTTAGCTTCCATGGACACCAGGCAAAACACCCATCAAATAGTAATAATTGTTATAATTTTTAAAACGGCGGGAAGGAGTCACACCGTACAGCGGCCCACGTGGGAGGTTTATTGAGGGAGGGGAGAGAATGGGAAGAGAAGGGGGCAGAGACCGGTTCCTGGGCAGAGCGAAGAAAGAGAATGAGACAGGAGGTTGGCAAAGCCCGCCTTTTGCAGCTGAGGATATATCTTGTCAGGACCTTAAGGGCAGGCCAATACAGATGCCTAAATACTAACAAGAAGAAGAAGAAGAGGAGGAGGAGGAGGAAGAAGAAGAAGAAGAATGCATGTATATAGGAAGATAAATGCAGTTAAAAGTACAAACACTGAATACAATGTTTGAACTGAAAACAAACTTAAACTCATCATTAGATTTAACAAATATAATACTCTTTAAACATTAAAATAAATTAACACTTTCAGGTTCTGTGTTTTCTTCACAGCTCCGTGGGCTCAGAAGTACAGCAGCAATGCCTGAGAAGGTTTAAGCCACTGTGGTTTAAAAGAAATCTTCCAGAGAAAAGATGGTTCAGGGATGTGCCCTGTCTCCTTAAGAGCCAAAACCTTAACAGACTGCCATGATATAGCTCAAACTGCAAAGTTAGAAATCAAATCAGTTATACGCGTAAGGTGCACCGTGTGTAAGATGGGTGTCGAATTTTAAAATGAAGGAAAGTGTGGTGATTGGCCCACAAGTGTGCCACTCCCCGACCACCAACATCTTCACTTCCTGAATCCTGGGGTACTCAGCCTGGCTGAAGCAGCCCTTCAGGGGTGCCTTACTCCAGCGCTGTATTCACTTCATCCAAACCTGGAGCAAGTCACAACCTACGCAATCTCCTTTTCCTTACCTCTGACACAGAGCCACCAGAAAAGTGGAAGGGTTAGTGAGAGATGTGGCACGGGAGACAAAAGGGGGTGTGTGGTGGCCGCTGACAAACTGAGTATTTGGAGGCTTCTGGAGGAGATGAACTTTAAAGCTGTTTTCTGTTTTTGCACGATGACCTTTTAAAAATGCCTCGTATCATCGCTCCACTCTTTACTCAAAAGAAAATACCGAAACCTCACAGTGGTATCTAAAGCTTTTCCTGGACTCCCTCTTTTGTTACTAGCCATCCTGCCTTAGGGCCTTAGGGCCTTCTCAAGTTAGTTCCTCTGTGCCAGACCCTTTCAGAAAACCGTGATCTAGCTCATCACCTCAGTCTTTTTTGGTTTTCTGAGACAGGTTTTCTTTGTGTCACAGCCATGGATGTCCTGGAACTTGCTTTGTAGACCAGGCTGGCCTCAAACTCACAGAGATACACCTGCCTGGGACTAAAGGCTTGGGTCCCCACACCATGACTGCCTCAGTCTTGTTTGGATGTCCCTACCCTGAGGTGACTCCCTAAACCTGCTGTCTTCACCCGAGTCTGTCCTCCTGTACCTGATCCGCTTTTCCTTCCACAGCTCTCATTATCATCTGACACTGTATTTAATTTATTAGGCTGTATCTCCCCCCCCCCAATCAAAATAACAGTTCCACAAGGTCAGAAACCTATGCTTTGCTAATAACATCCTGTGAACAGTGCCTGGCATACCGGAAGTGCTTACTGTGGATACTTGGTGACTGAAAGGGGTCCTGCACAATGAATCAGTGGTCACTCTTTATTAAAGTATATTTGGGCCATGAGCTGTTAAAGTCATTGCTAGTCATCTAACTCCTACTACAACACAGGTTTAAGCAGCCCTTCAGAGATGGCTACCTTGAGCTGTATTTCCTTCATCTAAACCTATGGGGGGGTTGTTTATTTGTTTGTTTTTGTTTTTTCGAGACAGGGTTTCTCTGTGTCATTCTGGCTGTCCTAGAACTTGCTCTTAGGCAAGCTGGCCTTGAACTCACAGAACTCCTCTGCCTCATCTAAACCTATGTTTATGGTTGAGATGTCCTTAGGGAAGCCTTAGCACTGGAACAGTGAATGTCAGGACATGGGGAAGGAACACATAATCTTCAGTGTTGTGATGAGTAAAGCAGACAGGCAATACAGACTGTGTAATTTAATTGGAATAAAAAATATTTATTTTGAGTAGCAACTCATAGTTAATAAATAAAACATTATCAAACCACAAGGATTGCTATTATAGTTTAAATTGAGGCTGTTGTCTGGAGATGGGTGTGTTAAAGGCTTGGTTCCCTGCTTGGTGCAATTGGAAAGTGCAGGAAACATTTAGGGTTACTGGGGGTATCTCCTCCATGACAGCTGTGGTCCAAAAGTAACTGAACCGAACTGTAAGCTAAAATAAGCCTTTCCCGAAAGTTCATTTATCTCATGTCCTTGTTGGAGTAACAGAAAGAGGACAACACACTTGGTAACAACATGACTTCAGAGTCAACTCTGTCACCGTCTGGAGACAGTTGATCCTGGATGATCGCAAAGGCTCACTTTCCACCTTCGTTTTTGTTGTCTGCCAGGAAACTGGATCTGCGGCTCTGGTTTAACTCAGTCCAATAGGCAGAACCTGTAGTACTTCTTTCTCGAGCCCACAAATAATGACATGGAGACTTATTATTAATTAAAAGCTCAGCCTTAATTTAGGCTTGTTCCTAACTAGTTCTTATAACTTAAATTAACCCATATATTTTTTTTATCTACATTCTTCCATGAGGCTTGTTACCTCATCTCTGTACTGCCCATCCTGCTTCCTCCCAGGCTGGCTGGCAACCCTGCCTTCTTCTTCCCAGAGTTCTCCCTCTGTCTGGAAGTCCCGCCTATACTCTCCTTTCTAGCTATTGGCTGTTTAGCTTTTTATTACACCAACCACAGCAATACATCTTCACATATTGTACAAATATCCCCACAACAAAAATAAGTTTATCATTGTAAATATGACAATTCTTCTGGTCATGGAACTAGCATTCTCTAGGGGACTGTTGCTCATAGTGCTTGCAGATCCTGTGTGCCTGGCCCAAACTATGGATTTTATACTTATCATGATGGTTAATATTGTCAACTTGGCAGGACCTAGATCAATTAGGAGACTAACCCCTGGCTCTATCTGTAGGAGTTTCTAGATTAGGTTAATTGAGGCAGGAAGACTTATCCTAACTGTAGGTGGACCATTCCATGGGCCTGTGTCCCAGTTTGGTGCCATGGCTTAAATGTGAAATGCCTCTCATCACTTCTTATATTTGAATACTTGGTCCTCTTGCTGTGTTTGGGACGGTTGTGGAACCTTTAAAAGGTGGAATGTTGCTGGAGGAAGTGGGTCACTGGGGGCAGGCATTGAGTTCCTGTTTATACTCCACTCCTGACTAGATCCAATGTGACCAGCACCTCCTACCACCATGCTTCTCCTATTTTGATGGGGTATTGGGGATGTCTTTCTGTATGCTGTGAATACATGTTGTTCCCACTGGTTAATAAATAAGCTGCATTGGCCTATGGCAAGGCAGCTTAGAGGCAGGCGGAAAAATCTAAGCAGATATATAGGAAGAAGAAAGGAGGAGTCGAGAGACGCCAGCCTGCCGCCCAAGGAACACCATGCCAGCAGACCGGTAAGCCACGGAACACATGGCAAAACATAGATTAATAGAAATGGGTTAACTTAAGATATAAGAGCTAGCCAGCAAGAGGCCTGCCATAGACCATACAGTTTGTAAATAATATTAAGCCTCTGAGTGATTATTTTATAAGCGGCTGTGGGACCAGAGGAACTCGGGAACAGAGAACCTTCCGGCTATATTGCCCTCAAATTGTAAGCCACAATAAGCACTCTGCTCTTCTTCCCTTGAGTTCTTGTCAGGTATTTTTATCACAGCAGCAAGACAAGGAACTAACATAGCTGCAGTGAGACAGTGTCCCCTTAAGTGGTTAGGAACGTACTAGAGAGAGAGCCATAACTGGGCTGGATAGTAAAGAATTGTTAAGGCTGTGAGTGCAGCTCGGTGGTGAAATCACAGGCTGTGCTGGGTAGTTTTAGGTCAACTTGACACAAGCTAGAGTTATCTGGAAGGAGGGAACCTCAACTGAGAAAATGCCTCTGTAAGATCCAGCTGTGGGGCATTTTCTTAATTAATGATTGATGGGGAAGGGTCCAGCCCATTTTGGGTGGTGCTATCCCTGGGCTGGTGGTCCTGGGTTCTATAAGAAAGCAGGCTGAACAAGTCATGGGGAACAAGTCAGTAAGCAGCACCCCTCTATGGCCTTTGAATCAGCTCCTACCTCCAGGTTCCTGTCCTGCTTGAGTTTCTGTCCTGACTTCCTTCAATGATGGACAGTGCTGTGGAAGTGTAAGCCAAATAAACCCTTTCCTCCCCAACTTGCTTTTTGGTGATGGTGTTTCATCACGGCAATAGAAACCCTAGCTAAGATACATGCTTAGTATGCAAAGGGGCCTGGGTTCAATCCCTAGTGCCCCCTTTTTAAAAAGTATTCACTAAATCATAAAGTCAGGAAATGACAACCTGGACACATGTGTATGAAGTAGAAGTCACAGCACATTTGAGACTCCATTCCAGTGTGAGCATGTCATGGGGCACAAACAAAAGGAGAAAATAAAGAGCAGGTTTGAGACTCGACCATGTTTTCAGTTGAGGGGAGGCTGAGCTTAAAGTGATAGCATTTGCAAGCAGTACCCAGAAGCAGCTGTGGATTGTATGCCCACATCAAAGTGAAGAGCTGAGACGGGAAGGTGCTGTGAAAAGTGAAGTGTAGGACGCTTAATCAAATGTTGAGCAAAGTGCATGCCTATCACGGATCCCCTCCACAAAGGTGGGATTTTACCACTCCCAGCAGCCCCAGGAATCCAGCTCCCGGCAATTCTCAAAGGAAGCAGCAGAGGGCAGCAACAGCACTGAGTTCGGATGGGCTTCACATTGTCCACTAAAGGGAAAAACTTCACTGCCAAGGCGGGTTGGGGATTTTGTCTCCAACCAGCAGTGGATATTCCAGATGCCAAGGAAAAGACCAGACTTCTGTGTCCACTGTGCCACAGATCCATCTTCACCTTGCAGGTAGAGGTTCCTGAACAAGGCAAAAAGACCTCTTTGTTTGCCACGCAGAAAGGTCACATATTGTCACTGTTTGAGGTGAACCTTCCCCCAGAGGTTCTTGTGTTTGAATGCTTACTCCCCAGGTGGTGGTATGATTTAGGGGAGATTGTCAGACCTTTAAAAGTGGAGCCTTTTGTGCAGAGTGGATTTGTGTTACTTTATTGAAGTGTGTGGTAGGGTAGATAGAGAGAGGTGTTAGATCTTTTCTTCTAAACGGAAATACTATGATTTTCTGTGTAGCTTAACTGGAGTACATTCTGAGGAATGCATCAGTAGGCATTTTGAAGTTGGGAAACTATCATAGAGCATATTAAACAAAATAAGACAATTAAGATGTCACTGGATATCTTACTTTTTCTTAGGAAAATAGATTATGTGGCCCAACTGCTGGTGAGCCAGTTCAGTGGTATTTAAAGTGTGGTCCATGAACTAGTGCTCATCTACACACTGTTTACTGACCCATCTGTGGGTAAGCATGGCCTTTCAGAGCAAGCATGTAAGAAGGACCTTTATAGTAAATTCACAGTTATTTTATGTCTATTAAATCTAGTAACCAAAATTGGGAGTTTATGTTCTATATGTCTCTTTATTATTTCAGTTTTCTAGTAATTGGTGACTCATCATTGGTTACAGGATCAGTCAAAAAGCCCTGTTGTAGAGAGTGTATAGCACAGAAGTAAAAATTCATAGGAGATACACAGAGACAGAGAGAAAAAAAATGAAACCCAGCATGATTGATTGGTTGGTTGGTTGATGATTGATTGATTGATTGACTGATTGGTTGGTTGGTTGGTTGGTTGGTTGGCTGGTTGGCTTGCTGGCTGGTTGGTTGGTTGGTTGGCCAGCTGGTTGGCTGGTTGGCTGGTTGGCTGGTTGGCTGGTTGGTTGGTTGGTTGGTTGGTTGGTTGGTTGGTTGGTTGGCTGGCTGGTTGGCTGGTTGGCTGGCTGGTTGGCTGTTTGGTTGGTTGGTTGACTGGCTGGTTGGCTGGTTGGCTGGTTGGCTAATTGACTGATTTTCAGTACTGGAATCCAAGGCCTGGTACATGCTAGCCAAGTGTTCTACCGCATTGCTCCACCTGCAGCCAAGCACAGTCTCACAAACATGGAAGAACTGCTTAAGTCTGGAGATCACCACACTTCAAATGCAGTCAGAGAAGATCAGCGCTCAGTGATCAGCACTGAGGAGGCAAGAAACAGAGTCACCACAAGTTAAACGCCAGCCTCATTCACATAGGGAGTTCCAGGTAAGACTGTTTTTTTGTTTTTTGTTTTTTGTTTTTAATAAAGAAGTGGTTATTTAGGTGTATGGGATGGAGGTCTAGAAGTATTGCCTTTTTTCTAATATTTTTTTGAGACAGGGTTTCTCTGTGTAGTTTTGGTGCCTGTCCTGGATCTCGTTCTGTAGACCAGGTTGGCCTCGAACTCACAGAGATCCACCTGGCTCTGCCTCCTGAGTGCTGGGATTAAAGGTGTTCCCTACCACTGCCTGGCAAAATATTTTTTTATGATGAGGGCATGAGCAGAATTTTTTCAGGAGAGACATAATTAGAAGAAAGAAGGAAAGATACACTGTTCTTGGTTCACTGGCAGGGAAATCCACAGGGAAGTTAACAGCTGCTGTGGTTGGGAGTGCTACTTAGACTCTCAAGGGAGCAGTAAGTATCCAGCCATGTGACATTTGCCTGGAGGTGTTTCCTAGTTCCAACTCTCCCCTTCTCTGCTCCTCATCTGTATGCAATGCCATTTCTTTAACACAACATTCTCTTCACTAATAAAAAGCAAGGGGTCCTGGGAAGATCAGTGCATTCAGCCATTTTGATCAGCTGTAGGGGTTTATCAGCGCCCTGCCCCCCTCCCCCAGCATGATTTGATGGGAAGAGTAGATTTGGCTGGAGAGGACTGCAAACATTCATTCCTTCTTCAACAATTGTTTGAGTCTATAGTATGTGTCAAGGACCAGACAGGGATGCATACCCTTACCATTGGTAGCTTAGAGCATGCTGACAGAAACCCAAGTTGCAATGGTTTGAATGTCCTCAGAAAACTCATGTTAAAATGACATCGCTTCTGTGAGGGTGGGAATTAACTAAGGTATTTTTACAGGTGGGACTTTGGGGAGGAAATTAGGGTTAAATGGGGCCATAAAGGTAGGGCACTGATGTAACAAGACTGTGGCTTTGTAAAAGGGGAGACCTGAGCAAGGACACTCAGTCCTTTTAATCATGTGAGGCCCCAAAGCACCTCAGAGCCCCCCAACAACAAGGAAGCACCTCCTCATAAGCCAGCATCCAAGTGTGAGCTTCCCAAGCTGCAGACCCATGAGCCAAAGCAACCTTGCCTTGTGGAGCTCTCCATGCATGATATTCAGACACCACCACAGAAAATGGACTAAGACCACGTGTAACAACAGGTGGTTATATCAGGTCAGAGGAGACTCCCTGATGGGGCCCCAGAAAATGAAGAATTTACTGCTGTGTACATGAGGTGTCTATTCTAAGAGCAACAGGAAGTCATTGAAGGATAATGCCATGAGGTAGCATGCTGGTATAGACCTGGGGGCGCTGCACATGGGTCTTGGGGTGGTGAACATTTAGCCCAGGATGATGTCATTCCTATTTGGTTCCCCTGTGAGCCTATTAAGCTCAATTAAGGGTAATTTCCTTTAGAAGGATTACATTTTGATTTCCACCCTTCTGTGATTTAGCTCAAACTCAATTTTAAATTTAAGTTCAAGTCAGGTTTAGCTGTCTCCAAATCATTCATTGTCATTTTCCTGATATCAAACTGTCTCTGGCAACAAGGCACAGACATTGAGGCTTCTCAAGCTGCTAGTCAGGCAAAGAATGTCACTTCTCATTTGGCCCCTCTCTAAAATGGGGTCTGGGAACCTGTAAGCCACATTGGCTTATCACGGGGACTGAAGAGAATAAACACATAAAATGCTTATGGTTACTCTCATTACTAAAGCACAATATCTACACCAGTAGTTTTATGAACAAGGCTATGTGGGAAGGGCCCTCTTTGGCATCTATGCATAAGAGTTTAGGGTTTAACAAGGGGAGGTTAGAAGTAAGAGTCAGCATGGTGCTAAAAAAGACATGGGATCCACACAGCACAGAGTTGCTCCTCATGGTGTGTGTGTTGGGGGTGGGGGGTGGGAATGGTGCAGGCTTAGTTACTGTTCTATTGCTGTGAAGAGACACCATACAAAAGCAACTCATAAAAGAAAGCATTTAATTAGGAAGTGGGTTACAGTTTTAAGTACTAGTCCATTATCATCATGGCAGGGGAGTAGATAAGGCATGGTGCTGGAGCAGTAGCTGAGAGCTTTACATCCTGATCTGCAGGCAGCAGTCAGCAAGACCAGAGACTGGGCCTGGTATGAGCTATTGAAATCTCAAAGCCCACCCCCAGTGACACACTTCCTCCAACAAGGCCACACCTCCTAATCCTTCCTAAACAGTTCACCAACTAGGACTAAGCATGCAAATATATGAGCCTATGGAGGCCATTCTCATTTTAAACCATGAGAGAGAGAGAGAGAGAGAGAGAGAGAGAGAGAGAAAAGAGGTTGCTTGGTATGCATGGTGTGTATGGTATGCTGAGGGTTTAACCCTAGGCTGTCTCACAAGTGCTCTAATATCTACTCACTGAGCTACATCTCAATCTTCAAGCACACGTCTTTTGACAAGAAGGAAATTACTCTCTGATGGCTGTGTGGGGAACTGGCAGGAAATGGCCACAAGACACCTTCTATTGAGGATGCACAACTCATCAACAAATGTTTCTTTGACTCCCACTCTCTTCTAGGGACTTTTCCTTACTGCTATGACCAAGTATCTGACACAAAACGCCTGAAGTGGGGACGTGTCTCTTCTGGCTCATGGTTTGACTCATGGGGACGCCATGGCAGTGGGAGTGGGAGGCAGCTGGTCACATTGCATTCCCAGTCAGGAAACGTAAAGAGGTGATTCTGGTGTTCAACTGGCTTCTTCCTTCCTCCTTTTACTTTTTATTCATTCTGGGCTTCCAGCCCATGGAATGGTGCCACTGTGTCAGGGTAGCTCTTCAATCACACTGACAACACAAATGAACCATCTCAGAGTATATAAAAAATAAGATAGTCTTGCCTATAAGGTATACATGGTGGCAAATAGGTAATAAACAAGACACACCAAGTGAGTAAATTTATTTTTCAGAAAGAAGAAAAGGCAGGTAAGGAGAATTTTGATTGAGTGTTGAATATCTTTTTAGTTAAAGAAGGACAAGGGGCTGGAGAGATGGCTCGGCAGTTCAGAGCACTTGTTGCTCTTGCAGAGGACCCTGCTTTGGTTCCTGTCACCCACATGGTGGTTTAAAAACACCCATAACTCCAGTTCTACGTGATCAGACACCCTCTTCTGATCTACATAGGCACCAGACATGCATGTGGTGCACATACATACATACATACAGGCAAAGCACTCATACACATAAAGGAAATCTTTAAAACAAAGAAAGACAAGGAGGCTAGTGTGCTTGGGGTGGAGATGGAGAATCTGCAGAGCTATAGGAGTCACGGAAAAGTTCATGGGATGGGGCAGGTCAGTTTAGTCCAGGTGAGACTGTGGCCATTCCCTGGGTGAAATGAGAAATTCTGAAGAGAAAATTGTTCTGCACTGACTCTTGTTTCCCAGGAACTGCATTGGTTGCTGTGCTGAGACCAGACCTCAGGGGCACTCAGATACAAGCGTGCGGGGGCGGGGGGGGGGGGGGGGGGGGGGGCTACTCTAGACAGCTGGGCAGGATGATGATGGTAATAACTTGTACCAAAGAGATAGATAGCAAGGTATAGGGTGACAAGAGGTCAAATCATAGATGTCCTTCTCTCTGTGGGCATATGCATGTGTGGGCATGCATACTTGTCTATGCACATGTTTATGTGTTTGTAGATACATGTAGAGGCCAGAGGTTAGTGGCCTGTGTCTTCCTCAATCACTCTGCATCTTAGTTTTTGAGGCAGGTTCTCTCACTGATCCTGGAGCTCACCGATTTAGCTAGACTGTGTGGCCAGCAAGCATCAGGAATCTTCCTGTTGCCATCTCCCCAACACGGGGATAACAGGTCTGTATGTCTCTGCCCTGCTTTTGTGTGAGTGCTGGGGAGCAAACTTAGGCCTCACGCCCCCAGCTCCTAGATATACTTTTAGATAAAGTCAGCTGGATTTCCTCTTGATTTTGATGTGAAATGTGAAAGAAATAAGAGTCAACAACATCTAGTATTGGGCCAGAGCAACTAGAAAAATGGGAAATGTTGCTGAAGAAGAGTTTTGGGAATACGGGTTCAAAATGGATGTCTATAGAGCTAGGTGGCCATAAGTCTGGAGAGTATAACTTATTAGTTACTTCCAGTTGCAAGCCCACCTTCATTGTCTACAGTAATGGAGCTGACTCCTGTAAAGCTGTTCTCTTTGCCTTCTAGCTTGGTATTCTATTTTCTTAGCAAAATGCGTTGGAGGGACAGACACAGGGAGCGGAAATGCATTCCCATGAATGTTTCACAGTAGAGCCCTGCAGTGTAGTGTCTACAGTGCACGGGGCCTGCAAAGGATGACAGTCCACTGCACAAGGCACTCCCTCGGGGTAGCTTTCTCAAATCTCCTTGTGTAATTTTGCACAAGTTCTTAAGTGAAGCATCAACCAACGGATAGTTTCCCCCAGTGCCCAAAGGGACTGTTCTCCCTGAGTCCAGTTAAGACAGCAGCCCAGCAAACATCGTCCTATGGACCACAGCTGCACTCCCAGCTGAGCCTGGAACTCAGCCCTAGGAGGTGAACAGAGGCACCTGCTTCCATATATGTATCTTCCTTTCTTGCTCCATCTCAGCCGTAGGGTGGTGGCTGCTCCCTCAGTCCACCATTCCTCGGTTCATTAGTGTTTATCCACTGCAAGCCAACTCTTCTAGCACTCCAGTCCCCCATAACAATTACATTCAACTGTCCCTGTGCAAATTACTGTGAGCTATCTGTCTCCCGATTAGGTCTGGACTGGTGTGTGAGGTTCATCCGAGAGATCCAGGAAGGCTGGAGATGATTGAGAGCTGCCAGCAGATGAAGCCTGCTTAGAACCACATAGGCACCATGGAAGAGACCCCAAAGAGAAACGGGGACATTGCCACAAAAGTCAAGGGATGGAAAGAAAGGTTTTCCTGGAAGTCGTGATTCATAAGTTACAGGAGTAGACAGTGGAGTTAAATACTGCTTGATGACATCACCGATGTGAACCGCTGCAAAGAGTTCGTTCTGGGTGGGTCTTAAGCTCCCATCTGGGCATTAGAGGCATCTGAATGTGGCTGGAGCCTGGCAAGTCAGATCAGAACCTCTGCAGGCAAGAGCAGAGGATGCAGCCGCCTGAGAGCCGCTCTCTAGAATGAGGCTTCTTACTTAGGATCTGGTAGAAGGCAGACAGTCTTAATGAGGGGCAGATGGGGTGAAGAATCACCTGAGCCTGCAGCAAGCATGCCCTAGACACACCTGGAGGCTTCTAAGGCCCTGCCCAAAGTCTCAGCCTCTGTTTGCCCCCACCCCCACCCCCAGGGGAGTAGACAGGGAAGACTTGTATATCTATCATCAAACTCCCTGTGCTGTTCACGTCTGGAGCCCCTGGAGCCACATGGACAACTGTCAGCCTAAAGGAGGCCTCAATTTACACTTGACTGGTCCCTGAGGACTTTTGGTACCACAGGGTGTACTTGGAGTGTGGAGGTAGGAAAAGAGGGTATTTCTGATTAAGCGTCTGAGCAAAATGGCTACAGAGCACATAGCTCATATTGTAGAGGGTGTGCGGTGTCTCGGTTACCTCTGGCAGAACAATGTGGCCAGCTTGTGACCCAGGGCATAAAAGCCAGAACTGAGCATGGATTTTATGTGTTTCCTTTGTTGAAAGTAAAAGGTTCTTTAAACACACACACACACACACACACACACACACACACACGGTGGTATTGTGTTCCCCAAAATATTGTGCACTCTAATAAACTTACCTGGGGTCAAAGACAGAACAGCCACTAGATACAAAGGCTAGAAAATGGTGGCACTCACACCTTTAATCCTAGCATTCCAGAGGTAGAAATCCCTCTGGATCTCTGTGAGTTCAAGGCCACAAGGCCAGGCATGGTGACACACGCCTTTAATCCCAGGGAGTGATGGCAAAAACAAAGATATATAAGGCGTGAAGACCAGAAACTAGAAGCATTTGGCTGGTTAAGCTTTCAGGCTTTTGAGCAGCAGTTCAGCTGAGACCCATTCTGGATGAGGACTCAGAGGCTTCCAGTCTGAGGAAACAGGATCAGCTGAGGAACTGGCAAGGTGAAGTAGCTATGGCTTGTTCTGCTTCTCTGATCTTCCAGCATTCACCCCAACAACTAGCACCGGGTTTGATTTTATTAATAAGAACTTTTAAGATTCCTGCTACACACACACACACACACACACACACACACACACACACACACACACACACGCGCGCGCGCCATCTCATTCATTTAGTGTGGGTGTGTGTCCATTGAGGGAATGGATGAGGGGTGCAGCACAAAGCTAGAAGTCAAAGGACAACCTGCAGGAGTCAGTTCTCTTGCATGTGGGTCCTGGGGCTCAAACTCAGGTCATGAAGCTTGGTGGCATGCACCTGTACCTTTTGGAAAACAGTTCTGAAACAACTGTAAATGGTCTATGATCAGCTGCATGGCAAGCAGCAACTGGGGCAAGGCCTTTCTCTCCAAAGAAACCATCAGGAGATTCAGGGCCGTTTCCACCTCTTGTCAGGACTGCAGATGTAGGATGGGGGCTGATAGCAACCTAATCTTAGAGCAAAGGCAAGGGTGATATGAGAGGGGGAGGCATGTGGTGGCCCCAAAGTCTCTGAATATCATAACCAGGTGTCACCAGACTGGCCTCCATTTCTCCAAGATAGACTTCACCTAGGCCAGGAAGGGTCACATGGTTCAAAGGAATGATGTACAGATGGGCAAATTCGAGAGGGACTAGAGATGTAGCCCAGTCCATACAGTGTCTGACTTTGTAGGCACAAAGCCATGTTCAGTTCGCAGCACTGCACAAACTGAGTGTGGGGGCATGTGCCTGCAATCCTAGCAACTCAGGAGGTAGAGGCAGGGGGATTGGAAGGTTAAGGTCATCTTTTGCTACATGGTGAATTTGAGGTTAGCCTGTGCTATATGAGACTGTTGGAAGAGAGGAAGGGAGGGAGGGAGGGAACCTCCCTCCGTCCTGACCTGCTTCTGAGTCTGTGGGTCAGTAGAACTCCAACGAACTGAACGGAGATGTGAGCAGTGCATCACAGGGGATTTAACTTATCTGAACACATCACTCGTGAAAGGGCTCTTTGTAAGCCCTTTATCTGGGTCAAGGATGCTGAATCGCCGCTAAAGACAGTCCACGAAGCCTTCACAGATAGGGGAGCGGCTGCTGCAGGCTCTGGCCTCTGTGGCCAGCTTTGAATGGCTCCCCAAGCCCTGGTCTCCTTTCTGCAGCTTTCAATGTGGCTGGTGAAAGGCAGCTCAGAGCTGAAAAGGGTTCTGTCCTGGAGTTTCTAGCTGTCAGTGCTAATGAGCTATCTGCAGGCCTCTGCCAGGCTTGGAAGGAGCCTTTCACAAGCTACCCCTGTGTTAACAGCCACCGTGCAAAGGCACATTTATTGTCCTAAAGAAGTACAACTGGCCTTTTTACTTTGAGGCTCTCCAAGACAAGAGGGTTCAGAATGGCGGCAGAAGAGACAAAATGAGAATATCCATTCCCAAAATGTTAGGCTGGCTGCCCTGGCCAGGGCCAGGAGGGGGCGCTGTGGTTCAATTACCTGAGATGCTTTCACATTGGTGTTTCTCTTAACAGCAGAAAAACATGCACAACGAAAGCTAGCATTTTAATTATTTTTAGGTGGATAGTTCAGTGGCATTTACTCATCCGTATTACTGTGCAGCCATGGCTCAAATATCTCCAGAACTTTGTCTACTTTATTTTAATGAGGCTCGTTGTTGCTGTTAATTTCTTGCATTTGAAGTCCACTTTGGAAACAACCTTGGCCTGAGAGTCTTTGTCACAGTTCTTAACCATGGCACAGCTGCACACAGCCATATTCGAGCAGATCAATTTTGCAGAGGATAGGATTCTCCTAGTTGCTTGGTTTCATCATCTTAATTGGGTTGATTTGGTACTCAGCCCAATGAGCCTTCACCAAACTGACTTACACAGGCTCATTACACAAAGATGGGCTTGGCTTCATGGTTCCACATACGAGGCCATCATAGACAAGGGCAGTCTCCCACACCTCTTGTAAACCAGTGTTAACATGGCCATAACGTCTCTAGTGGCAATACTTTTCTTTGCTATGGTGGTAGGTAATGGGTAAAGCTGAATTTTCAACATGTACCCCCAAGCCTCCAGGTCTGGTATATAAAGAGCAGTATCTTATTATTTTACTATTTTTAATTATTTTTATTTTATGTGTATGAGTGTTTTGCCTGCATGTATGTCTATATGTATGTATACATGAGAGCACTGTCCTCAGGGGCCAGAGGAGGGACTGGAATTTCAGACAGTTAGGAGCCTGTGGTGGTTTGAATAAGAATGGCCCCCATCGACTCACATATTTGAATGTTTACTCACTAGGGAGAGGTACTATTTGAAAGGATCAGGAGGTGTGGCCTTGGTGGAGGAATTGAGTCACTGCGGGTGGGCTTTGAGGTTTCAAAAGCCCCAGTCAGGCCCAGTGGCTCTCTCCCTGCTACCGGAGGATCTGGTTGTAGACCTCTTAGCTATCATGTCTGCTGGCACACCGCCATGCTTGAGGATAATGGACTAAACCTCTAAAACTGTAAGCAAGCCCCAATTAGATGATTTCTTTTTGTCAGAGTTGCCATGGTCATGGTGTCTCTTCACAGACATAGAACACTGACTAAGACAGAGCCACAGTGTGGGTGTTGAGAATTGAACTCCAAGAC
The DNA here is from genome assembly GCF_007827085.1 of Peromyscus californicus insignis. Classification (NCBI taxonomy): domain Eukaryota; kingdom Metazoa; phylum Chordata; class Mammalia; order Rodentia; family Cricetidae; genus Peromyscus; species Peromyscus californicus. The sequence goes on along the minus strand of NW_026294606.1, from coordinate 21,304,097 downwards.
CTCTGGAAGAGCAGCAAGTGCTCTTAACTGCTAAGCCATCTCTTCACCACCAGCATTTTTATTTTTAATGAACATATCACTGTACAAGTGTGTAAAGATAAGGTCACTATCTCAAATATTTATCACTTCTTTCCGTTTGGAACTTTTAAAATCCTGTTTTGAAATACTCAGTTACACACACACACACACACACACACACACACACACACACACACAATGCCATTTGACACCCAAAGTTATTCTCTTATCCATGAACCATCTTCTATCCCGCTCCCCCCATTTCAGGGCCTGACTTGTTTCACTTAATATAACGCCTTCCAGTTCTATCCACGTTGCCTCAGATGATAGGATCTCATTCTTTTGTGGCTGAATAACACTCTGTTATGTATGAAAGCTACATATTTTCTTTATCTGGAGAGCACAACCTCGGTGGGTTCTAGGTTGATTCCACCTTATGGATTGCAAATGGTGCTGCCCTGGGTGTAAGCGGACTGTTTCTTCAAAACACTCATTGAAATAGTTTGAATCTGCAATGTCTCCCAAGGGGACTGTTCATCCCTTTATAAACTTGTCACCTCAGACATTCATCACAATTACAGAAAGCCAGTGCATTAATTTCATCACATACATATAAATATGTATACATATATATGTATATATACTGATAGATCAAATGGCACTTCTATTCTGCTTTCCTGCAGAACTCAGCGTGTTCTCTATGATAACTGTACTAATTTACATCCTCACACAGTGTATTATAAGACTTTGCTCATCTTTCATCCTCATCATCCTCTGTAGTCATGCTGAGTGGAGAGAGAGAACTTAGAGTGGATTTTGCATCGCCCTGATAATGAGCAACATTTAGTATTTTGTTGTGTATCTGTTGGCTTTTTTTTTTTTAATCTTCTGTTGAGAAATGTCTATTCAGGTCATTTGTCCATTTTAAAAATCAGACTGTTGGGGTTTTTCTTGTTGGTTTTTGCTGTTGAGTTCTTTGAGTTTTAATAATAATCCCTGAGAGATGTAGTTTGCAAATGCTCATTCCCATTCTGTGTGCTGTTTCCTCATTCTGTTGATTTTTTTTCTTTTGCTCTCTAGAACTTTAGTTTGATGAAATTCATCTGTCAGTTTTTGCTTTCATTGACTATGCTTTTAGGGTCATATTTTATAAAACAAAACCATATTTATAAAACAAAACAAAACAAAACAAAACTTTGCTTTAACTAGTGTCCCAAAGCTCACCCTCTGCATGTGTTTACTGGTTTCATAGTTTTGCATCTTCCAGTTCAGTCTTTGGTTGTAGTTTGAGTTGATTTTTTTTAACATAATGAGAGACGCAGGTCTGGTTTCTTCTATATGTGGATATCTAGTTTTCCCAGGACACTGGTTGATAGGATTTCCCTTCATCTAGTGTATGTTCTTTCTGACTCTCGCAAAACTCGGCTGTGAATGTAGAGCTGTTTCTGTGTTCTCTCTTCCCTTCTGCCAGTCTGTGGTCCCTTTGTATGTGGGTACCACGAATCTTTGGTTGCTGTGACTTGTGTAGTTTGTTTTGAAGACAGACATTGTAATGCCTCCAGGTCTGTTCCTTCTGCTGAGAATTGCTTTGGTTGGTCTGAATCTTCTGTCATTCCATACAAATTCTAAGAATGTTTTTGGTATTTCTGTGGTATTTTGGTAGAAGTAGAAGTCTAGAGTTCATAAACGTAAGGACATTTTATTTTTTGTCTTGTTGTTGTTGTTTGTTTGTTTTTTGTTTGTTTTTTTCAGACAGGCTTTCTCTGTGTAGCTTTGTGCCTTTCCTGGAGCTTACTCTGTAGCCCAGGCTGGCCTTGAACTCACAGAGATCCGCCTGCCTCTGCCTCCTGAGTGCTGGGATTAAAGGCATGCACCACCACTGCCCGGCTAGGACATTTTATTTTTTACTGGGTTTTTTTTTTGTTTTTTTTTTTTTGTTTTTAGTTTAGTATATGGTGCGGTGGGTTTCATCATAACATCTTCATATATCTATGTCATTATATTTCCTTCTCATGTGTTCCCTTCTCCCATGTCCCTCTTCCCACTCCAGCCAATTTCCTTTCTTCCTCCAATTAGCTTCTGTTTCTGCTTTATTATTACATGTTAGCTTCTGCTTCTGCTTTATTTATTATTACATTTACTTCGTTATCCTCTCTATTCCTCACCTCCCTTTAGTTTTCTTTCTGGAAAGATGTCTTAAGTGGTTAAGAGCATTGGCTGCTCTTTGAGAGGACCCAGGTTGGATTCTCAGCACCTACATAGTAGCTCATGACCTTCTATACCTCCAGTCTCAAGGGGATCCAGCACCCTCATCTGGCCTCCATGGACACTGCATGCTTGTGGTTCACAGACATACATACAGGCAAAACACTTATATACGTAAAAAATAACAAATCTCAAATGCTCCCATACATTTTTTTAAGATCTTTTCCTTCCATTTTATAATCCTCTTTCTAGTCCTGTGACCTACATATACACACACAAATATCAACACATGTAATTGTAAATCTAATTCTACGTAGAAAATAAAATACAGCATCTGTCTTTCTCAGTCTGGCTTGTTTCTCTTAACATAATGATCTCTATTTCCATTCATTTTCCTGCAGATGCTATGATTGCAATTTTCTTTATGGCTACCTATAACCATATGTAGTTGTATGTAAGTACCATGCTCATTATCCAATCATCTCTTGACTGATACCCAGATTGGTTCTATTTCCTGACTGCTGAGTAGTACAGCAGTTAACAAGGATGTTAAGTATCTCTGTGGTGTGCTGACTTAGAGTCCTCCAGGTATATACCCAAAAGTGGTATAGATGGGTCACATGGTAGTCCTGTTTTCAGTTTTTGGAGGACTCTCCATACTTATTTCCATAATGGCTGCACAAGTTTACATCCCACCAGCAGTGAATAGGGTTCTTCCCTCATGCCCTCATCAGCATTTGATGTTGACTGATACTTCAACCATTCTTCCTGGGGTGGGATGGAATCTCAAAGCAGTCTTAATTTTCATTCCCCTGATGGCCGAGGGTGTTGGACACTTGTTGAAACATATTTGTTAACTGTTTCTAGTTCTTCTCTTGAGAGCTGTCTTCTTAGGTCAGAGTCTGTTTATTGACCAGATGATTCCCTTTTTCTCGTGTTTACCTTCGGCAGCTCTTTATGTAGCCTAGATATTATTTCCCTGTGAAGTTTTCCTACTGTGTAAAAGCCTTTAATTTAATAAATACCACCTGTTAATTCGTGGCACTGTTTCCTATTAGAATCCTTTTCAGAAAATTCGGACCAAAGCCTATATCTTTAAGTATTTTCCAATTTTGTTGGAAACTTTAGCAGTTTCAGAATCTCGGGTCTTACATTTGATCAGTCATGAATGGATTTATATGCAAGGTGGGAGATCCATGTCTAGTTTCATTCTTTGATGTTTGACTGTCCATTTTCCTTGCACCATTTGTTGGAGAGGCTCTTTTTGTTTTTTAAAAATGTTTACATTTATTAACTTATGTTATGAGTGTATGTGTGTGGGTGTGTATGCCACAGCACACATGTGGAGGCCAGAGAACAGCAAGCATGATGAAGGGAATTGGTTCTCTCCTTCAACCACATGGTGTTCAGGGGTCAAATTCAGGCTTGGTGGTCCCCCTATGCATGTTTTTGGCAGCTTTGCTAAAAATTTGATGTCTGCAATGATGTGAATTTATTTCTGGGTACTCTATTCTGTTTCATTGATCTGTATGTCTGTCTTTACGGCAGGGCTGTGCTTTGTCACTATGGCTCTGTAATATAATTTGAGATCAGGTACTGTGATATCTCCAACATTGTTCTTTCTACTTAGGACACTTTGGCTACCCAGAATTGCTTGCACTTCCATATAAACTTTAGGATTTTTTTCCTAGTTCTGTAAAGAATGACTAGGACTTTCATGGAGATTACTTTTGGAAACATAATAATTTTCACAATACTATTTCTGCCAAATCCAAGGGCATGTGAGGTTTTTCCAGATCTTTTAGTCTCTTCTCCACTATTTTCCCTTCAGTGTCTTCAAGTTGCCATTGTAAAAGTCTTTCACATCCAGGGCTGCTGCCGGGAGCCATCCCTGGTGGTGGACAGGTCCCAGAAAGGAAGTAAGGAGTCAGTGAGGGATGGAGTGAGCCAGGCATGATGGTCAGGAGAATCTTGCAGCCTGACTGACTAGCAGCCAGAGTGTTTATTTATATAGAATTAAGTAAGCAGAGATACATTCATGTTGTTCCAAAAAAATAGATCATATCATTTTTGGTTTTGGACATGTGTTTCACTTTCTCTTGCATATCTTTTAGTCATTGTAAATAAACTGTGACAGAACAGAGTTATCATTTCCATCATTTCCCTCAAGTTTAATCACCATTGGTAAACAGTTATCTTTTATAACCAATTTTATTCATTAACTCCATAACCCAATTTTTAAGACTCTAGAGGCATATGACAACCTGTTCTCAGGCTAGTATCTTTTGTGGCTTCAAGGATGCTAGACCAAAACAAATCTTCAAGCCAACCTGGGCCTATTGCCATGTCCCAAGCAGTGTATTATTAATTCTTAATGGTCAGAGTGTCCAGGAAAAATCCTCAGGCCAAAGCTACTGCAGTTATTATTTAAATTCTGGCATAACACAATGTTTACGTTTCATATTTTTATAGAATTTGTTTATATGTCTAATCCTAGCACTCTCTTGTTTCTTGGTCATAGGACACCATAGTGGCTCTGCATGTGCCAACTTTTCTAAGGAAGGGAGATCCTGACATCTCATTCTTGTATCATCTTCCACTCCATTCTTTGCTCATCAATATAATTCTCTGTATAAGGCAGAAGTAGCTTCACCTAACCTAACTTTGTTGCGGTATACGCCACGCAATTGCCTGAGTGTTTCATGGGAAAAGGCTTGCAATCTGATCTGTGGCCAATTCCTCTAGCCCACCGAATGCTGTTGACTTTTTTAAGTTTACTTTGTTTTGATAATCTTGTTTGTGAGTAAGTACAGGAACAGACATTTTAAGAATGTCTCATAGCCTCATATAGAGACCTCTGGTTTCTTTATGTGTGTCACAACCTCCAAGTCATAAGGAAAACCTTCAAGTAGATAAGGATATCTTCCTAAAAATGGGAGAGGTAGTATGTTCAGGACTTTCCTGGGGAAGCTTAGAAGGGAGAGGTGTATGTTCAGGACTTTCCTGGGGAAGCTTAGAAGTAATACTCCTGGGAGAAGACATAAATGATTCATAAGAAATTTCCCATCGCCGGGTGGTGGTGGCGCACGCCTTTAATCCCAGCACTTGAGAGGCAGAGGCAGGCAGATCTCTGTGAGTTTGAGGCCAACTTGGGCTACCAAGTGAGTTCCAGGAAAGGCCCAAAGCTACACAGAGAAACCCTGTCTCGAAAAAAAAAAAAAAAGAAAGAAAGAAATTTCCCATCAATCCAATATCCCCAAATTCTACAAATATTAAAAGTCCCCCAAGTATGCAACAGGCAGAGATCAAATCTAAAAGTGGCATGGCAGCCATCATGCAGCTCAGCTTTGCTGGATCTTTGTCAAGCAGCTGTGCTGGCCTTATGACTTCTCCTGTTCCCATCAGATATGGCTATGCCAGGCTGCGAGATGGCTCAGTAGTTTAGAGCACTTCCAGAGGACCCAGGTTCAATTCCCAGTCGCTACCTGGTGGCTAACAGCCATCTGTAATTCCAGTTCTCAGGGCTCCAACACCCTCTTCTGGTCTCTGCAGACACAAGGCACAGGATGTACAGGCAGTCAAAACATCCATAAATATTTTTTAAAAAGTTAAACATTTAAAAATTTTTTTTAAATTTCTCTGCTTAGGTCTATTCCTAGGGGCTTGGGGTTGTTTGTTTGTTTGCTTGTTTGTTTGTTTAACTATTGTGATTTTTCTCCTGATTTCTTTCTCAGCTAGTTTGTTATGTAGAAAAACTACTTCCCTTGCAAGTTGACTTTGTATGTTACCAAACATACAAAGATATGATGAGAGTGTTCATCATACAAAAATATGATGAGAGTGTTCATCATATTCACTAGTTTGATGTGGAATCTTTAGGGTCTTTGAAATATAAGAATCACGTGGTCTGCAAATAGAGATAATTTCACTTATTTTCCCATTCGTATCCCATTTATTTTTCGTCACGTCATTGTAAGGCTTTGAGTGCTATATTTAAAGAGCGGAGAGACTGACTCGTTTTATCCCAGGTTTTAGAGGACCTGCTCTATTTTTACCATTAGTGTTGGCTATAGATTTGTCATATATGGCCTATATTATGTCAAAATATGTTCCTTTTAGTTCTAGTTTCTTGAAGCCATTGTTAATTTTTATTTTTATATATATAGGTATTTTGGCGCTGTATGTATGTCTGTGCATCATCTGCATGCAGCGCCCGTGAAGGCCTGAAGAGGGCACTAGACCCCCTGAGACTGAGCCACCATGCAGGTATTAGGAATTGAACCCTGGTCCCCTAGAAGAGCAGTCAATGCTCTTAACTGCTGAGCCATCCTCTGGCCCTCTGGAGGCCTTTTATTATGAAGGGCTGTTGAACTTTGTCAAAAGCCTTTTCTGCTTTGAGATAATCAGGAGATTTCTATCCTTAAGCCTATTTGCATGCTGGGTTACATTTATTGACTTGTGAGTCAAACTTGCATCTTTGGGATGAAACCACCTTATTCACAGTGCGTGATCTTAATGTGTTACTGATTTGGTCTGCAGGAGTTTTATTGAGGATTCCTGCATCTTCATTCATTGGAGAAGTTGGCATATAGTTTTCTTTCTTTCTTGTGTCCTTATCCAGTTTTGCTGTCAAGGGAGTTCTGGTTCCATAGAATGGTTTTGATGATGTCCCTTCCCTTCTGTTTTATGAAAGAGTTTGATGAGTATTGAGGTTAGCTTTTCTTAAAAGGTCTTGGGGAGATTTATTATTGCCTCGGTCCTGTTGGCTGTTATAGGCTTGCTTGTTTATATCTACTTGATTTAATTTTGACAGGTCATACATACTTCTGAACATATTTCAGAAGTAATATAGTATATAGTAATATAGAAGAATATATTTCTTCTATATTTCCTAAGGGTTTTTTGTTGTTTATTTGTTGTTGTTATGTTTTGTTTCGCTTTTAAGTTTTCAAAGTATGTCCTAATGATTCTGTGTATCTCATTAGGATCTGTAGTAACCTAGAGATTTTTGGTTTTGATTTAGGTCTCTAATTTTATTCATTTGGATCTTCTCTTACTTTTTGTTTTTGTTAGACTAAGGATTTGTCAATCTTATAGGGTTTTTTTTTTTTGTGGTCCCCCCCTCCCAAATACCAACTCTGGTCAATTCTTTTAGTCTGCATTTAATTCATTTCTGCCCTGACCTTGTCCAGTGTCCTTCCACCTCCCTCATGGGTGGCCAGAGTTCTTCCTCTGTTTCTCTCTTTGGGATGGCTTCTGGTTGTCTTAGTTGGGCTCTGTCCTTCACCAGCTAACCCAGAGGCAGCCCCTGGTCCGCTGTCTTACCTGGCAGTGTGGACATTTTAACAGTATCACTTCTCCCAATCCACTAACATGACATGTTTTGGCTCTGTATGTGTATATTCTTATACTTTCGTCAGTATGTGTCACTTTTATTGCAGAGCTCATCAGGGGCTTGGTTAAACTGAGTCCTAGGTTGTTGGTTTGTTTCTTTTGTAGCTATTCTGAGTGGGGTTCTTTTCTTGACTTCTCAGTAATTTCGTCATTAATTTATTTTAAAGATTACTGATTTGTGCTTCGTTTTATGATGTTGGTTATGGTTCATCATATATAATCTATATTGTATGTTCCTTCTAATCCTATTTTTGTTTAGCTTTGATCATTGTCAAATTTGATTGAATGCTTTTTCTGCATCTATTAAGATAATTGTGTGGTTTTTAGCATTCATTCTGTCAACATGGTACATCCTTGCATCTCTGTTCTCAATGTATTATCTTTTTGGTGTGCTGTGGCTAGCATTTTTTAAAGGATTTGTTAGTGTACTCATTTATACATGTGTGTGTATGAATGCATATGTGTGTGGGCATGTGCATGCTACGATTGTCCTGTGAAGGTCAGAGGACAACTTTGGGGAATGTTCTCTCCTGCCATCCATCATGAAGGTCCCAGAACTGAACTTAATGTTTTCACTGATGAAGTGAATTTCTCACAGGCAGCATGCCCCTGGATCTTTTTAGAAATCCAGTCAGCAAGTCTGTGTATTTTTAGTTGGGAGATTTAATTCATTCACATTCAAGGTTATTGTGGGAAAGTAAAGACACACCCTCACTGTTTTGTTGTTGTTGTTGTTTTGTCTTTTCAAGACAGAGTTTCTCTGTGTAGTCCTGGCTGTCCTGTGTTTGCTCTGTAGACCAGGCTGTCCTCGAACTCAGAGATCCACCTGTCTCTGCCTCCCAAGAGCTGGCGTTAAAGGTGTGTGCCCCCACCCCTGGCTCATAACTGTTTTTCTTAGTTGTTTTGAATTCCCTTTGTTCCTTTCCTGTTTTATTATTTGTCTTTGTAGCTTGGTACTTTCCTTTATTGATAAAGTTTGATTCTCTTAATTAATTAAACTTTTAAGGTAGACTTCATTCAATAAAACCATTAATAACATTGAAGGCAATCTAAATTCTGTTTTGCAAATGTGTTAAATAATGCTTAGTAAGAGAAAAAGAAGGGGTCGCAGAACAGTGTGTACAGTGTACATAGTATAAATATCTGTTTGCGCAGCTTTAGCAACAGAACACAAATCACTGAGGAGGGGTACCTATAGAAAACAGGAATATGGGGCTGCAGCGAAGCCTCCGAGGTTGAGGCCACTTGTTCCCTGCTCTTCCAAGGGACCCGGGCTTTATTCCCATCACTCACATGGTGGCTTACAACCACCTGTAACTCCAGCTCCAAGGGATCTGATGCCCTCTTCTGGCCTCCATGGGCACCTCCGCTCACATATGTGCAATTAACCTACACACAAACGCATATATCTATTTAATTAAAAATAAAATAAATAAATCTTTTAAAAAGTAGGAACATGTTTCTGGGATAGAAAGGATTTTAACTTTATTTTGTGTTTTTGTGCTGTTTGAATTATTTAATACATCCTTGTGTCATTGCATTTAAAAATTTTAACTTGTTTTTACATTTTTAGTCTCTATTTCTTCTCTGATGTATAATATTTCCACTAATTTCAAGTTTGATTTTTTTTCAGTTTTCATGAGTTACATTATTGAGCTGTTTATTTGAAATCTTTCTAATTTTTATGTAAGCATGCAATGCCACAAATTTACTTCTTAGTTTTATTTTTTTGCTATATCCCATAAGGTGGCATGTTGTATTCTGAAATTTATTTGCAGAAATTAAAATTTTTTCTTTTTGGTTTCCTCATTGATCCATTAATCACTCAAGAGACTGTACCTAGTTCCCATACTTGTACAGTTTCTAAAGTTCTCCTTGTGAAAGTTTCTAGTATTAGCCCATTACTATTAGAGGAGGTACACACTATGGTTTTGATTTTAAATATTTTCATGAGTACATTATTATTTGTACATTATACAAATTGTACATTATAAAATTATACATTTAGTTTTGATATTTCACACATGAATATAACATACTTGAACATAAGATTTTAATTTTTGTTTTCTTTTTGTTTTTGTTTTTTCAAGACAGGGTTTCCAGGAGTAACAGCCTTGGCTGTCCTGGAACTCACTTTATAGATTGGACTTGTCCTCGAGCTCACAGAGATCCACATGTCTCTGCCTCCTGAGTGCCGGAACTAAAGGTGTGTACCACCATGCCTGGCTTATTTTAATTTTTTTAAATTTATTGAAACTTATTTTGTGGCCTACAATACAGTACATCCTGGACAATGTTCCATGTGTGATGAGAAGAACCATTGGAGGTCATGTCCTGTGCCATGCTTCCTCTTAGCCAAAAGGCTAAGAAGTGGCAGAATGCAGTGTTCTGTGAATGTGTGTTTGGTCTGGTTAGCCTGTGGTATGATTCAACTCTGATCTTCTTTGTTGATTTATGTAATCATTTCGGATTTTTCATCAGTCCATTGATGAAAGTGGCTGCGTAAGTCTCCAACAGTTGTATGAGCATCCATCGCTTCCTGTAGGTCCAATCATGTGTTCAAGAGGACAGGGGCTAGGAAAAGAGGCAAGGTGAGGAACCAAAGCAAGCTGGGAAGGAGATCCATCAGTAAGAGGGAAGGATGCTTCTTCCTGGGTTTCCCCACATCAGATGAAGTGAGGGGGTACAGCATGTGTCAGGTGATCAGGAAACAAAAAACAATGACTGACTGAGACGAGCTCAGTCTGTGTGGAGGGATACATGCCAGATGGCTGTATGAATACGACCAAGTAAAAGAGACTTCTTGCAAATAAGGGAGAACCTGGATGTCACAAGAAATCCAACAAGACAGAAGACCTGGGACGGGGTGACAGGAGAGGGTGAGATGATAGCCTTTGTGTCTTTGCCAGGTCTGGGGAATTTGAAAATAGGAAAAACCAGAAAGGAGGGGGCACAAGAGAGGGTACTTACTTAAAGCACGGTGGGAGACATTAAACGTTTTTCCACAAATGCCAACAGCTTGATTGCTTTGGACAGGCAGTTCCATAAACTTCCTGCAGAAACTCCCCCGTCATTCCTTCTCATCGTCATCCTCCTCCTCATACAAGCTGTTCTCGGAGCACAGATTAAGTCATCTTGAAGGAGCTCTTATTCCACACTTCTCATGTGGCGTTTGCTTATCTTCATAGCTTCCATATCTGCTCTCTGGCCTTTCCTCTGCTTTCTCCCTTCCACCTGTTTTTACCCTGGCCATGCTGCTGTCATCTTGCTACTGTCCTCTGTTCCCCTTGCTGTCCTATTTATCGCCATCACACACACACACACACACACACACACACACACAGCCTCTTCCATGATCTGAGTAGTGTTGTCCCTTCACAGCTGGATTCCTATACAGCTGTTGTTTCAGGGCTAGTTCTGTCTCCTGCTTTATACCAGGAACCTGAGTATCAAGTCCAGATTCCCCAGCTTAGCACACAGAAGAGCCACCTCATCTGTTGGCAAACTTGTCCCAGATGGAACCCAAGAACACAGTAAGTCTCCAGGCTTACTATCTTCCCAAGAGTGACCTAGATAAAAGATCTGCCTGGTCCTTTCTGAAGTCATCTAAAGGGTGTCTGAAGTGATTAACCCTTTCCCCAGAGGGTAGAGCCTTGCTCTAACCTAACTTGATTGAGACCCTTTCATTCTAACATCAGTGCTTGGGGGTGTTTTTGACTGAGTCTTGACTTTGTACACAAGCTCTGCCCATCATCTGATCCACACAGGGTCATCTCGGGGCTCCTTCTTAAGGCAATGATGGTCAATAAGGAATGGGTCAAGACAATGGCATAGACAGATTATGATTTTATGACTGAGTCTCATTGATGACCAAGAAATGAATTCATCTATACCAGCTTGTTGAACTGTGAATTGACACCTCATGGGGTCACATAACTGAATATGCTGGTCACCAAAACATTAGCAACAGGCTTTTGAATGTGCTGTCATCAAAACTTAATTCAAAACCAAATCCAAGGTGTTTTTGGCAGTATCTTGTAACTTTACTGCCTTGGTTCTGAGCATACAACATGTGCACTTCACACAGAATATGCTGTCATCATGCTACACGCCACCAAGGAATGCTGTCCGAAACCCTCAGCTTGGAGTCAACAGCTGCCTGGTGTTGGGAACGGCAGTGTTTTTACTGTGCAAACAATTCTGCTCTTATAGAAACACAGTGCTTTAATTACAGAAAAAGCAACTTTTAATGTCTCCTGCCATCATTCTTCAGCAAGTAAATATCAAATTAGTGTATCTTTGGATTGGATTGTAATAGAATTCTTGTTTGTAAAAACCACAGTTTGAGTTGCTGACTAGAGTTTTGTTAAGGCATCGTGAAATGTGGACTGGATATCATAGACTATCTTGTTGCTATTCCTTAAGCAGTAAGTCTAACGACTATTTGCAAAGACTTGATATTGTATTTGATATTTTAAAACATTTGGCGTGTGTGTGTGTGTGTGTGTGTGTGTGTGTGTGTGTGTGTGTGTGTAAACATGCACACAGATTACGCACCACAGCGTGCATGTGGAAGTCAGAGGACAACCCTTGAAAGTTGGTTCTCTCCTTCTACCATCCACCTGATCCCTCAGGGATCAAACTCAGGTCGCCAGGCTTAGCAGTAAGCACCTTTACCCACGGAGCCATCTTGTCCACCCCTGTGTTTGGTGTAAGTAACCCAGGATGATTTACTTAAAGTACATAGGAGGATAGTGCAGGTTCTGTGAAACACCATGCCATTTTACAGGGAGGGGCCTTGGGCATATGTAGGGATGCTGGGCCACACACCCCTTGGATACTGAGGACAGCTGTAATTGCCCTAGAAAACCTCCCTTTAAGTCATTTAATCTTCTCTTTTCATGGATAGCTGAAGGGAAAAAGTGTGACTTGATCCGAGGCAATTCGAGTCTGTATGTAATTAGGAGATAAAGGTGTTTCTGTAATTAGCACAACATTTTAGAGGAAGTCCAGGTACCAGGTTAAATTCCGTGAAGTTTATCTTGCAGACCTGTGGTTGGGCCTCGGTCTTGCCACAAAGGCAGTCATAGCTCAAGTCAGGCCTCAGGAATTTACCCAACAGATGCAGCCTCAGAGATAAGAGCTAAAGGAAGCCTGGACTTGAACGAGCAGACAAAGGCATTTGAAGGGTTCTAACTGGCACCAGCTTTCTCAGAGCAGTTTTGGGTTCCAGCAAGCTGCCAAGCAGTGTTTGTGACTTGGCGCCAACTCTGTGAAAGGATGAATCCTTTTCATCTCATCTAGATTTTCGAACAGCCTCTCAACAGGGGCTGGGCCAAAGTCTGGGGAGACCCAGGCAAAGGGACCTGTTCTGCTCAGGCAAGAACAAGGCAGACGTGACTCAGTAAGTGGGACCTTACTGCTTAGTGTTTTCCCCATTTTAACACAGATTTTTACAGACTTTGTATACATATAATTCACCATAAAATATGGCAGTACCGCATTTTTCAAGAGAACCAACCAGACTTGTCATACTGAAATACGAGATTAAAAATAATAATAAAAAGTAGGTTAATCCCAGTACTTGAGAGGCAGAGGCAGGTAGGTTCAAGGCAAGCCTGGTCTACATAGTGAGTTTCAGGACAGCTAGGACTATGTAGAGAGACCCTGCCTCAAAAAAGGTAGTCAGGGAAACTAGAAGGTGCATCTGTTTGTGGGGGTGGGATGGGGTTGACAGATAAACATGGGAGGACACACCAAGTTCCCATTTGACCCGTGAGGAACCTGTATGGTGTGCTAGAAAACTGTGGCCATGCATAGGGCAGTAGTTAAGAGCCCGGAAGCAGTCCTAATCTAGGCTGATTTAGCAAGAGGCAGGACAGACGAAGTATTCCTAATCCAGGCTTTGTACCAGTGCACTTCAGATTCTTGAGGGTGCTTCACTTGTTGGCTTCGGGGGTTTTTTGGTTGATGTTTGAGGATTTTGGAATATCTGAATACTGGTTAACACCCCTAATCTGGAAATCCAAAGTCAAAATGCTGCAAAGTTCATGTTGGCACTCAAAAGATTTCAAAGCATTCTGGCTTTCAGATTTTTCAGGTTGGGAATACTAAACCTATATGATTCTGGTTTATGAAGCAAGAAATGATCCCAATTTGAGAGCAGTCAGCGTCACGCAGAAGGCCCACAACCTGAGAAAGAATAATTAGCTCCTAGACTGAAAATGTTTATAAGTGCTTAGGTTTGCGATTTGCATTGAGTGTTGGTTCCCAGGCTAGCTCGCCGGGAGAAGTGGCGAGGCTGGGGTCCTGTCCCAGCAAGCTCCACCATTTGGGCAGGTGACTCTTAGACTTTTCTGCATTGCCTTGATTAGAACTGATGAGGTTCACTGAAGAATCCTGAGATGTGGTAATGTCCTGGGGTACCCTACTCATGTGTGTGGATGCATAAATGTGCTGTTAAAGATGTTATGAGGGGATGGGCTATGTGTGTGTTGGTTCCTGTGAATAAGGAGGTTTTGGATTTTGTGGTACTGTTTATCTTTTTGAACTGTTCAAGTAAAGAGGTGCAGACCAGAAGAAATGATTGTGCATTTTCTACTAAGACACAGAGGGAAGGCCAAACCAATCATGAGAGGCAAATTTCCATGTCATGCAAATTTCCAATTAACTTGAGCTCAGTTCAAAATGGCTGCTCTCAAAGGGTGCTGAAACACAAGGCAGACAAAGATGCTCTTAAGAACGCTTGTCAGGAAGTGTCTATTGTTGGTGTGGGGTTTTTTGAGACAGGCTCTCATGCAGCCCAAGCTGGCCTCAAATTTTATGACTGAGGATGGACTCAAACTCTTGATTCTCCTGTCTCTACTTCCAGAATACGGGGATTATAGGCATGTGCCACTGCTTTAAAACGGCTTTATGAAATGTGAAAAAATTCTGAAATTTGCTTCTCTGATGTGAAGTTGTGCTTTTATCTCCTTCCCTGGTCTAGCCTCTGCCACACACTCACACATGCATGTAGCTACAAATACATACTTAAGTAGGTTCTATTTCAACATTTTCAAAATAACGATCTGAAGCAGATTGCTCTAGTACGTATTCAATGATTCCCGCCTTTTTAGCTTCAGGGATGCTGACAGCCTCACCTCAAAGCCCCCTCCCCCAAGCGTACCCCCTCCTTGCTTCAGTGCCCACACACTGAGCAATTCCCAAATCAAGAGCATCTGGGGTTAGAAAAACACAACCAGGCTGGAATCACCTCTTCTTTGAAGACTTTATTTGCCACTTCCGTCCTTTTCCCACCAATGCTCATCCCATCAAAGCCACTCAACAGCTGGAAGCAATGCCACAGCAGCCCAGACAGCTGGCTGAGCATGCCTGCCCTGGCCCAGAGCATCACAAGGCACCGTGGGTACCATCGGCTCAGCCTGGAACTGCAGAGGGAGGGCGGGCCACCTCCCACTCCTTAGCGGTTTGCCTCAAAAGCACTAAGCACTATTGCATTTGTTCTCCTTTAAATACCTTTTAAAATTCTTTTTTTGTTTAATAATAGAAAACAAAAAGTAAAACCTTCTATAATTTATAAGCTATCTTTTGCTATCTACATTATATATAAAATATAGACTCTGTTTTACTTTATAACACACATCTTTTCCCTTTGATAAATAACTTTAAAATATCTAGTGTACATGCTTTGACTTTTTATACATAAGTTTGGTTTTATACATATACATACATATATACTCACATCTGTAAAACAATAAATATACACTTGACAATGACAGCCAAACCAATGCAATTTTGGTTTTAAAAAAGGAAATGAAAACAAATGACATACTATAAAAGCACCAGGCAGCAAACAAAGCCGTAATTGCTAGAAAGTTCCCCCTCCCCTAAACAAGGGGCAGGGCAGAATAAAGGGGCGGGGCAGAATAAAGGGGCGGGGCAGAATAAAGGGGCGGGGCAGAATAAAGGGGCGGGGCAGGTCACAGGCTTTTGCTTCTTTGCCTGGGATGTCACTCGGCACTACAAATAAGCCACTGCATTTCCTAGAAGCTATGGGGCTCGTTGAACAGCCTAGCCCTTATGGTGGCTGCAGGGGACAGCAGAGAGCTGGACAGGGCACAGGAGACAACAGTGATACGGTGACTCCATGGCCAGGATGACTTCCCTGCTCCACTGACCCAGGCGAGCTTTGCACTGAGCATCAAGCATTTCAGCTAGAATGTTCTTGTCATCACTCTGTTCTCTGCTGGTGTAAACAAAGGGCTGCAGCAGAGTTGAGAGGATTCAGTAGTGCAACATGTCAGTAGCCTGGAAGAGAGCCAGAGGCTTCTTTGGCCCTCAAGGGCTCCAGCAAATAAGGACCCTGATGCAGGGAAGAAAAGGCCAGTTGGGTTGGCTACCTCCCCTTTACTGATGCAGTCATTCAGATTGCCAAACTCCGAGGAGACCACGAGCCTCTCACCCTTAGAGAAGTACAAGAGGGTGTAACAGCTCTGCGGAGAAGTTCTGGAAGCCCCAGCTAAACTCAGAACATGATCCACCTGCCAGACACTGACCAGGGTGGCCATTGGAACAACACAAGTGCCAGAGAAGACCCTGGAGCCATACCGTAGACTCTGGAACGTTCCCTTCTTCACCCCCCTGCCTTGTCCAAAGGAAACAAACAGGATGGTCAGACAGGTGCTATTTTCCCCAAGTTCCCCATTATCACCCTGTTCTGCAAACTCCAGGGGTTTGGTGGACAAAGGAAATCACCAGTGGATGGAGCAAGAGTCATAGGCTAGTCAGAGTCAGAATCTGTATCCAGCATCAGGACAACAGGCAATAGTAGAGTGGGCCTCAAGTCCTCCTCAAGGTGAACATCTGACTCTGTCCCCTCACCTCCATAAAGGTGCAAATTAGAGATAACCCTTCTGCTATAGTCACAAGTTTTCTGATTACTTTGAAGACACAATTGAGGCTGGAAGTGTGGCTGAGTGGTAGAGAGCTTGCCTAGCATTCACAAAGCCTTGGCTTCTGTCCCTAACATACACATAGTCTTGTAACGTGTTTGGAAAATAAGGGCTTGCCTGTCACAGCTTAGTGAATACTGTCCAGTGCGGGTCTGTGTTCTCCTTCTGGCCTATTACCTACCCAGACTGATCACCTGGATGAGCCTTCCTTCCCTGTGTGGTTGGTGAAGTTAGGAAGAAACTGAGAATCAGGAAAATGGGCTTCCCAACCCCGGATCTACCATTAAAGAAGCGGATGACCTTGGCCATTATATTCCTCTCTTGGCTATCAAAGGAAGAATCTGAGAGATGCCACTCTGAAGTCCTCTCATGTGCTATTGGGTTGACTTTCTCCTCAGGGCATCCTTAACAGAGCTTATTTCCTGCAGTACCCACTGGAAAAGGAGACCAGATCAGAAACCTAATTTATAACCACAGGTCAAGTTCAATGGCTACAGTCACTGTACAAGATGAAGGAAGAAAGCGTTTGATGGAACAATGAATGGCACAGCTAAAACCCAAGGCCCAAACAAACCCCAAAGCCCCCCTTCCTTCGAAAAGATGTCTTCCTATGTTATACTTCGGCCTCAGCAACAAAATCCAAGGCCATCTATCATAGCCAACAATGCTTAGAAAGTCCCCAGAGCTGAGGGTTGCCGAGTCATCTACAATTAAAGCTCAACACAGGAAATCCACCTCAAAAGAAGTCGAGTGACATTTCCATTTGGGAAGGGGAAGAAAACCCCGCTGCTTCTGTAGGCAGCTGCAATTGCCAACCTGTTGGCAGGACATCAAATTTTGCATCTTATTCAACAAGGAGAGTGCTGTGGCTTTCAGTCCTCTCTTCTTACAGTGGCTCCTTGGGGTGGGAGCACGCCCCCTACAGGGCTTCATGAGGAATGCTTTTCCTGGCAAGAACAGCGAAAGTACAAATTGTGGCTTGCTCACTCACTGTGTGGCTTTGGGCGTGTTACATCTTCATATGTACACAGAGGGAATGAGACAGAACCCAATACTAATTTTATAGATAATAAGATGATGCATCTACAACACTCTGTGTTCAGTGGGTAAGCCAGGTGACGCTACCTTGAGTGCTGACAGGACCTGACACTATGGGACGTGCTACCAAGGATTCTAAGATGCTTTGAAGGAACCCCATGATGCAATTTTTACCATGGAGGGGAGAAGTCTTAGAGGAACTGACAGTGACCACAGAGGAGTTCTAGACTCCAAGTTTTGCAGAACCTGGACCATTCCCAAACACTTGTGTATATTTTTTACCATGGAGGGGAGAAGTCTTAGGGAACTGACAGTGACCACAGAGGAGTTCTAGACTCCAAGCTTTGCAGAACCTGGGCCATTCCCAAACACTTGTGTATACCTATTTAAAAATCTCTGGGAATCTGGACTTTTGTAGAGGCCATATATAAAATAATGTATATATAAAATGATGGGAACAAGGCCAGGGGAAAATGAATGAAAAGGCCCCAAACAGCCTCTGTTCCACCAGGCCTTTAAACCAAGTAAAAAAAAAAAAATAGAAAGTGGCTGGGTTATTGCCAGAACTTAGATCAAAGTCAATTTGCAGAGTGTTGTCGAAAGCTTGGATTCCGGTCTCATATTGCTGTAGCTGATCAGAAATCTGCATGTGAGATGCCAAGGGCCGAAGGAGCCCTACAGAAGGCCCCAGACCATCTGTTGTCATTTTTACATTTGAAGAACTGCCTCCCCCTCCTGTTTCTACCTCTACCACATGCATTCCAGTCGCTACAACTTCAGTACACTCACTACTTACTCATGCTTCTTCCGAAGAACACATATTCTTTCTACAGCCCCTAACCTCAAATGAAAGTTTTGGTTTTAGACCCGGCATGTTTATCACAGAGACCAGAGGCCTCTAGAGGGAAAACCTCAAATATGAGGGAAGTAGAGAAACAAAAAATTGAAAAATTGAAATCACAAGAATATCTACTCAGGTAAATGACTTGGAGTTGTCTACTATGTCCCTGATTTCATCCTTAATCACAGATTTTCAGGGTAGCTAGAGGAAAAATTGCTTTCCTAAAGAGCAATTTATGAGAGCAGGAACCAAAAAAGCCAAAAAGTCTATGATGTGGCCCTGTGCACAGATTATCAGTTTTGGTCTGAGAGTGTAAACCTGAAACACTGGCCATAAGGGGTGGCAACCAATCAGCTACCTTTACCATGTTGAACAGGGGCTCCGAGCAAGGCAGCATCCGCTCCTTCGTGCTAGAAAAGGACCATCATTCCACTGGTGTGTGGGCTCCAGTATGACTGTGCCTGTGAATTACCAGGGTCCCAGGGAGGAGCACTGCCTGGATTCTAAGCAGACTACTTACAGGGACTAGTCTATACCCAGGCTCAAAACTACCCCATGCCCGGTGAAGGTTAGCAAAGCCAACCAAGAAAAAGAGAACTCCCTGTTTTCAGTCTTGACCTTTCTTTAAGACCAGACTCGAGTTTTAAAGACTGTTTTAGTCATATTTGAGGATAGCAAACATTTGCAAATATGTGTCCATGTGACAACAGGCTTTGTCTCTGCCGACATCTAAGCCAGTACTGGTCCATCTCTAGTTTCACACGGAGGGTAAAAAGACAAGGAGAGGAAGTGAAAGATTTTTTTTTTCTCAACGTGAACCTTCTCCACCTACGTAGACCCCTCTTGGGGATCTAAAGCCCCATTTTAGAAACACTGAAAATATGTTCTCTGTTGGCTTTTTGTCTTAATACCTATTCAAAAGTTTCCAGCCGTCAGAATCCTAAAAGCCAAGGCCAAAGGTAAGGAAGGGAAAGAGCCCTGGCTCTTCTGAAGGGAAAAGTGTTCTGTGGAAGTGAAGGGAATGGCTTCCTGTTTAAACCCACAAATGTCTAATGTCTTTCCTCCTCCGTGTCTTTCTTCAGCTTGGCAGTTGGGCTTACAGCAACTCTGGGGCTGGGCTCATGTTCCCTTTTTTGGGGAGCTCATACTGCAACACCCAGGAATGCAGCTGTCCTGACCCAGACAGGCAGCGACAGGCAAGCCCATGCTATGTGTGGCATTCTTAGCGTTGCCTAGAGAGCATGGCAGGACCCCTGGATTGCCACTCACACTAGTCCCACCCCCTACGGAAGGAGGGCTCTGAAGTGGCTCCTGCAGCCTGTCTGTTGTCTTGGTCACCTCAGAGGTACAGCTTACCACCTCATTCGCTCTCCATTGCAGAAGCCCACCATACCAGGTGAACATCAGTGAGCCAGTCAGATAGGCCCTGACGCTTCCTAGGACACAAAGCAATCAAGGAAGCTGTGCACTTTGCTACCAAGTACTTTTCCTTCAGATCCTTAAAGTAAAACACACAGTGGCTTCCTGGAATTACAACTTTTTTTTTTACCAGCCCCACTCACCTCCTCTACCTCCCTACACCAAAAAAAAAAAAAAAAAAAACAAAAAAACCAAAAAAACAAAAAAAAAAAACAAAAAAAACCACCAAAAAACAAAAACACCAAAAAATCCTTTGTAGACACTTGATGAAGTGCCCTCTCCTGCCAGTGGAGGGCGCTGACAGAGAGCCTAGCTCCCACTGAGCTTGTCATCAGATACACAGCCTTGGCTTGCAAAGACGGCCAAGATATGTGGATGGATGAGGTAGGGCAGGGGGCAGCCCCTCCTTGCTTCTCACAGTAATGGAGTACAAAGGTGCTAGGTAAACCTCCTTCCTTTCATCACATACCCAACTAGGAGGGCACGCCCTCCTGAATATGAAGTCGGCCCACCACCACCTTGGATTTGGGGGGCCCTCTACCGAGGACCGGGACCACCCTCTTACGCTGTGCATTCACGCTGCCCTTCCCACAATCCCCACCTATGTCTACCCTCTCCACAGAGCATTTCCCCCTAACTGGCCCCACGCAGCAGGTCGAGTCCACCAGGTCCCACTGCTAACAGTAGAGGGACATCCTGCTTCTGCGCATAGCCTCACTGATCAGGTAGGCGGGGCTCAGCTCCGGCTCCTCTGTCATGATGGCAATGTTCTGCCACTCTCCAGTCTGGCTGGACCTCTTGATGGTGTCTACCACGCAGAGAGCATACAGGCAGTCGTCGAAGGTGGCAGCCATGGTAAGAGGCCGACCGTCCCACGTGCGCCGGTCATCCTGATCCTGGAAGGCCTGGCGCACTGCCTGCATCATCTTCATGGTGCCCCGCAGGTAGGGCGAGGGGATGTCGCTGAACGCCTTCTCAGGCAGCAGGGAATTGCTCACGGATGTAGTGTCCTGCAGCAGCAGCTCCTGCTCCGGGGCGCTATTGCGCTGTCCATAGAGGTCAGTGCCTACTGCCAGAAGCCTCCCGGCAGAGCCCACCACAGTCACGTCCTGCTTGAACTCTCCAGGAACGTTGAAGTTCAGGGTCACGGTGCAGCACACTCCACCCTCCAGCACCATCTGGAAGGTGCAGAAGTCATCGCTGGTGATCTGACGGATACCCTTGATGTGGTCCGTCTGCTTTACAAAGGTCTTGAGCAGCCCGTGGACCTTGACGGCCTTCTGGCCTGTGAGAAAGGTGAGTAGGTCGATGATGTAGGTGCCCACGGAGTGCAGGCCGCCACCGCCCATCAGGTCGTCGCAGCTCCAGTTGTACTTCTTGCCCAGCAGACTGCCGCTGTGCACCTGCACCTCGCACACCAGCAGCTCGCCCACATAGCCCTCCTCGATCAGCTCCTTCATGCGCACGAAGGCTGGCAGGAAGCGCAGCACGTTGCCCATGATGCTCATGAGCTTGGGGTAGTAGTGGGCGGCTGACATCATGCGGAAGGCGTCCAGTGGCGTGGCAGTACGGTCACAGATGACATTCTTGCCTATGCCTGGGGAGAGCAAGAACAGTAGTAGATCAGTATGCTGGGGAAAAAGATTGTGACCCCAGAGGAGCAGAGCCCTGTGTCCATTTTCATACTCTTTCCTAACATATAAAAGTACTTCATCTGCCGGGCGGTGGTGGCGCACGCCTTTAATCCCAGCACTCGGGAGGCAGAGCCAGGCGGATCTCTGTGAGTTCGAGGCCAGCCTGGACTACCAAGTGAGTTCCAGGAAAGGCGCAAAGCTACACAGAGAAACCCTGTCTCGAAAAACCAAAAAAAAAAAAAAAAAAAAAAGTACTTCATCTATTGCCTAGCGTGTGCAAGACCCTGAGTTCGATCACCAGCACCACACACACAAGTACATCCTACATATTTCAGTATTCCTGAATTATTTTTAACATTAAGCTATTGAAACTGATCTAAAGAGTAATGCTTAATGTATTATATAGCCTTCCTGCTTTAAAAATATACTTAATTTCTAAATACATAAAATGATTTATTTGATGGCTTTACGTACGTGTAGAGAATAAGAATTGATTATTTGCAGCTGGGAGGTGGTGGTACACGCCTTTAATCCCAGCACTTGGGTGGCAGAGGCAGGTAGATCTCCAAGTTTGAGGCCAGCCTGGTCTACAGAGCAAATACTGGGTCAGCCAGGGCTACACAGAGAAATCTCGACTTGAAAAAACAAAATGTATTTACTTATAAAATGCTTTTGAAGCCGGGTGGTGGAGGTGCATGCCTTTAACCCCAGCACTCAGGGAGGTAGAGGCAGGCGGAGTTCGAGGTCAGACTGGTCCACAGAGTGAGTTCCAGGACAGTCAGAACTACTCAGAGAAACTCTGTCTCGAAAACCAAAAGAAAGAAAGAAAGAAAGAAAAAAACTTTAAAAATATTTACATATTAGTTATACAGTATCTTTTTATGTGTAAAATATATTTTCCTAAAATTATCTGATATGTAAAAGTTACTAAGTTTATGTTACATGAAGTTTTAATAAAGCTGTGTTACTAAAAATATCCTTTTTCAGAGAGAAAAAAAACAACTGCATAGAACCAAGATATGGAAGTTCAGGTCCTATCCAGTTAAGGCAAGTCCCATTGTGAGGAAGTGCTTCCTTTGGAGGTAAGAGGACTGACTGCCACAGGGGTTCACGCTGTAGCCCAAGCCTGGCCTGGAACCTACAGCGATCTTCCTGCTTCAGCCCCTGAGTCTGAGATTACAGGCATGAGCCTCCATGCTCAACCAAACGTGTCTTAACGGCACTCAGAAAGCTTCGTGGCTGTTCCTTCCCCACCCTACCCCACCCTAGAATTACATTTGGAGTTCAATTTGCATTCTGTTGGAATGGTTGGAAGTGGTCACTGGCAACGCTTAGTTGAATATTTTTCTCATGCCATAAAGAGCCCTGTGTTCACTACATTTTAGGGCTGGGGAGTACCTGCTTCCTCTTCCATCCCCATCTGTCTCTGGATGGGCTTATTGCTTTTGGCTTATCTGGAGCTAGGCCAAATAAGAATGGGCATCCTACTATGTCAGACATGGGTGTATACATTACGGGCCCTGCACGATGCCTCTCTGAGCCCTCTATGGACTAAACGCTTCTGGGTCTGGAGCAAACAACAGAGCAAAGGAAGAGAGAACTGCAGAAACTGGGAAAAGCCAGGAGTCTCAGAGGGAGAAAACAACTCTGCTGGACCTGGAGAATCAGCAACTGGAGTTTAAGCACACAGACCGGTTAACCAGCCAGATGAGATATACGTAGGGGAGCTACAGAGTCAAAGCATGGCCTGATGTACACAGACCCTCGGATGGAGATGTGGTCACTCAGGCTGCAGAAGAGGGAGAGACCCCAGGAGAAGGGACCTGATGAACCAAGCCCAAAACTCACTTGTCCAGGCTATGAGTGTTTGACAAAATCTTTGAACTCTTTGAACACGCTGACTTTGTGGAAGCCCCGTAATTAAAGATGCCTGAATAGGGAGTTGCCAGGACAAAGTAACAGTATGGTGTAGGGACCCTCTCTTTTTCCCACTGGACAAGCTAGCCACACAGAAGTGATTGGCACAAAGTGGAGAAAAGACACACAACAGATACCCACAATCTTCCACACGCACACCTAGGTACAGCCCTCAGTGACAGCGTTAAGCATACAGAGTGCCTGAATCTGCTTGCCAGTTCCATACAGCAGTGTGGCTGTCCCTTCTGAGCACACATGCACAGTAGGAAGCCTTTTTAACTCCTAGAACCCAGGTGAGGATGGAGGCTCTGGCAGAGGGATGAGGTAAGGATGGTTTTGCATCACCAGGTACCATGTCCCTGTATCACACAGGGCTCTGACAACAGGTTCATGTTGCCAAGGACAGATGCTCTTGTAAACAGATTATCCCCACAAGGATGGGTGACAAATACTGCCAACATGTGTATGGCACCTGTGGAGTATGGACTCTGGCAGATGCTGTACCCTAACTCAAACCCCCAAATCAAACCATCTCTACTGGACATGGGAATGACACTTTTTGGAATTTATCCTATTATGAAAACTATGAAAGAAAAACAATCCACTTCACCACATGCACCCCAAATGAGCAGCGAAGGGGTAGAGCCTGGCAGCTATGTAGATGAGAAAGGATTCTGATGAGTGCTCTGGAAAACGGAAGATGAATACACACAGAACAATACCCCAACCCCAAATCCATGGATAGATCCTTGTGGGTACAGCATCTCCTCCTTTGGGCTATTGATGCATGCTATGGGTTCCCAAATCCAGTAAGTTCCTCAAGGATATACACTAGATGTTGTCAGTGTTGTGGCCATAGTCAGAGTATCCTGCATACATTGTCACCTGGGCTCCAGCCCTCTGCCTGCAGTCTGTGACAGCCATGCTTTGCTGATGGGTTTTGGTAACACCTTTGTATACTCTATCCTTGAACATCATAAGCAAATTCTAGAAATCAAAGAAAAAATCCAAAACACAAACAGTTCCTGTCCCAAAGGAGCTTTGTACATATTATTTATAAAGCAAAAACCTGGGAACTGTGTAGACGGCCAAGAATGGGCAAGGACACTGGGGTGCAGCCTTCCAACAGAAGAGTGAGCCATCACAGGCGATGACACCCACAAAGACTGTTCAATGACTAGATGACTGTGATGCAGTGGTATACGAACAAGCTGATTCATCATGTTATGATTTCATCACTCTTTAAGGAGACAGACACACGTGCTGGAAGGGAAAAACCTCAGTGTTTACAGTGGTTTACTCTTAACTCTGGTCACCAGAGTTGGGACTGATTTTTCTCTTTTGCAGTCTACAGACTGAATGAGGACCTGACACAATCGTAGTGGGTACTCTCTCACTGAGCTAAAGTACTCCCAAGACGTGTGTATGTTCTCCATAGCCGGTTATGATCAGAAAAAAAGAAATGCCAGGTGGCTTTAGTGCTTTTGTTTTCTACACTTGAAGGAGATGGGGAGACTCTACTCTGAGTGATGGGAAAGGACCCCATCTCTTGGATCTCTCCTTGAACTCTAGGTTTCAGAGGCTCAGGCTGCTTGCATGCTCACCCCCCTGCTCCGGCTCTTAGGATCTCTTTGCCTATGGTGCTGGGGAGTGAAACACAAGGTCTTGTTGCACACTAGGCAAGACTCCTGCCAGCAACCCACAGCCCTACCCCCACTTCCTTTTTTTTTTTTTGAGGCAAGGTTTGGCTAAGTCACCCAGGCAGAACTTTAATACCCCTAGTAGCCCACTGAGCCGGGAATTGTGATCCTCCTGCCTCAACTTCCCAAGTAGTTGGGATCAGAGAGCTGCATCATCGGAGGAAAAGCTGCTTTGGACTCACCAAGTTCAGTCTCAGGAGACAGACTGCACCTTCTCTAAGGAAAGGATGGGAGAGCCATTGCCACCATCCCATATACTTGTGGCAGTGTACCACATAAAGTGTGTTATAGCACACCTCATAGCAAATGCATCTTCCCTCAAAGGCAGAGGACTCCGGCCGTGGGAACTTCCAAAAGTCTCCCAGAACATTCACACTACAGTGAACTCAACCAAGGCCCTTAGAACACACGGGTTCCATCTCCCTGCAAACACAGGAAGGGCAAAGCGGATGAAAGGCCAAAGAAGTGGCTGAGAAAAAGCATTTGGGTTTCTGCAAGCCCCAAACGTTTCCTGAACACTGGGAGAGTCCCATCAAAGTCCTCCAGCCTTCCCAGCGATGGGATCAGGCAGGCATTCTATGCGCCCAGTGCAGCTGTGACCAATACTAGCCACCCTGCAACATCACCAGTTCCAGTGACTGGGAACTGTCATCCTGCAGCTCCAGACTCAGCTGGCTCACTGATGGACCTGTCCCTGTGCCCAGAAATAAATGCCTTGGGATACTGCCACATCTGTCCATGTAGTCCTGTATGACCAAGAGTGACTGGCAGAGAATGCATCAGGCTATCTCGGGCCTTCTGGGGAAGGCTACTTAAATGTCCTTTTCATGGACCTCTGTCCTATGTAGAATGACGCAGATCTAAGGCCCGGTCTTTGGAGACCTCTATGTCTAAACTAACTTCATTTTTAGGACCAGAACCCCCATCAACAAATAGAGAGCTACTTGGTTATTAAGGAAAAAAACAGGAACCTTCCCTCGTAGGAATGGAGCTGAAGCTGGGAGACACAAGAGACGGACAGGGAGCCTAGTGGAGGGTAAGCATACTCTCAGTGCAGGGGGGTGGGGCACTGTTCTTCGTCAGAAGCAGCTTGATGCCCTCCTGGGGTCCCTCACGGTTTCTTCCAGCTCGTTGAATGTGTTTTGAATGTGTTTTCTGTCACTGGGCTAAATGCCCATGACCTTCGAAAGGAATCGATGCTACAGAGGGAAGACATTTCCAACTGTGAGATACTAAAGTCATCTGTAAGCAGCTGTTTCCCTCGCCTCGTCCACACTCAGGATCTCCAAAGTTGTGACTGAGTCCCGACTCAGGTCTTGACCTCCAAGAGACCAGAACTTCTGTAGGCGGATCCTCCATGCAAATAGTGCCTCCACGTCCTGGGAACCTAGGTGAGGAGTTTCCCATGGACACTCTGGGGAACTCCCATGGAGCAGGCAGAGGGTGGCGGCCACCCAGGAACTAGAGCCATCCCAGGCAGAATCAGCCAGGATCTTCAAAGCATACCTCCCTCCCTCCCCGCCGCCGCCGCCGCCGACATATTTCCAACTACACACTCCCTTATCTAATCAGGGTGGAATCTTCAAGACTGATGCCAGGTTCCCACGCTTCCTCCTGATCATTCCACTTGTGCTGACAGACCCTTATCCTCTGGAAGTCCCAGGCAGCTGTCCCAGCGAACTGGGAAAACCCCAAAAGACATTCCATCAGATAGGGCGTCCTCCCCTTGTCAGAGGATAAAGAGAAGTCTTTTCTGCAGGTAACCCCTTACCCTAACTTATACCCTGACCCTTGACCTTTTCTGCAGGTAACTCCTTATCCTAATTTAGTGTCCGACCTCCAACACTCCCAGACCCTGGAACCAACAAATGAGGAAGATGAATAGGAGTTCCCAATCCAATCAGTAGAGGAAACCAACCAGGCAGTGAGTGATCACAGGATGCAGATCATCCAAGAGAGGGGTGAATAATACAATACGGCATGAAAGAGGGGCTGCCCAACTGCTTTGGGCAAATGAGAAAGCTCTGTTCAAGAGGTAACATGTTAGCTGGGTTCTGAAGCATGGTTAGGAGTTTGCCTATTCAACCTTCAGATGATGTCCCTTTTAGAAAATGATCTAAAACAAAGGTACTTACTTGAGATCCTAGCAACCACCAAATCTGGACTGTTTTCAAAAATACTGTGCATGTTGTGAAGTGCAATTTTCTCAAGGTTAGGCTCATTAGATTCCTAAAAGAACCTATCATTAAAAAATAAATTAAGCTGGGGGTCTAGAGAAATGGTTCAATGTACTGCTCTTTCAGAGGATCTGAGTTCGGTTCCCAACACCCCATGTCAGATGGCTCACAACAGCCTATAACTCCAGCCCTGGGGGATCTGCCACCTCTGGCTTCCATACGTACTCATAGACATAAAAATTTTTGTGGTTTGTTTTTTGTTTTGTTTTCTTGGAGACAGGGTCTTATTGCATATCTCTGGCTGGTCTGGAACTCACTAGGTAGACCAGGCTGGCCTCAAACTCAGAGATCCACCTGTCTCTTGCCTCCTGAGTGCTGGGACTGAAGGCATGCATGCCTTCAGTCACCACACCCAGCACTAATTTTTAGAATAAAGTCTTTTTGTTGTTGCTCTTTTTTGAGCAGAACCAGGTCTTGAAGTGAAGGAAACAGAAGTGAGAGCCAGAGTCCTGGATACAGCAGATGCCAGCATCTCACGGTCCTGCCACCCAAATGTAGAACATGTAGCCAGCTCCACTCACAGCAGCTCGACATTTAGCCCTGTCTTTGTCCACTCTTTCTCTCCTCCCAACTCTTCCCTTCCCCTGCTCCACCCCCACCCTTGACCCTTCAACACCCCCACCAACACACACACACTTTGAGAAGTAACAGCGTCAGCATGGATGACCTATCCAGTCCCACTCGGCCTGGCCCTTCCTCCGTACAAACTCCACTGAAGGGATAAATCCCACTCTTCAACTGCCTGAGCATCCTGACAGATGCATCTTCCCAATTCAGAAGATTCATCTGATCATGGAAAAAAAAATGACACTGCTTCAAATAGTAAGGACAAGGGACTGGAGGGATGGCTCAGTTTTGAAGAGCACACGCTGTTCTTGTAAAGGGCCTAAGTAGGTTCTGTCCCCAGCACCTACATGGAGCAGCTCACAACTGCCTGAAACTAACTCCAGGGACTCTGATGCCTCTGGCCTCTGCAGGTACCTGCATTCACACGCACATACCCCACCCCCTAACACACACATAATTTAAAGTATTTTTTAAAAAGCAACTATATCCATGAGTTAAGCACGTACTTTCTGCCAGAGGAGGCTACGTGCTTTACATGCCCTTGTACTGTTTAGTCTGTACCAATCCTGGGAAACAGACACAAATACCGCCTCCTCCTCCTTACAGATGTGGAAAGTGAGCCTCTGGGAGGTCACCAGCCAGATTTGGGCCTTGAGCTAGAGCCCATCTGATCCTGTATACTGTCCCTGTCTCTTAGCACCCTAGCTTAAGGCTGGTGTGGTGGTTCTTTGCACCGGTGTGCACCCTGCCACAGGGCCCCCATTATTGCTGGTTACGGGGGCCTATGCACACAGGCAATGTCTGCAGCATACAGCCACAAAGGAGGCTGGGAAGAGAGTGTTCGACTGTAGTGAGTGAGCATCAGAAATCAGGACAGAGGGGGCTGGGGAGCCTCAGGCATGGCTGGGTGGCATTGCAAATCTCAGAGCAACTTAAGTTTCCACGCTAATTCTGAACTTGAGATGGAAATGGGTCAGGGTGACCCATATTCAGCTCCTTTGTCACAGCCCTGGTTGCCGTCACTGGGCTCAGAAAGAGGGTCACCACTAATGAAAGGAAATGATCATGGCTGACGGTGATGGGACTTGAAATTGAACTGAAGCAGCCGTGTAGACTTTCTACACTAGACTCACCCCAAGTCCAGCAAGTGCCCCACCATCTCCTTTACAGACCATCCCCAAGGAGGTAGGATAGAAAGATGATGGAAAATTACAGGGACATGGGAAGGGACCCTCTACTCCGGAGTCTGCTTGGAGCCTCTCACCAGCACAATTCACAAAGGTCGCCAACACTCAAAAAATATTTCTTACGTAGAAATATCGATAAGAGTGTTAAAATAGCAATAAACCCAGCTCAAGGCCTGAGTGGATGTAACCTGAGGAAGGGCCTCACGCCTTACAAACAAGACTATTAACGTGTTTACAGTAGAGGTGTCCTAGCTTCCTGTGTCCCTATGATCCAGAGTTCACCTTATTACAGCCCTGTTGGGTTGCACCTGCAGGAAACTCTCTGTGATCTTATTTAAACTCCTTAGCAACCCCTTGAAGATCCTAACCAGAAATTACCTAAGTCCCACATCTAACTGTTATAAAGACAGTGAAGCTTCCTTCCAGAAGCCCACACCTGGGTAAATCACCTCCATTCCGTAACACCTCCTTCCTGACTTTGCTTCTTGCATTTGCTAAAAATGCCTTTTAGTAAACTCCAGCGGGGCTTCTAACTGGCTCATCCTGAAATTCTTTTCTTCAACAGAGCCAAGGACCTGGCTTTACCCAAGCTGGGGTCTCTAAATGGAGACTCCTCAGGTCCTGCTGACCTCAGCATGGAGCTATGTCTCCAGGCCCAGCACCATGTCCAACTCTGGTCTGCTGCGCAGTCCCATTTTGCACAGGTGCCCTGTGAGAAACAGAAATATCCTGTGCTGTTTCGTGAGCATTGCTATAACAGAATGAATAGCAGGGATCACACCCCAAACACCAGACATCTCCATGAGCCTACAGTAACACTGAAGATGTGCTGCTGGGAAGTCACCAGCCAGCTCTGCCCAGCCTGGACATTCCCAGATGTTTTGTTTTAGATGTGAAATGTCTCCCCTCCTCCACGGGCTCATGGTGTTTGCTTGGAAGGTTGTGGAACTTTTGGGAAGTGGGGCCTAGCTGGAGGAAGTGGGTCATGGAAGGCCTTGAGGTTTATACTGTGCTTCCACGTCCTGTCCCGTCTCTGTTTCCTGTTTCTTGGAGTCCCACCTGTGTGCTTCCTGCGGCTCTGCCTTCCCCTCCTTAACGCTCAGAATCCCCTCGAACTGGCCACGATAAACCTCTCTTCCCTTAAGTGGCTTCTGTCAGGGATTTGGTGATAACAACGAGAAGTAACTATACACAGAAGGGAAAGAAAAGTTGCTGCTTCCGGCCTAGGGGAGGTTAAAGAGAGGTGTGAAGACAGTAGGTGAGTCTGCGCGAGCCAAAGCTCTGAGCTAATGGCCAGCTCCCCAGGTAGGCGGGTCTGGAAGCCTTTCCATGCCATCGGGTTACATATGTGGGCTTGAACGGAATGGCAGGAAGGTGGAGGAGGGGAATAGCCAGGACTGTGGACAGTCGGCCGTTGAGTTCTGCGAAATGGGCAATGGTGCCCACTGTGCTTCCGTGGTTATGATCCTGGGGAGCAGCCTCTCGAGTCTTGACTGCCATTCCCCACTCAGGACAGAGTCCAAGGCACCAACTGGATCCTGGAAGCAGAGAGAAGAAGAGCGATAGCAGCCACGTTTCCTCACAGAAGGAGCCACTTTGGACAGCGGTGGACGGTGAGGCAATAGGCAGAATGCTGAAGAATGCTGACCATTAGCCCATCAGAGTCACTAGGAAAGAAAATGGAAATGGCAGGGTTCCACGAGACTACCAGGCCAGACAATTCCATCCCCTGCAGGACAGTGGGTTAGAACAGCCATTAGCCCAGCCGTAGAGGAGGATAGCAGCCGTGTAGATTCTCACCACAGCTCCTAGTGTCTCCGGAGGCCCCCACACAGTCTTCAACATAACTACTACCTGCTGCTTAAAGCCAGTGTTGTCAAGAGAAACACTATCCTCCCTGTAGGTAAGAAAGACCACAGACTTCAAATTAGGCAACATCTCAAAAAAGGGAGGCTGGCAGTGTGGCTCAGTGGTAGAGCAGCCGTTTCACATGGACATGGCCTTTGCTCCATCCCCAGGACCGGAACAAAAACAGTAGAAAAAGAGAAGGGGAGAAGAGGGGAAAATAAGCCAGGAGTGGCAGGCGGCTCACGCCCGGAACCCCAGCACTCGGGAGGGAGTCATCACAAAGCTGAGGCCAGCCTGGGCTACAGAGCTGAGACCCTGTCTCACAAAAGCAACGACAACCCTCTAAAGAAGGATTGTGCTTTAGAGGAGGGATCTGAGTATATTTGCCCTGAAGATGTTTGGTTTTGTTGTTGTTTTAAAAACAAGACCTGTTATACAGCCCACGTTTCTGGCCGCTCTTGAAAAGTGCTAAGATCTGGAAGCATTGCTCTTCCTGCCAGAGCCTCCAGCATAAGACGGCGTTGACGCATGCATCAGCAGTTCTGCACAGTCCCCACCAGTGCCCCTGCATGGCCGCACCAGCTTCTCTTGTTGACGCACTGCTCAGGATGATGCTCCTTGGCTAGCTCTCATTTCTCTAGCTCAGAAGTTCAAGCAGGCTAACTGGGTCCCTCAGAAGGATCCACAGGCCATCTGAGGAGAATCTGCCTCCAGGCACATTTAACTGTTGGCTAAATTCGGTTCCTTGCAGGAGTCGAACTTCCCTTTTTCTTACCGAGGACGACGGTGCAGCTTCATCTGGATCCAACATCCCTCCACTGGCCGTCTGACTTCCTCCTGGAGCACTAGCTAGTTAGAACATTCTGCCTTAGACAAGCTCCAGTTAGACCAGATCCCACCAGCCATGGTCTCCTTTCTGCCACTGAGCTAGTCAAAGGAGTGCTACCGAGGGGCAAAGGTCATCCTAGGGCACTGCCTACCCATGACTGCCAGCGGTCTGCTCACTTGCATCACCTGCCGGGAGCTCCAGAAAGCGGCTCTGAGGCAGCAGAGGAGGCCAGCAGCAGCCTTCCGTGTGCGCCAGCACGGTGCCCCTCCCTGTGTCTGTCTGCATGCCTAGCTCTTTCAGCAGTTACTCCAGCAGAGAGACTCGGTGAGGCACTCCGGGGTTTTCAAAAGAACCTATTATTAACCTATTATTAGTCTCCTTGTTACCAAGGTGACTGTCCCCACTCGGGCTCCCTCCACACAGCCTGAGCAGGTGCTGGGTGGGGTGCAGCAGGAGGGAAAAGAGGACTCAAACTATTCTGTGCCCACAAAGCACCACACTAGTGCCGTGTGGCCCGTTTACGGCAGAATCGGGGCAGGGGGGAAGGTGAGGCTTAGCAATTATGACTAAGACCAGCGATACACACCAGGTCCATGCTGCGTGTCAGGGCTATGATCTCTGGGCTCCATGCTCCCCATTAAAAAGGGGGGAAGTTATTTACAGTCATTGTTTATTGCGGGGGTGTACTTGTACCATGGCACACTTGTGGCGGTCAGAGGATAACTAGAGAGAGTTGGTTCTCTCCTCTTACGGTGTGAGTCAACTCAACGCGGGTTGTTAGGCATGGCGGCAGGCGTCTACCCACTGAGCCGGCTCACCAGCCCCCATGCTTCCCATTTTCCGGCTAGACAATGGCTGCATGGGCAAGGATCTGTACGGAATGCCTGAGCCTCTGTGCTACCAGAAGCAGTCAGGAAGAAGTCCCCAGCCCTGGGAGCTCATGAGATGAGGGTGAGGGGCCATGAGGGTGGCAGAGCCTGGTGTTGGAAGAACAGAGGGGAAATTAAGAAGGGACAGAGGTTGCCCACAGGACAAGAGGGCCGTTGCTCTCTCTTCTTGAGGTCAACTGTCTGATTACTCCACATCTGAGGCAATAAACCGGCCGGATCAACTGACAGCTTACTATCAGGGAGGAGGGTGGCTGTGGAAACTGGCCACAGTGGTAACAGGGTTCCACAACCAAACACACAAAGGCTCAGCCCTCTACCAGCCAGCACTGGTCATATTGGCCAAAAGTACTGTGAGACTTCGTACTTGCCCAAGGCTTTATCTCAAGGCAGGGCACCATGGGAAAAACATTGTTGGGTCATACTCCTGACAGCTAGGCCATCAAGACTCATAGTATTGCAGGCCCTGGCAAGAACCAAAGTACCTCAGGTGGCCAAATCCTACCCAAGGAAGTAAAGAACCACCGTCCTCACTCCTCAGGAAGGGGAGACAGGTGACAGACTCTGTGAGCCATGCTGGCCTTACAGCCTCTGACCCCAAAGAGCAGTGTAGCTAGGAGACCAACAGCCAAGCCCCCTCCCGTAGCCCCAGGCAAACCAGAGCCTGCTCCACACATCACAGCTGGGGATAATTATCCACAAGCCGGTTCGAGAACACCTTCACCTATATTGTCTCCACACTGCTGTCCAATCTGTGGCCAGGCCTAGTGATGGTCATCCTACCTGGAAACTGAGAAGTAACCCAAAGGATATGTGTGCATGTTTGGAGACCCAGGGAGAATCATTTGGGGAGTCTGCCCAGCCCCTCTATCTTCTTGGTGGGATGTACCCCTCCTGAGAGTCTTGGCAAGAGGCAGTTTCCGTATGTTAGGTCTCTCAGGCGGCCCAGATATCCAGAAAGGAGCTCAAGCTGGACATAGGAGGATTTCTGTCTTGGATAAAAGCCAGCATTCCTCAGGAATTGTGAAACAGGTTTTCTGTTCCCCCAAAGGAGTCAGTTCCCTTACCTCTGGCAGATGGGACATATGGCTCTCCAATTGACATATACTTGTGGCACTTCACAGTATATCAAAGCCCAGGCTCCCTCAATTCCCTCAGTATCACAAATACCTGTTACACATTTCCAAGTCCACGATCCTGGCCCTTCAGCCTCGTGAAGCTGCTCTCCCTTCTTACAATCCACATGATTTGTCTACCCCCCACTCTCTCTTCTTGTCTGCCTCCTGCTATCCTCTTGCTCTCTCTTCTCTTGCCATTCTCTCTCTCTCTCCCTCTTGCTCCCCCTCCCCCTCTCCCCCTCTCCCCCCAGTTTTGCCCTCCCACCATGCTCCATTCTCTATCTCTTGCTATTTTTCTATCTCCATTATTCTCTCCCACTGCCCTGGCCACGTCTAATCTGCTTTCTTTTCTCTCTGCTCTGGATTCTTCCAGGTGCCCCTCAATATTTTCTCTCTCCTAGTCACAATAAAAACCTTCCCCCTAATCATGAAGTAGTCATGTTGGCAGTTTCTTTACTGTGCCTGCTCGCACATACTGGACCCTGTGAAGCCAAGCCAGTGCTTTGCTTCCCCAGTAGCCTTTGCGGTGAAAGCATGGGCTCACACACGGGTTTGCCCGGTCATGGATCTCATCTGAGCCTGACACATGAGGAGGGAGGGAGAAAGGTGGAGACCGGTGTTGACAGGGGGCAGGCATAGCACCTCATTTGCGGGCTGTGGTGGCAGAGATGCTAACACGGGCTTTGGATGTTCCATGCCGGCACCACTCCATGACACAAAGTCTGCCCATACTGGCTGGGGTCCTTGGTGGGTTGGGGACTGTCATTTTAGCCATCTACTTCCCCTGCCTCCTGTAGATGTCTGTAAAAGAGCACCCTTCTCAAAAATTCCAGCTAAGCGCCCTCTGGCCTCTGTGTGGGCAACTAAAATGCTCCTCAACCACCCCATGTTTCCTAGTTTCCTGGACCCCTACTGAGACTGGACAGAGGACGCACTGCACACCTATTAAGAACACGACATACAGCAGACAGAGTAGAGAAAAAGGGGGGGGGGCATGTGATATGAATCTAGTTTGCAAATGCTGTAAGCGCAGCCACTGGATACAGATGAAGCTTGCTTGGCTCCTGTATGTACAAAGAGTCATTATACCCATTTCTAAGGGCCGAGAGGAGTACAGAGTAACTGACCTGAGGCACAAAAATGCTCATAATGGCCTGCTGAGGTCAATAACAGATGCAAATAAAAACTGCACAAGTCAGCGCTTGCTGCCGGAATTCAAACCAAGTCATTGGCTGAGTGCTCCATGTGCCACAATGCAGCAAGAGGGGAAGGTCTGTAACTCCAAAGAGGTCCTAGGCCTGCCTTGATGCAAAGGCAGTAACAGGTGGCCCGCAAGCTCCCTCAGAGGGCTAAGAGGGTGAAGTGAGCCATGTACAAGAACTGGACATGATAACCAATGCCAAGCTTACTTTCTGCCATCCATAGCCAAGGCTGAG
The DNA here is from genome assembly GCF_007827085.1 of Peromyscus californicus insignis. Classification (NCBI taxonomy): domain Eukaryota; kingdom Metazoa; phylum Chordata; class Mammalia; order Rodentia; family Cricetidae; genus Peromyscus; species Peromyscus californicus. Next base: position 21,268,868 of record NW_026294606.1, on the reverse strand, counting down.
ACTTTGAAAGCACTACTGTCTGTCTGGATTGGACACAGGGAGGCCAGGCTGGACAAATGTAGGGCAAAGGTTGCCCATTAGCTGCTTCTAGTAAATAAAGGAGGCTTGGCTAGCTATGAGAGGCTGTCGATGAAAAATTCTCTGGCTAAATCACAAAGCTCACCTTTGGTTGCTCCTCATGAGTTAGTCTGTTTTGAGATGGGGTCTCATGCAACTCAGGCTGGCCTTGAACTCCCTGTGTAAAGAGTCAGTAACCGAAAATGACCTTCCAATTCTCCTGCCTCCACCTCCCAAGTGCTGGGATTATAGGCACACACCCACAAACTGTGTTTATACTGTGCTGGAGTTGGGGTTCAAACTCAGGGCTTGCTGCATGCTAGCCAGGCCACTCTGTAGCCGGGGCCACATCTCCAGCCTGGCTGAGGTTTTGGTAGGTATGCGCTATCATGCTCCACGGGCAATAATTATGTCCTTCCCAAAGAGCTCAGAACCTTAAAAACTGAGGGTGAGGAATGAATTGAGAGAAGTGCTGTTTACAAAGTACTTGACTCCTGATCCAAAATCCAAGCTTTCCCTCAGCAACCCTGAAGCCAGCTGACTTCTCTCTGGTAGCCTTTATCTCTTCCAGGGACAGAACTGGATTTTCCACCGAGGTGAGGGTTTGGGCAAACCTAATTCTCCACAGTGAAGGCACAGCCCCCTGTGGAATGGAGACTAGCCTTACTGCCCGTGGCATTGGCTAAAGAGAGGCCTGGTTGCTGGTTTTCTTTTGCAATAATTTGCAAACATGGCAGGCTGTTTTTAGTGTGGTGTAAGTCCCTAAAGACTGGTGTGCCTGGGCTTACATGGCCCCGGCAGCTCTCCTTCAGAACTAGAACAGCCCATGGCCCTCATGATGGTGTCAGGGCGAGAGGACCCTACCTGCAGTTAAGGAATTGGGATGGGAATAGACTTTTTAAAACTCTGTGTGTGTGTGTGTGTGTGTGTGTGTGTGTGTGTGTGTGTGTGTAATCTTCAACATGTCCTGGAGTCTGTGAGAAGGACGGACAGAAGGAAGGACACTATCTCAACACTGATGACACTTGGAGACCCTTCATTGTTTGCCTTTCTTTATGAAGCTGAGTTTGTAGCAGTTGCTATGGTTAGTAACAAAAGGCACTTGAGTACATGTGCGCATGCGCGTGTATACACACACACACACACACACACACACACACACAAAAAAAAAAAAAAAAAACAAAAAACAAAAAAAACAAGATGGGAAAAAACAGGAGGGTGGTGGTGTCCTATGTGGTTTCAAGCCTGAGAACTTCAGCAGTGTCTAGCAGGCACACATCCTGTTTAGAAGTCATCCTGATGATGAAAGAAGAAAATTTAAGACATTTTTACTCTTTTAGTGTGTATGTGTTACCTTTTAAATATGTGCCAAGTTGTTAGGAAACAAGTACTTTGTTATTTGGACTTAATTACTTCTTTAATGAAGTTGGTGGATCTTTCTTTTGCCTAGAAGCACCATTTAAATAAAAAAAAAATGGCATATTAAAAGGCACAGTAAATAGAGACTAGGAACCTCTTCCTAGAACATTCTGTGTACACAGCACCACCACCCCCAGGCACAACAACAAATTCTTTAGAAGGGAGGTCATTTTATGCCAGTTAGTACTTCAGTTTACCCCTACCATAATATTTGTGTTTTGCAGAGGCTCATTCATACTTACAGGTAATTGATAATAAAAGACAGAACTTGGCTATGAGAAGACCTTAGGGATGAGCAGACCTCCAATGAGGTGTGAGAAGGAAGGAAAACAATGCATAGGACCCCTGAGTGGGGAGTCTGATGGGGTTAGTGCCTTCTTGACCTCCAAAATAAACAGTTTCCTGAGTGCAAGGTAAAATAATCAGCTACCTCCTGGGTGGGTTTTAAATATAAAAGAAGATAGAGAATTTTGTTATAAATCATCTTGAACTCCTCTAGAACTAGTAAACTTCTTGTCTTATGTAGTTGAAGTTTGTATCTGTCATTTCATAACTCTAGATTATCTCCCCTGGTGACAAAAGGCAGACCCAAGCCCCAGGAAGGAGGAGCCCCTGGATCGTGGAGCTCAGTCAGATGTGCTTAGAGATGCAGCAGAGTTCAAGTTCCATCCCCTGGGGTGGCTCACGGCTGGAAGTCTCCATTAGGAATTGTGGTGTCGGTCTGTCTTCTGTATCTGCTGACCAACCAGGCACTGCTACAGATAAGCCAGTTGCTTAGCAACTGCTGCAACCCAATGCCAGGGGAGAGCAGAGAAGGTGAGTGTTGGATGCAAGGTTGATGGTCTAATGCCGGCATGTGTTATCACAAGATAGGCCAGTCAAGAGAAATTCCATACAGGCACCTGCTCCCATGTGTTCTCACCTTAACGAACTGTAGAAGAGATCAGTGAGCTAAGAGTGCCACTGGAAACCGTGATCCTCAGTACTGTCCTTCACAACTGGAGAGTGGTGGCGATGGGGAACGCCCTTACAGACCATCCTACCTTCATGATGGAATGGTTTGTACCCTCCTGCAGCTGGGATTAGGAAATTAGGAACATGAAGTCCACAGAGGACTCTTATCCTGCACTTGAGCTTAGAGAGAGAAGCATTGCTCTGATTTTATCAATGGTTCTGTGAGAACTGGCCGGATCATCCCACTAGTTCACTGAAGAGCTGTGTGCTTGCTATGTGTGGGCTTAAACCCCACAAGTGTTAAACAGAGTGTTGTAGGCGAGGCACTGTGGTGGCAAAACAAAGTGCCTGAAACAAAGGCAACCCAACAGCCCTCCCACCCTACCCCATCCCCACTTCTAGGACTTAGATCCAAAAGAACAGTTCTGGGTGTGATGGTATACACCTGCAATCCCAGAACTGGGGAGACAGAGCAAAAGTTGAAGGTCATCCTCAGCTACAAGGGGAGTTCAAGGCTAGCCTGGGCTATGTGAGACTCTGTCTCAAGTCTCCCCCCACCAAAATAAAATAAACAAAAATTCTAAAAAACACTCGAAGCACTGTTTCAGAGAGGAATGAAAGCAAACCATCTATAAGAACAGCACCACCTTGGTAGCTCTCTGTGTCCATAACAAAGAGCTGAGATGAATGACTTATAAAGAGAGATGTTTGCTTTGGCTCTGTCTTGAAGGTTTCAGCTCAAGATCAGTTGGTCCCATTCTCCAAGCCTGTGGGGCACATGATGCCAGGGATACATGGAAATGTAAGCCTGCTAATCTCATAGCTGGGAAGCAAAAGAACCAGAAAGAGGAAGGGCCTGCAGTCTATCCCATTATCCCCTTCAAGAGCATACATCCCAATGCCTGGGCCCCATCCCATGAGCCAATGGTATACACTGTCCAGGCCCGGGTATTGTGTTATAGAACACAAAACGGACCAAGATAGGGCCTGTGTTTTTAGAGGGAATTGTCACAATGGATTAAACAGGAAGAGGACATATCCATCAGGAAGACAGACATGGCCTTCAGCACTGTCCTCAAACAGGAAGTGCAGGCTCTGCAATGAAGAACCTGTAAACCCCAATAAATTATTACAGCCTTGCTGTAGAGGTGGGGGTGGTGGTGCTCAAGATTAAAGGCAGAAGTTCCTGCACCTTAACAACCAGACCCTGACTACTTGGAGCCTGACCTCAATGACTCGTGATGTTTACACAACTCTTTAGAGCCTAGCTCTTAAAGATCCATGGCCCTTACCCCAACCGGCCAATCTTAGTAGACAAGGGGGCTGCAAAATTAGCTACTTGACAAGATAGGGAGATGTGTGCTTATCTATCCAGATGTGGACCCCACAGAACTGGCTCATGAGACAAGATCAAGTACTTTCTCTTAACTATGACAAAAGAAGTCCTGTTCCTTCCCAGAGTCAATCAGCCAACACGACCACCACCTTCTCTCTGCCCACCTGTTATACCTCTGTCTCTCCAAGCGATGTTCTTTCTTGAATAAATTTTCTCCCATTACTCTTTTCTATACTCGTTCTAGTCTGGTAAGACCCCTCTCCAGCTGTTCTGGTCTGGTAAGACCCCTCTCCAGCTGTTCTGGTCTGGTAAGACCCCTCTCCAGCTGTTCTGGTCTGGTAAGACCCCTCTCCAGCTGTTCTGGTCTGGTAAGACCCCTCTCCAGCTGTTCTGGTCTGGTAAGACCCCTCTCCAGCTGTTCTGGTCTGGTAAGACCCATCCCCAATGGCATTCGCCCCCTATGGGGTATCTCGTTTTTGCTTTCTTGTAATATAACAAGAGGTTCATGGATTAGCCTGACATTCAGGTACTAGAGAAGCCACACTGGCCCCTGGGAAGACAGATGAAGAAGCCAGGCCCTTCTGCAGCTTCGGGCTTCCTCCTAGATAAGTGTAGATGGTGATATCCTCATTAGTAAAGATGACTTACCTAACACTGACACCCAAATGTCAACCCCCTTCCACTTGTGCTAAAGCACCCAGAAGTACATCGTTTGGAGACCTTGTGATCTCCTTCTTCTCCCTTCCCACCAAGGAAACTTCCTCTGCATACATGTCCTGTCTAACGTACAGACCGACAGGAGGACAAGTGATCTTGCCTGCTATTTACTGAGCAGTCTGTCAGCCACTGTGCCAAATGCTTCCTCTTTGATCATCCCTGCCATGAGGTTACTGCCTCCAGTTTACAGATGAGGAAAGTGAAGTGAGCCTGTGCCACATCACAGAAGGTCAGAATTTGAACTTGGGCCTAAGCAGTGGGGTCGGGGGTGGGGTGGGGATGGCAATAACATAGCACCATCAAACATAGCATCACCTGCAGGGATAGGGACCTGTGCTAAAGATCAGAAGTCCTGTTGTGGGTGAGAAAAAGATACCCCTCAGACAGGAGGGCTGGACACAAGAGCTACCTCAGAATCCAAGGCCTTCCCATCTCCCATCTTCCCTTGGTCACACACATACACACACACACACACACACACACACACACACACACACACACACACACTCCCCTTCTGGGACAGGAATCAGCTTTCTTCAAAGTTCTCGTATCTGCCTAGAGACAGCATCCATCAAGAGAGGAAGCAGTGCTTCAGGTTTCTGCTGGGAGGCTAGTGAGCACAGAGGACTGGACCCATCAGCAGAAAGCAGACTCATCCACACACCTGGACAGACGTCTGTCACACACTATCATCCTCATTTCCTCTTCTGCAGGACCAAAACACTGTCTTGGGTCACCGAATGGTCGCCAAGTCCATTGAGTTCCCCTAAAAACCACCTGCTGTTAGCCTAAGAGTGTTGACATTTCCAACTCTCTCCTCCCCTGCCGAAAAGGGTGTATAGTTTTCCAAGGGATGCTGGACTAAAAACAATGAAGAGTCACCCTGCCCCGTGCATGTAATACAGCTGTGTGTCTCCCTTCTCTCTCTCGGACGGTTCATTCTAACAATCCTTCCGATTGGAGGGGACAATTCCTTTTTGTCCCTACAGTCGTGAGGTAGTGCAGGTTTCAGAGTGTCAATAATCTGATCCCCAGAACCTGTGAGTGTTCCCTTGTGTGAAGGGGAAAAGGGGGCTTGGCTGCTGTGATCAGGCCAAGGGTCAAGAGAAAGTGCCGAGCCCAGATTATCCAGGTGGCCGTCTCCCCAGGAAGGAGGTAAGAGAGCAACACCAGAAACCACAGGTTATAGAACAAGAGGCTGGGATGAGGTCACACAGAGGCCACAAGCCAAGCTGGACAGGCAGCTGCTAGAAGCTCCCAGAGCAAGCCCAGTCTGCCAGCATGCTAAACCTAGACTTCTCACCTCTGGAATTGTTAGAGAATACATCTGGGTTGTTTTTAAAGACTCCACACCTGTGACAGCAGCCAGGGGGGAGTCACAGGTAGATATGGGGATATGTTAAATCAGGGCAGTGGTATTTACCTCCCAGGAACAGAGAGGGAGCTGAGCAGTACTGACCATGAGTGTGCACAGTACCCCTCAAAGACCCACCCCTGCAGAGCCAATGAGAGGCCTGGTGTCGGAGAACACTCCAGGGAAGGGACAAGGGCATCTAAGATAGGCACTTAGACTGGTGGCTAGAAACAGGCCAGGGAGCAGGCTTAGGGACCATGGTCTCCACATCTGCGGACAGCGCCTCCTGTGAGACACTGCCCTGAGCTTCCCAGGTGACTTTTGGTCTCCTCATTCCTTTCCAGCCCTTGGCCATATCCGGAAAGGCTGGGAGCCATATCAAATCATAAATCAGAGAGACAGCTATGGGGAAGGCCTGAGGCCCTGGTACCAAGTGGTGGGCAAACATCTGCCTCATCTGGTTCTTAGAAACTAAGCCAAACTAAGAGGACGGGGTGGGAATAGGAAGCACATCTGGGGCCAGCAAAGGCTCGGGAATTATGAAAGGACAGTGGTGACCTGCAGCAGAGATGGCAGAAAGGGCACATGGCCTTGGCATCCCTCCATTTGATGAGTTTGAGGACAGGGGAGAGTGGGTTTGGGGACTGCTTTTTTTTTAATGAAATAAATACAACATATTTTATATGAAAAGAAAACAAATGCATTTGGAACTAAATCCAAACTCTGTATTAATTGTTACTGTTGGGTTCCTGAGACAGGATCCCATTATGTTCCTCGGGTTGCTCTGGAACCTGCTATGGGGCCCAGACTGGCCTGCAAGACAAGCCCTTCAGTGACCGAACCAGATATCTCCTCAACTGCTGCATTATATTTTAAAATCAGAAATATTTGGGGGCTAGAGAAATGGCTCAGCAGTTAAGGGCACTGACTGTTCTTCCAGAGGACCCAGGTTCAATTCCCAGCACCCACATGGCAGCTCACAACTGTCTGTAACTCCAGTTCCAGGGAACCTGACACCCTCACACAGACACACATGCGGGCAAAATACCAATGCACATAAAATAAAAATAAATTATTATTTTTTTAAAAAAAACATGAGGGGGGGGAGGGAGAGAGAGGGAGAGAGAGGACAGAATCTAAGTCACATCCTCGGATACTCTCTGTCCCCCAAAGGACACATTCCCCTTTCTCTGTCCTCAACACGTTGCAGAAGAACGTGAAAAGCAGCTGGACTGATGGAGGAGCAGAGCACAGAAGCTGGGATGCTCGCCAGGTTTATGTGCAAGCTCCCCAGGAGACGAGCCGTGTCTCGCTGGTTACTGCTCTGTGCATGCACTGTTCGCCATTCCGGTTTGCTCAGCTCTGTTTCCATGTCCACAGAGAAGAAACAGAACTCTGACCTCACAGGGCTTGTCTGAGCACTAAGTGGGGCCAAGTGCAAGCGTGCCTCATGCCGCTCACAGGCACTCCGGCTCCGTCAGTTGGTGGTTTGTGGCAACTCTAAGTTGACCGAATCTATGCATGGCGTTTTCCCAATACCTCACATGGCCAGGAGCAACTACATTTTCTAAAATTCATATTTACTTAGTGTGTGTGTGTTTGTGTGTGTGTGTGTGTGTGTGTGTGTGTGTGTGTGTGTCTGTATGCGAACATGCCATAGCATGAATGGAGGTCCGAGGACACCTGAAGGGAGCTGAGTCTCTCCTTCCATCACTTGTGTACGGGGAATCAAACACAAATCTACACCTGGTGACAAGTGCCTGTGACCTTCTGAGCTGTCTGGCCAGCCCTCAGTAGCATTCTCTCTCTCCCTTTTAATTTATTAAAAATATTTAATAAAATATTTTTAAGTTAAGGTATGAACAGTTTTTTTAAATTCTGCTAATAATGATGCCTTTTTTTTTCTTTGTGTATGCGTGCATGAATGCACGTCCATCAGTGTCTGTTCGTGTCCACACCAATGTGTGTGCTCGCAGGCCAGAGGCTAACTAACCTCAGGTGACATTCCTCAGAAGCTGTCCCACCCCCGAGCACCCCTGTCCGTCCCTCCCTCCGTCCCTCTCTTTCCTGAAGCAGTCTCTCACTAGTATCTGGGGCTCCCTGACTAGACTTGGCTGACTGGTCAACAAGCTCCAGGGATCCCCTTGTCTTGTCTCCCAATCAATGGGATTACAAGTGTGTGTCACCACAGCTGGCTTTTTAAGGAGGTGCTGAGGATTGAACTCAGGCTGTCACCACAGCTGGCTTTTTAAGTAGGTGCTAAGGACTGAACTCAGGCCCTCCTGCTTATACAACAAGCACTTTATAGACAGAGCCAGCTCCCCAGTATGTTCATTTGATTATGACACCAGACTATGGCTTCACAGACTGCAACAGACTATAAATGTAACGTTTATAGGTTCTAGGAAGAAAGAGCAAATAAACCAACAAATGAAACACCCCACTATGTAACTTGCGTTATGGTTATATCCACTTTACTGCACTTCCTAGAGCAGAACCCTAAGTGTCCCTGAGATATGCCTATAAAAGACAGTTGTCATCAGCTCCTGGCATTAACTAACACCTGAGTCAGAGTTGTCACTCACTCCGCTTTCAGTCCTGGGCTGGCTAGGTAGGAGTCAGGAAAATGCCTGCCCTGGACGTCTATGTGCGGCCTCCTTTTCAAGTTTATTCCTCTGACATATTAATATTATTTTTGTTTGTTTGTTTGTTTGTTTCTGAGACAAGGGCTCACACTATAGCCCAGGCTGGCTTGGAACTCAAAGCAGCAAATCTTGCTGCCTCAGCCTCCCAAATACTGGGATAACAAATACCAGTCACCATGTCTAGACACAGATTTGTTCAGATCTTGACTGGAGTTGTTATTTGAATGTATATTTATAAAAATCCTTAAACTGTACACTTACTACCTCATATTTCCCTGTATGTAAATTTGCCTCAATAAAATTATTGTAATGTTCCTTTGTTCTCAAACATGCATTCTGTATGTTTAGCACAGAATGTTCCCTGTCACTGCACAAGTTCAGCATCCAAGGAGTTCACACTAGGTGTTGAGTTTTGATTAATGGGCTTCCCTGAACTCCTAAAGGAAGTCATTTAGAATCTCAGTGCCTGGAGGCAGGGCAAGGCTCCGTAGAGCAATCAGCCCAGACCTGGTGACACTCTCTCACACACAAACAAACACAAACACACACACACACACACACACACACACACACACACACACACACACACACGTACACACACGTGTGTGTACACATGCATGTATACATTCATGCAAGCACAGACAGCAGATTCTCACCTCTGCTTTTCATTGGCTATCACCAAGAGCAACACCCAGACAGACAGCCAGGGCTGTTTCTGTCTAAACCGCCATGAAAGTAACTGAGTCTACTCCTCTTTATTCCTTATTCCCGGCATAAGACAGGGGAGTTAGTCCCAGGACTCCTGCACATTTGGAAGAGATGTGCCCGCCAGGTGTGGTGGTTACACACCTGTAAACTCAGCATTCAAGAACCTGAGGTAGGAGAGTTGCCATGAGGATTGAAGGCCAGCCTGGGTTACTTAGTGAGTACCACATAGGATATAGGATGAGAACCCATCTTAGCAAAAAAGATTAAAAAATAAAGTAGGGGCTGGGCTGTGGCCCAGTGGGTAAAGCGCTTGCCACACAAGCCTCAGGACCAGAGTTCAGATCCCCAGAATCCACATAAAAAACTGGATAGGCATCGTAGCCACCTGGTATCTCAGCACTAGGGATCGAGACAGGAGGTCCTGGGGCGAGCAGGCTAGCTAGAGCAAACAGAACTGGTATCTTCTACCACTTTTCACCTATTCCTTTGAGGCAGGGTCTCTCCTGGAACCTAAAGCTGTGTTTCTTCAACTAGACTGGGAGTCACTGAGCCCCAGCTTCCTGGGTCTGCCCCTCTCAGTGCTGGGGTTACAGGCATGCTCGAAGCGTGCCGGGCTTGTTACTGGGTCTTAGGATCTAAAATACGATCCTCAAGCTTGCACAGAAAACACTCTTAACTTCTGAGCCATCTCTTTAGCCCTTCAACTGATTTCAACAAGGGTGTCTGGACAACCCAATGGGATGACATAGCCTTTCCAACAAGTAGATATACACATGCAGAGAGCAGAAGCTGGGCCCTTCCTCATGTCACATGAAAAACTCTACTGAAGCCGGGCAAAGGCAGACATTCATACAGGAAGAAAGCCTGAGGGGTGGCTGTTATCTTTGACAGAGGCCAAGGCAGGATTTTCTCTTTCTCCCATCTTCTAAATGGCTCCTTGTTCACTGAAGAGCTGGGCTTCCACCTATGAAATCACGGGAATACTGGTTGTTTTTAAAGGAGCAGCCCCTGGGGCTGGAGAGATGGCTTAGCAGTTAAGAGTGCATGCTGCTATTGCAGAGGACACAAGTTCAGTTCCCAGCACCCGCATCAGCTCCCAACTGACTGTAACTCCCGTTCTGGGGCATCCACTGCCCTCTTCTGGCCTTCACAGGCACTACACTCATATGCCTATAACCTCACACAGACGACACCCACCCCCACAATTTTCTTTTTTAAAGAACAGAAAAAAGAGCCCCCATGGCCTCCTGATGCCCTGGAAGGAGAATGGAGACTTAGGGAATAGGGAATAGGGATGAGCTCACATTAAGACATGCACCCTGAGCAAGCTCAGTCAGAGATAGGAAAGCAAATTAAAATATGTGTTATCAGTTGGTAAACTGCCACTGCCCTGAAACAATTCAGTATCCTCACATCCAGGAGGCCTCCCCACTCCCAACAGTTCACCCTTGCAAAGTTGACTCCAAACTCTCTGCAGCTCTTAGGCTCGGGCTTGGCCATACCAGATGAAGAACTGGATCCCACAGAAAAACATAGTTTAGGATTAACCCACAAGCAGACAGTGATCAAAAGAGAACACATTTTTTAAAATGACATGTTGTCAGTGAGGAAAAGAAACAATAAAAGCAGGAAGCCAATTCTTCAGTTTCTCTGTTTCTGAGCCCTGCTTTGACCTAAACTACAGACTAGCGTCTCTCTTTCAGATTAAAGTTTTCAATGAAGGAAAGAGTCTTGGAGGACCAGGGAAGGGCACTATCTGGAGTTAGAGGAAGCAGAAACATGAACATGGAGGCACTAAATGAACAACTTTTTCCATTGGGCAGGGTGGGTGAGGAGTATGGTTCTAAACACACCCTATTAAAGAACATGAGATGATTGAGGTCTCTCTCCATCACTCTGTATAACAATTCCCCATTGACTCTCAAGTGCTGGGGGTGGGGAAGGAGAGACAATAGAATTCTATGCAACGCCTTCAATAAGGATTATGTTTCCACAGCAGGTGTCAAGGTGGTGGGGGTGTCAATCACAGCACCATCCACTCAAGTAGCCAAGTATTAGGAGAGAAAATAATTCCATGTGTTGAGTTTCTTCCTGTGAAATGAAAGAGGGAAAGAGCCAAGATCATCAGACTATAGTGGTTGGGCTATGTGAACACACGGGCCCACTATTCCCAAATAATAGGAATTTAAATACCCAAAGCACAGCAAAAAAAAAAAAAAAAAAAAAAAAAAAAAAGACACCAGAAAATGGAGGTAAGTTGAACAGTGTTGATCTGGAGTGTAAGACATGGGCTAGTTTAGATCCTGCCTGGGGAAAAACAACCATACAAACATGATTACATCTTCAGCACAAATCAGAGAAATGAGAAGTGAACTGTGTGGCATGTGAGGAAAGATAAAGAAGGGAACAAAGTATGCACTCAGAAAACTAACAGTCATTGTTAAAAGAAATTAATAGTGACAATTGGGATGTATAATGAATAACTATAATGACATCCCGTGCTAAAGAATCCGAAGACAATGTTAAGGTGGTAGCATTCCCTGAGATGATCCACACATTCACTGTAGTTCCTGTCTACCAACTTGCTTTATGCAGAAATTGATAAATAAAATGGCTCTAAAATCCATATGTAAATACAAAAGACATAGAATAGCAAAAACAATCTTGACAGAGAATAAATCAAGAAGGCCTGTGCCTGGTGATCTCATAATTTACTACAGAGCTTCAGTCCAAAGATGAATAACATATCCATAGAAGAGAATTAAGTCTATAAATGAATCCTAGCTCTTATGTCCCCCTCCCTTTTTTTTTTTAACATTTTGTGTGTATATGCATGTGGGTAAGCACAAGCCATCGTATGTGTGTGTGTGTGTGTGTGTGTGTGTGTGTGTGTGTGTGTGTAAAGGCCAGAGGGTGGGAGGAGGTTTTCTCTCTCCACCGTGTGAGTGGGGCCTGGGGATACAACTCTGGTCATCAGGCTTGGTGGCAGGAGCCTTTACCAACTGAGCCATCTCTCCAGCACCCAGCAACTGATTTTTAATAAGGGTGCCACGGAAACTCAGTGGAAAAATAGTCTTTTCTATAGTGCCAGTAAAACTGGATATCCACAGGCAGAAGGAATGACCTGGCTCTTTTCTCACACCATGTGCAGAAAAATGCTTAAGATGGATCAACAGCCTCTCTGTAAGAGTTGATGCTCCAAACTCTTGGAGGAAAATGTAGTAGTAAAATCTGGAGCCATGGGTAAGGGAAACCCTTTTTAGACACAACACCAAATACAAAGAAACAAAAATAGAAAGAGAGGGAAGAAGGAAAGGGAACAGAGAGAGAGAGAGGGAAAACTGGACTTTTTCAACATAAAAAGTTTGTACTTTGAAGGACATCATCAAGAACACATAAACCAATGGGAGAAAATATTCACAAATCATATATTTGAAAAGGAAATACTGTTCATAATATGTAAACCTTTTATAATTTAATAATAGTAAGGTAAAACACATAAATATTGAGCAAAGGACCCAAGCAGACATCTCCAAGAAACACCTAAAATAACCGATACATTTGTGAAGATTCTCAACACTACTAGCCATTAGGAGACTGCAAATCAAAACACAATGAGATATCAACTCATATTGACTAAGATGACCAAAACATCAACAACCAGAATAACAAGTTTTGGCATGGCTATGACTAGATACCCAAACCCTGCTGGCAGGAACGGTGTACCTACTTTGGAAAACATTCTAGCAGTCTCTCCAAAGGTTAATCATATATGACTCTATGACCCGTTAATTGCATTCCTGGGTATATATCAGAAAGAACTGAAGGCTGTACTCCAACACATACTTGCACATAGTGTTCATAGCCACACTATTTATTGTATCCAGCCTTTGAAACAACCCCAAGGAATGTATAAACAAAACAGAGTTTATCTACACAGTGGAATTCAGTCTGCCATAGAAAGGAATGAAGCTCTGATGTATGCTACACCATGGATAAATTTTGGAAATGTTATGACATGTACAAAGCCACACACACTCAAAAACCCACATGTGGTGTGATTTCATTTATGTGAATTTTCCAGAGTCGGCAAACCTGTAGAAAAAGAAAAAACCTAGGGTTTTCCTATGATTTCAGTAGAGGGAAGCTGAGAACATAATTGATAATGGATATAGGGTTTTATTTGGAAGGATAAAATATTCTAAAATTAATTATAGTGATGGTTGTAAGCTGAAAACTGATGGGGGGTGCAGAGTGGAAAACTGGAAGATAAAAAAGATAAAACACATAGAGCAAAATGTTGGAAATTTTCACATTTTTTTAAAGATCTATTTTTATTTTATGAGTGTTTTGCTTGTTTGTATGTCTGCGCACCATGTGTGTGCAGTACCCAAAGAGGCCAGAAGAGGGCGTTGGATACTCTGGAACTGGAGTTACGAATATTTGTGAGTGGCCATGTGGGTGGTGGGAACTGAACCCTGTTCCTCTGAAAGAGCAGCCCAGTCCTCTTAACTGCTGAGCCATCCCTCCAGGCCCCATGTTTTCACAACTTTTTTAATTGCAGGACGCTAAACAAAATCGTTGAAAATAAAAATCTAATTCTAAATGAGTTGAAAAAAATTCCTACAGAGTCAGAAACACTGACTGCCCTTTAAGGCACCAGAGATGGCTTCGTGAGGTACTGTATGAACAAGCCGGGGGGCTCCCAGAGCAAGAATCTCTTCCAGATGCAACATTTTCTTTTGGGGGGTAGAGGGTGTGGACATAGGGCCAGGAAGCCCAGGTTGACTTCAAAGTCACCAACCCTCACCTCAGCCTCCCAAATGCTGGGGTGACAGATGTGCACCACCACACCAGGCTAGCCCTTTCTTCTACCGAGGAAGTCACAAAGTCACTGGTTTAGCAAACAGGTAAGTCCGTCCCCTCTTGGAATGGAGGGGAATCCCGGGCAGACAGCCAGTGAGGCGGAGGGACTTGGCTCAGCCTCCTGCCTTTCACGAGGGCGTCTGTAAGGATCCAGTGAGACAGTGTATGAGGAAGCTTTTGAAATCCCTGTGACTAGGGCGATTGTAGATGTAACCGTCTTATTAAATAAGACAATTAAAATATCACCATAGGCAGTGACATCTAAAATATGTAGGCCTCAATCCTGGTTCTACTTCCTCTCAATCACCTAACAAGAGGCTTAATTTCCTGAGCCCCAAAGGGTAGACAATTGGATTTCTTTTGATAACGGACTGTCTTTAAGCCAGTACAGCCCCAATTTTTTTTTTTTTTTTTTTTTTTTTTTTTTTTTTTTTTTTTTGGTTTTTTCGAGACAGGGTTTCTCTGTGTAGCTTTGCGCCTTTCCTGGAACTCACTTGGTAGCCCAGGCTGGCCTCGAACTCACAGAGATCCGCCGGCCTCTGCCTCCCGAGTGCTGGGATTAAAGGCGTGCGCCACCACCGCCCGGCATACAGCCCCAATTTTTATGAACATGCAATCATATAAACATTTGAGATATATGTGTGTCATTCAAACTATCCCTTGGAAATCTGGTGCCTATTTTACGTTTACTAAGCATGTGAAGGTGGACCTCAAGTGCTCACTAGGGACATGTGGCTTGTGGCTCCCAAACTGCACAGCACAAATGAGGACACAGGCATGTGCTATGTGGTCTTGCAGGAGGAGATAGAGTGATTGAGGAAAAAAAAAAACAAAAAACAAAAAACACCACACCAGAAGTTGTTCACATGTCATCGCTGTGGCGACCCAGGGTACTGTATCTCACTCTTCTAGAAGGAGTGGGGGTGTGTAGGTTGTTTGTTTGTTTGCTTTCTTGCTGCAATTCCTCCTTTTGTCCTTCCTTTTCTCCAAGTAACCAGGGTGGAGAGGGCAGGGATGAAGATAAAGGTAGATCGTAGGGCTTAAGCTCACCATTCCCAGTCTACTTTCACTTGAAGCCCCATCATCAGAGACCTGCAGGATCCCGGGGCCAGAAGGAGTCTCCGAGGCCTGGGAAGGCTGCTTCCTGTCACTTCTGTCCCCACCCACCCACCCACCCACCCCCAGCTTCTGGGGCAGCATCCTCTATCTCCAAAGAACAGGCCCCCTGTTCTGCTATTCATGGCATACTCTGTTCTCCCGACTGTGATATTTTAGGTCCTTTTGGCAGGAGGTGGGGATGGGCAGGGGTGGAAAGAACCCCCGAATGTTCTCGCACAGACATCTGGTGCTTGGATTTTGCTGGCTCCAGGGACAGCACTATAAACCCACCAACACTAATTGCTTTCCTGTCTGCCTCCATTTCTAGTGGAGATAAAATGCCTCTCTAGCTAATGGAAAATGAAACGCCCATGTGCTGATTTACCTCCTTACATAAGGGCTCTCGACATCTGTTCTTCCTACCCCCCACCCCTTCCCCGTGCCCTGCCTTAGCCAAAGCCCTTAAGGCCTGGACGTGCACTGGAGAACAGGGCTCTAGAAGGATTGTAGAACTCCACCAGGGAAGAAGGGAAGAGCAAGCAGAGAAGGGAAGGGGAGGCCAGACCCCTCTTTGTTTTCAATTCATGCTTCCGGGAATATTTTGTCTATCCTTATTTGATGTTGAATACAAAGACATAAAGAAGTTTACTTCCTGTCCTCCACCAAGTTAAGCTGCCCTGACAAAAGGTTAAATTACAGGAAAAGTTGGAACTGAGGTTCAAGAAAATGTGTTGATGCTGGCCTTAATACTATGGTCACAGAGCCAGGCGGTGGTGCTGGCACACACCTTTAATCCCAGCACTTGGGAGGCAGAGGTAAGTGGATCTCTGTGAGTTTGAGGCCAGACTGGTCTACAGTAGTAAGTTCCAGGACAACCAGGACTGTTAAAAAAAAAAAAAAAAAAAAAAACAACCTATGGTCCCAGGAAAGACTTTGTGGACAGCTCTGTTGCAGTTGATTGCCCCGTTGGTCTCGCCACAAAAAGTGGTGGCCATCCCCCTACCCCTTGACACCCTCATCCCTCCACCCCTAGACACCCTCATCCCTCCACCCCACCCCTAGCTATTCTCCACCCCCCAATAAGCTGCTTCCTTCTCCAGTAACAAAACTACTCATTTTTCAGCAGCCAAAAACATGAACTACATTTCCCAGTTTTCCTTGCAATGAATTCTGGCCAATAGGATGTGTCAAGGGTGACATGTAATTGTCCCATGGGGCAACTCTCCATCTCCCCTTTTCCTGTTATGAATTCCACTAGGAGTAAGGCCATATTGAACCCCAGAAGTCAGACCAACACAGTAGTGGGGGGAGGGGGGACAAGACAGAATCCTGACCATTGACGCTATGGAGCTGCCTGCCATACTTTTTACAGAGGGACAGCAATGTGCAAGAGAAAGTGGGTTTGGGGCTGGATTATGGGAGCTGACATTGTATCCTTGGATTTTGTCTGAACAGGAAAAGGAGGACACTCTTGAAATAGATGACCCCATCATGTGGCTTTCCTCCTACAGCCAGATGCTCTTGTGGCCTTTCATCCCTAACGAAGAGTTTTACCTTCCCTTACTCCAAAGACTCTTATCATCCTCACGGCCTTCTTCATTCCCCACCTCCCTCTATTCACTGCTACTTCAGGGCACGAGAACATCACTCTTTTAACCAGACCAGCTCTAGCATATAGAATAAAGGCTCATGTTAAAAACAGAGCCCTTTGTCAATGTCTCTTTGGCCTGACTTTGAGGCACCCAGTTAAAATGACCCAGACAGTAAGAGTCTATCTTGGAATCCAAACCTTCAGAGCCAAGACTGGGTCTTCGTATAAACACCACTTTCTGCGCATCTCTGAAGTTAGAGCAAGCGTGGAAGGGAATTGAGATCAAATGGGCACAGTTATTACAACAGTGACCAGTTACTGCAACAGGACTCACTGGGTGCCTTTGTCCGAGTCACTGGGTTTCGTCAGCAGAGAATTGCAAACACAAGCCCTTTGTCTAACGTCGCTGGTGATGGAGTAAACGGGGTGACTCCAGCCCCACCACTCCTCTCACCAAGCTCACCCAACTGACTTTTGGAGATTGCTCAACCAATGAGCAGAAGTTCACAGAATCTCTCCTCTTGGGCCAGCTCCCAAAGGAGAGGAATGCTTGGCTCGGCTCCCAGAGAAAACGCTGAGGCTGCCAAAGGTATGTGAGAAACGGTCCCTGCCCCACTGAACACGGCAAGAGAGAGTGGCCTGCAGCCCTGTCGAGTGGCATTTGTCCTCCACGTGAAGAGCGCTGCATGAAGTGACAAGTTCTCTCTCCCAGCTCCGGAAATAGCTGCCTGATCAGGACACAGCTGAATGCAACCTTGGGCCAGGCTGTGGCGGGCAGAGGTTAATGTCCCTTCCATCTGAGGGCAGGACCAGTTCCAATTGTTTTGTTTTGACTAATTAAATTTGCTGTGCAACACAGCAAGTGCCTCGGCTTGGGTGGGGAGGCCAAAGGTCCGCTCCCCCTCTCCCCCCCAACTCCCTGTCCCCCGTTCTTCCCTGTGAGGCCAAGTGCAGAGCAGGTGATGGGTGCATTTGGCCTGAAAGCCAACATTCATTTCAAGCAGAAAGTGTTTGGTTTTTGTTTTTGTTTTTTTCTGTTGGTGCCTGCTAGCCTCTAAACATTTGTGTTGGCCTGTAAGGACCTCTCAGGTAGCCTGACAGGGAGAATAGCCCTGGAAAAAAGCTGAGGTGAACCACTAAAGCCCCAGAGGAAAGTAGGCCAGTGGGTCAAAACGAAATCCAACCAGAAGCGAACAAAAGATCCACACAGGCCCTAATCTGATGCCCAGCGTAGCCCTCAGGCCTCTGTCCTCAGTGACTTGATGGCTAACTTGCTCTCAGGCCATTCTAGTTGTCTGCTTCTAAATTTATTTAGCTTGGAATGACTTGATTGTTTTTAGAGAAATGACACATTCTTCTTTTCTTCTCCTTCATTAAGCAATGCAAGCAAATTTAAAGAAGAGAATGAAAATATTTCCTAGCACCTAATTGAGGACCTTAACCGCTGATCCCTCTCTCCAACAGAGCATTAGGTTTCTTAAACTCCAATTTCAGTTACTTCTTTCTCCATGGACACCTAGGAGGATGGAGAGGTTTATAGGTAGAAGCAGTTTTAAAGGGTGTATATTACATTTTTTTTCTTGAATAAAGAGGAGTCTGTTATTGGAACTTAGGAAGAAACTGACAGAAGAATCTGCAGGATTTCTGTAACCATGGAGAGACAGACATGCCCAACCAGCAGATCCCAGGACAGCTGTGAATGTGGCCCAACACACTGTGGATGACAACACCATATCACAATGCCAAAAGGTTGAACGACCTCCCCCAAGCCCACCCTGAGCCTTCTAGTTTTTTTCTGAACTGACAGGATTCTGAAGGCGGCAGGGTAAAGGTCACAGCCAACTGAGGTCACCAGGAAGGCTAGCAACAGGAGAAATGAAGCCCCCAAGCCCTAGGGGCTTGAAAATATTTTCCTTGGCATTCTACCAAGATGCCTGAACTTCAGATACACGTGACCAGCTGTGTTGGAATCTGTGCTCCCAACAATGCAGCGCTCTGCTCTAACAATGCAGCGGCCTCACCCTCCGCGTCTGCCTGGGCTATCGGACTTTTTCAGGAAAGAGTGTATCTCTAATATTTAGGAAATCCTTACAACAACAACCGTTGGAAAGAAAAGGCATAAATCATACCGTAGGCTGCCAGGAAAGAAATGGAGAAGGATTTACAAGCTCAGGTCAGCTTCACCAGACTCCTGGGACAGAGCAGGGTAGGCCTGGTCAGTTTGGGTGGAAGACGAGAAGCAAAAGAGGAAGGTGGGGAAGGGAGGGCAGGGACCCACTCCCCTCAGCTTTCCCATATCCACTGACCGTGACAGCAAAGGGAGACTCAAGGACATGGTGGGAAATCTTCCAGCATCACAAGGAACCCTGACATAATTTCATGGTGAAGCCTTAAGTTCTTTCTAGAAGAGTCCATGACGCTACGAATAGCCTAGCATGTATGCAGCCCGTGTGCTCATTGTCACTGCTTTCAGAACGACTTACCCCATCAGAAGCAAAGAGGAGGAGGTCCCAGGCAAAGGAGGCAACTCTTAATCCTGACAGGATCCACCCATGGCGGCTGGGCCTGCCTCCTTTGTGTGATGACCAGTGGACACATCATGATCACTCTCACCCAACTGAAGTCATCATCAGGAAGACTCCTCCTTTCAGGACTACTGGCCTCGTTGAAGTGTCAGCTGAGTCTACAGCAGGAACCAGGCCCCAGCGTGGAAGGGCAGCTCAATATGCCCTTCTCCCCAGGGGGTTTGGGCCAGCCTTTATATGGCTCGCACCAGCATGTTACCTGTGAGAGACCTAGCTGAAGCTCCAACTTCAGAGGCCACTTGGGAGTCTCAGGGCATAATAAGCTGTACAGTGTGTGTAGCTCCTTTGAGCAAGGCCATCATCAGAGCCTGATCTGGGAGGCCATTGGGAGTCCTGTCTGCTTCATAGAAGATGTGCTTTTGAGGACTATGACAGGGTCACAATGATGACAATCACGGTCATGTTTGCTCAGCACTGCTCAGTCTTGAGTGGTCTCTGTGCCACTATATTCGCAAGAAGTCCAAAGGCACCCGCCCTGGGAAAGCAGCTCACCCAGACCGTCACATAAATCCAGGCTGACAGTTGAACGGGTATTTCTGCCACTATCCAGAACTTTGCCAACGCATCCCCTCAGATGTCTGCATCCAAGACTCATATGCCCCCCCATGCCTGATATTCCCCCTCGTTTTGTAAATTACTAGCCACAGTATTTGGTGGAGCATCTGCCCACAGTGTTCCAAAGCTTCATGGCGTCTTGAGGAGCAGGAAAAATAGAGAGGACCTGTTTGTCTTAAACCTCTGCCAAGAGACAGACAACATGGACTAGGTACCAACTGGCTGTCCCTGGCCTGCCACACAGCACTTGAGCACAGCCAGAGCTGGCAGCCATGATGACAAGCAATAAGCATATGTTTCCCGTTGAAGCGTGATAAAAAGACAAAGTCTGATCTAAGAAAAGCCAAGAACAATCCTTGCTAAGGGATAGTACCCACAGGGCTATGTGGCTCCAGCAGGTCAAGAGGGGCTCCCCCACTGGGTGTGGCTCAGTCCTTTATGCTCCTCCAGGAAGGTAGATCAAGGGTGATACAGGCAGAAAAGAAAGGGTATTCTTTATCAAAACAGGGAAGGAGACCCCCATGGAAGCATGCACTGACCCTTCCCTCCAAGGCTGCACCCACTACTAGCTCTGGGGCCATCAGACAGTCCAGGCTGCCATGTCAGACAAGCCTGGGTACAAAGCAACATAAAGCCAAAGGAACAACCTGGCAGATGTGACAACCCCTGGGGGGGGGGAGGTTACCAAGCAAACCAGGTTCATTTGCAGACCTCTGTCTACTTCTGGCCTTTGTACAAAATAATAGGAGCAGGACCCCCTCAGATATTAATTATATAGCACAAAGATCCATGCTAGAAAGAGGGCAATATAAACTGCACACGATGGGCAGGCCCCTGCAATTCACATAGAAACCAGGTTGATGTTTTCCATCTGCTGTACAGTTGCCCAAGCAACCTCATCTGTTCTCAAAAGAGATAAGAGCTTGTTCACACCAGACACTCTCCAGGCAGGCTTTCATCTACCACTACAAGGCTGGCACTTCAGAGCAGTCCAGTCCATTTCCCAGCCTGGCTAAGTGGCATGAAAGAACTTCTAGGGACTAGCACATGTGCAACACACACACACACACACACACACACACACACACACACACACACACGCACTTTTAATCCCAGTACTCGGGAAGCAGAGGCAGGAAGATCTCTGAGTTCCAGGTCAACATGGTCTACAGAGCAAGTTCCAGCACAGCCAGGGCTACAGAGAGAAACCCCGTCTTGAAAAACAAAAAATAAAATTTTCTCATGTCCTCTTAAAGCTAGTCCATTTTTTCCATGATTCCATGACTTGAGCACACACACATACACATGCACACACACACACACTGCTCTAGAGCATGCTTCACTATGAGAAACTTGACCTTTCTCTGCCATCCTGTGTGTCCTGGCTTTCCTCCACTGAGCCCCTTATCTGAGGCAGGGAGCCCATTCCAACACCCCCAGTGGCTGCCTGAGTTTAAGATAGCACCAAACCTCCCCATGCTCTCCTTTTTCATAAGTATACTGTTTCTACGACAAAGCTTAATTCACAAATTAAGTATCATATGGGGTGGATAGTTGAGACAAAGGCACACGTCACACCCAGAGTGGTACAGAGTGAGATGGTGTGAAATGTCAACGCATTGCTCAGAATGGCACACAATTTAAGACAAACTGTTTATTCCTGGAATTTTCCATGCAATATTTTTGAACTGCAGCTGACTGTAAATAATTAAAAGTCTAGATTCAGAAGTTTGGGGTGAGGGGACTATGGAACTGGAGAGTTCTCTAGTACTCTATGCTTGGAGATTTGTTACCCACTTCCAGTGGCTGAGCCAAGCAAAACTTTTCTTAAAGAATGTGACAGGTGCTCAGTGGTTCAACTGATTGAACTTGGCCCTGAAGACAAAACCCAGAGACTCGACGAGCTCAAGACACAAGTACTAGTGTTGTTCGGCAACTGCAATGATGTCATTGGTACAGACGGTGCAGCTGAAGGTGTCGGGGTTCACCACTTCACACACCTGTCACACAAAGACCCGGGGCAATGTCAGGCTCCAAACAGGAACAAAGCCAGGACCACGGCTCACAATTACAGCCGGGAAAGAATTGCCGGAACAGTCCTTTCAGCCACAGCGTGAATGGCAATGTTAGTTGTCACGTCATTGTTCAGACAATAATGGACATCTGGATTCAGAGCCTGCTAGGAAGAGATTAAGCTAAAAGAGAATAACATGCCTCAGTGTAGAGCACACATGTGGACGGACACACACACACACACACGCACGCACGCACTTCAGTAAGAATACATTCTGGAAAACACTCTCCCTTTAACACATGGGAGGATTTCACAGCAATGCTTATCAATTGTAGTAGAAAACCAAAGAAAAATGAGAGGAGAGAGAGACCCAAAGCTGGATTGCCCAGTCTCTCCTGCTAGACCTGAGAGAAAGGTGTTTAGCTTCCGGGTAAGATGAAAGGTATCTGGCTTATCTGACCTGGATTCAGCCCCAGACTGGACTGTGGTGGTCATTTTGGAAGCTAGCCATTTTCCCATTTAAACCTTATACATCAAAGTGCCTGCAGGGGACAAACGAGACCAACAGGCAGGATGAGGAGTGGACCCAAAAGTTCAATCTTAAAGGCTGGAGCTGGGGTACGGGGTGGGGGTGGGGCTAACTGTTCCGTTTTCATTAATCAATCATTTCCTCTCAAATGTGAATCGGCAACCCAGACACGGGGAACGGCAAGACTAGGATCTTTCGCAGAGCATTTAGCCACCAGGAATGAGTCTCCTTTCCTGGGGGCTCCCTTCCTTTCCCCAGCTGTGAATTTGCTCATCTTCTCCACAGGATGTACTCAGTTATACAGAATTTATATACCTAAGAAAGGGATGAATGTGGAGGCTAACGGGTACCCAGGAGCTGCTCAGAATTCAGACCTGGGCCACCACTGTTCCCAATCTCGCAAGGGAGCGTGTTGATTTCATCTGCCACCTCTGTTCCTTATTTCTTATCCATACTCATCACTTAGAATTGTAAGATGTTAAAGCTAGCAGTGCCTTAGAAATCTGGCTGGCTGGGACTCATGTTCAAGTTGAAGACAAAGGCCCAAAAGGGATCCATGTTCCCAACCACACACCTGGCCAACTAGCAGGACAGCAGTGGGAAGCCAGTCTCCTGAGCAGGGCTGTAGTTCGGGCTCCTGTCACCCTGGGAAAGGTCCCTGTCTTAGTTACTTTTCTGTGGCCATGACAGAACACCATGGCCAAGGCAACTCAGGAACGAGTTTGGTGTTTCCTGGCTGGACTTTCCAGTGTGGGCACCCCTGCAGGTGGTTCCTGGCTTTGTGGCTTTTCTAAGTTCCTGCCCAACAGAAGGCTTGGCATGGAGGACAAAAAAAGTCCCGACTACCGTGTTGGACATCCACAGTCTTTGCTCAAGAAGAAAGAAATTGGTAAGAAAAGCACGCGCATTTGAAACGGTGAACTTCTCTCCAGAATGGCTCAGATGGGTGCTCAGGTTGTTGAAAACTGTGATTGAGACCTGGAGTCAAGAGTCCAAGGAGAAAGTAGACTATTACATGAGCCATTACTCCTCTCTTGGGGGGCGGAGCTCGCCCACAAAGTACTGAGAGGCCTACAGCATGTCCTGAATGGGTCACTTCGCACACTCCACAGCTACCACTGCCTCTCTCATCTACAAGGCAGCAAGAACCAATGCCCCCTTGCTGCCATCCCTGCCAACACCAGAGCCAGATCCAACTTCTTCAAACAGAGTATCACATCTGTCCTTTCCTTGCTGTCTACCTTCTGAGTGGTGAATGTAGAACCCCAAATTCTCATCATGGCTGTTCAGGGATACCCACAGTCCCATGTCACCACTGTTCTCCCTACTCCCTCTAGTCTCCTTGCTAGGATGGGAAATCCAACTGTATTCTGATGGCCTTCGAGCTTACTGTTGCTTCCAGCTGGAACCTGCTGTCCCCAAACAGTCACGTGTCTCATTCCCCAACTCCCTTCACGTTCCCACCTGCCTGCGTTGCCCCTATCATCTCAACCCCATCATTCCCTGTGACCTCCCTTAACTGCATGGCTTTTGGTCACAAGCTTAGCTTTAGCAGAGGGAGACGATTCTCTCGTTAGTGTGTGTGTCTCTTCATCCTTCCAGAAGGTGTGTAAGCATCATGTGGGCAAGACATGGTCTGTTTGTTTCGGGGTGCAGTGTCTGGCTCAGAGAAAACACTTAGTACATGTTTGCCAGCATGTGTGGAGCCTCTTTCTGTTTTTAAACTAGCTTTGCTGGGAAGAAAGTTGCTTCCGGGGGAAACTCAAGGCCAAAAGGACCCAAACTTGTTTGTACACATGGCTTTGGGTCTGAATGCACACCCCCCCCCCACACCTTTCAAAGGCGACAAGTAAGCCTGGGGTGCTGCAGAGGAGGCTGGCACACGGAAGCAGTCCTTTACTTTGAGGATGGGAGTTGGAAGGGTAGGGGAATCCTACTGTCAAACCTTGAGAATCATGTGGATTCCTGGGCATCTCCTTAGAGAGGAACCCATTTCCTGGGTCTTCCAGATATAGCCAGCTTGAAGAGCAACATTCCAGGGGTTGGGAATGGAGAGAAGCGCAGAGGTGAGGCATGGATGAACTTGTAGGAATGCACTTCCTCTTTCCCCTGCAATACCTCAAACTTGCAGCTGAAAAGAATCCAGCCAAAGAGCAGCTCTCTCTTTTCCTAAGTCTCTAGAGCAATGATTCTCAACCTTGAGGTTGTGACCCCTTCAGAGTTGCTCGATCCTGTCACAAGGGTTGCCTAAGACCATTTGGAAAACACAAATATTAAGATTACAATTCATAGCCGGGCGGTGGTGGCGCACGCCTTTAATCCCAGCACTCGGGAGGCAGAGCCAGGCGGATCTCTGTGAGTTCGAGGCCAGCCTGGACTACCAAGTGAGTCCCAGGAAAGGCGCAAAGCTACACAGAGAAACCCTGTCTCGAAAAAACCAAAAAAAAAAAAAAGATTACAATTCATAACAGTAGCAAAATTACAGTCATGGAGTAGCAACAAAAATAATTTTAAGGTTGGGGGTCACGACAACATGAGGAACTGTATTAAAGGGTTGCAGCATTAGGAAGGTTGAGAGCCACTGCTCTAGAATAAATGCAGCTGGGTTTTTGGCTTAAACTATCAAGACGTTGAGTCATCCAGCTGGCTGATGGCTCATCCTCAACAAAGGGCTGGTTCTTCTAAGTCTTTGAGAGGAAGTAGGAACGGGTGTGCTCTTTTGAGTGGGACTGGAATATCACACTGAAGCAAGCCTGCAATATATTTCAAGTTTTGTTATTTTTTTTAAATTCCATGCCCAGTAATAGTGCCTGAAAGAACTGACCCTAAACAGGATGCTGTAAATCACACAGTTATATGAAAAGATATTCATCTATGTACTACCTAAAACCAGAAAGAAAAAAAAACAACCTTGAAAACAACCTAGGTGTCTAAAAATAGAGACAATGACATATGTAAGAATCTTAGCCCAGTGCCTGGCCAGATACCACATTTGCATTCTGAATCATTAAAGGACATTTTTACCACCATCTCTACCTGCATTTTCAGAAGATCCCCATCAATCTCCCCATCAGCTTCCCCACTAGTCCAACCTCTGTGTTTGACAATCGCACAAGAGCCATGGGCACCATCGGACCTTTCTCCCCACCCGCCCACTGCAGTCTTCGTGAGTCTTCCCATGAGGGGCAGGGGAGAGGAAAAATCGCTGATTTCACTAGCATTTGTTTTGTTGTTGTCGTCATTTTAGCCTCTGTGGGGTATGTATGTATGTATGTATGCATGTATGCATGTATGTATGTATGCATGTATGCATGCATGCACTTATTATTGTATGTATGTATGTATGCATGTATGCATGCATGCACTTATTGTGTATGTATGTATGTATGCATGCATGCACTTATTGTGTGTATATGTATGTATGTATGTATGTATGTATGTATGTATGTATGGCCTTAAACTTCTGATCCTCCTGCCTCTACCTCCTTAGTGTGTGTGCTACTATGCCCTATGCCCAGTCTACAAAGTGCTGGGGATCAAACCCAAGGCTTCTTGCATACAAGGGCTCAAACCTGGGATCAAACCCGGGGCTCCAAAGCATAGAGCTGAGCTCATCCTAGCTCATCTACAGTGTTCTGAAAAGATGAACATTAACAGAAGCAACTGCTCGAGCTATTAGGCTGGAAGCCAGATCCGTCTATAGAGGTTCCCCAATGGAGGAGGGGGTGCAAATGGGGTTTTCTGGGAAAGCGTGGCCTTCTTCCAGAGCTGTCAATCAAGCACGTCTCAATCTGTGATGGAAAAGACAAGGGACAGTTTCTCCCCTAGGAGGCATACATAGTGAGCTCAAACATGAAATCAGGGACTACAGTCCCTTTAAGGGGAAATACATCCAGTGAAGGAGGAAGATCAATAGAAAATGATGATTAGTTAGGACTCATCCCCTTTTCATCTACACACACACACGCACACGCACACGCACACGTGCACGCGCACACACACGCGCACATGCACACACACGCACACGCGCACGCGCACACACACACACACACGCACACGTACACACACGCACACACACGCACACACACACGCACACACGCAAAGATGCATGCACACACTGCACCCTCTAACACGCCATGCACTGAGACACAGATGCACATGCATAAACACATGCACATATGCTACCCATCCCCTTTTCTCATGCCCTTCTTTAATTGAGACTGCCATTCGGTCTTGAGAACTTGGTGACAATAAAACGAATGAGAAGCTCCCTCTGATGACGAGGTGAACATCCCCAAATGAGCAAGAGGTCCATGGTGCACAAGTTGCCAGACTGGGCTTTCCAGAGAGATGAGTTGAGCCAGGTACCTTTAATATCAGCACTGGGGAGGCAAAGATGGGTGAATCTCTGTGAGTCCAGCCTGCTCTATAGAACAAGCTCCAGGCTAGCCAGGGCTACATAATGAGACCCTGTTTCAAAACATAAAAAAAAAAAAAAGGGAGAAAGCAAGAGTGAGCAAGAGGATGACCTTGAAGATGCAAAATGACATGGCGGGGGGGGGGGGGGGACAGGAGACCACACACCCTGACAAGGAGCAAACTGAGATTCATTAAGCAATGTTTAGTGTCCCCAAGCTGCTCCATGGGCAGCTTCCATTCCCTCCCCATCCGCTGCCCCACTCACCCCTTCCTTCCCTGTGCATTCCACTTCCCTAAGTGCTCATAATTTCTTTGAAATAATGCGTTGAGAGCACAGACACGGACATTCCCCCAAAGTAGAGATGTCTGTGTCTCTACACTACAACCCTTTACAAGCGAGTCACCTGCACTTGGAGGTGGGTGAGGAGCAAGATGACATGAGGAGGAAGAGGCCCGTGTTCCTTCGGACTCAGATCATTTCCTTCTGGGTAGGAAGCCTGTGTGAACCCAGACACCAAGGACTGGTTTCTTTGTTAAATCACAGACGGTCCCACCTACCTACCAAGGCTCCGGGAACCAGGGGGAAGGACTTCTCCACACACAAAGTTTCTCTTAGCGAGAAGGAGGAGCCTGGGGTCTGTCTTAGCCTGGTTTGGCAATGCTGGAAGTTAGGGGCTTCAGGGAGGCTTTGTGTGACTGTGTGTGATGAGCAGGCACATTGGAGGTGATACGCTCAACCCCACATGCTTTAACTGACATTTCTTCTATAGCCCATGGCATTTTAGGCTCACATCCTCAAGGTGGAAAAACTTATTTAGCAATAAACATGGTGTACAGAAAGTGCCACATGCCACGGGTGTCAGAGATACCCCGGCAGCTGGTCTGCTGGACACTTAATCAACCAAAGGAAAACGAAAATCTGTTTCCCTTACAAGATAAGTGATGGAAAGAAACCCCATGTGGCACTATATTTGAGATTAAAAATAAGGTGTTTGACATAGAACCTGGAATGGAGAAAAGAACATACAAATGCCAGGGCTGGGGCGTGGTTCAGTGGTAGAGCACCTGCCTAGAATCCCCCAGTGAGGGGCTGGTGGCATGGTCCAGTGGTAGAACACCTGCCTAGAATCCCCCAGTGAGGGGCTGGGGGCGTGGTTCAGTGGTAGAGCACCTGCCTAGAATCCCCCAGAGAGCAGCTGGGAGGTATGGCTCAATGGTAGAGAGCTTGCCTAGAATGCATCATGGAGGGGCTAGAGGCATGGTTCTACAATGAAGTACTTGCTTAGCATGCACAAGGCCCAGGGTCCCTTCCCTAGCACTTCAACAAGCAAACAAAAACCCCAGAACCTTCCACTCCAGCGTTGAGGCTAGAGTCCTGTTGACTGCTGAAACTCACTCACAGAATTACACAGCCATGGGCATGCCTGGGGAATTTTTGTACTGAACACTGAGGAGATAGATGCAAGACATGCAGGTGGCTAGCCACCTTCCATCAGTATCACATGTCACCCTGTGTTCAGAGCCATTCCACAACACAGGGGAGCTCGCCAAGAGCACCCAGGTACCCAGTCACAGATACTCGGAAACTAAGATCTGAGGCCGGCTCCACTGTGGTCTGGAATGTACACTCTTCCCCATACCTCGCACTGCCTCCCGTGAAGGAGCTTCATGAAGTGTCTCAGAGATGAGCCCTTCCTTTGAGACCTACCTGCTACCCAAAGTAAAACCATCTCCAGCAGATGGCCAGTCACGCTATCCTGAATTAGTGAGTGGCAATGGGCTCAGAGAGTCAACACTCCAGCATTGAGCTGAGATCTAGGAGCCAAAGTTCTGCCTTGACCCTAGACGTGGATGAGAACACAGAAGCCAGGAAAGCTCACTTTCCCAAGGCCGTAGAACGGACCAGAAGCAAGACTTAAACCCAGGCAGTCTGGACATAAGAAGCCATGTTTGCAGCTATCGATGAAGGATTATTTTCTCCAGGGCTGAGCTAAAACGGATGGGAGGAGTTGGAAGGGCAGGAAATGGCTCCAGACCCCATCTGGAAGTTGTGAGCTTGTTAACGTTCTTTCTGGAGCTGCTTGAGAGAGAAAGCAGAGTCAGCAGCCCTCATTCAGACCTGAAAGCTTCAAGGTCTCCATTCCATGCCGCTTCCTGATGGCCAGATATTAGTAATTCCCGCCCCCAGCCCCCGCTGATATTACCAGAAGACCAAGCACAAGTGGTCTCCCCAAGTGACTCTTATAGAAATTAAAATCAAGGTGACAGCATGTTCACCAGTTGTTCCCTGAAGGAGGAAAAGGACTCAGACTATCTGGCTCACATACAGCAGGAACAACCCCAAGGCCACTGCTGAGGCTTGAGCCCTATTACGTGGTCCCGCCTCAAATCTGCAGGACACAGGAAACCGCTTCCTGGAGCAGATGAGGCAAGCTGAGGCAGTCTCTCCTGCTCTCTTCCCTTACTTTTTGTTCGATGGGGCCTCTAGGAGAAAGTTCTAGATAAAGAAAGCCACTTGCCCAAGGCTACAGACACAGCCAGGTGGGTCACAGGCTTGACTTACAGTGCAGAGAAGCAATTGCCAGGAAACCATAGAAACAGCCATCAGTGGGGCCTGGTGTCCCCAGCACAACACCTGATGGATCCTCCTGCTGCTCTTCCTATGTCATGTCGGCTACCACTGCAGGAAAGCACTCAGGCCTGGCTTGTTTCTGCCAGTGATGGTGGCATCTCCTTCATCCTTGGGCAGCCTGGCAGGATCCCAGTTCCTACCCATCTTTATGACTTTATGACCCAGGAGATGGTTGGATGGATGATGGATGGATGATGGATAGATGGACGGATGATGGATGGATGGAAAGATGGGTGGATGATGGATGGATGGATAGACGGATAGACGGACGGATGGATGGACGGATGATGGATGGATGGAAAGATGGGTGGATGATGGATAGATGGATAGATGGATGGATAGATGGATGGATGGATGGAAGGATGCAAGATTCTCAAGGGTGAACTCTGTAGATCACAACTGTTTTGTCAAAAAGTTGGAACTTAGTAGGGTAGTGCCTTTGGTCACCCCCAAAGATGGGCAGAGTTACAGCAGAAAGAGAAATCGCTCTGGGAACCCTGAAACAGAGCTCTGGGTCACTGCAGGAGGCAATCCCTTGAGCTAGGTACAGAGTTTACAGACAGAATGGAGACTGAGAGAGAAGCCTGAGGACCGAGCCGATTGCCAAATGCTTCAGATTCTCCTTAGACCTTTCGCTCTGGCAGAGGCTGACTGTGTCCATTGGGAAAAGAATGTTGCCCTAGTGGCAGCAGACAAGCTCTTTTTCATTATCTGTGTCTTGGGACATGCCCCTGCCCTTCTCTGCCCTTCCGTTTTTGCCCCTGTCTATTTCACAGTTGTGATAAGCAAAAGCATGGCAGAGAGTCTTTTTGTAAACCACGAGGAAGGCGGCAACACCATGATGTTGTGTTCTGATGACCCACTGCGCACGACAGAGGTGACAGAGGACTATAACATGCCAGTCTTTGAAGTTGGCTTACTCATCTCAAAGTCACACTTTCAAGGCCACACACTCTCCCCAGAAGCCACAACATGTTTACCCCAAGCCTCTGAGAGGGGACACGCCTGCAGAAGGGCTGGCTTTCAGAAAATCCAACACCTTCACAAACATTTGACAAATGGGAGGGGCAGGTGCGAAGATGAGGGGGACCAGAAGAGTTTAAAACATGATGACAAAAAATAAAACAGACCTACCACTGCAGCAAGCCTTTCTTGTGTCTTTCTGAACTCTGTTCCCATTTTGATAGCTGCATTCACAAATGTCACATCCTGTGGGCTAATAAAAGCTTTACCCCACTCTCTGCCAGGCCTGGTGCTTCCTTGGACTTGTGCATCCAGACTCCAGGTGTCCCTGGCTGGTACCTTTCTAGACTCCAAGGAATCTTTATCAAGCCCCAAGACACCGGGATGGGCCCCATGACACTGTGTCCACCAAGTATGGGAAGAGAAGACTGTTTTGAGATCAAGTTGACCAAAACAGAAGAATGAGCAATCCCGATGGGAAGCCATCATTACATCCTTTCCAAAAGATGCTACAACTTGGCTGAGAACTGAGGCCTGAAAGCTCCCCATGCTATTTGCACATGAGTAACATCTAGAGACTAGTAGGGCTGTGTACTAGTTGGTTTTGTCAACTTGACACAAACCTAGACATAACTGGAAGAGGGAATCCTAATGGAGAAAATGCCTCCATAGGACGGACCTATAGGCAAGTCTGTGGGGATGTTGTCTTGGTTAATGATGGACATGAGAGGGCCCAGCTCCCTGTGGGCAGTGCCATCCCTGGGCAGGTAGTCCTGGACTATATAAGAAAGCAGGCTGAGCAATCCAGTAAGCAACATGCTTCCATGGCCCTGCTTCAGTTCTGCCTTGAGTTCCTACCCTGACTTCCCTGGATGATGGACTGTTATCTGGAAGCGTAAGCAAAATAAACCCTTTCCTCCCTAAGGGGCTTTTGATCATGGTGTTTGACCACAGCAATAGAAACCTCAAGCAGATGACTGCATACCCTGGAGACACAAAGTACTGATGGAACAAGTGGCTCTCCGCTTTTTAATTGCCTTGCACATGTTGGGCGGCACTCTACTTCAGAGCTGCATCCCCAGACCCCCAGCAGCCTTTTCCTATCAGCCGTGTTTGAGTTCTGAAAACAACTTCTTAGAAATCAGAAAGGAAAAGGATGGTCGCTTCACTCTAGTCTCAAGTGGTCATTAGAAGGCCAAGGTCCTTTCTGTACCTCTCAGGCTCACACTGACTATCCCCTGCTCTGGTCCTAGCAACAAGATGTGAACTTCACTCAGCCTGGGGAGACACTAGGCACAGTGCCCTGTGAGCACTGGGGGCTGGAGAGGAAGTGAGGAGTTTGGTCAAGGGGGGAGGTGTCCACCTGAGGCCCTGGTGGCCAGCAGAGGAAGCACAAACCTCACATTTACATTTTCCTAACAGCTGATCTCGGGCACCAGGGTGAGTACATGCTAGCTGTTCATTTCCACCATCCTTCACACCTAGACTGCTAATGAAGGCTTCGAGCTAAGGTCTTAAACCATGAAGCCAGCACACAGCTCCTCTCTCAGGAAGCCCCAGAGGTCACCTGGCCTGCGAGTGGTGGTGGTAGAATACTGAGTTCTCATTTTTAAAAATTCTTTTCTACTTATATGCGTTATCTCATTGATCATCTTTATTTTTTTCTTATAGTTATCCTATCGCTCTCTTGTGTGGCTGTTCATGTATGTGCACATGTATTTGTGGACAACCTCAGCTGTCAGATGACAGCCACCTTGTTTCTGGAGACAAGTCTCTCATTGGCCTGGTACTCACCAAGCAGGCTAGGCTGACTGTGCAACAAACCCCAGGGATCTACCTGTATTCACCTCCCCAGGGATCTACCTGCATCCACCTCCCCAGGGATCTACCTGTATCCACCTCCCCAGGGATCTACCTGCATCCACCTCCCCAGGGATCTACCTGCATCCACCTCCCCAGGGATCTACCTGCATCCACCTCCCCAGGGATCTACCTGCATCCACCTCCCCAGGGATCTACCTGCATCCACCTCCCCAGGGATCTACCTGCATCCACCTCCCCAGGGATCTACCTGCATCCACCTCCCCAGGGATCTACCTGCATCCACCTCCCCAGGGATCTACCTGCATCCACCTCCCCAGGGATCTACCTGCATCCACCTCCCCAGGGATCTACCTGCATCCACCTCCCCAGGGATCTACCTGCATCCACCTCCCCAGGGATCTACCTGCATCCACCTCCCCAGGGATCTACCTGCATCCACCTCCCCAGGGATCTACCTGCATCCACCTCCCCAGGGATCTACCTGCATCCACCTCCCCAGGGGTCTACCTGCATCCACTTCCCCAGGGGTCTACCTGCATCCACCTCCCCAGGGATCTACCTGCATCCACCTCCCCAGGGATCTACCTGCATCCACCTCCCCAGGGGTCTACCTGCATCCACCTCCCCAGGGATCTACCTGCATCCACCTCCCCAGGGATCTACCTGCATCCACCTCCCCAGGGATCTACCTGCATCCACCTCCCCAGGGATCTACCTGCCTCCACCTCCCCGGGTTCCAAGCCCATGCCACTGTGCCTGGCACAGCTGTGTGGGTTCTGGGGGATTGAACTCAGGGCCTCCTGCTTGTACAGCAAACCCTTCACCAACTGAGCCATCTCCCTGGCCCTCATTCATTATATCTTGGGCTCATTAAGCATTTACCCTTCCAACCATGCATTTTTACGAACGGCACTTCTACAGCACAATGGGTGACCATCTCTCTCTGAACGCCACGGCCTGCTGTCATCAGCAAGAGTTCCTGTTGGTCCTCCCTTGGGAGCAAGGGACTCGCTGATTTTTCAGACATCCTCATAACAAGGCCCATGAAGTATCTTCAGATGGATGACTGCCAGTC
Organism: Peromyscus californicus insignis; assembly: GCF_007827085.1. Taxonomy (NCBI): domain Eukaryota; kingdom Metazoa; phylum Chordata; class Mammalia; order Rodentia; family Cricetidae; genus Peromyscus; species Peromyscus californicus. Next base: position 21,235,527 of record NW_026294606.1, on the reverse strand, counting down.
TGCTTTTGCTCTGAACTGGTTAAAAAGTACTATGTTGAGCATTCATCCTCTTAGGCACATGAAAGAATGGTACCAAATGTTTTCATTGACACCAGGGTCGCTGAACATGCACCAACTTGGTGGAAACTCAGATAAAGACTTAAGAATGTGAGCCCGAGTCACCTCTTTTTAATTTTTCTGAGGATGGAGCCCAGGGCCACACCCATGGTAGGCAAGCACTCTTCCACTGAGCTACATCTCCAGTCTCTCAAGCCATGTTTACGAAGCAGTGTTCAGGGAAGGGGTACCCAAAAGAAACACTAAGGAAAGACTCCAACAAAAATTTAAACACAGAGATCTGTCTGTAGAAGACAAAAATTAGGGATCTCTCTCTCTCTCTCTCTCTCTCTCTCTCTCTCTCTCTCTCTGCAACAGCAAGGCCAGGGGAAAGGGGAAAATGGACATGAGGAAAGGGGAGATGTGACAAGTGACAAGTAATGGCTGCTTCCTAGGGTCTTTTCCATCAAGACAAGCTTTCAATAACTCACACAGCCCCAGACTTATTAATAAGTCTTGAAAATCACCTAACCCTAACACACCTTCTAAGATGAGACAGCAGACAGCAGAAAGCCGAAGCGGCCCACCTGTGTGTACAAAGCTAACAAGTAAGCGAGTGGGGACCCAGATCTAGTGCACCAACTCCCACGCTGGCCCTTCCTCCCCCACACCATCTGTGATGTGCCTCACAGACCCAAATAATTCTCTTCGAAAATAAACGACAACCACAGTACAGGATATTGGCAATCAAGGGAGTCATCTCTCGGGTCTCGCAGCTTATATACCAGCCCAGCCATCTGTACCTTCCCCAGGGTTAAGCAGCTTGTAAAACAACCCAGCCATACACACATGCCCCAGATCCCTGTGTGCTTGCGAAGTCCTCACACTCCCAAAAGGCCTGGCTCAATCTCACAGCCTGTTCCCCAGAACTTCACCTACCATGGTGTCCCCACACCCCTAGAGCTAGCTGAGGCCACCAAACTTAAGCACCAGCCCAGTCTGGTGAGTGACCCAGCTGCCTGCCCCCCTGACCCTTCCGCACACTCTAAGGCAGTGGTTCCCAACCTTCCTAATGCTGCACCCCTTTAATCCAGTTCCTCATGTGATCCTCACCCCTAACCATATTTCACCCACAACCAACTCGTTCATTGCTACTTCATACCTGTCATTTTGCTACTGTGATGAATTGTAATGTAAACATTTCCAGAGACAGAAGTTTGGTGAAGGGGTTGTGACCCACAGGTTGAGAACCACTGTTCTAAATCCTAGCTGGTGGTACTGTTTATGCACCAATACTGCCAGGAATAATTACCTAAACAACAACAACAAAAAAAAACCATGAAATACTGAAACTTGGAGATCAATGGCTGAGGCGGGAAAATGTATTGAGTGAGGAGACCACAGGCCCAGGAAAACAAAGGCTGCGTGTGTTCCTCTTGTTGTGGGTCCCAGCTCCAAACCTTAGGGCTTGTATAGATAACCGAAGGAACTGCAAAGGCCGAGACAGCAGGAAGGGTGGACCCTGGGGGCTGAGGCGGACGAAAGAGCTCTAAAAATGGGGAGAGCATGATGCTGGTACGCCATGAAGGGGGAAAGGGAAAACTGGGGAGGGGGTTTAAGTGAGAAAGTGGAGAGGGAGAGAAGGGAAGGAGAGATAACTAACACTAAGGATGTTTAAAAAACCATAGAGAGACATACTGTTTTAGAAGCTTACCTAAAATAACACATAAGGGTCTCGATGTGTAGGCCAGGCTGGTCTGGAACTTGCTATGTAGACCAGGATAACCTTGAACTCAAAAAGATCTGCCTGCCTCTACCACTGAAGTGCTGGAGTTGAAGGTGTACACCATCACACCCAGCTACCCACTTTATTACTAGAGACAGGGTCCTGCAGTGGCCTGGGACTCACTAAGCTAAGCTGGCTGGCGGGCCAGTGAGCCCCAGAGACCTGCCTGCCTCTATCTCCCCAGAGTTGGAATTACAAGCACATGCCACTGTGCCTGGCTTTAAAAAAAAAAAAAAAAAAAAAAATACATTAGTTTGAGGTACGGAGTCCAGGACCAACTGAACAATCTCCTGGCCCCTGCAAACTGCATATTAAGAATCCAGCTTTTCATTAACTATGAGAAAAGTCCCAAAGTAATAATCCCACACCTCAATACAAACTTGACCATTCGTGTTTGGCTCCTGGTTTGTTCTCGGTATGAACCATCACCAGCTAAGAACCACTGATAAAACTCCTCCCTCCAAAGTTCTTCCACTTCCCTTCCACATCTAAAGTGCAACAGAATCAGCTGCCTGCTTGGTGCCTGTGGCAGAGGACACATTCCACTTGAAACCCCACTGCAATATTCAAAACCACTAAGCATGGCCCCCCTGGAAGCACCCTGACTCTACTCTCTTCATGTGGGTGCAGGAGGAACTCCCAGCTTCTAGATCACTCATCCCCAGCCTGGCTGGCATTGCAAGGTGGTTTCTGAACCGTCACACAGCTGGATGGCCGCAAGTCAAAACAATGAACCACAGGATGAACTCTATGGATCTGTCCAGGGGCAGGAAAGTGCCGTCACTGCCTGACCTGTCATTGGATCTTAACCCTGGTTACATGGTGTCCTAAGGAGGTGAGTGACTTTGGAATAAAACAGAAGAGAGGTCAAGACAAAAGACCCACTTCCGCATCAGCCAATGGTGACACTTCTGCTAATGTAATATTTCAGGGAAGGGAGAGAAAAAAGTAAAAAGAGTAGCCCTCCCCCCCCCACACACACACCTCCCTCTCATCAGAACCCTATCCTGAGTCTCCCCTCACCTCCCTCTCATCAGCACCCTATCCTGAGTCTCCCTTAAGGCTCCAGCCCATCACATTCCACCACACCACCACGGCTGTTGCTGGAGTGACAGCCACAGGAGACCACAGCCTGTCCTCACACCCTGCTCTGCCATCGTAGCATTTTCTCTCACACTCTGACCACATCTTCCACTGAAGTGCGGCCGCTGGGGAGACACGGCAGATAGCACAAGCAAACAGCGCCTCTGCCCCACCCCCACTTCCTCTCCTTGTGTCTGATTATAAAATGCTCCATGTCGAGTGTCATCAGCCACACACAGCTATGTGTTGGCTAGAAACATTCCACACAGAAGCCCTGTCTGTGTGGATTCTACATCACTGGTCTCCCATCCCTGCAGACAGCAGCCCTGCTGTGTGGCTAGGATGACGACCCTTGTCTGGGTTGCTTTCCAGGGACTGGAGGCCACAGACAGTGGATGCCCAACAGGGTGAGTGGAACAGGATAAAAAGGCCTGGAATCTGTCTTCATACTGGGCCTGTCCCCTTTGCAGACTTAACCATTGAGCTGAAGATACCTACCAACTGCTATGGCAGGAACAGATCATAAACAGAGAAAAGAGTGGTAGTACCTGAGTTTGGGGAGAGCTCTGCCTATTTCCAGGAAGGGTGGGAGAATGTCCTTCTTTTTAGGAACTCCCTCTCCCACTTACCCAACATCTGGCACAGCTGGACTAGAGCACAGAGGCTGGTTTGCAGGCTGAGGCTACTCTTTGGCCACTCTTTGGAGAAAGATTAAGCTTTCGCCTCCTGTTACCATGTCTCCTGAGTCACTGACTTTATCAACAGCAGCAGAATCGAAACAAACCCTTTTCTTCTTGCATGAATACCAAGATGAGGTAAGCGCGGCCATGAAAAGCCCCAGAGTCAAGAAGAACAACAGTTACAGACATCATCACAGCTGGCGTAGAGTGCTGGGCAGGATGGGAGTGCAGAAGCTGAGTGCAAGGCATCATGGGAACGCTGATGTTAAGCTCCAGGTACTTGGTACAAAGGGAGAGGAGGGAGAGTCGGGGGAGGGGGGGGGGAAGCAGGTGTACTGGCCAGATCTTAAAAGACCACCAAGAAGCAGAGAGGAGATGGAGTAGGGCAGGCATTCCATGAAATAGGATAAAGGAAGCATAGTGTGTTCTCTGAACAGCAGAACAGCACCCAGGAGGCAGCAGACCAGCCAAACAAATGTCAAGACGAGATGTGGTGGGAAAGCCTGGGAGGTGGCTCAGGTGTTGGGAGAATGCTTGCCTGGCACATGTGAAGCCATGGGTTCAATCCCCAGCACCACATAGACTTGGTGTGGGGTTCACGCCTGTCATCCCAGCACTTGGCAGGGAGAGGCAGGAGAATCAGAAGTTCAAGCTCATCCTTGGCTACATGGTGAGTTTGAAACCCTAGGATACAACCCTGTCTCGTGGATGTCACTCACTCAGTTGGCATCCAGCTTACCTCAACAGGGCATTTGTGACAGCAGATCACCAGTCATCACACAAGCTCACACAGCCCAAGGGCACAGGCTCAAGTCAACCAGGGCATCTTCAGAGCTGCCTCTCTCCACACACACACACACACACACACACACACACACACACACAAACACACACACGCAGGATTTCTCTGTGTAGCTCTGACTGTCCTGGCATTCACTCTCTAGACCAGGCTGGCCTCGAACTCAGAGATCCACCTGCCTCTGACTCCTGAGTGCTGGGATTAAAGGCGTGCGCCACCATGCCTGGCCAGAGCTGCCTCTTTCTAGAGCCTTCTTTGGGCACCTCTAAGCACACACTGTACTCCATTCAAGACCACCCCACCCTTTAGCTCCTCATCAAAAAAAAGGTGCTTTGAGTCTGAAGCTTCCTACAGCTGTTTTTTTTTTTCTCTCTTTTATCCTAACATTTTTAAATTTTTTTTTTTTTTTTTTTTTTTTTTGGTTTTTTTCGAGACAGGGTTTCTCTGTGTAGCTTTGCACCTTTTCCTGGAACTCACTTGGTAGCCCAGGCTGGCCTCGAACTCACAGAGATCCACCTGGCTCTGCCTCCCGAGTGCTGGGATTAAAGGCGTGCGCCACCACCGCCCGGCCTCATTTTTAAAATTTTTATATTGTGTGCATATGTCCATGTGTGGCCAAGTATGCCACAGCATACATGGAGGTCAGAGGACAGCCAGTAATTCTCACTCATGGCTAAGTCTGACTGCTTGATTCCAAGAGCCACACACTAGGAGGAGCGAGCCATCCTAACCAGAAAGTAGACAGGCAGATCCCCAAAGCTTGCTGGCCAGACAGACAGCCTAGCTGATATGGCAAGCTCTGAGTCCAGTGAGGAGATGATCTAAAATAAATAAACAAATAAAATGCAGTCTATTGGGGGAAGACATCAATGTTGACCTCTGGCCTCCCAGGTACACACAGGGATCTGCTGCATACACTTGAAGACACATACGCCACACACTCACCAATGAGTAAAGGGCTCAAATGACCAGGCCTGGTAGCACAGGTCTGTCATCCTAGCCACAAGGATCACAAGTTCAAGGCCTGCCTGGGCTACAGAGTGAGTACAAGGCCATCCTGTACAATTTAGTGAGATTTTTGCCTCAAAAAGAAAAATGGGGGGCAAGGCGGTGGTGGCGCATGCCTTTAATTCCAGCACTGGGGAGGCAGAGGCAGGCGGATCTCTGCAAGTTCAAGGCCAGCCTGGACTACAGAGCTAATTCAGAGCCAAAGCTGTCCTAGAAACCCTGTCTCAAAAAAAGAAAGAAAGGAAGGAGAGAAGAGAAAAGAAGAGAAAAATAGGGCTGAGCATATAGATCAGTAGTCAGTACTAGAGTGTCTTCTAGTGAACATGAGGTTCAATTCTGGAAACTGAAGATAAGCATCATCTACCTATTTGAAGTTTCAGATCTTAAGTCTTCACTTACTATTCCTTAGATACTGCCTTAGTTACTTAGTTACTTTTCTGTTGCTGTGAACAAAATACCATGATCAAGGCAACTTACAAAAGAAAGAGTTTAATTTGGGGCTCATGGTTCCAGAGGGTTAGAGTCCATAACCATCATGGTGGGGAGCATGGCAACAGGCAGGCATGGTACTGGAACAGGAGCTAAGAGCTCACATCTTGATCCACAAAGCCCAAGGCAGAGAGAATTAACTGGGAATGGTGTGGGCTTTTGAAACCTCAAATCCCACTCCCAATGATACACCTCCTCCAACAAGGCCACATCACCTATTCCTTCCCAAACAGTTCCACCAGCTGGGGACCAAACTTTCAAACATATGAGCCTATGGGGGCTTATTATGTTGGTGGCTTATTCAGACCATCACAGACCCCTTTCCATGCCAGGATATGCAAATCTAAATTATGGTTTTCTGACCTTTGTAATATTATATTACTGTGACACAGTTCACTTAACCCAGTCTCCTACACAGAGACACAGAGGGGCTAACTGCTTCAATTATTCAATATCATAACCAATGTTGCAGTAAACAGTTGTGCTCATGCAGCTAAGTAAACTCCCAGAAGTCGATGTGCAGTGGTGAAGGGCGGTGTGATTTTCACTTGCCAGACACCTACTTCATTATTCTGTGGCTTTATTTTCTCCATTTGTAAAGGAGGGAAAGTATTGACCGGCTCTCCAGTTACCCCTATAAATGTCTGGTGAGCCTAAGAAATAGGAGGACGATATTCCTATGGGACACCATGTCAAAGACATTGTGTTAGTGCAAAAACCCCAACTCAAGAGCCCTGCCTGGGTCAGCTCACACTGATGGCCCGTGGGAAGACTGCTAGTCCCATCAGTCTCAGGAGCTCAGGGCGTGTAGGATCTGCTTTAATTTTCAAGTTTGTATTCATTTATTGATGATAGGCATCAATCAAACCCAGTGCCTTCCTCAGGCTAAGCATGCACTCTACCCCTGATCCACATCCCCAGTCCCAATAGGATCATTTTTCAATACTTAACACGATATCCTGGTAGCGTAGTTGGAGAATCAGAGAATAAACAATTGAAAGTGAAAGAAGGACTGAAAATAAATGGCTGAGTGGGTAAAAGGCCTGCTGTGCAAGCTTAAGGACCTAAGTTCAAATCCCAGAACCTACATAAAAGCCAGACTGGAATATTGAGGGCCAGCAAGCATGGCATACTACATGGGAACATCAAGGAGACACACACAGTCCCACCCCCACCACCGCCACCACCACCTTAAACATGGCGGAAGGCAAGGAGGGACACCTTAAGCTGTGTCTGAATGTGTGTTGTGCTTCACGGAATGTGCACACACACACACACACACACACACACACACACACACACACAATCATAAAAACACACATATCATACACAGAGAAATTAAAGACAAAGGAAGAAAGGAATGAGCGAAGAAACAAAATGAATGAAGATCGCCTGCCGTTTCATATCGACTGCTGTGTGACCACAGGCCTGAGACAGCCTGGCAGCAGCTGGTGGCTGTCCTGAGGAGGCCAAGCCCGTAAATACTAAAACATTCAGCTCCCTCATTCAACTTCTCTGCAACATCACCCCAGGCTTAGAGTCTGTCTGTCTGTCTGTCTGTCTGTCTGTCTCAAATAAACCTACATGCCTGCCCTTAGGTAGATATGAGAGACACCCTGTTTGTATTTCAGGAGTTTTATTTGAACTTAAGAGATTCTGAGCTAGTGACGTAGACCAGGCTTTGCCCAGCATTGCCCACAAGCTGGGCAGTGGATGAAATGTACTGTCTCTTCTGGTCTTCACAGAACCATCTGCTCTAGACAACAGATTCCCTCTTTCCAGTGAGCACTGAGCTGTGACATATCATTGTCTAACTTAACCAGGGCTTCTCAAGGCATCTGCCCCACCCGCAGAGGTCCCTGGAGTCCTTGCTGCAGGATGCAGACTGGGCAGCCATCGGTGCAGGAGTTCCCACAGTGATTCCTAGGTTAATCAGTATTGGGGGAGAGGGGCAACCAGAAAAGGCCCCCAGTGCCAGACTGGCTCAGAAAGTGTCCCCCAAACAGAAAACAAAACAAAACAAAACAAAAAACCAAACATGGCTGGGTTCCACCCAAACAGTAGAGCAACAAAATGGTGAAGCCAAAGAAAAAGAACCACAGCTCAAGCACTACACAGCTGTCCTCATCTGCATGGTAGGAATTGGACACTGAGAAAAGATGCACAGTGGCTTACCCTAAGAACTGCCAACGACCAAACACCAACCAATGAGAGCTGCCTTCATTTATGTTGTGGGAATTACTTCTGGGAAATTAATGCAAAGTGGCTCTTCTAACCAAATCAACATGGACTCTTCCAAACTGGACAACTCCCTGCTCCACCCACTGCCACATGCCCAAGGCTTTCCTGAAGTGTACATACTAAAAGAGCTTATTTTCTTTCTACTGTGATTTTAAGGGTGAATTTTTTTCACCAACCCTCTAGAATCCCTCAGTCTGAATAAACTCCAGCTCACCTAACATTTGCAAGGCCCTGGGTTCCATCCCCAACATCTCAATGAAAGGCTGAGACCAAGCCTGTGTGGGCAGTACTAAGAGCCAGTCCACAGGACCAAGCCTGTGCAGGCAGTCCTGTTTGTACCCAGGTCTCTCTAGTCCCAATCCAGGACCAGCGCTGCTTGCTGGATATTGCCCTCCAAGCAGAAATGAAAAACTCTGGGTTCTAGAAATGATAAAAAAAATTGTTCCAAGGAAGGTAAGACCAACTCCACCACCCCAGGTTACCCGACATTCCTGTGTAAAGTCCATACCACAATTACCATAAGTCCTTTATTCTTAGATCACCCTCCTCCTGGATCCTGGATGATCCTGGATGATCCTGGATGATTCTGGATGATTCTGGATCATCACGGCCATGTTCCGTGGCTACCTACAGCACTCTGACCATCTCTCCTCATCTCCAGAAGACCATGAGTTCAGACTCCTTCTTCTCCAGGGCTGGCTTGGTCTGCTGGAAGCAATTTTGCTAACAAATGTTTTCAGAAGTTAAAATCGGACATGTTTCCTATTAAATCAGAGAACGGCTTTCAATGTAAACGGTGCTGGGGTTTTTATCCAAGCATCGCTGCTTCATTTCAAGACATGCAGAGCCCTTGAAACACTTCAGAACAGATGCTCCTGCTGTTCTCTTTTACCCAGATCACCCTGGCATGTGTCTGTCCTGCACTGGACTCCAGCCTTCCGAGCCTCCCTCCAGACAGGCAGGAACCCTGGCAATTACTGAGGGACAGAGGTAAAAAAGAGGCGCTGGGCCTGTTACAGCTCAGCCGCTGAACATAATCCAATCATACCTGTTTGGGCTGATTTCATGGTACCACTAGAATTTACTGCTAAGACTTCTGAATAACTCCCTCCATAGGCTGGCCTAGTGGCTACTCCACAGTAGGAGCCTCCTTTCCGTCTGGACCCTGAGATACATTCCTGCCTTTAGCTCCAAAGCTCTACAAGGCCCACTATGACGTCAGTTCTTCATCCTCTGCAGCCATGCTACTCTATGGACCTAGAGGTCTGGACTTTCCTTGTTTCGGAGCTGGTAAGATTTGGGATGAAAATGTCCTGTGGAAGCAAGAAATCTGATATTCTTGCAAATGACAGTTCTCATTCAAATGACATGAAGCACACATTATTGACCTGTCCCAAGATAAACATCTATTCCATAGAAAAGAAGAAAATACCTGAGTTTAGAGTTCTTTATGATTTCATGCTTTATATATAAAAATATGTTATTTTTTGAAAACTACTAAGAGTTCTACACACACACACACACACACACACACACACACACACACAGAGAGAGAGAGAGAGAGAGAGAGAGAGAGAGAGAGAGAGAGAGAAGAAGGGAGCAGTGAGGTAGAGTATAGTACATGTATTCCACAATGCATGCATATTTCAAAGCAATGCAGTGTGGCCCAGCAACCCTCATTTCTAGTTACATGCAAAAGAATCTCAGCCATCAGATTGAAGAGACATCTGAACTCTGCATTTCATTTCATTTCAGCATTATTCAAAAGTCAAGACATGAAATTAGTGTGGATGATTGAATACACAAAATGAGGTATAAATAATGGAATGCCATATAGCTCACTTTCTTGCTTTTTTTTTTGAGAGGAAGATTGGTTTGTTGTGGTGGTGGTTGTGGGTGTTTTGTGTTTTTGGTTTGTTTGGTTTGGTTTGAGGTTTTGGGGGCTTTTGTTTTTGTTTGTTTGTTTGCTTGTTTGTTTTTTGTAGTTCTGGCTGTCCTGGAACTCACTATGTAGATGAGGCTAGTCTTGGACTCACAGGGGTCCACCTGCCTCTGCCTCCCATGTGCTGGGATTATATACCTGGCCATATAGCCTTTTAAAAGGACATTTTGGTGGGACTGGAGAGATTGCTCAGTAGTTAAGAGGACCTAATGCTCTTGTAGAGGACCCAAGTTTGATTCCCAGTATCCACAATGTTCCTAGTATCCAGTTCACAATCACCTTTAACTCTAGCTCCAGGAGACTGGATACTCTCTGCAGGCACCTGCATGTGCACACACACACACACACACACACACACACACACACACCCCTTGGTTATAACACAAATATCAATCCTGCTATGACAGCACTGATGTCAGTAACAGGGTGACATGGGGACACCTGCATCCCTGCGCTGAGACTAAACACAGTAAAAGCAATGAGCTTAGTAGCTGCTGGCACCGGTGAGTAGGAGGGGGTAGTGGCTAGCATTCCAGTGTCCCCGGCTGGCAGCCTTCCAATCTTACAGACACTCAGCAGACCCTGTCTTCCTAGGGGGCCAGACTGCCTGATGAACTTCTCCCACTCACAGCTGGGCAAGGAGGAAATAACATGCGTCTAAATGAGATCTCAGGCTGCCCTGGCTGTGATCTCCCTCAACTGGAGTAGCAGTGTTTGCCCTTGCACTGTGCCCATAATCTGAAGAGACCAAGATGCTGCCTGATTCATCCCTGTATCCAAATAGCCACAGAATTAAAACAACCTAAGGATGCTGTTGCTGCAGACTTCTCAGAGCCCAGAGCATGTATCTCCTGTCCTTTGGCAACACCCTGACTTCTGTCCTCTCAAAGCCATGGCTCTGGAATGAAGAAAAGACTCTTACAGCTAAGGAGCAGGAGCGGGAGTGAGCAGGGTCTGGACTCTTGCTAACAGGCCTGCTTTAAAATAAACAGCACCGTCCTTATTTTTGCAGAATCAAGAGGTTTAGTCTACAACAAGGAATCCTCATGCCTCTGGACAACACCCAAGATAGAAGTCTAAGCTTAAAGGGACCAGCAATGTCAGGCCACATGGGGCACAGGTTTGTCCATATGTCCAACAGCAGACCATCTGAACCTCTGGAGCGTGACACTACTGTGTGGATCGGACCTCTCAAGGCAGCATCCCTGGAGAGCAGCAGAGCACAGAAGCCATGGTGAGGAGATGTGTGCTGGTCAGGAGGCAGAAGCAGGAGGAACAGGAGTTCAAAGTCATCCTCAACTACACAATGAGTTCAAGGCCAGTGTGTATTACATGAGACCTTTCCTGAAGAGGGGGAGGAAGAGGAAGAGTGCTAGGTGACAGGAGGAAGGCTGGGGATCTGTTTGTTCAACTGAATAAAGCAGAAAATTACGTGGGCAAGGACACAGGACAGACAAAGGAAGAGGGAATCAAAGCCACCATGCTGGAGCTGGCACACACACTATTGATTGTCCACTTTGCTGACGAGCCCAGCCGTGTTCCTGACCCAATCTGGCCAAGAATCAGAGACCAATGATGCCACCGCCTGAAGATTCCAGTCTAGCAGGGGCAGGCCTTTCAAAGACTTGAAGCATTAGATGGAATCAATTTCAAATTATATTCAAAATGCTTAAACATAGGCCAAAATGTAGTGGCACACACTTTTAATTCCAGCACTCAGGAGGCAAAGGTGGGTAGATCTCTGTGAGTTCCAGATCAGTCTGAACTACATAGAAAGTTTCAGACCAGCCAGAACTACATAGCAAGACCCTGTCCCTAGAACAGATAGATAGATAGATGATAGATAGATAGATAGATAGATAGATAGATAGATAGATAGATAGAGCTACATAATAAGACCCTGTCCCTAGAATGGACAGACAGATAGATAGATAGATAGATAGATAGATAGATAGATAGATAGATAGATAGATAGATAGATAGATAGATAGAGCTACATAACAAGACCCTGTCCCTAGAATGAATAGATAGATAGAATGAATAGACAGACAGACAGACAGACAGATAAGCTCAACACATGTCTGTTTGCTATGGCTTCCAAAACTGTGCCCTAGAACCAGCCTGTTGGTTCCATGCTGCCTTACCCTGCAGGACCAGAACAAAGCAAATACAGAAGTAAAGTGTTAGCTTGGGGTCAGGTGGGAAGCTGGCTGGCTCACACAGTCAAGTGTTAGTGTATGGTCAGATGGGAAGCTGACTGGATCACACAGTCAAGTGTTAGTGTATGGTCAGGTGGGAAGCTGGCTGGATCACACAGTCAAGTGTTAGAGTATGGTCAGGTGGGAAGCTGGCTGGATCACACAGTCAAGTGTTAGAGTATGGTCAGGTGGGAAGCTGGCTGGATCACACAGTCAAGTGTTAGAGTATGGTCAGGTGGGAAGCTGGCTGGATCACACAGTCAAGTGTTAGAGTATGGTCAGGTGGGAAGCTGGCTGGATCACACAGTCAAGTGTTAGAGTATGGTCAGGTGGGAAGCTGGCTGGATCACACAGTCAAGTGTTAGAGTATGGTCAGGTGGGAAGCTGACTGGATCACACAGTAAAATGTTAACTTGGGGTCTGGTGGGAAGCTGGCTGGCTCACACAGTGAAGTGTTAGTGGAGGGTCAGGTGGGAAGCTGACTGGATCACACAGTGAAGTATTAGCTTGGGGTCAGGTGGGAAGCTGGCTGGCTCACACAGTGAAGTGTTAGTGTAGGGTCAGGTGGGAAGCTGGCTGGCTCACACAGGGTCCTGGGCTTTAAGCTGGAAGCAGATGCAGTGCAGGAGGACAGACCTTCTGAGAAAGCCATTCAGCCCAGAAGAACCTGGGGTGCAGGTACTGACCGCCAGACCAGGCCAGGAAGTGGGGAGAACAGTAGCCAAGGATCACACCAGGCTGCTGTGGACATCTGTGAGTCTCACAGTGACCTTCACATGAGCATGCATGTATGCACAGTCATGTGGGTACATGTATGTACAAAGGTGTGTGTGTGTGCATGTGTGTGTACATGCACATGGAGGACAGGGGACCAGCTTAGGTGACATTCCTCGGGCAGTGTTCATCTTTGCTTTTGAGACAAGAACTCTCACTGGCCTGGATCTTACTCAGTGGACTGGGCTAGCTGGTCAACCAGCCCCAGAGATCCACCTGTTGTGTTTTCCTAGCATTGGGCATCTCAAGCATGTGTGTCACCATGCCTAGTTCTTCATGGGTTCTGGGGATCAAACACGGGTCCTCATGCTTCTTCAGCAAGCACTTTACAACTGAGCCATCTCCCCAGCCCATCATGGTGGCCTACTTAGACAGAGCTATCTGTCAGACACACCCCTGCCATGGGCCATCCAATCACATGTACTCCACAAATACACATGCATGTGAGTGGAAGGGAATCCCTGTGTGTAAGTCGCTCTTGGTCTAACACAAACACTTTACAGCATTAATTCTCCAGGGGGCTCATGGCTTCGAGGGATTTCGATTCATCATGGTAGGGAGAACATGGCAGAGAGGCTGGGTCCGTGGCATCATGTGTAGCACGGCAGAGTACGTAATGGAAGCTGTTCAGATAATAACTAACCAGGAGGCAGAGACCATGCCAGAACCAAGTGCACGGGTATGACCTTCAGAGGCATACCCCTAGTGACCAGCTTCTGGCCGTCCAGATCCCGCCCCTCAACTATCACAGCCTCCTAAAATAGTGCCACCAGCTGGGGGAACAAGCATTCCAAACATGAGCCTGTTGGGGGCATTTCAGATTCAAGCCAGAACAAGGAAACGGGATCCTAAGAAACGGGAGAAGTCTGATATGATGTCACGTGTCTGTGTTGCCAATCTGGGTAAGGGATTTCAGAAACCCCACGTGCATGCCAAGGCTTTCATTTCACCACTGGCCACCGCCACATCCCCTATCCTCACCAGACACTTCTCCGCCCACATTCTGGCTGCCCAATGCTGAAGACACTTCCAGAATTCTGGAGCCATCCAGCTTTAAGTGGCAAACAATTGCTCATCTGAGAGGAAGAGTTTTGGAACCTGTTTGCCTAAACTTTAAGCCTAGATCCTCACGTAAGCCATTCACTGATTTTTCCACCATTACCAAAGGTCAGGGAAGATTCAAGGTGAAAGACATGTTAGTTGGCAAGGGCTGCTGGGACAAAGTACCATAGTCTCACAGTGCTAGAGCCTGGAGATTCTAGAAGTGCGGGCCCACCTGATTCCTCTTGAGAGACATGGGGAAGCCTGCCCCATGTCTCTCTCCAGCTTCTGGAAGATGTTTCATTTTTTTTACTTTTTCCTGTGGAATTGAACCCAGGATTCAATCGGGCATGCTTGGCAAACATTTTACCACTAAGCCACACCCCCAGCCCAAACCACCTTTCCTAGTGGTCACACATGAGATCACGTGGTACATGTCTTTCTGTACCTGGCTTATTTCATTGGCCCTACTGCCGTGCATGCTGTCCCTGTCGCCACATGTGACAGGCACTGATTCTCTATGGCTGACTGCATTCTAACCAGTGTGTGTGACTTCTCCAGGCAAAGTCCCTAGGAAGCAATGAAATAGGTGACGGGCCAGGGGCCTGCGACAGCATACATTTGAGACGACGTCACAAGCTAAGCACTACCCCATGACGGCCGCAGAAAAGGTCAGTGGAGGAGGGGTCAGCTAGCGGAGGAAGCACAGAGGACCTGGGACAAGGGGGTGGGTGAGTTCCCTCTTGAGGAGGGAGATACAGAAACACATGTCTGTATGGCTTATCTGAACGTGGTTTCTGCAGTTTCAGTATTCATGGCTAACCGCAGTCCAAAGATATTACATGGAAAATTCCAGAAATAAACAATTTGTGTGCACTTTGAATTGTGTGCTGTGATGAAACCTCGCACCATCCCACTCCATCCCACCCAGGATGTGAGTCATGCCTTTGTCCAGCATATCCACTCTGTCTGTACCACCTGCACCTGTTAGTCACTTGTAGGAAAGGGTGCCTCAAGTCCCCACCCCCTCACTGGTTTTCTCTTACTGGTCTTCCACCAAATAAGGATATTGAGAGCAATTCTAAAAAGGAAATGGAAGTTTCCAAATGCCATAGCAACATGCAGCCTTCCTCACAGATGCCAAGAGGGGCAGTCTCTGCTGCCTCCCTGTATATTGCTCATAATGGCGTTGACTGTGACGTTCAACACTTATAGGTAAAGTCGACGACTTCTGCTACTCAACTGTCCTGGAATGTACAAACTCTCAGTGCAACCTTGGAAGGTGACACGTGTACCTGAGGTTGGGGGTGAGAGCCTGGCTGTCCCTCTGATAGGCGCTGTGGATAAAGCTGACAGCCAGCCCCGCCTGTGGAGACAGAGCCCACGGCTCTCTACAGCAGGGCTAATTTTAAATGCTGGAATACAAAGCCTGCTGGAATGACTCCTTCTGACCTTGGAGTCAGACATCAGGGCAACCTGGGACAACTTGGACCAACTGTAAGCAAAAGAGGGATTGCCTGAAGAATCAAGCAGACATTCCTCAGCTTGCAGCGTGCTTATTGTAAACCGAAAATATCCTAAGGTGAAGAGTGCACCATTTAATGTGCCTAGTATGGAACGTTCCAGCTTAGACACTCAGAAGATGATCGTACAGTGTCATGACCGTGGGGTTGGCCAAGAGCTTTGTTTGCCAGCACCACTCAGCATCATAGGAGAGCCCTGGGGTGCTTATCACTGCCTGGGAAAGACCCCAAACCAAAATTCTAAGCATACTTCTTACTAAACGTATTCTGCTTTCCCACCATAGTAAAGTTAAAAAAAAAAATCCATTAGGCAGAGCCATTAAGTCGGGCCGTCTGTCTGTCGTACTGAGACTTGATTTCTTGTGGTCCACAGAAGATAAAGCAGCCAAATATGAGAGCTTGGATGGTTCTCGGCAGTTCTTGTCACACTGGGCACAAATCTTACCCTTCCCCCACAGCACTCTCACGGTGCCTAGAGGATTGAGGAGCAGGTATGTGATTTAGTCAAAAGTCATGGCCGCTGCCTTAAGTTTGCTTAATGGAGACATCACACTTGTTCCCACCTGGTCTTCCAGCAATAATACTTCCCAGCTTACATAAGGCTGGCTCTGGAGCATGTACAGCCACTGAGCTGCTAAATAATCCTGGTGTGACTCGAAAGCCACCACCCAGAGTGAAGCAGAAAAACAGGCAGGTGAGAGAACACACCATACACACACACACACACACACACACACACACACATACATACACACACATGTAGTGGGTAGCCATTCCAGCTTTGATCTGGAAGTTCCAAGCCCCATTGAGATTTCGGCAACTGTCACGCCTACAAGGCGGGGCCAAGGGAGGCGCCTGGAGACCCGAGATCTGGATCAGCCAGCGCACTCTCTGTTCTGGGACCCTGGACAGTGGAGGTGGGCCAAACAGAGCTCCAGAGAACACCGCTGGACTGCGATATACCTTCCCCAGACCCCGCGACCTACCTATCCCTTAATTTGTAAGTTACGCCATAAAATAAATCTCCTTTTAACTACGTGGAGTGGCCTTAATAATTTCACCAATACACACATACACACATACACACACACATACATACATACATACACACACACACACACACACACACACACCACCACCACCACCACCACCACCACCACCACCACTCCTCCACCCAGTACTGTTCCAGACACATCCCTCCATGGTCTAGAATGTCCAGCTGGGCCATGATCTCCTTACTGATTTTTCCCAGGCGTTTCCCCATCCGGTTTTGAGGAGTGCCTGGGATTGAACCCCAGCTTCATGCATTCTCAGCAAAGACCAACTGAGCTGCATCTCCAGCCACACGATCACACTCTTTAGCAAAGCTGAAGCTCCTATTAGAACAGGCAGTGACCACAAATCCACTCCCAACACTCACACAGGGTGGCTTCGCTCTCCCAGCACCTGGATGTGACTGGGAGTGTAAAGGGCTGTCAACCTGGCATGCCTGTCACAAATCCAACTCTTATCGCAGACTTGGTTCCTGGGGTTGTTATTGTGTGTCTGCTCTGCTTGTACCATCCCTGGATTCCAGACTCCCAGATGGAAAGTTGAGTGGCCTGCAGACTGTTTGCAGACGTAGGCATGGGGAGCTCGGATTATTGTTTAGCAAAGGGAACTGTACACCAGTATCTGGGTCTCACACCTACAAGCAGGCCCTCCAGAGCACAGTGTCTGAGGCCTACACGATGAGCCAGGTGGGTGAAGCCCAAACCCCAGGCCTTGTCTTGACATTAGGGGGGCTCACACCTGTGGCTGGTCCAATTCAATCCGATGCTGTGATGTTCCTGCTTGGGACCACCTTTGGCAATCCTGGCCAGATTGTTAATAGACATTAAAGTCTCTCAGAACCAGAGGGCCCTGAAAGGAGTTCAGGGTCATTCCCCCTGGGGATACAAAGGAGGAACTAATCCAAGTGAGTCTAATGCTGAAAATCTTTCTCCTTTGCCCAACTTGACATGGGTTCCTGGGATCTGAACGTGGGCTCTTGCACGTTTACTCATCCCCCAACCTTGGCAGGGATTTTGATGCTGTCTAGGCCCTAATCCATGGCGCTCAGCACGATCCAAAGACCTAGGAGGAAGGGAACTGACACATAGTTCTGAGGCCTGGTTGAGGCAATCGCCTGGCTGTGCAACTAACTGGGCCTGGGAGAGGGGCTGGGAGGTCAGCTGTAAGGAACAAGAGGCCGAAAAGAACAGAGGCTGTGGCAAGGTCAGTCCATCCTGAAACACTCAGGGCCCCAGGAGGTGGCTTGGGACTTGATGCGAGAAGACCTCCTATATGCTTAAGGGGTGAAGACAATCAAAGGTCAAACGTGCTTGTCTGGGACTGAGCTGCACTGTCTTCAATGCTGTGGTGGTTTGAATGTAATTGGCCGCCATAAGGAGCAGTACCCTTAGGAGGTGTGGCCTTGTTGGAGTGGGTGTGGCCTTGTTGGAGGAAGTGTGTCACTGTGGGGGCGGGCTTTAAGGTTTCCTATGCTCAGGATACCGCCCAGTGTCTCAGTCGACTTCCTGTTGCCTGCAAGCTGTAGGACTCTCAGCTACTTCTCCAGCACCTTGTCTGCCTGCACGCCGCCATGCTCCCCACCGTGATGATAATGGACTGAACCTCTGAAGCTGTCAGTGAGCCACCCTAACTAAATGTTTTCTTTATAAGAGTTGCCATGGTCATGGTGTCTCGTCACAGCAATAGAAACCCAAACTAAGTCAACTGCCATTTCAGGGGACAATGATGCAAGGCCAACAATGGAACCAAAGGCGTCAGACTGAGCAGTGAGAACCAAGGGCGGAATAGTCACTCCAAAGGTACTGGACCCAGGCTAAGCCAGTTACATTCACCCCTGGAGCGAGGGACTTCCTGTGCTGCAGGAGGTCCATGTTGTATGTTCTGTCCACTAGACCATACCCAGAACCTCCATTTTCATCCTCTTAAATGAGAGAAACAGACATGTATCACCACAGTATCACTGCAGAGAACTTCCCGAACATTCTGAGCCATGTGGGAAACAGTGGAACAGTACCCTGCCTCCTGTTGGAGTTTGCCTCCGGTATTGTGAGCATGTGTTTGCTTCAAAACTACCAAAGGAAAAACATTCCATTTCCGGGTGACTTCCCATTCCATTATTAAAATGTAGGTTGAGGAGAAGGGACTGTATTGCCCTCCATGAGGTTGTTTCAAAGATTGCCTTGATTGATCCAGAGCCACGGGGTGCAGACCGCCTCTCCCCTTCTGTCACTGCCTCGAATTATGTCTGCTTCACTCAGCTACTTGGATCTCAAACCCAAAGTCTCAGCATTGACCACAGTGGCTTGTGCACAGCAAAGCTTGAATAAATGTTTATTAGATGGATGGAGCAAGCTACACAGTAATTTCTTTAATATCCAAAATACAATGGGTCCTTGCAGACTCCCTGCAGGGACAATTACTGAATCATTTGAAGACATCTAGATCTAGACATACAGGCAGCAGTATCCTGACTTCTTAAGGTTTCCTCACTAACAGTATGTTTCCATAACTTCCAGCAGACAAGCGGACTCGCAAGGATGGAAATAACAAGAGAAGCCAGGCACTGTGGTGCGTGCTGCAATCCTGCCCTGGGGAGACAGAAGCAGGAGGACCATGAGTTCAAGGCCAGCCTAAGTGCCATAGTGAGACCCTATAACAGGGGTTCTCAATCTGTGGGTCTTGATCCCTGGGGGCAGACAAACTTTCCACAGAGGTCACCTAAGACCATCAGAAAACACAGATATTTACATTATGATTCTTCACAGTAGCAAAATTACAGTTATGAAGTAGCAACAAAACTAATCTTATAGTTGGGGGGTGACCACAACATAAGGAGCTGTATTAAAGGGCCACAGCATTAGGAAGGTTGAGAAGCACTGCCCTGTACCAAAGAGTAAAAATAAGGTAGCAACAGGAGCAACTTAGATTTAGGTAAGAGCTATACTAAGCCAAATGTTAAAGAATAATCACAGACAGACAGACAGACACACACACACACACACACACGCCCCACACACATATACACACACATGTAAAAGCATGCACGCACACACTTATCTGAAGCCGTAAATCACTTTCTTTTTAATCTGCCCATTTGTTGAAATGGAAGCATGGCAGACACACTGCACAGAGACAGTCTGGCGTTGGTGGCCATGCATCCCTGGCCATCAGACCCTACAACCTACATTCCCCGGGCCTTCTCACATAAGGAGAGCACAAAACAAAGCTCTATCTGTCCTCACGATGGGCTGGACTGTGCCTCTCCAAGAGCTACTGACGCCCTAGCCACTTACATCTATGAAGGCTACTGTATTTGAAAATCAAGTTGTCCCAGCCAGAACGGCCGACGTCACCATAGCAAATGGCCGCAAATGGTGGTGAGGCTATGGGAAAAGAGAAACCATATCCAGTGAGGTCGGGGGTAGACTGGTCTAGTCATTATGGAAATCAGTACAGGGTTCCTCAAGAACTCAGAACAGAACTACTACATGGCCCAGCCGCTCCACTCCTGGGTATACACCCAGAGGACTCCAAGTCAACCCACCACAGAGATACTTGGGTATACACGTTCATTGCTGTTCTAGTCACAATAAATAAGACATGGATCAAACAGTCTTGTTTACTAATAAACCAGCCTGATCAAACAGACGGATGCATAAAGAAAATGTAACACACACACACACACACACACACACACACACACACACACACAATTAATTTAAGACCTCTACAATGAAAAATGAAATCATGACATTTGCAGGCAAATGGATAGCACTAAAAATCATATGTTAAGCAACTTAAGCCAGACTCAGACAAATACTGTATGTTTTCTCACACATGCAGATCCTAGATTTTTTTTTTTTAATGTGTGTGTGTGCACATGCATACATATGGGAAAGGTCGTGAAACTAGAAAGGGCGCCGGGCGGTGGTGGCGCACGCCTTTAATCCCAGCACTCGGGAGGCAGAGGCAGGCGGATCTCTGTGAGTTGGAGGCCAGCCTGGTCTACAGAGAGAGATCCAGGAAAGGCGCAAAGCTACAAAGAGAAACCTTGTCTCGGAAAAAAAAAAAAAAAGAGAATGAAACTAGAAAGGGACCATGACGTAGGAGGGAATGATCCTGGAAACGGGAGTCTAGGGGAAGGAAGGACTGGAACACGTGTGACATGGAAGCAGAAAAGGGGGTCCCGGGGGGCAGGGGACAAGCAGGAATTAGGCAAGGGAACAGGAAAGTCAGCAAAGACGACAAATAAGAACAAAGTATAGATAAAAATCCCACAATAAAACCTGCTACTTGGTAAGCTCGTTTAAAAACCTAACCAAAAAGGAAAACAAAAGGTCGTCACGGGTGCAATTAGCTCAGATTAAGTCTTTAAGGTAGGCCCCATCCAACATGACTGGTGTTCTTTTAAAAGGGTGAAATTTAGAGACAGACATCACACAAAGGAAACCACCATTTAAAATTAAAATAGAGGCCAGGCATAGCAGCACCGACCTTTAATCCCAACACTTAGAGGCAGAGGCAGGCGGATCTCTGAGTTAGAACCAGCCTGGTCTACAGAGTGAGTTCCGGACCAGCCAGAGCTACACAGTGAGGCCCTGTCTCAAAAAAAAAAAGAAAAAGAAAAAGAAAAAAGAAAAAAAAAGGAAAGAAAGAAGGAAAGCCAAGAAGGCAAATAAACAAAATTAAAAACAGACATGAGGGGATGCTGCTGTTCACCAAGATCCCCCACAGATCCTCTCAGTTTTGGAAAAGACCACCATCAAAGCACCTGGACCTCCCTGGCTTTTGCCTTGCAAATGTGGAATCAATTCCTGCTGGTCGGCACAAGTCAGTCCCTCTATGGTTTGTTACATCGGCTCTTGGAAAGGATTGCGAGCCTATCAAATGGCTAAAACCTCCAAGAGCAACACATAATCCCACAGACAGCACATGCCAAGGGTAATACTTGCATCCCTATCACCCTAAAGAGAGAAGAGATGGGATGCTAACAGGGCCCTCCTCTGCCCCCCCCCCAACCCCTCCTGCCGCTAATCCCCAGCCTTTCTGTGATACCTCTTTTAAACCAAATCAAACAAAACACTGCTGAGCAGACCTGTGATCTTAGCCAATTTAGGAGGCTGAGACAGGAGGATTACAATTCAAGGCCAGCCTTGAACTATTTAGTGAGCTCCTAGAGAAGGTCAGGGATAGGTAGAGCCCAGTGGTAGAGCACATGCAGAGTGTAGGAGGCCCTAGGTTAAATCAATCCCCAGTATCTCACAAATGAAAACAAGAGAAGGAAGAAACAAATCTTAAAAATAAATAAATGACAAGTACCCAGCAGTTCCCATCTGTGGTCACCCGGGTCCCCACACTCACGTGTCACTTACAGAGCAGATACTTCCCACTCTCCACAAGTCCACTAACAATGTTCTCCACCCTCCCACACGCCACCCAGGGGGACAGCTGGCAGCCAGGAATGGATATCAACACTTCCCAGTCCTTTTGTAGACTGTGGAGGGCAGAGGAGAGGGAGAGTAGCTCCACAAGGGGCTCTAAGGAAGGAACTGAGGAAGCTCTTCAGACCCCCAGGGCCTCGGCTTCACCCCTAGTGGCCACTGACAGAAAAGCTCTGGTTGTGCGGATACGAGAACCCCCAAACACACCATAAAAGCATTTAGGTAAGATCTTCTGCCATCTGATTATTCTGCAGCTCTCACCGGAGTTTGGAATTTAGTCATGTGAAGCCCTCAGACCTAGGTCCCTCTGCACACGCTCAGCACACACGTGTGCTCATGGCCCCCAGCTCTTGTCCTTGCAAGCGTCTAGCAGAAGCATGTGCCTCCTGAACAATTCTGGAAGCTTGGCAGTGTGTGGATGAGTGTAGAGGGGTGTGTGTGTGTGTGTGTGTGTGTGTGTGTGTGTGTGTGTGTGTGTGTGTGTGTGGAGGGTCGGGTTTCTGACCTGATTGAACTGAGACCACACCCACAGTTGCTTCTCTCAGAAGTCCCTATCACTGACTCACCTCGGTAATTCCAGACGCCACCCTTTGCCCTCCTCGGGTTTGGTTTCCTGAAAGGGAAAGCCAACCCCAGGCTCAGAGACACTCAGCAGCTCCTTGTGAGTAGGAAAGCCACCTTGTCACTGCTTTGCGGGCACCAAGGACCAGAGCAGGTGTTATTTTTAAAGAGGAAACCCCGCCCAAGCTCACCCATGCTGTGACAGTTTGATGAGGATGACAGAGACACAGGCCGGGGTATTATTAAGCCATAACCACTGCAAACCCCAAGTCTCCCACCACTGCCTGTCAACTGTCATCCCAGTCCCTGACATCCTGTCTGAACTCCGGAAGCCCATTCAGAGAAGAAACAAACAGCTATACTAAATTAAGCACAGACACCCACACACAGAGCTAGATATGAAACGCTCAAAGGTCAGATCGTGATGTCACCTGCCTACACTACCTGTCCCCACACCCACACACTAGAACCTACCCCAACCATCAGCTCCCACATTCCCAGCCAGTCCCCACTGCATGGTCAGCCCTTGGGAGGCCACAGGAAAAGACTCAATTGCTCACTCTCTAACTGCAGACTTCTGATGTCAGGCTTGTGTGGGGTTTCCCCCACCCATAACCAAGTCACAGCTGTAGCAGCAAACGCCAGCTGGGTGTCCTCTAACGTAATTTCATTTTGACAGGATGAGCCTGGAATTGGTGGCAGGTCCCCATAGGCTGAGGACTGAGCCCCAGGACTGCCTCCACATACAAACATGCATGCTTTAGATGGTAATTGCAAGCCCAGGCCATCCTGCCTGCCTCTGACCCACCTGCTTTAAACTAGGGCTCTATCAAAAATAGTAATAATGAAATAAATAAGCTATGAAATAGCTTTATGGTAAGGCACACAAACAACCCTGGGTTCAATCCCCAGCACCATTTAAAAATCAAACAAACAAAACCAAATGAATGAATGGATGAATCATTCCTGATTCTACACCCAAGTGTGATAGTACACATGTGTAAATCCCAGCATTTGGGAGGTACAGACAGCAGGATTGCATGTTTAAGGCCAGCCTGAACTGTATAGGGAAAGCGTGGCTCCAAATTAAATTAATTATTTAAGCCAGAATTAGTTAATTAATTAAAACAAGGTTCCTGTCACCTCTTTCCTCTGGTTCAATTAATTTTCTTGTACAGTTCACAGAACCCTGGGAAATGCATCTAGTGGTTTATCAGAAAGGATTGCAGGGCTGGGTGACAAAGTGCTTGCTTCCTGTGAATAAGGTGCTAAATTCAATTCCCAACACGCGCACACATGCACGCATGCACACACACACACTCACACACACGCACACACATGCATGCACGCACACACTCACACTCTCACACATGCACACACACATGACCACACATACACACACACGTACACACACGCTCACACATACACACACTCACACGCATGTGTGCACACACACTCACACACACATGCATGCACACACTCACTCTCTCACCCATGCACACACATGCCCACACATACACACATGCACGCGCACACACACACATGCTCACACATACACATTACACGCATGTGTGCATACACACATGCATGCATGCACACACTCACACACACACACTCACACACACACAGAGAAATTACAAAAGACACCAATCCTCAGTGGGGTGGGGGCTTAGAGCGCCTCCATCCCTCTCTGGAAATGCCACTCCCTCCCTGTGTTCTCCCCAGAAAAATGGGGGTTTACAGACACCTCATTACAAAGACTTGGTGATATAGCCAAAGACAACTTGACCTTCACCCTTTCTCTCTTCCTGGAGGCAGTGGCTTGAGCTGACCTCGTCTCCTCTCTAACCTGCCAGTCTTCCCTATGACGGATGGTCCTCAGCTTGAAGCTGCGCAGGGGCTGCCAGCCTTTGGTCCATTCATTAGCTTTCCAAAGCCAGTCAGCACTGCGAGATTCTAAGGAGTTTAGGATGTGTGCCAGGAAAAAGGAAGGGATCTCAGATATCTATGATCTACACTACCCTAGCCTCCTTCAGCACTTCTTCCAAACGAGACAGGACTTGGCTCAATAACTCCTCTAGCTTGACTACTGTTTGGATTCCTGAGCATATATTGCTGGACAAGATCTGGGCACAGCTGCCCAGGGCTGGGAGCTCTCGGCCCACTCAGCCCAGCTCCCACGCAAGACAGTCCTCAGCTCAGCACTGCTTGTCCCAAGACGGATGAGGGGTGCAGGAAAACACAAATAGCAGCGCCTCCACCTTGCATGAGATCCCACAGGGTAAAAGCAATGTGAGGTTTCTGGGCTAGAGTGTAGCTCAGTGGTCGTTCACTTGACGAGCATGCACAAGGCTCTGTCCCTAGTAGAGCAAAAACAAAGTGGAGTTTTTAGCTGGGCATGGTGGTGCACACCTTTAATCCCAGCACCCAGGAGGCAAAGGCAAGTGGGTCTCTGAGTTTGAGGCCAACCTGGTCTACAAAAAAAAAGAAAAAGAAAAAGAAGAAAGAAAATGGAGTTTTTAGACAATGCTCTAATCTTTTAGATTAATATATATAATATATAGAGAAAGCCAAATGGGGTTGTACACACCTGCCATCCCTAGCATTCAAGAGGCTTGAGCAGGTACATATGCATACACACATACATACACACAGACACACACACACACACACACACACACTCACAGAGAGAGAGAGAGAGAGAGAGAGAGAGAGAGAGAGAGAGAGAGAGAGAGAGACCCTGTCCTGCTCCCCACCCACTCCTTCATGAAATTTTTATCAGTATTGCCATGGATACAGATGTAGGCTTGTTCCTCTTGTTTTTTGTCCACTGGATACAGGTTAACATTTTAACTACATATTGAAGCCAGAATCTGCACATATAGGCAGAACTTGATTTTTCTTTTGCTACAGATGGTTAATACTGAGCAGGTGTTGACTCTTGACTGATGACCTCAAGATCTGGGCTTTATGAACTGGGATACCCTCAAGGACTCCTGAGTAGGCCTCAGGAGCCTCAGGCAGGACAGACTCCCGGGTTAAAAGCTGTCCCATTCAGTCCCCCAGGCACTATTGAGAAGATAAAAAACATTCCCAGGCAAAATCAGGAGACTTAGAAGAGGCAAGGTTAACCCTGCAGAAAGCTCAGCTATATGTCCTTCCTCTCTGGGATCCAAGAACAGGGAAGTGAGGAGCCCATCCAGAGCACTCACTCTAATGGAATTCGGAGAACACTTCAGCTCCTCCACGTTCCCATTAACTGACAGGTAAGTTAGCAGGCCTGGGAACATCAAAGGCAGAGCTTTTCTGTAATAAGGAAGAGATATACAGCCAGGGCTGCTCTGCCCTCGGCTCTGCAGAGCCCAGCCTCATGGCCCAGCTTAGGAAGTAGGGGAGAAGGCAAGGACGGCACAACCTTCCCAGTCACCTTCCCCCCTGTGCATCCTGACTCAGACTTTGCCAGAAGCAAATGGGCACTTGCCAAGGATCTGAGCCATGACCTGGAATTTTCCGTGGCCTAAAATGGAAGAACAATGGCTAGAAAGACCCATAACACCCAGAACTGTATTCTGCTCATAGCAGGTGCCTAGTAACTATTTGTGGACGAGGATAAATTGGCCTTTCATGAGCAAAGAGCCAATGAGAGGGCTTGACTGCTCAAAGGCCAGTAGCCTCCTGATATTCTGGTGGAGGGATAGAGAATCACCAATGCACCCTCAGCCTGAGTCCTCGTGAGGTGGCTCTGGGTGCACTTTGAGAAGCACCTGATTATGAGGGAGCCTGGCCTGGATGATGCTTGGTGTCTCTTCTTGTAGCCATAAACATGACTGATTATCGATGGAGCCCGGCATCTCTAACAAACAGTCAAATGTGACTCAGAACAGGCAGCTGATCCTCCATGCATAAACCACCCCATGACTGATGTTCTCCACAAATCAGAGAGAGCTAGTTCTTGCAAGAAAAACTGAACCTGGGGGCTTCTGGCTTGGTTCTGGGTGTCCTCGATCATTTACTTAGCTATTTGGAAGGATGGTGAAGCTCGGCTCTGGATGCTTCTCTCTATTAACTCCCATGCTAAATAAACTGTTACAGTCTCTCCTTAAACTCCGATTCAGCTTCCTAGGGCTCACCCTGAAATCTTTTCTGCGGCAAAGTCAAGAATCCCGGCTTCACTTGAGTGACATCTCAGACAAGAATTCTGCAGCATGGAGCTGACATTCTTCCATCCCTGAACCTCACTCCAGGCTCAGCTCCTCCCAGAAAACACACACGCCAAGGCTCAGCCTTTGCCAAGCAAGTCACAGCTCAGAAGACCAGCATCTCACCTCTCAGAATGGTTACTGTGGCTGTCACCATGCCTCATGGGTGTAACAGGGACAGTGAATCAGTGAATGTTCATCAGTGCTCCAGGCAGGCCTCAGAAAGTCAAGACAACATTTCAAAATTCTCTACCAACAGGTTTGAATTCCAACTGCCCTGGTGTCTAGAATACCAGGTGTATTGTCTCGTGATAAAACACTGACTAAAAGCAACTTGGGGAGGAAAGGGTTAGGTACATTACCACATCACAGTCCACCTCTGAGGGAAGTCAGGGTAGAAACTCAAGCAGAAACCGCCACGCATTTTGGCTGTGTTTCTAACTCTCCCATGACCAGCTGTCTAGGCATGGTACCACCCACAGGGAGCTAGGCCTTCCCACATCAACCATCAATCAATACCTACAGAGCTGGGCGGTGGTGGTGCATGCCTTTGATCCAGCACTCGGGAGGCAGAGGCAGGTGGATTTCTGTGAGTCTGAGGCCAGCCTGGTCTACAGAGTGGGTTCTAGGACAGCCAAAGCTACACAGAGAAACCCTGTCTGGACAAAAGAACCAAACAAAAAAGGAATGTCTACAGACATGCCTGCAGGCCAATCTGATGGAGGCAGTTTTTCTAATGAGGTTCTATCCTCCCATGGGGACTCTAGTTTGTAAACAGGTAACAAAGAAGTAAACAGCACTAAAAGAAAAAATCTAGAGCCCCAGTTCCTCCGGTCCCAGGCAATCAACTTCTCCCCTGAAGGTTCCAGTCTGCTTAACAATGACAACAGGTAGATTAGCAGGAGAAAGGACAGACACGTCATTAACATGTGTGGGGATGTCATCTGCGTGATTGCCCAAGAGGCAGTGAGATTCAGAAACACACCACCCTTCCTTATAAGCAGAGGGAGAGATGTGACATCCTCCCATAGAGCCAAAATGGAGCACCTCCTGTCACTCTTGGCCTTGATGAATATTGTGGCTTCACACCACCTGCCAATGCACCCTCAGTCAGGCCAAACATGAGGGCTGGGAGCAGAACCCAAGCTCTGAAAAGTCAAGCACACCAAACTGTGAGCTCTGCCAAACCCAAGCCTTGGTACACGGGAACATTCTTTAAAATGGGGACGAGCCTCCCACCTCTGACCCTTTCTTGGGTCACTTCATTTCCCCAGCAGGATTCTGGAATCAATGGGAAACCTGGCCTGTTCCATTACTAAAGGCTGGAATTTAAACAAACTCAAATGCAAACTGAACCATTGGCTTACAACACATCATAGACCACCAACAAACGTGCCTTAACACAGGCCCCCAGTCCCCCCTCCTCCTCCTTGGGGCCATCCCCAGTCTGGCCGGTTCGCTCTTTAGATCAGGAAGCAACTGATGGGGGGCTGGAGCTGTGGCTCAGTGGGTAGAGGGCATGTCGAGCAAGGGCAAGCTAGGGCTTACATATAAATAAGCCAGGCGACACATAAAACAGGTGTAATGGCGCACACATACACACACCTGCAGCCCCAGCACTCGGGAGGCAAAAGCAGGAGAATCAGAAGTTCAAAGTCATGCTCAGCTCCATAGTGAGTATGAAGCCAGGCCAGGCTGCATGAGACCATGCCACAAAAGGAGCAACCAATCAGAGCAAAGTATCTCCAACATCTCCCACTCCTCACAAACGCCATCTCTGAGCTCAGCAAGCCAGCACACAGGAGCTGCCAAGATGTCATTAGGTGGAGAGCACCCATCTTTCTGAGCACAGTATCACAGTCGAGCAATTAAGCACCACAAATGGAAGGAGGTAAAGGTTTAGGAACATTTAAAGATGCAAAGCACAGTGACCTGCACCACAGCCCGGTACACCTCATTAACTGTATCCCTGCATAAGATTCTCCAGCAGGGCTTCCCAGACCCCAGAATGCAGAAGGGAAGACCCCACAGAGAGCTTTGTTTAGAGGTTTTCTATGGATTTGGGCATTATTGCCATTTTGCTAGGCAGTTTTCTGAACTTTGCCTATCCGTCACAGGAGCCACAGATTAGTCTAAGTGAAAAAAAAATTTTAATAATTTAAATGAGCTAAAATTACATTTAAATGAACTAAAACTTAAATCCAGTCCATCATTTACACTAACTACAATTGGGGGACCTGGTAGGGGGTGGGGGAACTCCTTCTCTGGACAGAAGAGCTGACCATCATCACAGAAGCATCTCCTGGATATCGCTGTTCCAGTTCCTATGGCCCTATCTCAGGACTGGGGTCTTTTCCTAAGTAGGTATTCATCTACTTGGCATGGTTCAACAGGTCATGGCCAGTCATTCTTTTTAGTAAAATGGGAAAACTAGAAAAATCCATAGGATGTCACATGTCAGTGGAAGAAGGGTGTCATGTCACAAGACTCCTTATTCATCTATTAGATGTACATATCCTATAGATCATATACATGTATGTATCTATAACATAAGCTCACTCCCCAGAGCAGCAGGCTGCCTGTGCCCTGGTGTCTGAGTGATCTCATGCTTACTCACTTTCCCCTTTCCCTATGACTGATCTGGAGCAGAGGAGGCATGGGGCCTGCTCCAGGCACGAGTTCTCCATAAGGGATTTTCCGTGTGCTTCCCCTAGACTCCATTTCCTCTAGGCACAGACCCAGGCAACTGGACAGCTTTATTTACCCATCGGGGCTCCTGTGTCCACAGGCAGGAGGTGGACATGGACACTCAGCTGAGCCTACGCTCATTCTGGGGCATGTGAAGTCAGGCTCTTTTGTATGTAAGAGAAGAACAAAGGCTCACCGTAGCATCCACAGCAAAGACCCAGAGATGCCCATAAATGAATCCTGCTCCCCTGGACCACAAAGTCTTCCCTTGACAGCCATGGCTATGTAGTACTATAGTACACACACACACACACACACACACACACACACACCTGGAAGGCTTGCTCCCTCACTATGATGGCTGACTCTGTGTCTACATCAACAGGCCACCATATTCAAGCATATGGTCAAACCTGTTTCTAAGTGTGCTGCTGTTCTGTTTTGTTTATGTGAGATTCTTGTTTAAATCAGTAGACTGAGTAAAACAGATTCTCTGAACCCTGTGGGTGGGCCTCATCCAATCCTTAACTTACAACATTTTTTAAAGGCTGACCCGTGAAAAGTTCTGTCAGCAGACAGCCTGTGGACCAGCAGGGCAATTCTTCCCCAGGGCCAGAGTGGCCCACTCCACCCCAGAGCCCACGGACCGGTGTTCTCTTTTCCCCGCCTCTCCCTTTCCCACTTTGTGCTGTGGGATGTCTTTCTGTATACTGTGAATATGTGTTGCTCCCATTGGTTAATAAAAAAAGCTGCTTTGGCCTATGGCAAGGCAGGATGGAGTGAGGTGGGATATCCAACCAGAGATACAGGGAAAGGAGGACAGAGTCAGGGACAGACATCATCCTGCCACCCAACGAGCAACATGCCAGTAGACCAGTCATGCCACAGTTATGTGGCAAAATATAGATTAATAGAAACTGGTTAATTTAAGTTGTAAGAGCTAGTCGTAAAGTTAGTAATAAACCTGAGCAATAGGCCAAACAGTTTGTAAATAATATTAAGCCTCTGAGTGATTATTTACAAGCGGCCATGGGACTGGACAGAACAAAAAAGCCTCCATTTACAAATGGCGTCCCTCTGAAGCACTCATGTACCCAGACAAGACCATGCCCTGGGGCTTGTTATCCCGAAGCCATTGGCTGAAGGGATTGAATTCCCACAACAGCTTTGACTCTGTTTCCCTGGAGAACCCAGGTTTCCTTGACTTCTTTGTTCATCATTCAACACTCTCTCAAATGCCTCCTCCTCTTGGTGACCACCCCTGATTTCCTCTACCAGAAGTAAGTGTTCTTTCTCCTGGGGTCATTCTGGCATTTTATTGCTTGTATCACTTCT
The DNA here is from genome assembly GCF_007827085.1 of Peromyscus californicus insignis. NCBI lineage: Eukaryota > Metazoa > Chordata > Mammalia > Rodentia > Cricetidae > Peromyscus > Peromyscus californicus. The sequence continues at coordinate 21,204,650 of NW_026294606.1, read as the reverse complement.
GTGAATACATACCTGCATGCTAGTGGGTGAATACACTTGTATATGTACATGTATGATGTGCATACCTGCATGCTTGTGGGCATGCATGCCTGCATGTGTGCATGTGTGAAGCTGTGGTTGATCTTCTATGTCAGTTTTAAACCCTAGTCTTGAAAGCGTGGTCCACGAAACAGCAGCATCCATCTCCATGATGCAGGCTAGAGATGCAGATTCTCAGGCCGCCTCAGACCTACAAAGCTAGACTCTACAGGAGGTGCTTTTGTATGTCATACTTTGTAAACTTTGTCAACTATGACACGCACCACTTGCAAGTGTGTGGTTCTTGGCTCTGAGAAAATTTTAAAAAATAAAAATATTCATACCTTCAGCCCTATCCTGAAAGACTGAAATGGCTGGGGGCAGGGTGGGGATCAGCACGTCTGAAACCTCCCCAGATATTCCTACTAGGCAGCCAGCTTGAGAACCACCATAAAAGAACCCCTTGTTTTATAACGGGAATGGGGGCCAGAGAGGTCAGAGGACCTCTGTGAGGTCACATAGGATCAGAAGAAAATTCAATCCTACCACGGTTACCTAACTTCCTAAAATGCTTTAAAGAATGAGAGAAAGACCCAGTTAAAATGAAACCTGGAATCTCAAGTCCAAGACCAGCCTGAGAAACTCAGTAAGAAGCTATCTCAAAATAAAAGGGCGGGAAGGGGTGTCTTAGGCTACAGTTCGATGATAGGGTTAGGATGCCTGCCTAACATGTAAATGGCCCTGAGTTCAAATCCCAGTAACACACACACACACACACACACACACACACACACACACACACACACACACACACAAAACCTCCAGGGTTACCTAACCCCCAGATGGGATAGGATACGTTCAACATGCCAAGTATCTCATAGGTCAAGAAAAACCATCAGGACTCACTCACTAACAGAAAAAGAATGACTCCATTGAGGATGGACTGTAGGAAGCTGGGTCATATACAAGAACCATCAAACATTGAAACAATGTGTAAAGTGAGTCCTGGGAAAGACGTGTGCCACCCCTGGTGTAGGGTGACCCAAATGTGACCTGCGTGGCAGCAGATGAGCTTCCATTGGCTCCTTGGCCCTCTGCTGAGCCTCATGACTCACTGTTACATAACTTTTTGGAAGCTACGAGGCAATGCTGTGCCTTCTGTGGGTGGCCATATGGCCTGGGTTTTCATCTCAGTTAGAAGAAAAAAAAAAAAAAACAAGAGAAAGAAACCTGACTTTTTTCCCTTCAAGTTAACTGAGTGGTTCCTCTGGAGGGGCCGGAATCAGTAGCACAGGCTTCTCATCCCCAGAGGTGAGTGACAGCATGTCCTCTGGCTTTTAGGACAGTGAGGGCATTCCTAGGAGCCAGCCGCAGAAGATGATGCCGTGGCGGCCCCAACTTGTCTTTATCAGCTGTCTGACCTGGACTTGGCTACAACCAATAACCCTTGATCTGCTCAGGACTTGTCAAGAGCACATTGTTCCTCAGTCCAGCGGATCCCATGCATAATACGGATCTAACGGAAGATACCTGCACATCCCCACCACCCCCTGGGCTGGTAAATTTGTGCCCAGAAATTCTACAGAACCCCCACTGAACTGCTGGCTTGACAGTTGGTGGGAACAGCTACCCACATGGATGTGTTCTCAGCAGTGTGCTTAAAGAAATTCTAAAAAAAAAAAAAACACCATTGAGGGCACAACACACATGGGCTGGCGCACGTGTGTGTGTGTGTGTGTGTGTGTGTGTGTGTGTGTGTGTGTGTGTGTGTGTATACATGCATGCATACACACACACAGGCACATGTGCACACACACGTGCATGGACAAGCACACGCGCACGCACGCATGCAGGCACACACACACACACACACACACACACACACACACACACACACAGTACTAGCAAGCAGTCTTTCTACTAAGCCTCATCAACCCTGTGACTCTGCCCTTGGAGTTCATCTCCTCCCTCACAGAGACAGGGAAGGTCGCTTCCTGGTATGGAGCAGAACTGTTGTGTTTATATAAAGGTCTAAAAAAGAAGAAGAAGAAGTCAAACTAATCAACTACATGACAGCAATAGCAATGAAAATGCCCCTAAAAATAGCTACACCACCAACTAATCTGGTCCACTGGTACAAGTTATTCGAATTGATATTCAAAGTGAGAACTAGAGAGATGGTTTTAGAATCTACTCTAGCACCTGCCTGTTACGGGGAAAAGCTTAGCTGCACCAAGGCCCCCTGCCCAAGGTCTACAGGCAATCAGTTGTGAGACTGAGACAACAACCATCCTTCCAGGCTCCCGAGGTTGTCACTATATGTTTTTTTTTGGTTTTATTGTTGTTTTTGCTTTGTTTTGTTTTGTTTGTATGATGGTCTCATGCATTTATAGAATGAGTTTTAGTCATTTTCACATTTCTCCTCTCTCACTCCCCACCTTCTCCTACTGGAATTCTTCTTCTCAATTTCCTACTCTCTTTTTGTGTGTGGTCCACAGAGCTTATTTAGGAAGAGTATTTACCCACGTGTAGGTAGGAGGTGATTTAGTAGATCCAGGGCAGGTCGGCTGTGGCTACATCTTTGAGGAAAATGGCACCCCTCCCCTCACAACCACTAACCGCCAACAGTGCCCCCAGGAGAAATGGGGCCTCATGAGCCCATCCCCCATCCACGATGAAAACGTGACGGCCCAGTCCCGGCAATTAACCACCTGCTGTTTTTGTCTGTGTCTCATGTTGCCCAGGCTGACACTGAATTTGCTGTATAGCTGAGGATGGCCTTGATCTCCTGATGCTCTTGTCTCCACCTCCTCAGTGCTGAGATTACAGGGGTACATCATGCCCCCCTCTCATGCCTATGTCCTTTGAAGGGAGAAGCTAACGCAACCTTCATTTTTCACACAAGTTCAAGTTCAAGCAGCAAAGGACAGGATGAAATCAGAGCAACTCCCTCCAGCTGTGCGTGGGTTTGAGCCACACAAAGTGAGGTTATAAATAGTCACCCTTCAGCCAGGAGGAGCTTAGGCCTCCCCCAAAGTGAGGGTCAGGTACCCATCACTCACCTAAACACCAGAGGCCCAGAGTCACTGTTTCATCCCCTTGTGCTTCCACAGGTTTCTCTATTCCTTTAGCCAAGACTGGACCACTTTCCTGTGCCAAACCCACGTGTGTTTGGGGTCCCCAGCTGTCCCAGACCCAAAGGGTACAGAATCAGCCAGATGGTCTCAGCACTTGGGAGGTAGAAGCAGGTGGATATCTGTAGATGTGAGGCCAGTCACAGAGTGAGTTCCAGGACAGCCAAAGCTACATAGAGAAACCAGGTCTTGAAGAACAAAAAGCAAAGCAAAAAAGGGGGTCACAGAATCAAAGACCTAGTGGGGGAGTCACTCATTCGTCACCCTCACCCCTGGTTTCCGTGCTTTGCTATGTGGCACTGGGAATACTGAGTCCCATCCTCTAGCCTGTCTCTCCCTGGAAAAAATGTATTTATCTCATTATGTCTGTCCTAGTTAGATGTCTACTGCTGTGATAAACACCATGACCAAAAGTTGGGGAGGAAAAGATTTACTTGGCTTGTACTTCTGGATCACAGTCCATCACTGAGAGAGGCCAAGGAAGGAATTCAAGCAGGGCAGGAACCTGGAGGCAGGAACTGAAGCAGAGGCCCTGGAGGAATGTTGCGTACTGGTTGTTTCCCATGGCTTGCTCAATCTGCTTTCTCAGGACTACCTGCCCAGGAATAGCATTGTCCACTGGGAGCTGGGCCTTTCCACAGCAACCGTCAATCAAGAAGGAGTCCCACAAGCAATCTCATTTGAGGGTCTCTCTTCCCAGAAGTTGACAAAAACTAGGACAATGGCCATGTTTTTATAAATTCAAAATCTAGGAAGATAATCCATAATCTTACTACTTTACAAAACCATCATCAGGATCTGGGTTTATCACCTACCAGGCTTTATTGTTTGGTTAAGGGTGTGCAAGCATGTGGGGGTGGGGAAATTAAACAAGGTCCAAGGTCCATGGTCCATTGTCAGGTCCACAGGAAGCTCCATTTCCCCAAATTCCGAAAGGCAGAAGAGACAAAGTGCTGTGATGCCTCTTAGCACAGCAAAGTGCATGCTGGCCTCCAGGCCCCCTCTGTAGCACAAGCCCCTGTTACACGTTTCAAAGTCCATGCTAGCATCCTAGCTCTTCTTACCTCCTCCCTTACTCTAAATACCCCCAGCTCAGGAGCTTACCCCACCCTCCAGCTACTCATTCTCCTTATAACCCTGCTATTTCTCAATATCCCTCTCTGCTCTCCCACGCTCTCCCTCTCTCTATACTTCTTGCTCTTTCCCTGCTCTGCTCCTGCTTCTGCCCTGGCCAGGTCCAGGCTGCTCGCCATGTTCAGCCTACTATTTTCTCTCTCTGCTCTGGTCTCTCCCAGATGCCTCTGGCTCTTCTCTCTTTCACTTCTACAATGAAAAACCTTCCCCTTGAGCCGGGCTGTGGTGGCACACGCCTTTAATCCCAGCACTTGGGAGGCAGAGCCAGGTGGATCTCTGTGAGTTCGAGGCCAGCCTGGGCTACAGAGTGAGTTTCCAGGACAGGTGCAAAGCTACACAGAGAAACCCTGTCTCAAAAAACAAAAACAAAAACAAACAAAAAACCCTTCCCCTTAACAATACCATGGTGCAGGCAAGTCAGTTCATACAATCAATATATACAAATATCTGTATCCTTTTTCTTTTCCTATGATTATAAAGTTTTGCATTTTTGCTACCATCTTTCCAACATAGAACTCCAATGGCTACATGTGCACAAGCAGTGTATTTCTCATGTTTAAATAAGTGTCCCCACCATGGAACCCTAGGTTTCCAGAGATTTACTAATTATAAACAAGACTTCACTGACATGAAGTACTGAGTGGGGAGATGTCTTTTGTTATTTCCTTAGAAGAACTTCCTAGAAGTCAGCTCATTTTCCTCCTTGTTAGAGAAACACACGTGCCAACTGACAAACTAATCCCAGAGCGTATAAGACTCCTCTCAGGAGACCTGGGTTTGGTCCTGATGTGGCTGTCAGTGATTAGGTCTAAGAACACTGACAAGCCACCCCACTCCTCGGAGACTTGATTTCCTGAGGCATTAGTTAGGAGACAGGTATGACAGCACCCCTCCCCCAGCCCCCAGGACCTGCCTGAGGTATCTGAGTGCCAGCCGGATTCTCTTTCTACTATACCACAGGGGTTCCTGTCTGAGGCACCCGATCTCCATCCAGTCTCCCTTCCTCTTTGCTTTTCATATCAGCTGTCTGGGAAAATGACTTAGTCAAAGCCCACCGTAGGCCTACGCTAATGTAAGCATGGGCCTGCAAATCAAGTCAATGGTGTACAAAACCTAGGGGTGGAACGGACTGTTCCTCCTCCGGTAGCATCCTCGCTGCTGCTTCCTTCATCCAGGTCAGCTCTGCATTTCCACGAGCTTCCATATGTCTGCAAGAGATGGCCACAGGGCACTGTGGCCATAACAAACACACCCAGGCCTTCACTTGGGAACTTCCCAGAGTTCAACATGCAAGAAGGGAAGTTGCCTGTATCTCTTCTCATGGTTATGTGCTCCATAACTCTGTGCCCTGCTGTGGTCCTCAGGGACAGTAAAGCAGCCCTGGTCATAGCCCTGATAAACCCAACAGATAAAACCCCCAGACTTTCCCCCAGAACACCTCAGTGCAAAGGGAGGTAAACATCAAGCGCCTCCTTTTGTACTTTACACAAATGTGGCCATTTAATCTGGCTTCTTTAAATGGGGGGCTGGGTTCAGTTCCTAACACCCACATCCTCAGCTCACAACTGCCTATAACTCTAGCTTCAGGAGATCCAGTGCCCTCTTCTGGCCTCTCTGGACACCTGCACATACCCATATAAACATAGAAATATGCGCGCGCGCGCGCGCGCACACACACACACACACACACACACAGTTTAAAAAAGAAATCAAGAAATCTAAAAACTGACAAGCACCCAAGCCAGGAACCAAGAAAGTCAATGTAGGTTCCCTCAGGAGCTAGTATAATCCCACCAGAGGCCGAAAAGCTGGAAAGAGCCGGTGAGGACTCAGATACACATGACTCTGGAATCCCCAAGCCCTGAGTTGTGGATGCAGGCAGCTGCGTTCGGTCAGGAAGGAGTGGCTAAACCTCACTTTCACAGACAAACATAGCATTGTGGTACCCATGGGCCTTAGGGGGGGAAAGCCAGGCTCTCTGTACTCTGGACGTGAATAGCCCTGCATATTAAATCAGACAAGCGCATCCCCTAGGGCTCCAAACTTGTCTCCCAGGACTCTCTGAGAGCAACATCATCATGGGGTGTAAACAATCGTCCCTCTCAGTGGAACTGGAAGAAACAGAAGCGTTTGCAAACAAACCGGGCAGCATCTCCCTTCTCTATTTTTATGGCTACTGCTCTTTTCTCCTCTAATGCCCTAGCTCTAAGGAGAAAGAGGTACAGAGCAGAGGAGTACGACTCATTCTCTACCACCCAGTTATTCATATTCATGTAGGAGATGAGCAAAGTTCCCTCCAAATAACCAGCAATCCAAACAAGAGTGCTGTATACTTGGCTTCAGTGAGAGCCACTCTGCGGGCATTCAACTCTGTCACGTGTGTGTTCACACTCTCCAATGCACACTTCTCTCCTCCACCACCCCTATTTGCCCCTCACCTCACATGCATGCTCTCTCCTCTCTGTTCTTTCCTACCCGCTCCAAGCCCTGACAAGCTGGGATGCAACAGCTTATGTTCCCCAAGGAATGTTCACACCAACCGATAGCATTGCCACAGCATTAACGGGACTCAAAGAGGGGGAGAAAAAGCCATAATAATCAGCAAAATAGTAACGACCCTTCAACTGAGGCTGTGTGCTCTAGATTGTTAAGCCTCTCCCCTCAGATGAAGGGAAGGGGGAATGGAGCCAGAAGACTGAGATGGAAGCCATAGCTTTCCTGGGGTCTCCCAGGATGCAGGCAGGAGGTAGGAATGAAGTGACTGTGAAGTCCAATTTCCCTCAGCCCAGGTCCCAGGACCTGGCTGCCAAATATGCTCGCAGGTTCTTCCAGGATCAAGAGGCCTGGCACTAGCTGGGCAGTGGTGGCACATACCTTTATTCCCAGCACTCAGGAGGTAGAGACAGGCAGCTCTCTGGTCTATAGAGGGAGTTCCAGGACAGCCAGGGCTACACAGAGAAATCCTAACACAGAAAACAAAAACAACAACAAAAGAGGCCTGGCAATGTGTAGTGGGGTAGCCTTTCCAGCCTTGATCTAGAAGTTCCAACCCCCATTGAGGCTTCGGTAACTGCCACGCCTACAAGGCGGGGCCAAGAGAGGACCCTGAAGACCTGAGATCCGGATGCGCTGGCTCTCTTGGTTCCTGGATCCTGGATGCTGGAGGTAGACTGAGCAGTTTTCAGAGAACACCGCTGAACTTACACTACTTGTAAGTTACCACAAAAATAAACCTCCCTTTTAACTACATGGAGTGGCCTTAATATTTCAACCAATAGCAATGAGCTGCAGAGATAGCTAAGCCAGGCACTTGCTGTGCAAGCATGACCACCTAAGTTCGATCCTCAGAACCCACTTAAACAGCACATACCATGGTGTGCCTGTAATCCCATCACTGGGGAGGTGGAGACAGGCAGATCTCTGGAGCCCACTGCCCACCGACCTAGCCTGCTGAGAGCACCAGGTCAAGTGAGAGACCCTGCCTCAAAAACACAAGGTGGACGAAAGTGTGAAAGTTGTGCTCTGACTTCCTCATGCACTCTGGGGGTGGGGTGGAGATGGTACCTGCCCTTCTGCATGTGAAGTCCCTTTGTTTCTCTGCTTCTCTCTCTACAGTGACTAGAAAACCCAATCCTTCCAGGGTTGCTAAAGATTCCCAACATGGCAGCAGCCTTCCTTGGGTGCCATCACTACCTATAGTCCTGTGGTGCTCAGGGAGAGTGGGGGAATCTATTTTTGTGCTCAGTCCCAATATCTCGGGGTGAATTTAGGGAACTCTCCACAACACATTTCCTCCTGATTAATAATAGAGTCCTTGCTAATAAACTGAGAGGGCTACACCTAGACCTTGTGAAACCTCTACTAATTAGTTCTGAGACACCAACACCCCAGTGTGTACACTCCCTTTCACCCTATTCTTTGGAGAAAGTGAAACACTCATGAATGGATTAATCTTGCATGAAGGCAGAACCCCAATTGTCTCTTAAAGGTCCCACATGGTCCCACTTCTTACACTCTTATTAAGGAGATTAAATTTCAACGTGAGTTCCCAAGAAGGTGCTAAACCACAGTGAAGCTTGGCACAGCAGCACAGGCCAGACTGAGCCCCTCCACAGCACCCGCTCTTCCCCATTCTCCACCCCTACCCTGCCCCACACGGAGCATTTAAAGCATTGAAATGTTTCAGGATGAATTCATTTTTGTAGGGCTTTCACACTCAGTCAGTCAGCCATTTGGGCTCCTCTTAACCCGGTTCCTCCCAACACTCCTGTAAGTTGTCTCCCTTGCTGGCCTCAGAGATCTGCCACTTGCTACTACCATCACTAATTGGAACCTGAGGAGAGAGGATGACGCCAAGGAGCACAGACAGTAGCCGTGTGTATGTGTGTGTGTGTGTGTGTGTGTGTGTGTGTGTGTGTGTGTAAATTATTGTTGTTTTATTATATATAATATATATAATATAAAATATTTTATATATACACACATTTTTTTAAATTTTGGACATTCTTTAAAATTTCATGATTAGTGTATGACATGAATACTTAAGAGACACAGAGTGGTGATTTGACACAGGTCTGTCTACCTATGTGCTGATCCAATCAGGGTAACCAGCATCTCCATTGCTTCAACTCTCATCCATTCTGTATGTGGGGAACCTTCAAACGCTTCACTTCTGATTATTTTGACAAAGCCGGACATTCTCAATCCACTGTGTCCTGGGCCGTGGGAACCATGCAGAGAGGGAGCTCGGCAGAGCTGGACAGTTAGTTCCTCAGGATGACACTACTCATAGGACTTTTTCTTTCTTAAATGTGTGTATTTCTTTTCATTATTTATTCATTCGGTTTTGTAAATGTGTATGAGTGTTTGTCTATGTGTATGTGTGTGTACCACGTGTATACAGTGCCTGCAAGGCCAGAAGGCATCAGACACTCTGGGAGAGGAGGTACAGGTGAATGCCAGCTTCCATGTAGGTGCTAGGAACTAGGTCTTCCGAAAGAGCATCTTACCTGGGAGCCATCTACACAGCCCCTCATGTGTATATTTATACGTTTATTTAGAGACAGGGTCTCAAGCACGTAGACCAGCAGTTTTCAACCTGTGGATTGTGACCCCTGGAGGGGGGAGGCACAAATGACCTTTTCACAGGGGTCATCTAAGACTATCAAAAAACACAGATATTTATATTACAATCCATAACAGTAACAAAATTACAGATATGAAGTAGCAACGAAATACTTTTATGGTTGGGGGGTCACCACAACATGAGGAACTGTATTAAAGGGTCACAGCATTAGGAAGGCTGAGAATCGCTGGTGTAGACCAAGCTGGCTTTGACCCTCTTGCCTCAGCCTCCCAAAGAGTAGAATTACATGCATGTAAACACTACTGGGCCCCAACTCATACCTTTCTTTTAAATTATTTAAGTCCTGCCCTCTCTTCTTAGTCGAGTAGAAACCAAAACTCACCCCAAGCCCTAACAAGTAGGCTCAGCCATCGTCTCTGTACTCCAGTTAAAGAGATAAACAGTAGTGAAAAGCAGAGAAAGGGGGTCCAGGGGCTGGAGAGAGATCCATGGGTAAGAGCATTGGCTGTCCTTGCAAAGGGTTCGGTTCCCAGCACTCACACGGGGGGTTCACAACCACCTGGTAACTCCAGTTCTAGGGGCTCCAATGCCCTCTTCTGACTTCTGTGGGTACCAGGTGCACATTTAGTATACACACACACACACACACACACACACACACACACACACACACAAAATAAACATAAGTAAACCATTTGAGAGAGAGAGATGATCTATTCAATGTGGCCACATGAGGAAGAGGAACAAAATGAGACATCTAGCGACAGCCACCCCACCCCTGCCAATCTATCTTCCAGGTTCTGATATGAGGTTTGGATTTAAATACAAAGCAAGAGGCATGCATAACTAAGCAGTCCTGGCCAGGTATGGTCATGCCCATCACTAACAAGCCATTGTCTGGCTCCAGGGGTTTCTCTTGTAAGGTGGTCAGACAGGTTTTCACAACTGTGTGAACTCTCTTCCTGGAAGCCACGTTCCCACTCTGGCTGGCACTACACATCAGCCTTTTCCTTCTTCCAGCATGAATTCCTGGAGAAATTCTGATTCTTTGAGGGCCATTGCTTGAGTACGCAGAGAGCTGAAGGCATAAGTGTCTTCATTTAGATTATCCCCCAAGGACAATTACACTAGAGTACTTGTTTTGTATGCTTAAAGCCCTGGGTTTCATCCTCAGCACAGAATATATGTATGTGTCTATGTGTGCATACACAAAAACATATATAGGAGCCGGGCGGTGGTGGCACACGCCTTTAATCCCAGCACTTGGGAGGCAGAGGCAGGCGGATCGCTGTGAGTTCGAGGCCAGCCTGGTCTACAAAGCGAGTTCCAGGAAAGGCGCAAAGCTGCACAGAGAAACCCTGTCTCGAAAAACAAAAAAACCCCACAACATATATAGGACGTTATATTTAATAATAAGTGGTCTCATTGGATCTCACATACATTATTTCTTTTCACTGTTTTGCTATTATCAATTAGAAAAACAATGCAATAGTGAATTTCATAAAGTAAATAAAGACACCGGTTGAGAACCACTACTCTATCCAAACACTATAGGCAATCATAGAAATGACAGCCAGGAGACAGCACCAGACAGAAGCAAAGAGAACTGGGAAGTGGGGAGAGACTGCACTTTCCAGGTGGCTGAACCTCTAATGTGTGGAGCAGGAAGCTGCAGACAGCTTTTGTCTGCCACATTGGAAGCAGTGGAGGCTGGTGTGAGGAGAGAAGGATGACAGTGTTGACACGCAGAGAGAAACAAAATTAACTCTAGGAACGTACAGTCCAGGTACCCAAGATCAGCTCTTGGGTTCCATGAGATGCCCCACATCCCTGTCACAAGTGATGGACTTGATAACTTCTATGCCTTCTGCCTTCACACACCGGTGAGGTTACCATAGTGCTCCCTCAGTATCTTCAGCACCGGTTTACCGTCCTGGAGAAAACCAAAATCTCCGGGTGCTCAAATCCCTTTTGTAAAAAGAAACATCGTTTGCACAGAACCTCCACATATTACCTGTGTACTGTAAATCCCATCGAGATGTAAGCACTGGTAAGCTGCATTGGCATACACTGTCCTGGGGGATAAGGACAAGAAAAGGTTTGTGTATGTTCCATACAGAGGTAGTTTCTTTTTAGGGATAACTCCCACCTGTAATATATTGATCTGAGCAAGTAGAATCCATAGACCTTGAAGGCTGACCATAGTGAGTTTGTAGCAAATACAAAATGAAAAGCCTGGCTTAGATACCTTCCCTTTGTGGGAAGGAGAGAGGGAGGGAAGGAGGGAGAGAGGGAAGGAAACTTGTAAATGTTATTTTCTGAATCTGGCAGAAAATACGAAAAACATTTCAAAAGCACCATTTGGGGCTTGGTAGAATACTTGCCTGGCATACACAAAGACCTGTGTTCTATCCCATGTGATGCATAAAATCAGGCATGACAGTGCATGTCTGTAATCCTAGTACAGGAGGTAGAGACAAGAGATCAGAAGTTCAAAGTCATACGCAGCTACATGACAAGTTCAAGTCCAACCTGGGGCACACAAGAGGGGGTCTCAAAAAGAAATGTTTTTTGTTTTTTGGTTTTTTTTTTTTTTTTTTTTGGTTTTTTCGAGACAGGATTTCCCTGTGTAGCTTTGCGCCTTTCCTGGAACTCACTTGGTAGCCCAGGCTGGCCTCGAACTCACAGAGATCTGCCTGGCTCTGCCTCCCAAGTGCTGGGATTAAAGGCGTGTGCCAATGTTTTTAATTGAAAATAAGAACCATTCAATCTAAGCATGGATGGTGACTAACACCTGTAATCCCAGTAGGCTGAAGCAGGAGGAATTGCACCAAGTTCAAGGCCAGCCTGGACTATAAGGTGAGACACTGTCTCTACTCCTACCCATTCCCAGGAAAAAGCATCATATATATATATATATATATATATATATATATATATATATATATATATATATATATATATGAATATATGCCAGCTAGAGAGCTGGTCACATAAGAGACAAAAAGAAATGAATGTTTACTGAGCCAATACATATAACTGAGTGGGGACACAGGCCAGGTCTTGACACAATCCTTCTCATTTTAAATGTCTCACATGGTAGTATCATTAGCTCCATTTCACTGATGAGATTAACTGAGGCTCAAGAACAATGGGTACTGGGTGGTGACAAGGCTCAGGAGGTAAAATTACTTACTGAATTGGATCCTTAGAATTCAAGGTGGGAAGTAGAGACCTGACCCCCATCAGTTCTCCTCTGACCACCACATGACGGTTGTGACACACACATACCCACACACAACAGTCATTTCCAAAGGGCTGGTGAGATGGCTCAGTGAATAAACGTGCTTACTGCACAAGCTTAGACCCGAGTTCAATCCCCAGAACCCACTTAACAAGTAGAAAGGGGGACCAACTCCAAGTTGCCCTCAGATCTGCACATACACACTATAACAATTTTTTTGAATTTTCAGAAATAACTTTTAAAGTGAATACCTCCCCCAAAGTCACACAGTAGTGGCCCACCAACAGTTCCCGTAACTAGCTACTTTAACCATACACAACATTTTATATGACAAGGCTCCTTCCTAGGTCACAGCCAGCAAATGTGTCACAATATGCCACATATTAAGCATGCTTTTTTTTTATTTCCTGTTGCATGTCGTTCTCCCAGCTCAGGTATCAAAATGCCCAACTTCTTCATTTACTTTCTCCTTCCAAGATAAACTACAGAACTATCCATCTCCAAAGCCCGACACACCCAGCAAAGGATCGTTCAAGCGCACCTCATATCAGTGAGATGCAATAAGCCTCCTCACACTCAGGCTTTCCTCACCATACACAGAGTCATTTCTCTCATTTACATAATGCCCAAGGGCTTCCTCAATTCTACACCAAACTGGTGGACCAAAAACCATTTCCTGCTGCATGCAGGCACAGGAACCCGGAGAATACAATCACTTCTTTTCTGCGGTGTTAAGATAGGAAGAGGTCCAAAACAAACTCCAAGGAAGAACTGGAAATTCAGGGGCTGCTAGGATTTCAGAATGGCTCCCTTCAAGTCCAAGTCCACCCGTGACATTATCTGCAGCTCGTATGATCACCAGTGTGGCAACAATGGCCTGAGACCGGCAGCTCACCTCTATCCCAGCAGCCCTCCTCACGTTAAAGTGACCACTGCTACCAGGAAACGGTGGATGGACTGCTCCAGGTCCTTCACTAATGACACCAAATGCCAAAGGAGTTGAGAGGCAAGATTTGTGCACAGGAAGATCAGAGCTCAAGGAAAGTCTCCAGCTTTACTCACTGCCCCAGGGAAGCCTTCCATTCCCATGGGTCTTCACAGCCACCTCCAACCATGAGGACAGAGAGCATGACAGCAAGTGTCATCACATTCCACACAAGGCAGCAGGTATTTTTGGCACAGTCCTGCACGATAATTTCTCACTCACGGAGGGAGGTCCCCCTCTGTTTCCAAGGGTGGAGTGCTTTAATAACTCCCGTGTCTAGCTGGTCCAGTATTGCAACCATGAGCTAGGTAGAAATTGTTCATCTCGGTTACTACCCAGAAATCTGTATTTTGAAGGGCTCCCCACATAATACCAATGAACGGTAAAGTTAGAAGAGGGTACAGAATACCACACAGGGCACAAAAAATGCCCTGTTGATAGATGTATCCTATTCCTAATCTGTGATTCCTGAGGTCACATGGTCACACAATGAAAAGGCGCTCCACATTCATCGGCCATTCATTGCAGCCTGTCTGCTAGATGACTGGGCATCTGGCCCTGTCCAGGGGGTAAAGAGTTACTCAGGGGGACAGACAGACAAAAGCTCAGCCCTCAGAGAGCTGCCCTCCAGCAGAGGGACAAAGAGCAGTTAAGATGACACCCATGAGGCTCGCCAGCTGTGAGAGTGTCGCCAAGAACAGAAAGGAGACACCAGAGATAGAGATGGACCCAGAGGCGGAAGATGGAAGAGGAGGCCAGAAACGTCACTCCCTCAAAACATAGATCTGTAGACAAAGAGCCATTCAAAGGCAAGATACACAGTAGTCCAGCCATTCAAAGGCAAGATACACAGTAGTCCAGCCATTCAAAGGCAAGGTAGACAGTAGTCCAGCCATTCAAAGGCAAGATACACAGTAGTCCAGCCATTCAAAGGCAAGGTAGACAGTAGTCCAGCCATTCAAAGGCAGGGGAGAGAGCCATCTGGACAACCATCCAGAGTCAGTGCAAAGACCCCGGCAGTCAGATAAGTGGCTGGGGAATTCCAAGAACATAATAGAGGCCTAAGTACTGGTGGGTGGTGCATCCAAGATTGAGCCCAATTGCTCAAGGACTAAGAGGCAAAGTGAAGGCAGGACAACAGGAATCTAAGTCCCTCCTAAGCGTGAGTGTTAGTTAGTCCAACTTCCAGGAGAACCACTGAAGTGCCTGCCATTTGCAGGTATTATTTATTTATGTGCGGACTCCTACACATTCACCTTTCCCATGGTACAGAGAATAGACCAGTTCTCTGCAGGCAGCCAGACAGCTACTGCCTCACCTCAGGAGAGAGGGCTGCAGCAAGAGGGCACTGTTCTGGCAGGTTCTAACTGACCCATGGAGAGCTAGGAAGTGGTACTGGCCTGAGTGGTGTGTGGGAGGCCAGCTTCCACCTTTTGCAGGGTTCCTATGAGGAGAAGAGAGGAATAATGAATTTGTAGATAGATAGCAGAGAGGAGACAGGCAGAAACACAGGATAGCTTTGGGAGGACCTGGATCAAAATCCACCGGCCCCTTCTGTCTCTTCAAAAGGGCTTTTTATAACAATGCCAAGGGGCGGGGCAAAAGACCTCCCCCTTGCTAGATCAAAGCACACCACCACACAGCCCATGTGCAGACCCTTCCACACACCTAGTAACCACGCACGTGGTCAAATCAGCCCCTTATGCAGCCCGGCTGGGTAAAGCAAGCTCAGATTTTTTTCTCACTAGGAAACCTCTGTGGGTCTCCACAGTGGTGCTAGCCTGTCTGGACTAAACAGTGTGAACCAAACTCTCCTAGCAACCTCCAGGCACCTAGAGTCCAGGGCCTTGCTGGGGAGCAGCTCAGAAGGACACTGACAAAATGCTGTATCTATGTCAACTCAAATGAGAATACGCCCCCTGACCAGCTCTCAATTTGTGCATTTATGCTACAAATACACTAATGTGTACAAAATGGCAGTGCCTCAAGATGACTCATTTCATGCTTGTGTAAGATGGGAAACAACCTAAATGTTAAATAACAGGGAACAGGTCAAATACACTTTAATTTCACCCATACAATGAAATCCTATATAGCCCCAAACATGACAAAGGATATATTCACATTCTAAATATATGTATGTGTGTGTGCATGGAGTGTATATATTTGTGTACAACATAAATATATTACATATACATACAGATGCATTCAGTTATCCTTATCTGCAGGTAATTGGTTCCTGAATATCCCCATGGGTGCGGCAAAGGCCCATGGAGGCTCAAATCCCATACATAAAAAACGGCTTAGCATTTGTATGTAACCTACACATCCTCCCTGCTTTCCACCATCTCTAGCTTGCCTCGGGTGGCTAACAGGATAGAAATACAGTATGCAGTGGTCTTACCGTATTGTTTAGGAAGTGATGACAAGAAAAACATTTGTATTTGTTCAGTACAGGGACAATTTCTTTGGGTTTTCGAGTATTTTTTGATTCATGGTTGGTTGAATTCACAAATGCAGAACCCACAAACATGGAGGGCTGACTGAATATGATACACTAAAATTTTACATAATATGAAATGTTTTTAATATACATACAGGCTAACACTGTCAGGATAGAAAGTGGCTTTTCAGGAGTATGAATGACTTATACCAATCACCCAAAATGGGACATGAAAATTCTTACATGTATATTTACTACTATATCCAGAAAAATCTTGAATAGAAGACATTGAAAAAAGTAGTAAGGTTGATTGCCTCAGAATGGGGTGCCCTTACTCTGCATTGTGTACATTTACAGTGTTTTAAATTTGTAGCATGTAGATATATAACCTATTCAAACTAACTAAATACCATTTGAATTTTAAACAAACGCATTCAAATTGCTTCTAGAAAGTACAAAGTTTCACAGCACTGAGAGCCTAGAAGGGTACACAGGGGAAGGAGTGGGGCTGAGAAACAGAAGAACAAGATTCAGGAGATGCCAACAGATGATCAGTTTTGAAGGCTACACAATTCTTAATCCAGCTCCAGGAACAATAGTGTTCCTGACAAGCTTGAGCATGTGAACCAAGAGTCTCTCCAAGAACTCCCTACTGGTAGATTAACTGGCTCATGGAGTTCTAGTGTGTGTGTGTGTGTGAGAGAGAGAGAGAGCGGGGTGGGGGTGGGGTGGGGGGTGGGGGGGGGTGTTTATCTAAGTTGTTCTATTACCAATAACGACTCAAGGATCAGATATTAGGGTGAAAACTTAGTAGATCAAAGAAGCAGCAGAGGAGGAACCAGCTGATCTTCTCTCCATACTTCCTGTGCCTCTCTATCGTATCCTGGGTCCTCCAAAATCTCTTTTGTCAATTCTTGTCAACTAGATGCTGGCTCTGCCCTCCTGATCCAAGTTTAACTTTATTAACACAGTCTTGGAGTGTCACAGTGCAATCAAATATCCTGAAACGTGTGTGTGTGTGTGTGTGTGTGTGTGCGTGCGCACTCATGCTACAGTCAGAGTCAGAGGACAATCTCATGAAATCAGCTCTCTCACTCCACCTCCTTGTGAGTTCCAAGGATCAAACTCAGGTCTCCAGGCTTGTATGGCAAGCATCTCTACTCAATGAACCACTGCGATAGCCCAAGCTCACAGGACTCTTGAACGCCTTGCAGGACCTGAGGTTGGCCAGGCTCATCAGAAGCCAGTTCTGCTTGTTGTGCCACCAAGCTCAGGCTTTTCCTAAAGCAGAGACAGTGGGGCAGTGCCTATGGTTCTGCCCTGCAACTTGAAGCACCGTGACAGATGAACCAGCAGGGGTGAGCCGGGACCATCTGAAAACTTCAGAAACTAGATGAGGACCTTGGTGTCTGTAATGGGAAGCAACTAGGCACAAAGGGTAACAAAGCCAGATTCAGGAGATGGCGCTGGCACTATGTGGGGAACCAATTCCAATGGTGGGGTAGAAAGCCACACAGGACCTCCCCAGCCATCTCTAACAAAAGGAACTGTGCTAATGGAACAGGCTTCAGAAAGAACCAGAGGCTGGCTGCTGGGTGCAGCTCTCTAGCTGTAAGGCCAAGGGTAGCTCAAACTCAGTTCTGTGAATCCGGGTAGCCTCGTTTGTAAAATCAGTCAAATGTCTGCCTTAGAGACTTGTTTTCATCGCAGTAAAAGGCTTTCTATACAACAAACTACCACACAGACTGGCCCACAAGAGGTTCTCAGTTACAGGCAGCCCTAAATGGCGAACAAATTGTGTGTGGCAGAAATGTCTCTACAGCAGATATGCCACTGAGGCGCTGCAACTGGCCTGGAAAGAATGAAGATATTCTAAAGGAACAGCCCTCATTTTGACTATCAGTTAAAACAACGGACCCCCAGAAACTGGAATCCCCCCAGGACTCTCATGCTGGGAGGAGAGAAAGCATAAAGCCTGGGTCAGCCAGAGGGGGACATTTTCTCAGGGAAAGAGATTTGCAACTTGTCAGCCCACCTGGCAGGAGGGTGGAGCCAGAACAGTGATGGGTAGACAGCAGCTGGACAGGAACTGCTCAGCCATACATAATTCTGGCCCTTTATCTAAACCTCCACCTCACGTCAAGACCTTGAAAATGGACTTGGAGCGGTCACTAGGTCTCTCTTGTCCCTCTTCCCAATGTTTGAAGAGATCTCCTTTTCTGCTACCAATGTGGGTATTTTAATTGACTTATGGAGGACAGGTGGTTGAACCTGGCTTGCTGGGGCACAGGGTGTGGCCCAAAGTCTGGTAACAGTAGGGCTTTGAAGGAAGTTTCTGGAACTCACAGGAGGATGTTTGTGATTCCACTGATCTCACTTGTCCGGTGCCCTCTCTTTATCAGGCCATGGCATGGACTGCGCCACCAGTCTATACCCTTGCTGGCCATGGAATAAGGAGGACAGTTCACCAGGACTCACTGAAAGGTGGCTCATTTCAACTGCAAGTAAACGTTAATATGTGCAAAGCCCCCAACGGCCAAGGCCAGACTGATAACTGCTTGGGGTTTTCCACTTCCTGTGTTGTGTGTGTGTACAACTTCCTAACCATGACTGTGAAGCCAGTCAAGAGTGGCCTCCAAGGTACAAGCAAGAGGAGCCTCATAGGGCTTCCAGGGAAGCCGTCAACATGTGTGCGTCAACACTTGTAAATTCAGTGCCTCTACATTTTCCATAATCATAGACTACCTCAAACCACTGGCAAACGAACTTAAGAAGGAAAAGATGAAAGCTTGCAGCCCGCCACGGAAGCGCGAAGTCCTGGCTGTCCCTGTCACACAGTAAACTCAGTTAATAGCGCCCCTGATGCTTCATTCTGAAGAGGTAATTCATTCGGTCTTGTCAATATAAAACAAAAACTTATATGGATTCCTTTCTCCAGTGCTGAGAGTTGAAACCTAATGCCTTTGTGCATGCCAGACAGGTGTTCTGCCATAGAGCAACATCCCCAGCTCAGGAGCTTTTTCTCTTTCTTCACCAATTAAGACGCTGACATCCAAAGGTGAGCAACTAACGTCTGAGAATGGCAGAGTGGGGTTGTTTTGGGTATGGAAAAGAGCTGCTGATAGACTTGCTCAAGACATTCCTCTGAGCACAGCAGAGCCCCAGCCTACTTGTAAACACAGCGTCTGGGAATATTCCGGAGGCAAAATACGGAGGTGCCATCGCACGTTTCCAAAGGAAATTGCAGCGTCTGGCCTTTTCCCACACAAAGCATCCTTGCCTCTGAAACCACAATGCCCGTCTCCTAAGAATATAAGGTATATTACTAACTCCCAATTGGAGTAGAAGACTACTCCTGGGAGACTGTGCCCAAAGGTTAAACTACAGTCTCTACTAACCTCTGACACATCTGAGAATGTTCTAATAGACCCGCCCACTCTCACTTCCACCGTCCTTCCTTGCTTGCTTCTAAAGCAGAAAGAGGTCATTCCAGCCAGCTGTCACGTCTCTAATCTCACACTGAACTCACTTACAGTGGAAACAAACGACCCGAATAGGGTGCCACAGATGCTGACAACAGGTACACTGGGGAAAACCCCTGCCACGTGTGCGGCCCTTTATTCAGGGGTTCCGGGCCGCGCGCTCGCCTCTCCTAGACGCGTACGCACCAACACACCAGAGCACTAACACATACAGCTGCGGACCGAGTTTCCTCTCCCGGAACAGCAACCCATCTTCAGATCTCTGCATCTGATCCACCTGGTTCCTATACCTGGAACCCAAGCCTATTCCAGCCTCAGCACTCCGCACGTGGGGATGCGCTTCCAGGTGGTGCCAGGAGCGAAGCGTGGAGGTGGGGAAGGCCACGGACTGGGAATGGGAAAGCTGGAAGTAACATGCATAGGTTTGGAATCCCTGGGGTGCACGCTTCTGCAATTGGAGAGGGCGCGAAGCGAAGACCCAGGCTAAAGAGGAGAGGGCTGGGGGAGGGGTCGCTCACCCAGCGTTTTGACAGCGATCTGCCTGGTGAGCGGCGGCGGCAGGTTGATGCACACCAAGTCTACATCCTGGTGCAGCAGCACCTCGTCGATGCGGCTAGTGTAGAAAGGAACACTCATCTCCTTGGCCAGCTCCTCGGCTTCTTCCTGCGTGCGGCCCCACAGCGCCTTCACCGCGAAGCCCTCATCTTTCAGCAGCGGGATGATGACACGGGCCGTGAGGCTGGTGCCGAACACGCCCACCCCGGGAAGCATGGCTGCTCAGGTCCGCCCGGCTCTGCTTCTACCGGGATCTCCAGTCGAACACCCGCGCGCACGCCTCTCCTGCCAGTCCCGCAGTCCCCGGCTCCCGCAGCCGATCTCGCTGCGCAGCGCCAGCCGCCGAGCCCCGGGCAAGGCGCCCGCGTGCGGCGGCGTGACAGCGCACCGAACCACAGACCCTGTAGGCTCCGGGAGCCTCAGCGCCGTGACCGCTGCAGTGCCCGCCACGCGAGTAGCGTGTCCTTCCTGGAGACAGCGGCGGGGACTCCGCCAGGACGCACGAGGCCCCGAAGTCCCGTGGAGCCCGGGCTCAGGCAGCGGTCCCGCTGTAGCGCCGGTCGGCTCCGTGCGCCCCGCCGAGGCCGCCCCATGGCCGGCTCATCCCCGCAGAATCTCTCTCCCGGCTCGCGCTCCCGCTTCACCACCCTCTCTGGGCTGCGGATCTCCTTTTTCCGCGGTCCTTGGTGCCGAATGAAATAACCCGGAGGCCGACTAAGAATGCGGCTCGTGGTGTGCCAGGCGCCGATCGCGAGCTGCAGCACCGCAGCAGCGGCCACCACCCGGCGCCAGGCTCCTCATTCTGCTGCCATATTCACTCGCTCGCAGCGCGCCTTGGGCGGCCTCGGCCCCGCTCGGGCTCGGGCTCCGGGATCCCGCGGGTACTAGGGCGGAGTTGGCGACTTTGACTGTCAGCGGCCGGGGTTCCTGCACCGCCCTTGCGGTAGCGCCGCGCGCCATTGGCCGGCGAGCGTCGCCCCCGCCCCTGTCTCCGCCGCCCCAGGCTCTCGATGCGCGCAGCGCCCGGCCCCTGGAACCCGGCTTGACTCCTCCCCCGCCCCGCCTGGCTAGCTCGCTGCCCCCGGGTGGCTTCCCTTTCTCTGCGCTCTCCGCCTCCGCCGCCGCCTCCTCCTCCTTGTTGCGCTCCAAGCTCCGCCCAAGCAAGCAAATAAATATATCAAAGCGGGGCGCGCCCTTAGTGGACTAGGACCAGATCCCTTGGAAAAGATTGACGGACGTCGGGACCCCGAAGGACCCCACGAGGTGGGAGCAGCGTGGTCACTGCCTCCTCTCCCGAGTATTTTTCTATGCGGGCACTGTTCTGGGGAAGCTTTCCAGGCACTTAACCCTGGGGTTGTTGGAAACCCATTTCGTTGATGAAGAAAATAAGCTCCGGGAAGGTTGAGGGACTTGCTCAGGTTTACACACATAAACAACAGTCCTGCGATCGGAATGCAGACACCAGCGTCTCAGCTCTGAATCCCTAGAGTTCTGACTCCTAAGTGTGCCCAGTCCAACCCCCCCCCCCCACCACCACCACCACCACCACACACACACACACACACCAAGCCAACTCCATGGCTGCACAAGCTCCGCTGGTCAACTACTCCATGTTTGTGCCCCATGTGGCCCGGGTGACCTCACTCAGAGCGGGGTCTTTGCAGTGACTGTGGAGTCCGGTTTTCCAGAGGCGTGTGTACGTACTTCTGGTTGGCTGCCACTCCTGCCTCCTGCCATCTGCTTCGGTTCCGGCCACTGAGCTTCTCAGTCTTTACTGCATCTGGGGTCTGAGGGATGCTGGGGACCCTCAGACTGAGCTGCATGGAAAGCCCTAACGGTGGTGGTGACCAAATGAGCCTCTGATTTCCCACCATATCCTCAGCACTCATCACACGGCCTAACTAATAGATAGTAGGCGCTCAAATAAATGAGTGGATATTCACCACCTGTCACCTCGTTCCCGATTAGTGCTGGGAGGAAGGAGTCAGTGCTAAAGGGGAAGAGGACCTGCCCTCCAGCTCAGTGTTTCTGGAAAGATCAGGTTACTACTGTCTGTCATGTTCACCCCTGGCCTTCAGCTCTCAGTTGAAGAGGCACGTGGTCTACTTCGACATAAGCGTGGAAAACATGACGCTCTGGAGCGTTTAAAGCAACTTGTAACAAATGGCAATGAGGCGGGGCTGGTGGAGAGAGTCGTACACCAAAAAAAGAAAGAAAAAAAAAAAAAAAGCTTGTGTGTGGCAATGAGAGGAGGCAAAGTTGACCTCAGGACATTAGCAAAAAGGACAAAGTGCTCCGGGACTGGCAACAGCCTGAGCAGAGTCGAGCCAAAGAGCAGACAAGACCTGCTGAGGGCTGGCTGAGAAGTGTTTGTTAAAAATGGGTGTGCCACCTCCTCTGTCAGAGCAAGAACCATGGCAGGAACACCTACTGGACCGGTGCTGGCATCAGAGAGGTGTCAAGCTCACTCAGTGATGGTGTGTGCATCTTGGCTTGAAAGCCAGAGCTGGGAACCGACTCTTGGCTCTGCCGTTTGCTAGCTGTGGGACCAGGGACAAATACCTTCTCTATGCCCGTCTTTCTCTGTGTCCGTCTGCAAAGTGGGGACAGCCATTAACACTGTGGAGGACCATGTAATTTGACATTCATAAAGTCCTAAGAAGGATACTCCCCAGAAATGCTCTATGTAATATATATGTCCTCTATTTTGATATTTATTTCTATTTATTACATATGTCCTATTTAAAAGTATTAGCCTGTGTATATAACCTGTGTGGATTCTGTTATAATTTTGTTGTTGTTTGGGGGTTTTTGTTGGTTGGTTGGTTTGGTTTTCTTTAATGTTGTTATATGTACGTATGGGGGTATATACCACTTCAGCGCATATACCCTTGGAGGTCAGAAGAGGGCTTTGGAGCCCCTGGAGCTGGAGGTGACAGATGGTTGTGAGTCATCCTATGTGAGTATCAGGGACAGAACTCAAGTCCTCTGGAAGGACAGCGAGCACTTTCTGTTTTTTATTTGTTTGTTTGTTTTGTTTTTCAAGATAGGGTTTCTCTGTGTAGCTTTGCGCCTTTCCTGGAACTCACT
Source organism: Peromyscus californicus insignis (assembly GCF_007827085.1). Taxonomy (NCBI): domain Eukaryota; kingdom Metazoa; phylum Chordata; class Mammalia; order Rodentia; family Cricetidae; genus Peromyscus; species Peromyscus californicus. Next base: position 21,181,479 of record NW_026294606.1, on the reverse strand, counting down.
CTGTAGACTAGGCTGGCCTCAAACTCACAGAGATCCACCTGGCTCTGCCTCCCAAGTGCTGGGATTAAAGGCGTGGGCCACCACCGTCCGGGGAACAGTGAACACTTTCATTTTCATTTGCTGAGCCATCTTTCCCACCCCTGGCTTGGTTTGTTTGGGTTTTTTTTTTTTTTTTTTTTTTTTGAGATGGGGTCTCATGTAGTCCAGGCTGGCATCCAACTCACTCTCTTGGGGAGGATGACCTTGATTGAACTTCTCATCCTCCTGCCTCCGTTTCCCAAGCCCGTACCACAGGTGTGTACCCATATACCTTCTCGGTCCCCTGTGACATCAGTCCCCGTTATCCACAAAGGAGATAAGAGGGACTTTTGTTGATGTCTTTCAAAGAAGGCTAGGGCTGGCACGATGGCTCGGTGGCTAAGGGTGCATGCCACTAAGTCTGATGACTTAACGTCAATCCCTGGAACTCCTCCCATTGTAGAAGGAGAGAACTGACCTCCATGTGTGTGCTATAAGCATGTGTGTGCGCACATATACACACAATAATTAATAAAATTTATTAATGAAAAAAAGAAATGTAGCCAGGCGTGGTGGTAGCACATACCTTTAATTCCAGCACTCAGGAGACAGACAGATCTCTGAGTTCCAGGCCAGCCTGGTCTACCGTGTGAGTTCCAGGACAGCCAGGGCTACACAGAGAAACTCTGTCTCGAAAAATCAAAATAATAATAATGATAACAATTAATAATAAATGAATAAAATTTGAAAGTGTTGTATAGAACTATCTCCTGCGCCTTACTTGCCTCCAGGAGTTTGGCTGGGCTTGCTAGAGAAAGATCAGCATGGCTGGGCTTGTTGACTATTGATGTTTCCTCACAGAAAGAGTGGGTTCGGGTGGGAGGGGTGCATAGGGCCCTCAGCTAAGTATTCAGCCATCTCTGTTGGATATAATTCTACCCTAATTGAATGTAGCCTGGGGGGTCTTTGGGAAGGACTAGAGAACATGTAGGTGGGAACCGCATAGAAGAGAGACCCCTGTCTATACAGCCATCAGGGAATCATCATCCATGCTGGCACAGGCTGTCCAATATGGCCGCTTTAAGGTCACCCATGCTGCTTCTGGGAACCCCTTGCCCATTGTTCTGTAAATCAGCCTAATAAACTCATTGGTTCCCACCTTGGTTTGTCACTGGGACCTTAGGAGGAGGGGTAGACCGTGTTTTAATCTCCCCCAGGGAAGGAGTTTTAGCAGCAAGAAGACCATTTCACCCTGCCCTGGCAGAGCATTCAAGTCGGGGTTATCAGTAGCTGGACACTGTCCTTGCTGGTCTGCCTGCTTTCACTCCGTAGTCTCCGCTCAAACAGCCAGAGTGACCTTTTCAAAGGTGAGTCACATCGTGTCCCACCAAAGTCCACACCTACAATGGATTCCAGTCACACTTAAATCCCAAAGTCCTTAGGGTACCAGAACAGCCCTACCTAATCTAACTTGACCTCCCTCTGATCTTACACAGCTAGTACTTACCACTTCCGGCTACAGACTCTATCTATTCCAGCAGGTTGACCTCCTTGCTGTGCACCCTGAAGGCTGAGCTTGCTCTTGTCTCGGGGCCTTTACACTGGCTGCTCCCCACCCCACCCCCCCGCCCGCCTGCCTGCCCGCCACACACACACACACACACACACACACACACACACACACACACACACACACACACGCATGCAAGCTTACTGCTCACTCTACTCAGGTTTGTGCTCAGATGTCCCCACCTTAGATCAGGCCTTGCCTGACCACCTCACCTGAAATGACATTCTTGTCACATTTCATCCTTTATCACTGTTTCCCACTATGGTATCTGTTTATCATCCCTTGCCTAACAGATTACAGACTCACTGAGATCAGAAGTACACATGTCTCCTTCACTTCTGAATACCCAGTACCTGCCGACATTCAATATACAAAGTGTGAGAAGTGAGGGTTTGATTAAGTCATCAGGGTAGAGTTCTGTGATTGGATTCTGGAGAATTCATAGAAGGAGAGAAGCCAGAGGAGAAAGAAATGTGTGTTGTCTGTCCCTTTCCAATGATGCCTGGTACCACTCTTGGACACTGCTAGAAGGCCAGCATCCCTAGATGTGGCCCTCACCCTTGGACCAAACCCTGAACCAAGACAAACTTCTTTTCTTTATATTTACCTGTTAGGTATCATTGTGTTGTTAGCAAGAGAATACTATTGCTGAGGATGTATAAAGTCTTTAGAACTAAGCCAAGCAAGTGCACAGGAGTGATTTGGGCACTGGAAATCCAGGCCACCTCTCCCTCGGGTGCTAACATTAGGAGACTTTTGGTTTAGGACGTGAGTTGAGGCAACATGGGGCTGCAGGGGGTCATGGGGGTGGGAGTAGAAAAGGCCTTTGAAGTTGAAAATGGAAGTCTGCAGACCTGTGCAGAGGGAAAGGAGAACTGGACCCGGGTTCCAGGAGGCGTGCTAGAGTTAGAAGGGAGAATTTTCTAGACTGATGGAGGTTATACTCAATGTGGAAGAGCCTATGGAGCTTGGATATGACCTGGAATTGCTGGAAGATTTAAACCACGTCTTTTAGCCTCCGTTATGGGTAGCTTGTGAGGGGCCTGAGACACAGCCCTGATAGAGACCCCTGCAGTCACCCAGGACTGAAGAGAAGAAAGGACTGGCCAGGGATGGACGTGCTCAGCAGGTAAAAAGAGGTTAGGTGGCTTCTCAGAACTGGATGTCATCTGGGCGTGCACTTGTGTCCTACTGGTTTGGTAGGTCTTGCTTCATCTGTTCTGAGTGTGATTCTGAGTATGCCTCTGCCGCAGGCTGTGAATGGACCAAATGTCAAAGCATAGACAATGTTAGCACACAGGCAGGTTTTCAAATTATCTGGGTGATATTCTTTACTGTTCTTCTGTGAAAGCCTGGCCCTGGATTCTACCGAATACAGCCTGACATTTTAAAACAGTGCTGACAGGGACTGGAGAGGTGTCTCCAGGGTAAAGAGCACGGACATGTAGAGGACCCGAGTTTGGTTCCCGCTGACCATATCAGGGGGCCTCACAAGCACCTTTTACTCCAACTCCAGGGGATCCAATGCCCTCTTGTGGACTCAGTGGCTCTTTGCACATGCTTGGGCACATGCGTGCACACACACACAGGCATGCATGAGGTGTGTGTGTCGAATGTCCTCCCAAAGTTCCATGTGCTTAAGGCTTGTTCCCAGAGTGGCACTGAGGGGAAGCACTGAGATCTTTAGGAGTTGAGGCCTAGTGGGGGTTCCTTAAGTCACTGGGGGCATGCCCTTAGAGGGAAGAAAAGAACCCTGGCCTCTCCCCCTCTCTTTTTGCTCCTTGGTCATGAGATGGCCATGTTTGCGCCTGCCTTTTTCACCTGGCACTCCACCAGTGGGGAAGCAATGGGTCTACTTGACCATGGTATGGAGTCTCCAAAAGCGAGAGTCCAAATCAATCTTTTTTCTTGACTCATTACCTCAGGTATCTTAATATAGTACAAAAAAAAAAAAAATGGGCTAATACACCCCTTGCCCCAGGATTTGGCTACCAACCTCTGCTACCTTCATCTGAGTGAAGAGTTTGGCCCTATTTGATGTAATTTAAAATAATACGGGGCTGGGGAGGTAGTTGTGCTTCCCACACAAGCATGGGGACTGGCATTCTGATAAAAACTGGCTGTAACTGGCTGTGCTGGTCTGTAACCCCAGGGCTAGGGAGGGGTAGACAAGAGAGCCCTGGACTAACTGGCCAACCAGTCTAGCCAAACTGGTGAGCGACCAGCTCAGTGAGAGGCCTTTTCTGAAAAAGTAAGGTCGAGGGCCTGCAGAGGCAGACCAGTGAGCAAGAGCACGGGCTGCTCTTCCAGGGGGTTCTGAGTTCAATTCCCAGCCACCACATGGTGGCCCACAACCATCTATAAGGAGATCCAGTGGTCTCTTCTGCTGTGCAGGTATACATGCAGACAAAACACCCCATCCATAGACATAAAAGAATCTTTAAAAAAAAAAAAAGTAAAGTAGAGAACGGCTGACTGACAAAGACAATCAATGCTGGGTTCTAGCCTCCATACACATGTGCATACACGTGTATTCTATATTCACATTCCCCCCCCACACACATACATCACACAAAACATGTACACACATCACACAAAAATAATTGTCATGTGACTCCAAGTTTCAGGACCTTTAGAAATAAAAATGGAGAAGCTGGAGAGATGGCTCAGGGGCTGAGAGCACCTGGTGCTCTTCTAGAAGATTTGAGCTCAGTTCCTAGCACGCGCAGTCAGCAGCTTACAACCACTTGGAACTCCGGTTCCAGGGGATCCAGCACCTCCTCCTGGCCTGTGCGGGCACATGCACACACCCAACACATAAAAAAGTTAATACAAAAGAAATTTTAAAAAAGGGGTCATTTTCATGCTCCTAGAAGAATGTGACTTGGAATTTCTTCTCATATTAAAGTAGTTCAGTAATAATTTAACATATCTTTCAGTGTAAAAAAAATTGTAAATATTGTGGCAGTTTCTGAAAAGGAGATGTTACAGGTAGATAGGGCAATGTACACCTAAAATCCGAGCATGCTTTGAGTGAAGAAAAGAGGGTCACAGCTCAAAGTTAGCACAGGCTACATAGTGAGATCTTGTCTCAAAATCAAAAGCAAACCTGCTCCACCTCCAGAAAAGAGGGAAGATGGGATGTATCACTTCACACTGACATCACCACTATAAATAATTGGGGTTTCTATGCTCAACGGTTTCAGGAAATATGTTAGTATTTTAGTGAAATACAAAGGAAGAATGTCTTGTTATTAGATATGGTTTTTGTTCCTATTTGACACAGAATGGAAACAGGCTTTGGTTATTTTTAACCGAGTGGCCACAAATAGGCAATAACTTTATAAATAATATCTAGCACGTGGCATGGCTTTGGCCTTTGCAGAACTCAAGCTGTATCAAACTGAGAAGTGGGACTAAGTTAAGCTTCTAGAAGCCGTGCAGCAGGTCTATCAAGCCATTTGCAAACTCGGTCCTGAGGCTGAGTGCTAAAGTGGTCTGCAGTAGTTGAGTTTTTTTAAAGTGTCCACTCATCTTTAACTTCCAACTCTTTTCCCCCTAGGTTAAAAGCAGCTGTCACTTGCTGAGTGCTTGCCTGATGTGGGACACTAAGTTCAGCTGGTGGTGCTGTGGGATGGTCTGTATGTCAAGTGGTAAGCCACGAGTCAAGTGGCAAGTTATAGATTTATAGAAATGGATTAATTTAAGCTGTAAGAACAGTTAGCAAGAAGCCTGCCACGGCCATACAGTTTGTAACCAATATAAGTCTCTGTGTTTACTTGGTCGGGTCTGAGCGGCTGTGGGACTGGTGGGTGAGAGAGATTTGTCCTGACTGTGGGCCAGGCAGGAAAACTCAAGCTACAAATGGCGTCCAACGTGGTGGCAAGAGTTTCCACCTAAAAACTGAGAAAAAGATTCTAAAATGGAGCTAAAAACAGTTCCTAATTGTCTTTCTCAAATGAGTGGCAGCTGCCGGTTTGAGCTACTTGTGGGTTCCTACCTGCCGCAGTATGGTGGGAATGAGGCCTCTGAAAGTGGCACATTAAGCTGCATGGTGGATTTAGCCTTTGCTAGTACAAAACAAAAAAAGAGGTTTCTGGGCTACACATTGCTTGGATAAAAGCATAGACCCACAATAGCTCCCAGAGCTGGTGGAAAACATACTACCCGCCATGTTGGGAAGCTGAGGTGGGCGGAGCCAGCAGCCACAGCTGCTGCAGTTTAAAGCAATAGATTCACAATAAGACAGATTCAGATGCAATAGTTTACAATGTGTGTAAAATATACGTAGGCTTGAAAGAGACAAAAAAGGTGATATATACAGTTATATAAACAAATACGTAGTTTTAAAAAATAAAGTCTTTAAAGAGACAGTAAAGTTATATAAAAAATGAGCCACGTGAAGATGAATATTACACAGAGAATCTGGATTGTGTTGTCTTTGGGATTTTTAAACTGCAGAAAAACATTTGATTGTAAAAGATGTTGAGTTAAACCAATATGTATATTCTAAAGATAACTTGACTTCAAAATTTGGATGTAAGGATGTGTTGCTTTGGAAAGGAGACTCTTCTTTTGTTTCCACAGAAAGCCAGAGGCTATGGATTTGTTCCAGATTAAGATACATCAGGTTTGACCAGCCAAGACCCCCCTGAAAGGTCTCCAATGACACCATGCCCCAGATGATCCAACATCCAGAATGGTTTGAAGGCAACTGGCTCAGACAATACAGCCTCAAGGACTATTCCATAATCCTAAAATTTTCTTTGTGTTCCTATAAGATACAGCACCCCCCCTCCAGCAGGAAGTAGTAAGAGAAGCTACGCCCAAATTCCCAAATTATATGTAATTTTACTTTGTTAAGGTTAAAACCTTCCTTTTTTTGGAAAAAAAAGGGGGGGGGGAGTGCTGTGGGATGGTCTGTATGTCAAGTGTGTTGCTGATTGGTCAATAAATAAATCACTGATTGGCCAGTGGCCAGGCAGGAAGTATAGGTGGGACAAGGAGGAGAATAAAGCTGGGAAGTGGAAGGCTGAGTTGGAGACACTGCCAGCCACCACCATGACAAGCAGCATGTGAAGATGCCGGTAAGCCACGAGCCACGTGGCAAGGTATAGATTAATAGAAATGGATTAATTTAAGCTGTAAGAACAGTTAGCAAGAAGTCTGCCATGGCCATACAGTTTGTAAGCAATATAAGTCTCTGTGTTTACTTGGTCGGGTCTGAGCGGCTGTGGGGACTGACGGGTGAGAGAGATTTGTCCTGACTGTGGGCCAGGCAGGAGAACTCTAGCTACATGGTGGGATGCCGTATTCCTCCTTGCTCCTTCAGGCAGGCCCAGCTATCTCCATCATCACACACCTAAGAAACTGATTTTGAGATTTTCGGAACTTGGGGCTGGTAATGTAGCTCAGTTGCTTTGCTGGCCTTGTATACACGGAGCCTTGGATTCTGTTCCTAGCTCTGAATAAAGCCAGGAAGGGTGGTGACACACACCTGTAATCCCACCTCTCAGCAGATGGAGACAGGAGGGCCAGAAGTTCAAGATCATCCTCATTCTTGGCTATATAGTAAGTGGAAGGCTAACTTGGACTATAAGAGAGCACACACACACACACACACACACACACGCACGCACACACACACACACACACACACACACACACACACACACACACACAATTAGACTTTAAGCTCTTGATTCCATATTCAGGAAGCATGCAGCTTATGACTACACTAGACACCAAGCCCCTATTGTCCACCTCCTCGCCACCACCACCCCCCACACACACACACTAGGCATTCCCCAAGAGAAGGAAAACATACTAAATTCTCCTGAGGAGGGTGACAAGAGCAGCCAGAAAGGGTCACAAGAGTGGCCATCTAGGTCAAGAAAAGGAGAACTCTGCTGCTGCTGTTCCTGGGAACAGGAGCCCAGGTAGCAACCATCTTGCCTGCCCTGGACGCCTCATAGGAAGCCCTTCACCCATCCGTAGGTAGTTTGAGAGCGTTATAAAGCACTGGGTAGTGACTGGCGGGTTTAAAGCTCTCCTTTCCCAGTTGGGATCCATCTAGAGCCTGCAACAGATGGAGCGGGTTCTGTGCACTGCTCCACCCTCCATCAATACGAAGAACTTTTGACCCGACGTCTCATCTGCTCTTGTCATACTTGTACCCTTTGGTCCCTCACTTCCCAGGCTTTAATAGATGTTCTGGGGATGCTCCTGGCCCATCTGTACTTAAACCACCCCTGGATCTGGTACTCCTTCCAGTGAATCCTTTTTGCCAGCTCCGCATGGTGCTTTAGGGTCACATACTTGCACACTCTGCGAGCTGCTTCCAGCTCTCACCTTTGCTGCTTGAGGTACATGGTGCACTCTCTCCACTCCTTCATTGGAGCCTTGGGGATTTGTGACCTTGGATGGACTTGGGGACCCCAGAACTGGGAGACATGGTGCATCTGAAGGGCATGGGTAAACCTGGAAGCCTGGGTTCACTGGGGGTCCTGGAGGTGTTTGGAGCCTGTGGGTAACGGGAGCTTTGGGACATTTTGAGACAATGGGACATTAGGGTATCTGGAGGCATTTGGAGACCTGGGGGCATTGGAGATACAGAGAGCAGATGAGTATTTGGAAAAACTGGGGGAGCTTCCTGCCTTGGAAAGCCTGGGCAATCAGCAGGCTCCTGGGTCTTGTCACACTCTGTTCTGTCACAGGACCTGGGCTTAAATCACCTGATTGTTGGAGCCCCCCTTTTTATCTACTCCGCAGCTTCCCACCCTGCAGTCACTGCCGCCTGCTCTCTGCTTTCTGACTACGAATGCAATGTGACAAACCTAAACTGTAATAATAAATAGATGAATAAATGAATAAATAAATAAATAAATAAGCCGGGCGGTGGTGGCGCACGCCTTTAATCCCAGCACTGAGAGGCAGAGGGAAGGGGATCTCTGTGAATCCGAGGCCACCCTGGTCTATAAAGCGAGTTCCAGGACAGCCAGGGCTACCCAGAGAAACCCTGTCTTGAAATATCAAAAAAAAAAAATAAAAATAAATAAAAATGAAATAAACCCTTCTGTCCTTAAATTGCCTCCTGGCTGGTGTCTGGTCACAGCCTGCAGTTAGCACGCAGTCCTTTCCAGCCCCCAGGGCCCCCAGCTGCACCCTGTTTGGCTCCATTGCAGCACTTACCACAGTGTTTGGTTTGCTGCGTTCCTGATGTGTTCCCCCAGGAAGAATGTAAGCACCTTCCAGCAAGAACTCACACTGCTTCACTGACAGCTGTATTCCAGAGCCTCAGCCAGTCCTTCCTGCCTCAGGAGAGGACAACAAATGCTGCAGAATAAAGAAATTAGCCATGGAGTCACGAAAAGCCAAGCTGTGGGAGTTAGTTCTCTCCTTCTACCATGTGGATCCTGAGAATTGAACTCAGGACATCAGGCTTGGCAGCAAGCCCCTTTACACATTGAGCCATCTTGCTGGCCCTCTTCTTTCTTTTCAATGAATATTTTTTTTTTGTTAGTATACAAAATAATGGGTTTCATTCTGACATTTTCCTGCATATACATCATCGTACCTCCCTGGTGTTCACGACTCTCCTGATCCCCTCCCCCACTCACTGGTTCCTTTGTTCCCTCCAGATAATCTCCCTTTTGCTTTCATGTCTCCTGTATACAGTTATATCGCACACATCTAGTCACACACACACACACACACACACACACACACACACACACACATTTAAGTCTTGATTATGCATATGAGAGAGAACGTGGTATTTGTCTTTCCCGGTCTGACTTCTTTTACCAAACATGATGACCTACACTCCCATTCATTTTTCTGCAAATTTTATTCTTTATGGCTAAATAAAACACAATAAATAAATAAATAAATAAATAAATAAATAAATAAATACATACATACATACATACGTAGGTAGGTAGATAAATAAATGCCCAGCACGATGGTCAAGATTAATGAGCTGAGTCAGATCCCAGGAACCCATGGCAGAGAGGAAACTGACTTCTGAAGGCTGTCTTCTGACCTCCACACACACAATGGCACAAAAGCACACACATACAGACACACATTCAGACACACACACACACACACACACACACACACCACACACACACACACACACAAATTAATTAATTAATTAATTAACTGGGTAAAAAACAAAAGCACTTCATTGTACAATTTAGCCCTTTATTGTCTTTATTTTTAAAAGTACAAGTTGACATTGTTACACATGCTCTCTGTTGTGTGGGCCACACAACTACACACCTGGATGTTTAAGAAGAAATAGAATGAAAAAATAGTATCATCTGCCTGTCTGTCTGTTTCTCTTTTTGTCTTACAGTCACAATAAAGAAAAAGAGCATTTGAATGTGTAAGTGACCTCCCAGTTCTCTGCCCTGTGGCTAGAAGCCTTTTGCCTCCAGTCCCACCTCAGGGCCCTCTATGTGGATGCATCATGGGAAGGAGTCTCAGGTGTCCTGCTCTGTCCTGCTGTGTCCTGCTGTGTCCTACTAGTCACAGGAAGCTTATGGGTGTCACTCTTCAGCCCAAGAAGGGAGTCACTTTGGGTTCTGGGAGAGTGAGAATGAGTTTAAATTACAGCAAGATCCTATGTTGGGGTTCAGATACATCCAAGATGGCTGGGATGATGCTGAGCCGTATACCATACATACATACTTACCAGAAACATAACCTTACATAGGCACAGAACAGTAACTAATAATAATAATGATAATAATATGCTATACTATAAATTTCTTAATACTTATGAACTTTTTGTTTCTGGACTTTTCCATTTACTGAATGCATAGGAATATCCTGGGAGCTTCTGTGAAAAGGTGTGAACGTCCTCTGCACACTTGGTCCTTCCCAGGGCACAGTATCTCTGTATTAATGCTGTCCTGTTAACTTTCTTCTGCCCCAGTCTGCCGGGGAGGGGGCACCATTGCTGTCTGTACAGATCAGTAAGCATCAACAAAAGCTGCTTAGCAAATCATTAAACATGAGAGGGGAGGGGAAAGAGGGAAGGAGAGGGAAAGAGAGAAAAGAGAGAACAGAAATTAATACATATATACACATACACACACATACATATGCATACATGCACGTAGACAGACAGGCAAGCAGATGGGCAGGCAGGCAGAGGTTTTCACTCTGTAGTCTTTAGCTGGCCTGGAATTTGCTCTGCTGACCAGGCTGGCTTCAAACTCACAGAAATCCACCAGCCTTTGTCTCCCAGTGCTGGAATCAAGGCACATACCACATCGTGTCCAGCTGTTCAGGTTTTTTGTTTATTATGGAATAATCTCTTTGTACACTGGGAAGATGTGTCTTTGCCAAGGTGACTTCTGTTTAGATTAATAAAGAGCTAATGGCCAACAGCTAGGCAGAAAGAAGTTAGGCAGGAGAGCCAAACTGAAAGGATGCTGGGAAGAAGAAGGGCAGAGTCATGGGGTCGCCAGCCAGATGCAGAGGAAGCAGGAGATGAATATGCCATCCTGAAAAAAGGTACCACCATGTGGTAGAGCATAAATAAGAAATATGGGTTAATTTAAGCTGTAAGAGCTAGTTAGAAACAATCATAAGCTATCAGTCGAGCATTTATAATTAATAATAAGTTTCTGTGTGGTTATTTGGTAAGCTGACTCATGGGACAGAGCTGACTGGCGGGACAGAAAAACTCTGCCTACATTTGTTTGTTTGTTTGATTGATTGGCTGGTTTTGGTTCTTTTGAGACAGGGTTTCTCTGTGTATCCCTGGCTGTCCTGGAACTCGATCTGTAAGGTGGCCTCCAATTCAGAGAGGCCTACCTCTGCCTCACCCATTGAAAGGCTCATTAAGGGTCTCTAACTTTAGCTCCAAGGGAAGCTGTCCTCTGACCTAAAAAGGCATCTGCACTCATGTACACACATAAACAAACATGCACACACACAACTTTAAAATAAAAATTTTATAATATATATGATATATCTCGTGTGTGTGTGTGTGTGTGTGTGTGTGTGTGTGTGTGTGTGTGTGTGTGTGTTGTTTTTCAAGACAGGGCTTCTCTGTGTAGCCTTGACTGTCCTGGAATTCACTCTGTAGACCAGGTTGGCCTCGAAGACCTTAATTGATTTGTATTTGTGGTTCTATAATCAGGTAACCTCATCCCATAAAATAGAATTTGCTCTACCAAGCCAGGCAAAGGAGGCTGGTTTTACAGACAGAAACAGGTAGAAAAGAGAGAAAAAGACACACAGAGGCACTGGAGACTTGAAAGCTGTTTTCCTGGTAAGGTTAAAGCAGAGAGGCATTCTCCTTCTCCTCCTGTCACCGCTGGGAGGACACTTAGGCACCCTAGCTTAGTCTCCTAGCTTGTTGGGCCCAGGCGGAAGCTTAGTCCAAACCAATGGCTCTTGCCAGTTTTATGTGAGGATGGTGTTTGAAGCACAGTCACCAAAGGGAGCTCTATGGGAATCTACGGCAGTCTGTCTCTCGTTCTCACAGCCTTAGATGTCCCTCACACAGACTGTCTGTGTCCCCTGGAGGAGTGCTCTAGGCATCCTGGAGAGATTATCCTTCAGGCTCTAACTCTGCAAGCCTTTTTCCACTCCTGATAAGGCCAGGCTCTTGTGTTCCTTCTGTTTCTCCAAACAATACTGTTCATTCTGAAACCATGAATTTCAGAAAGGCTGTTCCCAAAACAAATAAACAAAGATACCTTTGAGGGACCAGGAGTTAGATTCCCTAGTAGGCAGACAGCTCGAAAGAGGGGCCATAACTTGGTAATAAAGATAATGAACTTCCAAGATGGCTGGCTTCTTCCTCCCCTCCTGACCGGAGACAAAAGCTTGGCAGTTTAAAACAAAGCCTTGAGCCAGGTGGTGGTGGCGCACACCTTAATCCCAGCACTCAGGAGGCAGAGGCAGGCGGATCTCTTTGAGTTCGAGGCCAACCTGGTCTACAGAGTGAGTTTCAGGACAGCCATGGCCATGGTCACACAGTGAAACCCTGTCTGGGGGGCGGGGGACAAAAACAAAGAACCAAAGCCTTGAGGCTTTCACCTGTGAGGAAACCCCTGCTGATGGACTGACTAACCATGTTCAAGGCCAGATCAGGAAGTGTCATACAACAGTTATAGGTCTATCAGCCAGTTTCTTTCTTCAAATGGACCAACCCTAAATTAAGGGAGGAAAACCTTCAGGAACTTAAAAAACCCTGAATCTTAAGTTGAGACTGGATTTTTGACTTCCCAGGTACCTGCTTTGCTTTGCAGAGGGTCTTTATCTCTATGTTTTTGCTCTGTGTGTGTGTGTGTGTGTGTGTGTGTGTGTGTGTGTGTGTGTATGTGCGTGTGTGTGGAGTGTGTGTGGGATGTGCGTGTTTCTCACCTCCAATAAAAGCCTTTTTTTAAATGTTGACTCTGTTGGCTCCTGTTCGCTGTGTTTGGATTTTTCTGCCACGACTGTCAAGCTCAAGATTTTTCCTACCTTTTATTTCTTTAACTAGCAGAGAAACAAACCCAATCACGACCCCTAGACAGTAACACCTGTTTCTAAATTGTTGCTGGCCACTGGACAGGGTCTTGCATCTGCTCAGGACGTGCTTAACCGTGTGCTGCGATCCCAGCCTTTGAGAATACCCAACCAAAACACTCATACACTTGGTCACTTATCGGGCCACAAAGGAAATCACAAGACATTCCAAAGGAATGATGTCATTGATTCCTGTTCTTTTACCACAATACACTGGAAATAGAAAGCAAGAATAGAAACGCATTCTTCTATCCCATAACTCTGACAATTAAAAATTGCCCCCTAAATAGTCTCTACACTAAAAAGAAAACTATGATGAAAAGAAGTACTTAGAATGGAATCCAGTGAAATCATGCACAAAAAATACACATGTGTCAGCTAAAAATTGTACCCAGTGAGAAATTTAGATCTTAAATACATTCTTTAGATACAAAATACACTTCAAATTTAATGAGTTAAATGTTCACGTAACTCAGAAGGAGAAAATGACCAAAAAAAAAATCTAGGCGAATAGAGAAATAAATACAAACACAAAATAATAGGCTAAAAGCCAAGGCTATAGAAATTACCAGTGACGCTAAACTCTTACTAATTAAAAGGCTAGTGAGGTGGGTCAGTGCGTAGAAGTACTTGACGTTCAAGCCTGACCACCTGAATTGATCCTCTGAAGTCATAAGAGGGAAGAGAACCGACCTTGCAAAGTTGTCCTCTGACCTCCACACACACATTGTGACATGCACCTCCTAACACACACACACACACACACACACATATACACAAACACACACATACACAGTGACATGTGCCCCCAACACACATACATACACACACTATGACATGCACGCACCTCCCGACACACACACACATACACACACACAGTAATGTGTGCCCTCAACACACACACACACACACACACATTGTGACATGCACCTCCCAATACACACACACACACACACACACACACACACACACACACACACACACAGTGACATGTGCCCCCAACACACACATACATACACACACTGTGACATGTACCTCCTGACAAACACACACAACACACAACACACACACACACTGTGACATGCACCTCCAACTTATACATACATACACACACATACACACGCTCACAGTGACATGTGCCCCAACACGCACATACACACACACACACACACACACACACATACACTGTGACATGTACCCTCCAACATACATAAACATTCACACATGTGCAATAATAATACACAAACATAAATTTAAAATAAAATAAATTGCTATTAATTAAAATAGGCCAGTCTCTGGAGAAAATGCAAAATAAACAATATCAGGAATGAAAGACTGTAAGTCTAGTCTACAGTTTTGAACTTTAATTAAATGGACTCTATAAGACTATATATATTATATTGACCCCAAGAAGAAACAGAAAGTCTGTATGTGACAGTGATTATTAACATAATAGAACGGCCAGTCGAACATCTCCAAGGAAAGGAATTCCCCACCCCCTTGCCACGAGACAAGGGTTTCTCTGTGTAACAGTCTTGGCCATCCTGGAACTCGCTCTGTAGACCAGGCTGGCCTTGAACTCACAGAGATCCACCTGCCTCTGCCTCCTGAGTGCTGGGTCAAAGGCATGCACCACCACTGCCCAGCTAACACAAAATTTTTTAAAAGATAGTTTGAGGCAGGGTCACTCTGTAGCTTAGGCTAGGTTGGAATTATTCCAAGTTGGCCTTGAACTCACAGTGATCCTCCTGCCCCAGTCTTTCAAGTGCTGGAATTACAGGTATATGGCACCTCATCCAGCTACACAAAACAGTCACCAGGTGTTTAAGGAAGTCAAACCCTATTTTTAACCAAATAGTTGTAGAGAACAGAAAAAAGAGAGTGGGGAACGGTGCTTACTTGTTATGCTAATGCTAGCAGAGAATGACAGTGTCTACAAAGAAAACTATAGGCCACCAATATTTATGGATGTATGAATGTAAGAGATTGCCTGGCAGTGGTGGCACACGCCTTTGAGCCAGCACTTGGGAGGCAGAGGCAGGCAGATCTACAAAGCAGAGGCAGGCCTGGTCTACAAAGTGAGTTTCAGGACAGCCAGGACTGTTTGTTATACAGAGAAATCTTATCTCAAAAAAACAAGCAAACAAAAAAGAAAGAAATTCTTTAAATTTAAATTTAAAATTTTTAAATTCTTTTAAATTTTCTTTTAAAATTAAATTCTAAGCCGGGCGGTGGTGGCGCACACCTTTAATCCCAGCACTCAGGAGGCAGAGCCAGGCGGATCTCTGTGAGTTCGAGGCCAGCCTGGGCTACCAAGTGAGTCCCAGGAAAGGCGCAAAGCTACACAGAGAAACCCTGTCTCCAAAAACCAAAAAAAAAAAAAAAAAAAAAAAAATTCTAAATTTAAGGGCCAGGAAGAAGGCACAGCAGATAAAAGTGCTTACTTGAAAGACTGGAACCAGTGTTCAGTCCCAGGAACCCGTGTGGAGATGGAAGGACAGAACCAGCTCCACAGAGCTGTCCTGTCTTCCACATGCAAACACAATAGCAAGCTGCCCACAACACATCATACATACACAAATAATAAAATGAACAAACCTACCTCAGCAGCATATAAAAATAAGCATAAACCAGTAGGATTTATTCTATAATTTTTGTTTTGTTTTGGTTTTTTAAGACAGTTTCTCTGTGTAGCCCTGGCTGTTCTGGAACTCACTCTGTAGACGTTGGCCTCAAACTTGCAGAGATTCACCTGCTTCTGTCTCCCAAGTACTGGGATTAAAGGTATGTGCCACGACTGCCCTGCCCTACAAAAATGTTTATGGTTTAAGGTTAGAAAAAGGAAGTATCAATTTGTTCTAAAATGTGAGATGTTAGCAAAAGGAAAACCATGTGATTACTTAATAAATATATTTTTTTAAGGTAGGAGATGAAATTCAGCATGTCCCATTTTAAAAATACATATTTAGAGCCGGAGAGATGGCTCGGTGCTTAAGAGCTGCTGCTGTTCTGACAGAGGACTTGGGTTGGGTTTCCGGCACCCAAATGGTGGCTCACAACTGCCTGGAACTCCAGTTCCAGGGTTCTGGCCTCCCTAGACACTAGGCATGCACATGGTACACACACACACACACACACACACACACACACACACACACACACACACACACACGTCTTTACAAAAAATAGACATACAACAAGAAACCTTAACTTGACAATGATATTTGAAACTGACCAAAATAACTCCATATTGACTGACCAAAGTGCATACACATGTTATTAAAATCAAGGTACAGGCACTCCTGCCACCTGTTAGCTCCTGGGTCCTGCTGTCTCCCAGGTCAGGCCACACACCCCTGCCCTGGGGAACCAGAGGCAACCGGATTGCAAGCACATAGTGTAGGCCACTTATCAACTAAGCCTTAGACCCACTCGCTCTGCCAGAGACCTTTAAGAATGGGCATTTTGCTTTGTTTGGTGGGAAAGAAGTCTCTTGAGAGCCTCACACGATCTGCAGCATTAACGACTCCCTCACTAAAGCTCTCACCTGAAGTACAGTTTGTCTGACCTCATCTCTACTGGATCTCTCTTCTTCTCCCAAGCCAATACTACCCAACATTGTTCTGGTATTTGAGGCCAGCCTGATCTACATAGCATGTTCCAGGCCAGCCAGAGCTACATAGTAAGACCTTGTCTCAAAGAAAAAAAAAAAAAAAAAAAAAAAAAACCAGCAGCAGTTGTGGTGAGGAGGAGGAGGAGGATGAAGAGCGAAGTGGTGGAGGAGGGCGAGGGAGGAGTTGGAGGAGAAGGAGACAGTGGTGGTGTTAGTGATAAGATTGTTCAGTGGTTAAGAGCACTGGTTCCTCTTCCAGAAGACTGGGTTCAACTGCCAGCACCCCCATGGGTGACTACCAACGGCCTGTAATTGCAGTCCCAGGGGAATCCACTGCCCTCTTCTGGCCTCCTTGGGTACTGCAGGCAACCAAACACCCACACGTATAAAACAAATTAAAACAAACGTTTTTAAAAAGGAAATGTCAGTGAGAAAAGGGTGGTCTTTGAAAGCAAAGTGAGTAGTAGTGGATTACATCACCTTCTACCAGCAGTGGGTTATCAGTGACATGGCTCATTGATAATCATTCTTCCCCCACCCACCGAGTGTGGCTAGACAGTGACTCACTGAGTGAGGAGATCTGCCAGGGTATGACTTGGGAAGCTATGTCATAGAAGGAACTGCAGCTTCCTGTCCACTCATCCTTATGCTCATCTTGAATCTGGGAAGCCAGCTACCACGTCATACAGACTCTCAGGCAGCCCAGTGGAGCGGGACCCCGGGGGAGAGAAGAGACTTCTGGCCAACAGCCCTGTGAGTGCTCCTTCTTCAAAGCAGATGCCGTGTGGACTTTAGATGTGTCTCAGTCAACTTGACCTGCTGAATAAAATGCTGCAGCCCAGATGGTTTAAACAACACATACTCCTCAGTGCTCTGGAGGTTGAAGGTCTGAGATTACAGTGTCTGTAGATGCAGGGACTCATGAGGACCCATTTGCTGGTGTGGTGTGTAGGGAAAAGATCTCTTCCTGTCCTTCTGAGGGCATTAACCCATCACATGGCTCATTCCCATGACCTCATCTACACCTAATTACTTCCCCAAAGATCCTGCTTCCAAATCTCATGATGCTTCAGATTAGATCTTCAGTAAATGGCGGTGGGGGAGGGCATTCAATCTATAAAGGATAATTGACATGTCATGAGCAACTTCTAGCCTCAGCAGAGGAACCAAGCTGCCTCCAGATTCCTGCCCTCGTAGACGCTATGGGATAATAAATGTAGCTCTAAACTGCTTAATTTGGGGGCAATTTTTATGTAGCAGTAGGTAACTGGTATATCACCTCATACCCCAATAAAGAAAAAAGAGTGGATTCTCTCTTCACATTCGGAACTTTAAATCTTTTTTTTATTTGCTTATATTTGTTTTTTTTTGTGGTTTGTTTCTTTGTTTGTTTTGTTTTATTTTGTTTTTCAAGACAGGTTTTCTCTGTGTAGCCTTGGCTATCCTGAAACTCTGTAGACCAGGCTGGCCTTGAACTCACAAGGATCCATCTGCCTCTGCCTCCCAAGTGCTGGGATTAAAAGCATGGTGGTGGCATACACCACTGCCCAGCAACTTTAGACCTTTTTAAAAAAGACAAAATGAGCAAATTGCTACAGTCATAAAAAATGCTGACACATATATAGACATAAAATACGGATATAAAAAGACCTGACACATGCATATTTAAATATGTTTTTGATGCTGTGACAAAATCCTTGAGAAAGCCAACTTAAAGGAAGAAAGCTGTATTTTGGTTCAAGGTTTCAGAGGTTTTGATTCATGGTCCTTTGGTCTCATTGCTTTGGCTCTGAACTGGGGGTGTGTCTTATGGTGGGCACTGTGTAGCAAAGATGTTTATCTCCTAGTGGACAGGAAATAGAGACAGAGAGAAGAAAGGCTAGGGGCCAACTACACTCTTCAAAGACACACTCCCAGTGACCTACTTCCTCTAATTACGACCCACTGCTAAAGGGCACATCAGGCTATGACATTATCAGCGGGTTAGGATGACGGTGTTGGGTCATGAAGGCTCAATGGACAGTTCCATGTGGCTAGAGCCCCTGAGAGATGGTCACCTCAGTAGCCCCCCTCTGAAGTTTGTTTCTAGATGTTCCTAGATCTAACACACACATCTTGGGAGCGGGGCATTTCCTACTCAACCCATAATACCATAAAGTAAAGGTAAACAAGTTGAGGGGCCTGGGAGGATGGCCCTGCAGTTAAGAACACTTGGAACACTTGCTCCTTGCAGAGGACTGGAGTTTGAGTCCCAGAATCTATGTCATAACTACTTGTAACTCAGGCTCCAAGCTGATGCTCCACTCGGCCTCCATGGGCATCTGCATGGGCATCTGTGTATGCTCACACAGAGACACACAATTAAAAATAAAATCTTTTTTTTTTTTAAATTAACAGATCTAAAACTATCGAGGACTGATCAGGGTGTGAGCAGAAAGGAGCTCCCAAACACTGCTGGTAGAAGTACAGACTGTGACAGGCAGTGTGAAAGCAGTCCGCTGGGACGTAGGAAAGCTGAGAGTGGACACACTCTGTAATTGGACAACCCTGCTTTGAATAGTCCCATCTATTCCTCTGGGAATAGTGAGATTTTCCAGGAAAAGGCCCAGCTCAGGATGTCTGTAGCTGAACTGACAGGAGCAGAGAAATGCCAAAGGACCATTAGTAGAATGGACTAACAAAAGGTGTTATGGTTAAGCCAAGAATACACCAAAGCAAAGGAATAAAGAACAATTTTGCATATCAAGATGGGTTAGTTTCAGAAAATAACTTGTCCTGGACACTTAATTGAGGTTTATAATTGATGAATAAAAATTGTATATGATATGGATTAAAATTAAAAATATGATTGCTTTTATGTTGCCTTAAAGCCATATGCTGCTGGGTGTGGTAGCACATGCCTTTAATCCCAGCACTCATGAGGCAGAGGCAGGTAAATCTCTGAGTTTTGAGGCCATCCTGGTCTATAGAACCAGTTCTAGGACAACCAGGGCTACACAGAGAAACCCAGTCTCAAAAAACCAAAAGCAACAACAAAAACAAAAAACCACCATATGCAAACAGTTCTATGTTCTTTCAGATATGTGGTCTGTGTGTGTTTGAAAGAAAAAACTGTCAGAATCCCCAGTCCTGTACGTCTAAACTGTATATAAGTTGCTGGGCCCAGTGCTGAGGGTCTGTGGTTCCAGGTACTCTGGAGAGGGATGTAAGGGGATCCAGTGAATCTAGGAGTTTGAGAGCAGCCTGGGCAACACAAAGAAACCTAGTCTTAAAAAAAAAGAAGGAAGGAAGGAAAGGAGGAAGACCTGCATGTGTCAGGTCTTTTTATATCCATATTTTATGTCTATATATGTGTCAGCATTTTTTATGACTATGGCAATTTGCTCATTTTGTCTTTTTTAAAAAGGTCTAAAGTTGCTGGGCAGTGGTGTATGCCACCACCATGCTTTTAATCCCAGCACTTGGGAGGCAGAGGCAGATGGATCCTTAAAAAAGGAAAGGAAAAATGAATTAAACTGTGGTGAGATTTTATTTGTGCTCTAACAATAAAACTTATCTGGGGGGTCAGAGGACAGAGCCAACCACTAGATTAGACATAGAGGCTAGACAGTGGTGGCACACAACCTTAATCCTATCACTTGGGAGGCAGAGATCCATCTGGATCTCCGTGCATTCAAGGCCACACTGGAAACAGAGCCAGGCGTGGTGGGACATGCCTTTAATCCCAGCATTTGAGATCTCATGTCGTTGCTTGGGAAGGACACAGGCCTTTAATCCCAGGAAGTGATGGCAGGAAGCAGAAAGGTATATAAGGTGTGAGGACCAGGAACTAGAAGCCTTTAAGCAGTTCACCTGAGACCCTCGGGAGTGAGGACTCAGAGGCTTTCAGTCTGTGGATTCATGGAAACAGATTGGCTAAGAAGTTGGTAAAGTTGGCTGTAGCTTGTTCTGTTTCTCTGATCTTTCAGCATTCACCCCAATACCTGGCTTTGGGTTTTCTAAGACCTTTGAAGATTCTCTGTTACATTAAACCTTAATATGTATTGCTGGGAAGTGTAATTCAGTAGCAGAGAGGTTGGCCTGAGAGTAGGGGATAAATCATCAATCAACCTTAATATTTGATGTTTAAAAAAGACTGAGCCCAGGAGGCTGGAGAAATGGCCCAGCAGTTTAGAGCACTGACTGCTCTTCCAGAGGACCGGGGTTCAATTCCCAGCACCCACATGACAGCTAACAGCTGTCTGTAACTCCAAGATCTGACACCCTCACATAGACATACATGCAGGCAAAAGCACCAATGCAAATAAAATGAAAATAAATTATTTAAAAAAAAAAAAAAGACCGAGCTGTCCTTGGCAGTCAGTCTCTCATGTACACTTGACTGGGCCACAGGGTGCCCAGGTATTTGCTCTAACATTCTGGATGTTTCTTTGAAGTGCACATTGGGATCCACAAACTGTATTCCTAGTGTTCTTCCTAGTGATGAGGGCAGCTGAAGTTCTACCAGCTGAAGACCTGGCTAGAAAGGAAGGGCTGACCTCCCCAGAGGAGAGGGGCTTCCTCCGGCCAACCCTTTCCCCTGCTTCAAAGCAAATCTAAGCCATTGTTCTTCCTTGGTCTATTGTGCCACCCTCTGGCTCCCTTGTCTCCCAGGCCTTCAGAGTGGAGCTACACTCAGACTGGAGCTCACGCCATCAAGGCTCCTGAGGTTCATGCTTGCTGATCAGTCTGAAGCTCTGGGCACACGCCCCCCTCCAAAATCACGTCAGTCACTCCCCTCTGGTAAATCTTTTCCTATCTATGTAGACTTACCAACACATATGGAGTCACCCATCAGGATCTAAGGTGACTAATTCCAGACTTCCAAGGATAATGTGTGTGGCTGCTCGTGCCCCCTCCTAAAATGGCATAGTGTTTTCACAGAATCTGCACACACCCTCCTGTGAGGTAAACCATCTCTAGATTACTTATGGTCCTATTACAATACAAATGCTATGTATCAAATTCTTCAACTGCATTTCTTAGGGAATAATGACCAAAAGACTGTATGTATTCAATACAGATGCAATTTTTTCCAAATACACATGCACACATTTTCACGTGGAGGTAAACTTTGAGTGTTGTCCTTAGAAACTGTCCACCTTGGTTTTTGAGACAGGGGCTGTCTCACATGGCCTAGAACTCGTCCTTCCCAGCACTGGGATTACAATCGTGGGCCACAGCTTCCAGCTCTTTAAAAACTCTACTTGGTTATTTATTTTATGTGTATGGATATTTTGCCTGTAAGTATGTGCACCACCCATGTGCCTGAAGAAGACAGAAGAGGCGGCTGATCCTCTGGAATTGGAATTACAGATAGTTGTGATCTGTCGTATGGGTTCTAGGACCAAATTCAGCAAGTGTCCTTAACTGAACCACCCCGGCAGCCCCCACATCCAGCTTTCCTTATGATGGTTCAGATCCTACATTTGCTCAGCAAGCACTTTGCCAAGTGAACCATCTCCCCAGACTCTGAAATAGAGAGTTTTGGGTTCACAGTTGGTTGAACCCACAGACACAGACAATCAAACATACATGCACATGTGTATATCCCTTCTTGATCCTGTTTCTCAGGAAATACAGGGAACATACATCACAGGCATGCTAATGATGGACTCTTCAGACAGGGAGAGGGATGGGAGCAGCAACTTGAACTTCAGTTTTGTTTTGTTTTTTTAAAAAATGGTCTGAAGCAGGTGTAACAAAGCGCTGGCACTCATCATTTCTGGCTTGTGGTTATCTGGTTGCTGGGCTATTATTCATATATTTCTTTTTTTTTTTTTTTTTTTTTAGGTTTTTCGAGACAGGGTTTCTCGAAAAGGCTTTGTGCCTTTCCTGGAACTCACTTTGTAGTCCAGGCTGGCCTCGAACTCACAGAGATCCGCCTGCCTCTGCCTCCCGAGTGCTGGGATTAAAGGCGGCGTGCGCCACCACCGCCCGGCCATATTTTTCTTTATGTTCTGGAAAATATCTCCCCAGATTGTGTTCATTATACAAAATTCCTTGAGTAAAGTACAAAGAAGAAAATAAATATGCCTCAGGGCTCCACCATAATTGGCGGTTTGGTTTACCTGTTCCTAAGCTCTTCTTCAACATACACAGAAGCATACTGAACACACACACTTCCTCTCTTTTTTTTTTTTTTTTTTTTTTGAGGCAGGATCTCATCATGTACCCCAGGCTGGCCTCAAACTCATGATCCCCTGCTCCTCTCTGCTGGGATTATAGCTATGTGCCAGCACATCCAACTACTCTCTACACTTTATAACAATAAATCCATCCTGTCTTTTTGAGAGATCATGAGGTGAAAGCAAGGTAGGGCAGGTTGAGCTGGATCTTGCTGTGCAGGCCAGGTTGATCTCAGACTCATAGTCCTCCTGCCTCAGCTGTCCCAGTGCTGAGATTACAGGCATACACCACCACACTCAGCACCTTCTTGTTTTTCTCAGGATATTTTGTTGTTGTTATTGAGACAGAATCTTGTGTAGCTCAGGCTAGCCTTGAACTTACTTTTAGCTGAGGATGACCTTGAATTTCTGATCCTCCTGTCTCCAACTCCCAGATGCTGGAATTACAGCTGTGTGTCACCACACTTTCTGCACCGCTGAGGACCAAACTCAGGACTTCGTGCATGCTAGGTAAACTCTTCACTGACTGAGCTAGCCTTAGCTCCATTCTCATGACGATTTTAGTAGGCATCAATCCACATCAATATCTTCCCAGACTAAGTAATGTTTCAGAGAGTTTTTGAGTTAAATATATTTACCAAATATCTTATTTTTAACTTAAAAATATCTATTTTATTAGTGTGTGTGCACGAGCATGAATATGGATACCCATGGAAGCCAGAAGAGGGTGTCATAGCATCTGGAGCTAGAGTTACAGGCAGGTGTGGGCTGCCCAATATGGGTTCTGGGAACCAAACCTGGTCCTCTGCAAGAGCAGCCAGTGCTCTAAACGCTGAGCCATCTCTGCAGCCCCAGCAAATCCCTTATTCATATGACTGTAGTTGTTTCCTGCATTGTTAGTTCGGCTTTTTTGTTTGTTTGTTTGCTTGTTTGTTTTGGGGTTTTTTTTGGTTTTTGGGGTTGTTTTGGTTTTTCGAGACAGGGTTTCTCTGTGTGGCTTTGCGCCTTTCCTGGAACTCACTTTGTAGACCAGGCTGGCCTCGAACTCACAGAGATCCGCCTGCCTCTGCCTCCCAAGTGCTGGGATTAAAGGCGTGCGCCACCACCGCCGGGTTAGTTTGGCTTTTAATAAACAGATATTGTTGCTCCTCAGAGGTAAATGGACCTCTGTGTGTTCAAGGCCAGCCTGGATTAGGTAGTGAGGAAAGCAATGAGATGCTGTCTAAAATGTTAAAGAAAAAAAAAAACCCACAAATATTGTCCTAACGAAAAGAAGTTTATACATACATATTTATTTGTATTGCTCTCTGAAGTAAAATTGCTTGATCCAGGAATAGTTCCGTTTTAATAACTTTTGATACACACTGCCAACCCTCACAGCCCTCTGGAAAGTTGTACTGATTTACACTTTGATTTCCCCTCAGCAACACAACCAGACCCCTTCAGACTGCCTTGACCAACCTCTTCTCTGGGGCTTATTCATCACATCCAGGAAGGGTCCTGCTTTCTGGCAACTAAGAAAACCCCAAGGCTTTAACCAATAACATAGACTTTCATTTATTTAATTTATTCTTTTCCTTCTATGTGCAAAACTGGGCATTGTGACAAGTGATCAGGCATTCTAACCCCAACATAGACTTTGTATTTATACCAACACCAAATTTTTAAAAGCACACAAACATGTGTTGCATTATATTTCAACAATGGATGGATGTTGGATGTGTATCGAGTTCATGTTGTGCTTGTTTATAGATGTTCCAAGTCCATTTCCTTTTGATGAATTGACTGTCCTCCTCTTCAGGAGCCATGTATTTTCATTTCCCATCTTCTTTGAAGGTATCCACATTTCTCAGCACATTCAGGCTCAGAATATTCAGCATATTCATTTCTGAAACAAGACTGACATTCATGGAGGATACAGCATACCCAGTGTTCTGTGTTACTGGGCACCCCTGCCAGGTCTGGACCAGTGATCTCTGAGTATTTATAGTATAGGCAGGGGCTTGCGTGGGATACAATCACTACACTATGGGCTGCAGAAAGAGAAATGCCCGTTTCATCGTTATTTAATTGGTCCTTCAGTGGCCCAGAATTCCCACCTTCCCCTAACAAGTTTTGGCTTTGATCATTGAAAGGCTGTCCTGCATCTGAGTCCCGATTAGGTGGCCTAGTTCATTTTGCCCAGTTCACAAAAACACAAACAGAGCTGTGTTTTTGTTGCATGTGGTCATCCTAGCACTGATGGGGAGAAAACAGGAAGACTCCTGGGCTCCCTGACCACACAGCCTAGACCTTGTCTCAAAAATGAGGTAGAGGGCTGGGATGCGACTCAGTCAGTAAAGTGCACCACAAGCATTAGGATCTGAGATTGGAGTTACAGAGTCCAAAGGAAGAGTCAGGCATGGCAATGCATACTTGTAATCCCAGCAGAAAGGGGACAGAGACAGGATGATGACCACCAGGTTTGCTGACCACACCCAGTCTGGAATTGGTGAACTCCAGGTTCAGTGAGAAACCCTGCCTCTGAAAAATAAGGTGGACAGAAATCAAGGAAGATACTGATGTCAACTTCTGGTCTCCATGGGCATGCATACACACAAGTATGTGCGCACACGCACACACATACACACGCACAAGCACAAGCACACACAGGCCGGCACTGGTGAGGAATGTCATCCGGCCTCCAAATGTACATGCCCCTGCCCACACAGGTGTACACATACACTTAGTACAGGACTTTTATTGGCAACACTATAGATTGTGGCTTTTGAGGCAAGCTTTGAGAAAGGATGAGTGAGAAGCTTTGAGAATGGACAGATGAGAATCTTCTGGAGGCATTTTCTTTAGGCATAACTGGGCAGTGGTCACAAGGATGAAAAGGCCTGAGCTGTGGCCTCAGCCAGTTAGAACTCACCTCCTAGGCCCACATGTACCCATTACTCAAATGTCCGCTGAGAACTGTGCTGGGTACTATACTAGGTGCCAAAGGAGAGAAACCCTGATCCTTGGACCAGCTTCCCTACCCAGTGCATCAGCCATTAGCCATTAGCCCTACTCTACCAGCAAGAAGGTGGAAGCCAATCAGCCAAAGGAGGGCACAGCATGCTCTCTCCGCCTCTGTGGCCAGTTACTGTTGACTGTTCTGGCCTGCAGACCCCTTAGCTGAGAGAGGAGGGGATATGCTTGAGGGTGTCCACTCAGAAAGCTTTCATAAACTAGTAGCTATTATGCCACAAACACCAAACACTTTCCTGGCATTGCAGCAGACCATTCTGCAACTTCAAGTGTCTTAGGAGAAGAGAGGAGCAGTGAAAGTCACTGAATCAATCCATCTTTAAAAAAAAAAAATTTACATATTGTTTGTTGTGGAATATTCCTTTACACTGTGTCAAGATATGTCACTGTGGTTGGTTTAATAAAAAGCTAAATGGCCAATAGCTAGGCAGGATTTCCGAGGCAGAGAGAACGCTGGAAAGAAGAAGGGGGGAGTCACAAGGAGACCTGGAGGAAGCATGACATGTCAGAGATGAGGTAACAAGCCATGAGCCACATGGCAACGTGTAAATTAACAGAAATGGGTTAAGTTATAGGAGCTAGCTAGAAACAAGCCTAAGCTATCAGCCAAGCTTTCATCATTAATAATAAGTCTCTGTGTGGTTATTTGGAATCTGGCTGGTGGGAGAGAGAAAGACTCACTAAAATGGCGTGTGTGTGTGTGTGTGTGTGTGTGTGTGTGTGTGTGTGTGTACAGTTGTGTATTTGAACACATGTGTGGAGGTCAGAGAACAATTCATGGGAGTTGGTTTTCTCCTTCCACCACTGTATCAGGTTTTTTCTTTTAAGCCACCCACCAGCTCCCAAATCATGACACAGAGACTTATTAATTATGAATGCTCGGCCTCATCTTATGCTTGTCCCACTAGCTCTCATAACTTAAATTATCCTGTTTCTTTTCATTTACATTTTGCCTCAGGGCCCTTTACCTTTCTTTCTTTCTGTATGTTCTATTCCATGTCTGTCTGGCTAGTGGCTGCCTGGCTTCTGGCCCTGGGTGTGTCCTTCTCTTTCTCCCTTGTTCTCTCTTCCTTCTTCTCTCTCACGTCTATATTTCTCCTCCTACTTATTCTCTCTGCCCCACCAGCCCTACCTATCCCTCTCCTGCCTAGCTATTGGCCATTCAGCTTTTCATTAGACCAATCAGGCGCCTTAGGCAGGCAAGGTGAAACAAATGCAACACATCTTTATATAATTAAGCAAATGCAGCATAAACAAATGTAACCCACATTCACATAGTTAAAGTAATATTCCACAGCATAAACAAATGCAACATATCTTTATATAATTAAGCAAATGCAGTATAAACAAATGTAACACACCTTCACATAGTTAAAGTAATATTCCACACATAAACAAATGTAACACATTGTTGCCTATTTAAAATAATATTCCACAACATACCAGGTGGGGCTGAGGATGAAACACAGGTCATTAGGATTGGCGGCAAGCGCCCTTACATGCCGAGTCATCTCACCAGCCCTGGATTAAAAAAAAAAAAACCAAAAAAAAAACATAAAAATAGAGTCTGTGGTAGATATCCAGATGGATCCTGACCTCAGTGGAGAAGGCACAGGCTGCCATTTCATTGGCTCCCTGTGGCTCCATCTGGCCATCAGATCTTTATAACAGCTGTGTGTACACAGACCTGTGGTGCAGTGAAACACACCTGGGAACCTGGCTCCCAAGCGCCGCAACCACATTTTTTCCTCTGAGAACAATGGAAGCATTTATTACCGTGTCTACCAAGTAGAGACCTAACCACACAAATACACCAGAACCAGACACAGTGCCAACATCATTTAAGGGATGCTCTCAGAAGATGCTGGACCGTTGAAGGAAGACTCAAGTGGTTGGTTTTAACCCTCAAGAATTCAATGCACAGTGACTCTCAGCAGGAGTGTGGCCCATCAGGAAGCATGTACAGGATTCGAAAGCAATCCTCCCTCTCTGTGGGAGACTGGTTTCAGGCCCCCCCCAACACACACACACACACACACATAGAAAAATCTGTGGATGCTCAAGTCCTTTACATAGATTTATTTTCTAATTACATGCATGTGATATGCACACAAGTGCAGGTGCTCATGAAGGCCGGGGCATCAGATTCCCTGAAGCTGCAGTTGCAAGAAGTTATGAACTGTGCAATATGGGTACTTGGAATTGAGCTTGGTTCTCTGAAAGAACAGTCCATGTTCTTAGTCACTGTGCCAGCTCTCCAGCCCCTCAAGTCCTTTACATGAAATCCAAGGTGTGGGGCTAGGGAGGTTGCTCAGTGGTTAAGAACGCTTGCTGCTCTTGCAGAGGACCTGGGTTCAGTTCCCTGCACCCACATGGTGGTTCATGACTATTGTCTGCAATTCTAGTTCTTAGGGATTTGTTCTCATTGGGCACCAGTCATACATGCAGCCCACATACATATATACATGAAGGAAATATACACACAAAATAAAAATAAATCAATCTTTTTAAAAATGGCCTGGTGTTTGCATTGAGCCCCCATACCTTCCCATACACTTAAGTCATCTCTAGGTTACAACATTTCATACAATGGAAATGCTATGCAAATCACTCTTCTGCTACATTGCTGAAGAAATAATGGCAAGGAAAACATTTGTCCAATAAAAATACAAACACCAACTATTGTCGGTCTAACCATACAGTACAGGGCTGATAGCTAAGAAAATATTCAAATACATGTAGAAGGGGAGTGTGGATTTGGAAAATGTGTGAGAAGCATTCTTGCACACCACCTCACATTTGTGGGTTCAGAGCTGTTGTCTTAAGAGTTTTGGTTTTGTTTTTTGTTTTGTTTCGTTTTTTTCGAGATAGGGTCTCTCTGTGTTGCTTTTGGAGCTGTTCCTGGAACTCACTTTGTAGACCAAGCTGGCCTTGAACTCAGAAATTTTCCTGCCTTTGCCTCCCGAGTGCTGGGATTAAAGGCATGCGCCACCACTGCCCATCTCAAGAGTTTTTTTTTTTTTATTGCTATGAAAAGACGCCGTGGGGGATCGAGAGATACCTCAGAGGTTAAGAGCACTGGCTGCTCTTCCAGAGGTCCTGAGTTCAATTCCTAGCAACCACATGGTGGCTCACAACCACCTATAAAAAGATCTGGTGTCCTAATCTGACATGCAGGCAAAACACTGTATACAAAATAAATAAACGGTTTTTTTTTAAAAAAAAAAAAGATGCCATGACTATGGCAACTCCTATAAAGTAAAACATTTAATTGGGGTGGTTTGCTTACAGTTTTAGAGGTTCAGTCCATTATCGTCACGACAGGGAGCATGGTGGTGTGCAGGCAGATGTGGTGCTGGAGCTGAGATTGTTACGTCTTGCAGGCAACAGGAAGCTGACTAACAGTCACACTGAAGGAAACTTGAGCCAAAGAAACCTCAAAGCCCACTCCCACAGAGACACACTTCCTCTAACAAGGCCACACCTCCTAATAGTGCCACTCCCTTTGGGGGCCATTTTCTTTAAAACCACCACAGCTGTGCTCAGAGAACATCAAATTCAAGCTTTACTTTCTGAATTCTTCTTTCAACTGTTTTTGGTCCAAGGTTAGTCAAATTTGTGGTGTGGATTCTGGGGGGTTGGTGGGTTGATTGTACCTATATCATTATTTGAAGATGTAGGCCTTTTCTCTACGTATATTAATTTATATATTAATTTTATGTCAAGATTCAAAAAACTGTAGTGCACAAGAGGTGAGCTTTCTAAAGATCAGTTCTTTTTAACTAACAGAGAGAGGAGTGCTTTAATAAATTATAAGATAACCATCAATGGGGCTAGAGAGATGGCATAATGGGTAAGAACATGGCCACTATTCCAGAGGAACTGGGTTCAATTCCCAGCACCCACATGGCAGCTCACAATCATCTATAACTCCAGATCCAGGGGATCTGATGCTCTTTTTGAGTCTCTACAGACACCAGGCATGCACATGGTGCAGACATACATGCATGCAGAACACACACACGTAAAATAGAACTAAAAACAAAGAACACATTAAAAAATAAAATCTGTGTCAAGAGCTGCAATGGTCCTTAGCTACAATAACAATAGCCAGTTGATGAGCTATTTTGTTCTAACTTAAATTGAACACACTAAATTATTTATATTTGAAACAGAGAACGTACTAAATATGCCTGTGTTCACTTCTCAGTATTCAAAGTGTTTTTAGCACATAGTTATGTACTTTATTTAGTGAAGACTATTTTCTATTAGATGAAGGGGATGGGATGTGAAAAAAGGAATATATTTTCTCAAACTTCAATTTATCTCTAAAAATATTAATACTTATGATGTTTAATGCACTTTTTTTTTTTTTACTATTTTTACTATAAAAAATGCTTTAAAAATGCACTAAGTATCCTGGAGATACAACTGTTGGCAGAATGTATGTGTACCTCACACTATCTGATGGTTCAGTCCCCGGCACCACATGAAACTGAGTATGGTAGCACAGGCCTAAAACTCCAGCACTGGAAAGGTGGGAGCAGGCAGGTCAGGCTCATCCATTTGCTTGCTATGTAATATCCCATCCTACGGTTTATTCATTCACTCTGCCATTCATGGAGATCTGGTTTGTTTGCAATTCGAGATTGCTATAGTTCATGCTTGCAGGGAGAATCGAGCACATGCCATTTGGTGCCCAGGTCTGCACCTACTTCTGCTGAGGGTGTATACCCTGTGGAATAACATAGCAGGGTCATGGGCTACACAAATATTCGATTTTGAGAAGTAACGCCAAACAGATTTACAAAGTGGTTGTAAAGCTTTGTGTATTCTTGGCAGCCCCTTTCGGTGTTTCTGGCAAAGGTGAGCAGAGCGATTTTTAATGTCTTACAGGTTTCTTGGAAGTTTCTTTTACACAAACACCATTTGAATGAGTGAAGATTAAAGCTGACCAGAAGCCTAGGATGAAATTTCTTTCCAAACGACAGACTTGAAGAAAAAACACCAAACCAAACCCAGAAGTGTAAAAGTGCTCCGGGAAAAATACACTGGGGATTGCCTTGTTGCCAAAATGTCTGGAAAGTAATTCCAGATGGTCAGCTCAGAAAGTGGACAGCTGAGCTGGCCAGCCCGGGCCTAATTTCCTCCTGCGGTTTTCAATAGAACAAACAAAATACATAGAGAGGCTCTAATCGCCAATATCAAAGCAATACCACTCACAGACACCTAAGCAAATAAGCAGCCCTCCAACAGAACCACAGTTGCACCAAGAAGTGGAACAGGTTTGAGAGAGGAAAAAACCCAGCCGTGGTGAAGAAGCTCAGGGCCAGAGAATTTTCCTAGCACCCGACTTCCATCCCCACCACTAAAGTTAAGACAGATACCAGCCTGGGAGCTTCCGTCTGTGTTCTCAAAAAAAAGTGAAGAAGTCTTCCACAGAACACTAACACACCCTTTACAGCGGCCCGGGAAGAATTGGGCATCTGCCTCACTCCAGTGAAACTTCAAAGGCCGTCCGTCTTTTGCAGGACTAGGCAGGAATGAGCTCACCAGCGCCCCCTAGGCTCTTCATCGGATTGGGAAGGTCTCCATATAACCAATTAATTTTTTATGAAAGGTGGTATAAAAGCTAATAGGAAGCTGAGAAAATTGTCAAGATATCCCAGTTTCAAAGGTAAATAACTGCCAGTCCTGGTGGCACAGCTTTTAATACCAGCACTTGGGAGGCAGAGGCAGGAAGATCTCTGTGAGTCTGAGCCCAGCCTGGTCTACAGAGTGAATTCCAGGACATCAAGGCCTACATAGTGAGACTCTGTCTCTCACACACATACAAAAGTAAATAACCTTTAGGAGTTTGCAATAAAAAGCATTTATTCATAGATCTAAGTACTTGCAAATAAATCACAGTGCATTTACACAATAGAATAGTAAGTAGCAATGAGAATAAATGAACTACTACAGGGAATGAATGATATGGACAAATCATAAATGCACTGAGTGAAAGAAGTAAGACATCTTGTGAGCCTCTACTTAGTTGTTTGTTTGCTTGTTTTTGTTTTATTTCATTTTGGGGGGTACTAGGGTGGAATCAAGGACCTGGTATAAACTTGGTGTTGAACTGCATCCCTAGCCCTGGGCTGTCTTTAATTGTGGGTTTTCAGTTTTGTTTTGTCCTCAGATAGCAGGATATATCCAGTGCTTGCTTAGGAGCACTAGGTTGCCCTGGATTTTGGGTGGTAATAATGACGACTTTATGGAATTGGAGAGTTAAGAACCAGTTGTAGGGACACAAGCCTATAATACCAGCATATGGGAAGCAGAGACAGGAAAGGGTCCAAAGTTTGGGGCTAACCTGTGCTATAAAAGTTCCATGCCAGTTTGAGACACACAGTGAGACCCCATCTGAAAAGAAAAAAAAAATAGAATGTTAGGTATTTGGCTTTATCTTAAATCTTAGATCCTGTCCATCCAGTCTATCCAGTCTTTAGATTTATTTGATGTGACTAGATGTGCACCATTTGAGGTGCCTGGGAGTTATGGGTTGTTGTGAGCCACCACATGGGTGCTGGGAATTGACCCTAGGTTCTTTGCAAGAGCCATAAGTACTCTTTTTTTTTTTTTTTTTTTTTTGAGACAGAGTTTCTCTGTATAGCTTTGGAATCTTTCCTGGAACTCACTCTGTAGACCAGGCTGGCCTCGAACTCACAGAGATCCGCCTGCCTCTGCCTCCAAGTGCGGGGATTAAAGGCGTGTGCCACCACCGCCCGGTGCCATAAGTACTCTTAACTGCTGAGCCATCTCTCCAGACCCTAGATCCAGCCTTTAAAGTCTATTCAAAACAGGCAACACTGTCCTCAGTTTGGACAGGAAAAATCGAGTTCTAAGATGTCTAGCCATTTGCCCTGAGCCCTGCAGCCACTAGGTGTCTGCACTGAAGCCAAGGTCCTTCTTAAAGTGTACACCCTGCAAAATTCCCCTGTGGGCAGCTGTCCCACCCTGTTTGCTACTGTGGGGAACCGGGGTGAGCTCAGATTCCTGAGGCCACACAGAGGAAGGCACCAACAGTGTGACACACAGGTATGCTGGAGCCCCTGGCTGCCCTCTGGATAGCCCCTGGATAGACCCCTCCCCCAGCTATCCCCTGGCTGCCAACCTCTTTAGTGTTGACTAAATGCACAAAACTCAGATTCTTTCTTTTCCTCAATCAGAAGTGTGTTACTTTGCTCTTCATCACCTTCCAGCTGTTTTAGAAGTTCTTGGAGAGGTGTAGTGGTCCACAAGTGGGCTTCAAAGATGGGATGGGACATGTGGTTTCTAAGTGAAAGAGGAAATCAGGGCAGGTGGGCACTTTGGGGACACTCTCCAGGTGTTTTTGATTTGTTTTGTTTTGTTTTGTTTTGGTGATTGTCCTGAATGTTGCTCTGTAGCCCAGGCTGGCCTCGAACTCACAGAGATCCACCTGGCTCTGCCTCCTGAGTGCTGGGATTAAAGTTGTGTGCCACCACCGCTCGGCAGGTGCCCAGTTTTAACATGTCAATCTTCTCATCCATACCTCACCATCTTTCTCTGTTCTGGAATATGTGCCATAAGCCAACAGCTATGTTCCCCCACCACGGGTGTGCTTTTTGCCAACAGAGATCTCCACTGGTGTTTTACTAACTGGGGCTGCATGAAAAGCCAAGTTACAGACACGCAGTACTCGGCATCTTCATCTAACAAGAAATGAAAAAAGCCGTGTCTGTAATCTCAGCACTTGGGGGATTGAAGCAGGAACATTGTTTTGAATTACACATTAGTCTGGACTACAAAGTGTGTGTATGTATGTGTGAGACAGACAGACAGACCAACAGACAAACAGACAGAGACACACAGAAGGACACAAAGAGAGAGAGACACACAGAGAGAACACACCTAGAAGGAGTGAGTCAGAGTAAAATCTTGTCTCGAAAGAGAAAGAGAGAGAGAAGAAGGAGGAGGAGGAGGAGGAGGAGGAGGAGGAGGAGGAGGAGAAGGAGAAGGAGAAGGAGAAGCAGAAGAAGAAGAAGAAGAAGAAGAAGAAGAAGAAGAAGAAGAAGAAGAAGAAGAAGAAAAAGGAAGGTAGAGAAGGGCTGGGAGTTGGCTCAGTGGTTAAGCACGAAAGTACTATTTTTGCAGAAAATCCAAGTTTGGTTCCCAGCATCCATGTCAGGCAGCTCACAACCATCTCTAATTCCAGCTCTAGAAGAACCCAGCACTCTTTTCTGGCTCCCAAGAACACTGCACTCATATACAACAAATCTATACATAGGCACACACATATACACACAATTAAAAGTAAAAATAAGCCTGATGCTATGGTGCACACTTCTAACCCCATACTCAGGAAGCAGAGACAGGCCACTGAGTCCAAGGCCGGTGGTCTACAAATCGAGTTCTGAGACAGCCAGAGCTACACAAAGAAAGTCTGTCTTGAAAAACCAAAACCACTCCCACCCATCAATGCCTGAGGCAGGTGGGAGAGCTGGCCCTGTGGTCATAAGAACAGGAGAGCTGTCCCTGGCCCCCACTAGCTACAACACTTGGGAGAGCAGGCCCTGCACCTCACCTGGGCAGCACAATAAAGCCAGCCCTGTTGGTGCAGGTGTGAGTGAGCCAGTGCCGAAGTTGTGAGCATGGTAGAGCTGTCCCTATTACTCATCTGTCTTATGGCAGCATGGGCTGGGGAGAGATGCCCCCCGCAACGCAATCAATGCTTGAGGTGTGTGAGAGAGCTGTCCCTGCTCCCCACCAGCTACAACACTTGGGAGAGCAGGCCCTGCGTCTCACCTGGGTAACACAACAGAGCCAACCCTGTTGATGGAGGTGTGGGTGAGCCAGCCCCGAAGTTGTAAGCATGGGGGAGCTGCCCCCACTACTCATCTGTCATGCAGCAATGTGGGTGGGAGAGATATGCCTCCCCTTATGCCTGTGGTTTAAGTGGCCCCTGTACCTCTCAGGGTCAACATAATACAACTGGCCCTGGTGGTGTAGGTGTGGGAAAGCCAACCCTGAGGGCGTGAAAGCAGGAGAACTGGTCCCACCCCTTGCTCCTTGCTGCAAGAGGTAAATTAGCCAGGGCAATGCTGGAGAGCTCCCCCTGGTGGTGAGGACAGGGGAGAACTGGAGGGCGGACCAAAACTACCCAGGCCCAGAACCAGGGTTAAGACTTGGTCTGCCCCAACATCCATCCCATCTACCATCTGCTGGGTTATGGGAAGGGACCTGACCCACAGACCCAAAGCTGCAGGATCTCCACAACATAGGGCAACAATAGGATATTCAAGAAGAGTCCCAGTGAGGGCCCAGCATCGATAGTATAATAGAAACCAGAGCCCTCAAAACAGACCAATGACGCTTTGCTATGAACGCTTGCAAGTAAAGATACATGGGTAAAAGGGTTTACTGCGTGACTCACTGTGTCACACTGCAGCTTCCATGATGTGATTTTTAATTTTTTTCCCTTCTTTTTTTTCCTCTTAAATTTTGTTTTATTTGCTGGGGGAGTGCAGGGATGGAGGGCAGATACAAAGGGATGGGGAAATGAATGGGATCAAGATACATGATATAAAAGACATATAGAATAAATAAAAAGAAAGTGAAGAAAAGAAAGAAAATAAATAAATATAAAATCTTAAAAAGGAAGAAAGAACAAAGGAAAATAAAAACATCTAGGAAGGATGAATGAGTCATTCAATGGGCTACAGAGAGTGGCCCTATCTCAAAAAGAAAATTGTAAGAGATATAGAAAAAGGAAAGAAGATTATTGGAGAGGGAACGCATCAGTCAGCTGCCTTCTAAAAATACCTAAACAGGGCCACAGACGACTCCTGTCACCCACGGCAAGAGGAGACGCACACACGCAGAAGACACAATGAGGAGGAAGGGCCCAGGAGGAAGCAAATATGTATTTGGGTCACTCAAATGCTGGCATCAAGTCCTGAGGAGACAGAGCTGGCAAAGCCTCATAAGTGCCTTTGGTCCCTTGCCAGCCACAGTACTGCGTCAGGTCACTGGGACCCCAGGAGGACAGACAGGAGTCCCATGGTCTCAGGCCACATACTAAGAAGTCAGCAAGATTGCAGAGGAGCTGAGGCAGCAGAATCTTCCAGAAATCTTCCTGAGGATGACCCAGTCCCTCTCTACCAGCAATGCCTATAGGCAAAGGGTCACCTGGGGACATGGAGCCTGTCCTCCTCACTCAGCATCTTGTAAAGAGAGTCCCACTTAGGAAGAAATGCAAACACCAGTCACACGGGGCAGGGTCTTCGACTCCCATACAGTCCTGGGTTCCACTTAGGCTAAGCCACCCATGAACTGCTGATCTGGTACCTTCAGTTAACCAGAATGGCCTCTGCAGCCCCTCTAACCATCTATCCAACCCTGCTAGCCTGGGCTGTCTCCCTCCTTACCACCAAACATTCAAAGTCTGTTCTGGGTGCCATTTCTGGTCTTTGTTGCAGACAAAGCCAGGGAGTGCCAGCTTCAGGCTTCTAAGGAACAAGGGACCTTCAGAACGTTGCAGGAGCAATCACACCTTACCTGCCATTCCCTCCAATCCCATCACAAGCTCCCTCATAACCCATAACCACCACCCTGTTTTGGTCTTCTCCTCTTTGGGTTGGCCAAGGAGGAACCTGAGAAAACACCCACTTAGGGCACTAGGGATCTGTGGCGCTGTGTGGGCACGCTACCTTCTATTTGTACAGCACTGTAGAGTCCACAAACATCCCACACATTATCACATTTTTTGTCTGACAACTGATACGGGAGCCAAGCAGTGTTAGCCCCACCCTGTGAATGTAGAAACTTAAACCTGAAAGAGCTTATGTAATAGCCCTAGGGTCTACCAACTACTCGGTGCCAAAGCTGGAATGCAAACCCTGCCATTTAATACCAAGTAAAACCCTGTCTCTGATAAAAGAATAGCTCCCATAAATTGAACACTTACTACCATGACTGTGCTCCTGCCTCACATGTTAAATTTAGTTAGCCTTCATGTAAACCCTGTCAGATACGGTAACTCTATTATGCCCATTTTAAGATGAGGAAAACTGAGGCTCGGAGAGATTTAAGCAATTGCCTGAGGTCACATATCGACACTACACTACTGCCACCTAAATTTTTCCTCCTCACATTTCATTATAAATCATGAGCTCAGCCAGCAAACAAAGGAATAAACAGATGAGAATCTCTCGAGAAAAACTGGAAAGGACAGAATCAACAGTTAGCAACTGGGTCTAGGAGCACAGGTCTGTAATCCCTGCTCTTCAGGAAGCTTGAGGCAGGAGGATCTGAAGGTCAAGGCCCACCTGCACTACAATGTGAGGTAGTAAGAGGTTGTTCAAAATAAAACTCACAAGAGCAGCAAAGGAAACGGGCGGGGAGATGCCTCAGTTTTCGAAGTACCTGCTGGGCAAGCTGAGGGTCTGCGCTCACTTCCCAGATCCGTACAAGAAGCCAAGTATGGAGGTGCGCACTTGGAGCCTCAGTGATGGGAAGGAGAAATAGAAGGATCTCTGGGGCTTGCTGGCCAGCCAGCCTAATGGAATGAATCCTAAGGTTGGCCTCTGGCTTGCACACGCACACACACACACACACACACAGGCGGATGGACGGACCTTGTCAAAGGCTCTTTATTCCAAAGTGTAAACCTTCAGTATTATGTCTGTAGACAAACAGACATCCCCAGGTTACTGTCAGCCTAAATAAAAAGAACGGTGGTGACAATAGTGACCATAGCCCGACAGGAAACAGATGGAATATATCCAAGCATTTAATTGCAGAGAAGATAAGGATACATGGAGAAGCCTGGGCAGGGACCCAAACGCTGGGAATGGCTACCACCTCTAGGTCTGAAGGGATGTGGTCCCAGTTCTTCAGTACTCTGACACGGTCACGTGACAAGCACGTTCCAATGCTTTCAGGCTCTGTGGTTGGCAGGCCTTTGCTGGGCTTGTGGTGAACCAGGATACCTCACCAGGAAGCAAGTGGTGGAGCCTCGCTGCTCACCCCATGGCAACTGGGAAGAACTGGAAACTAAAACCTTGCGCTGGGCCCCACCTTCTGAAGGCTCCAGTGCCTCCCAGTAGCACCAAGCTGAAGACGCACTCTTCTACACATGGGCCTCCGGGGGACATTCCAGACCACACTGCAGCAGGACAAAGGACAAAAGTGTACTATGGGGACCAGTGATGGCTGGAACTGGTGTGGGACCGCCTCCTAGGACAGGGTACAGCCATCTCTGGAGCTGTTCTTTGATCCTTTAGTCCCCCCACAAGTCTCCATCAGTAGGAAGCTGCAGGAAGCTGGCAGGCAGTGAGTAACCCAGGAAAGCTGCCGCAGAGATCTTTGGGACCATATCATTGCAGGCAAAATGAACAGGCAGCCAGGAGCGTGGAGAAATGACCGGAAGTGTTCTGGGACTGACCCTTCCCAGGCCGGCAGCGGTGTGACTCAAGCCGGCCTCGTGGAGCACTGGCTGCCTCTTCAATAGAGCTCCTATGCTTCAGCGCCTGCTTTAAATGCAACTGATTTGCGTATACTGCATACTAACGAGAATGCCAATATTTCCTGCATTTCTTTTCCCAGAGAATTCACAGTGTTCCTCTTCTTGGGGAAAGTGCCTTCAGGGCTTCTGGCCAAGCCTCAAAAGACAATAGAGAGTTCATTCCCTGCCTGTTCCATCAGACCACTCAACAATGCTTCCCTGGGGTATAGTTGTACTTTGATTTACCGTGTGCCTAGTCCCTATAAACTCATGACAAGTTGACAGTGTCCTAGGTTGAAACGCACTTAATCCATCAAACCTTGCAGACATTCTAACTTGTAGGAGCATGGCACAATACAGTGTCAGGTAGCTAAGGGGCTGAGAGATGGCTGGGATCTGAATTGCCTGTGTCATCAGCCCAGGAAAAGAGACCAACCCCAAAGTATAAGTACAGTGTCTATGGAATGGTTATCATCTTTGCATCACTATAAAGTCAAGAATATTAAGCCATCATAAATCACAGGAAGCTAAATCCAAAGGGATGAAATCAGTATCTCAAAGACGTGTCTTCACTCCCAAGTTCACTGCAATATTAGACAGCAGCCAAGATCTAGATACAGCTTAAATGTCTGCAGACAGACGAATGAATAAAAACAATGGTGTGTGTGTGTGTGCTCACGTGTCCACTGTAATGTTATTCAGCCGCAAAAAGAAGGAAACCTTGCCAAGCGTACCAACATGGACGAGCCTGGTAGGCATTGTACAAAGTGAAATAAGCCAGACACAGAAGAACACGTGATCTCATTTATAGGCAGAATCTTAAATAAATGCACAGAAACAGACAATAGAATGAGTTGCCAGAGGCAGGGAAGAAATGGGGGAGATGTTAATCCCAGTGTCTAACTTTCAAGGATAAGAAGAACAGTAAGGGCTGAGGATGCAGCTCACCAAGTACATTGCTTGCTGAAGTCCTGGCCTCGATACCCAGCACAACATAAACAGGCAGGTATAAGATCAGAAATTCAACCATCCCTGGCTGCACATCGAGTTTCAGAAAAGCCTGAGATACATAGGACCCTGTCCTTTAAAAAAAGAAAAGGAATAAGCTCCGGGTTCCTAGCACACAGTCTGGTAACTATGGCTAACAACTCTGTGTTGTGCCAGGGATAGTGGTACATATCCTTAATCCCAACACTTGGGAGGCAGAGGCAGGTGGGTCTCTGTGAGGGCATCCTGTGTGAAGGCAATATGAAGGCCTAGACTTGACTTTACAGACTCCATCTTAGAGAAGGGCCACCATCTTAGACCACCTGGTGACTGGGGCTGTACTCAGTTCCAGAAAGACCCTCAGGAATGTGCCATGACAACTCGAATAGATACCCTAGAAGCAGCCAAATAAGAAACACGGCAGTAAAATTTAACGAGATCCAAATGCTCCCACAGACAACCTAACCGTGGTTTATGGCCCTTGTAGATATCCAAATATCCTGTCAGCAGGTGGTGGTTCATGCAGAAAGTCTAACCCAATAGTTTCAAATGTGGTTTCATGCCAAAAGTCTAGACCAATAATTTCAAAAAAATCACCTTGCACTGTATCCCTTCACCCAATCCCAAAATGCCAAGGCACGTAACTCCCAGCTGGTGGTTTTTTCCCTTTAAAAACTCTCCTACCCCTGAGCCCATTGCCACCACATTTCCCTCCATCCACTGCCTTGGAGGATAGGTTGGTGGTCCGAGTTTGAACCTGACAATAAAAAGATCCTTGTGTGCTTGCATCAGAAACAGGCTCCTTGGTGGTCTCTGGGAGTTTCAAGACATGGTACAACACCTGGTCTATATAAAGAGTTCTAGGACAGCCAGGAGTACATAGAGTGACCCTCTCTTTAAAAAAAAAAAAAGTAGCAAGGTGGTATTGGTGAAATTATTATGGCCACTCCACGTAGTTAAAAGGGAGGTTTATAGCCGGGCGGTGGTGGCGCACGCCTTTAATCCCAGCACTCGGGAGGCAGAGCCAGGCGGATCTCTGTGAGTTCGAGGCCAGCCTGGTCTTCAAAGCGAGTTCCAGGAAAGGCGCAAAGCTACACAGAGAAACCCTGTCTCGAAAAACCAAAAAAAAAAAAAAAAAAAAAAAAAAAAAAAAAAAAAAAAAGGGAGGTTTATTTTGTGGGGTAACTTACAAGTGAAGGGATAGTTTATAGGGTCTGGGGAAGGTGTAGCGCAGTACGGCGGTGTTCTCTGGAGAACTCTGCTCAGTCTACCTCCAGCGTCCAGGGTCCAGGAACCAAGAGAGCCGGCACATCCGGATCTCAGGCCTTCAGGGTCCTCTCTCAGCCCCGCCTTGAAGGCATGACCATTACCAAAGCCTCAATGGGGATTGGAACTTCCAGGTCAAAGCTGGAATGGCTACCCACTACAAGGTGGTGGTGATAGTGGTGTACACCTTTAATCCCAACACTCAGGAGGCAGAGGCAGGCGGTTCTCTGTGAGCTCAAGGCCAACCTGGTCTACAGAGCAAGTTCCAAGACAGCCAGGGCTGTTATATAGAGAAATCTTGTCTCGGAAAACCAAAACAGAAAAAAAAAACAAACAAACAAAAAAAAAAAAACAATAAAAATGAAAAATGTTGTGTTGCATACTTGAAATTCACTGAGGGTTCATCTTAAATTCTCTTGTCAAGATGTGTGCGCGCGCACACACACACAATCACAACCTATGCACTGTGATAGACACATTAATTATATTGACTATGGCAATATTTCACAATGTATATATGCATCAAATGGTCACATTGTATACCTTGAATTTTTGTCATTGTCATTTTGCCAGTGGCATATCAATGAAGCCAAAAATAAAAAATAAAAAAGGCTTTTCCAGAAGAATGAGACGAGTGGAGCCCAGCGCTATCCTCTTCCCCTTCACGGTGTTTAACCCTCAGTGTCTCCAGCTTTGCTTTCTTAAAAGGATTCGTTGCAAGAACTCAGTGACAGAGAGCATACTAGTTTCCAGGCTAGCTGTGCTTCTAGCTTCCTGGGGCCCACAACATCTGGTTGTCATGCAGGCAGGGGTAAAAACATCTGCACCAACACCTCTGATGGGATGACACCTGGCAGGTGATCCTGCCAGACCTTTATGCTGTGGAAGGAGACAAGAGGGCAGGGTGGCTCCCACCCCAGCTGTTACCTTGGGAAAGAGAGGAAGAGCTTTCTGTTGGTAAATAGGAAAACACAGCATGGGAGGAGGCTTAAAAACAAAAGGCTGGCTGTGGAGATAGCTCAACCTGGTAAAGAGGTTAAAGATGCTTTGGCACCAGCCTGGTGGCCTGATTTCCATCTCTCCAACCTGCACAGTAGCAGAGAAAAGATTCTCACAGGTTGTCCTGACTCTCACATGCATGTCACAGCATGTGCAGACACACTCACACACAAAACAAACAAATAAATGTAAAACAAAACAAAAGGCCACCTCCAAATTTCAAAATAAAAATCCCTCACAACAGAAGGACTGCTTGGGGCCAAGTTAAAAGGCCTCAGAAGCTTTGATGACCCTCCCAGGATTCGCTAGAGCCCTTAGGAGACCCAGCATCTCAGATCTTAAGAGACAGCTGCTCTGCAATCCACCTGGGTAGACTGGGGAGGGAGGAGAATGAAAGAGGAGTCTCTGTGTGTCTATTTGTGTGTGTCTGTCTGTATCCTTCTATGTGTGTCTGTCTGTGTGAAGGAAATGGTTATACTTCAACCATAGACCAGAGCTTCATCTCCCAAGGCACTTTTACATTTCACATCAGAGCCCTCACACTGTGCTGTGGGGTGTCTTTCTGTACGCTGTGAAAATGTGTGGCTCCCACTGAATAATGAATAAAGCTATTTTGGCCTATGGCAAGAAAGCTTACAGCCAGGCAGGAAACACAAGCAGAAAGACAGGGAGAAGGGTGGAGTCGAAGGAGACTCCGAAAGGGGCAACAAGATGTCAGCAGACCGGTAATGCCACGGCCACGTGGCGACATAGAGGTTTATAGAAATGGAGAAATGGATTAATTTAAGATGAAAGAGATGGCTAGCCAGAAGCTTGAGCCATAGGCCATACAGATTATTTTATAAGCATCTGCAGGACCACGGGTGGGAGAGATTCATCTCTCAAACAGACAGTATTTTTGCAAAATGCTAAAACAGAACGCAGTCCACATCTAAGGACCAGAGAGTCTCAGATACACTGCTGTTTTTCTGTCGGTACGGTGGCTGCACCTGAATCTGCTGCTGTTTCAGCCAGTAATTACAGCTCCAAAGCTACTGGCCCACTTCTCAGACGGCAGCCAGGCAGGACTTTCATGTGCTACTGGATCTGCCTCCTGCTGCCGCCACCAAATGAATTTTTTAATTAAACCTCTGTTGTTCTATTTATCAATAGGACTTGGGAGTCAGAGGGTGGGGTGAAAACCTGCTAGCTCAGAGAGGTTGAGGAGCAACTAGATGACCTTCCCTCTTTACCAGTGTCTCAGAAAGAGAATGTCCTTCCACTCCACCAAACCAAAAAGATTGCCACACTCAAGGTCCCTACTACTTACTGTGTGCCTCTCTATCCATCTTCCAGACTCCCTCTGACTATCTATAATTACTTTCTGTCAACTAGTTGCTATCTGCCTCCTGGCCCAAGGTTGATTTTATTTAATTAATGCAAACGCAAACTCAGAGTTCACAGTGTCATTGAGTATCCCACAATAAATAACACACTAGCTTATTGGGCAAGGTGGAGTGAAAGATTGCAAGTGGTCAGTCTCTCATTTTAGCCCTAGTCTTGGGGATCCAACACATTTTCCTTTATGGCTTTTACTAAGAGTCAGTAACAGAAACCAGGACCCCAGTGGATAGAGAAATAAACGACCTGCTGTCAAATTGTCCACTGGAGGCATGCTGGAAAGATGGTTCAGGAGTTAAGAGTGCTTGCTGCTCTCCCAGAAGATTCAAGTTCAGTACCCACCACCCATGAGAGATGGCCCACAGTTGCCTGTTACTCTAGCTTCAAGGGATCAGATGCCTCTTCTGGACTCCATGGACACACACACACACACACACACACACACACACACACACACACACTATTTTTTAAGAAGAAAGGAAGAAAAGAAAAAAGAAAGAAAGAAAGGAGAGAGAGGAAAAGAAAGAAAGAAAGAAAGGAAGGAAGGAAGGAAGGAAGGAAGGAAGGAAGGAAGGAAGGAAGGAAGATGCCCATTAGGGTTATAAGGTCTGGAATGTTCTATTCTCCAGTTTTGCTCTATTAATGACACTTTGTTCTCCTTCCTCTACTATTTCACATCTAAATGGTAACCAGGCAGAGGAGCCAGCAGGCTTACCAGAAGAGGCAATAATAATCATGTGAGTACATTTATCTCAGATTGAGTGGCAGGTCAAAGAAATCAGG
Organism: Peromyscus californicus insignis; assembly: GCF_007827085.1. Classification (NCBI taxonomy): domain Eukaryota; kingdom Metazoa; phylum Chordata; class Mammalia; order Rodentia; family Cricetidae; genus Peromyscus; species Peromyscus californicus. The sequence goes on along the minus strand of NW_026294606.1, from coordinate 21,137,638 downwards.
TTCATTCTTGTCACAGAAAAGACTTGAGGGGTTTATGAATGATAGTTCAAAAATGTCAAGGGCTGGGGACCTTGGAGAGAGGCCTTTTTTTGGCGGGGGGGGGGGGGGGTGGCTACTAGTTATTTGGTCAGTGCCCACGGGAAGGTTTGAGCATAGAGGGGGGATTTTGCTGTTTCTCTGGGCCATCACATCCTCACTCTCTCATCTTACCTAGGCTTCAGGAACTGTGGGCAGCCAGGCAGCTAGTCCTCGAGGGTCTTGACTAGGCAATGAAATGTATTTGATGACATCCCCCTGTGGTTGGTGCTTGACTGAAAAAGGAAGGCACCTGTAGAGACTTCATGCAGCCTTTAAAACTTGTGGTGTCAGCCCCAGAATTGTTTTTGGTCCTAATCTTTAGTCAATCAGATCCCCCCTTAAACGGCACCTCTTTAGAGACCACAGTTCCTACAAAGCAGCTTTCTCCTCCTGACCTGTTCAATCTTCTTCATCCCCATTATGAAGAATTATTTATTTGTTTAGTTTTAGTATTCTTTTTCTACAATCACTCCTCTGAATCCCCAATGAAAAAAGACATTTGTCTCATCTCCCATACCCCAGGTCAGCTGGCTGGGATTCTCTGGGGTTTGGGACGTGGGCATCACCATTGTTTAAAGTTCCCAGGAAGCAGGCAGCAGCTCACTGACCTGTAGCAGAGCTGAATACAGACACGGTTTTGAAACCCTGATGCCTGGGAGCCCTCTCCTGGGACTTAGGGTCGCCTGCTCTCCTGAGGACCTTCTTGTTTCTAAGGTGCCAGGGTGAGCCTGCTGTACAGTCAGGGCTGAGATCTCTGGCCTGCAGCTACCTCCTTAATTGGTTTAGTCCAAGCCGGTGAACTTGCCTCTCCCACATCCTCTGGTCTTCTGTGGTCTTTGCAGCCTGGCTGCCCACAGTTCCTGAAGCCTAGGTAAGATGAGAAAGTGAGGATGTGATGGCCCAGAAATGGGATAAAATGGGATGTCACAAATCTTCTCTTCTTTTTCCAGTCTAATTGGCGTGTGAATTAAGCCTGGCACCACCTTAAGCCATTAGTCACTTTGTGCAAATTGCCTCCTGGGCTCCTGTCCTTTGGGAAGTTACCTTGGTGGACTGCTAGTGGGTGTCAGCAAGTGCACAGAGAAAGGCAATTAGGAAAACAGCAGACCAATTCCTTCATCTGCATCATTGTCTCCATTCTCAGAATTCCATAGAACTTTCTCGGCTGGCTCATACATCACCCTCCTAAGGGATGATTATCTAAGCATGCAGTGGGAGGGTGGCCTTGAACAAGGCAGGCATGCGGCCCCCTCCCAAAGCAGTTACTGGTTAAAAGGAAAAGTCCTTAGGCCAATTAAATCCAGTAGCAATTATCTGAATGCCAAAAAACTATTCACAAAATTGGGCAGCTCCCAAACCAAACCAGAGCAAGGTTCTGAGAACTCTAGCCAACAACAATGGAACTGGACAGCATTTATAGGAAAACAGAATACAGAAAATAACTTCATTGGCTACAGCCCAATCACCCACTAACCAAATAACTTAACTAGTTGTTTATATCCTAATCAGTTAATTGGCTATAGAGCCTCTTGCAGTCAACCAAAGCCCATTTACTAGAATTCAACTCTATACTGGGTTGGTCTGTTGGGTTGAGCACAGGTGTGCAGTCCACGATCAGGGCCTCCTCCAGATTGTGTTCACTAGTAAGGACCAAGGGAGAGAAAGACATCTAGCGGGGAGGGGGGCTGGGAGTTGCTATGGTATGACTCTAAAGAGCCTCCCCAGGCTCCTATTTTGAGAGCTCAGTTTTCGGTTTGGTAGAGCTGTTTGGAGAGGCAGTGGGACACAGGCAACGGAAGTAGTTAACCAGGAGTGGGCCTGGAGGTTATAGGCTGAGCCCTGGTTCTGCTGCTCTCGACTTTCTGGTCTGCCAAGAGTTGAACAGTCTCCATCACACTATAGCAGATGGAGTCGCTCCACCAAGCCTGCTCGGCTGTGATGGGGCAATGTCCTGAAACTCATGAGTTAAAGAAATCTCTACCTTAAGTTTCCTGGAACCTTCTCTGGCTCCTCTGAGGAGTCTTGGTCACAGTATTGCAGGTTACTAATCTAGAGGTGGAGTTCACACATGTCAATCACCCAAACTACCACAAAGTAGATGGCAGGGTTAGGTTCAAAGCCAGGAGTCTGTGAAACCAAAGCGCATTGTTACAATGCTGAGTTGAGCTGGCATCGAATTGACATAGGCTCTTGATCATCAATGTTTTAAATTAGAAAGTCGTGGATGTTGGAAGGGTAAATTCATTCATATTCCTGTTGCAAAATGTTGTGTGATATTTTGTTTGTGTTCTAACAAATAAAGCTTACCTGGAGATCAGAGGGCGGAGCTAGCCACTAGTTAACCATAGAGGCCAGGCAGTGGTGGCACACACCTTTAATCCCAGCAGTTGGGAGGAGGAAGCAGGGAGATCAGGAGTTCAAGGCCACCCTGGGTTACATGAGATTGAACCAGTCTAAAAGAGAAACAGAACTGGGCAGTGGTGATGCACGCCTTTAATCCCAGCACTAGGGAGGTAGAGACAAGAATATAAGGTGGCTGAAGACAGAATCTCAGCCCCGTTCAGTCTGAGGATTCATACAGGTAAGACGTCTCCAGTGGCTGCTGCTCTGCTTCTCTGATCTTTCAGCTTTCACTCTAGTATGACTCCAGGTTTTTATTTCATAAGACTAGTTAGGATCACACTTCAGCAAACAGAGAAATCCGTATACTAGAGGGGACAGAGTCACACATCAGGCTCTCATCAGTTCATTTCAAGCCATATGGCCAGACTTAAGGTTTGGAGTTTGACAATTGCAGACAACTATAGATTGTAGGCATGAATGTCAAAGAATCATATATAATAGAAAAAAATGTAATGGTCAGGTGGGCTGGCTGGTTTTATGTCAACACAAGCTAAAGGAATGAACCCTCCTTGAGAAAATGCCTCCATAAGACAGGGTTATAGGCAAGCCTGTAAGGCATTTTCTTAATTAGGGATCCATGGGGGAGGGCCCAGCCCATTGCAGGTGGTGCCATCTGTGGGCTGGTGGTCCTGGACTCTAAAAAAAAAAAAAAACAGCTGAGCAAGATGTGATGAGCAAGCCAGTGAGCTGCACCCCTCCATGGCTCTGCATCAGCTCCTGCCTCCAGGCTCCTGTCCTGCTTGAGTTCCTCTCCTGACTTCCTTCAGGAATGGACTACAATGTGGAAGTGTAAGTCAAATCAACCCTTTCCTCCCCAACTTGCTTTTGGTCATGGTGTTTCATCATAACAATAGTAACTTCAAGTTAGACAAGGGAATGCCTTCCAGACACTCTCAAAGCTCAGTATGCAGGTGACCTCACAACAGGCTTTGATGATAACTGTTGTTATAGCCCTTGATCTAAAACCAGGAAACTGAGGCATGAACGGGTTAAACAATTTGCACAAAGTCCCATGACCAATTAATCAACTTATTTGCTCAGTCTCGGTTTCAACCAAAAACATACGAATGGTCATGGTGCTGGAAGCCTGTCATCTCGTTACCCAGGAAGCTGAGGCAGGAGGATCCCAAATTTAATGCCAGCCTGGATTACAGAGCAAGATCTCGTATCAAAATAAAATTGTTTAAAAGGGCTAGAGATACAACTCAGTGTAGAGCTCTTGCCTACATGTGCAAAGCTCTGGTTTTATTATCCAATGTGGAAGTAAGGCTGAGAACATACAGTTATATGTGTGTATGTGTGTGTATGAGTGTGTGCGTGAGTGTGTGCATATATGTGTATTTTACTGGATAGTAGAATATTTCTAGAATGACTGAACATTAGGCTTTGATACTTTAAATTTTCCTTCTCTGCAAAAGGTCTTGGGTTTGATCCCAAAATTATAGAAGCAAAATTTACTTTTCCTTTTCATTATTTATCTTACTGCAGTGGCAGCCAAGCCACACAAATAGTTGTAGGTTCACCCTGTGAGCACTGTTTGCAGTCTGTGGAGGGTGAAAAGGAGTGCTTACCGTCGACTCAGTCATATGTTTGCTCTTTATTGAACACCCACAGAACACTGTCCCTTTACCAAGGGAGACACACTTCTGATTAAGAGCACTTGCTGCTCTTGCACAGGACCTCCATTTGGTTCCCAGTGCCTACAGAGCTGCTCACACTCATCTGTAATTCCAGTCCCAGGGGATCCAATGCCACTACTGACCTCCTCAGACAGATGGCATGTACTTGGTGCACAGATATCCATGAGGGTGGAATACCCACACATGAAAATCAAATCAAACCAAAACAATACTACAGAAGAAAAGCTGGGCTATTGGAGAGGACTTTCCTTAGCCACGAGACTATGTAGAGAACTTGGCACAAACAGTCTGCTTTGCCTTCAGCATAACTCGCTCTGCTTCCTCCTGACCAATAACCTTAGCTCTCCCAAAGCAACCGATAACATTCCCAGAAGCAGCTTCCTACTATTGTGTCTGACATTTCCAGAGTGCACTTAGACTCTCTCAGCGATTTATCAGAGAAGCATCTCTATTCTTATCTTTACTGAAGGAGAAGTGTTGAAATCACATCCTTTCAGAATTCTAGAAGAACTTTGAGCTTGGTTTAGTCTTTAATTTTGCTCCTCGCTAGGACTTAAAACTATTGCTCAAAACATATAGAAAATATCTGCACTCAATTAATGATGAACTGAATTTTTTTCATCTCAGAAAATTAGAAAAAGAAATTGTTTTCCATCAACATGTTTTTTAAAGATTTGTAACAGTCTGAAGGATGGTTTTATTCTACTTAGGCAGGGGTAGTGTCCAGAGAACAAAACCCAATGAGAAGAAGGGTTTCTCTACAGAAATGTAGTCCCTTTTTGGGGGGAGGGGGCAGGGGTGAGACAGGGTTTCTCTGTGTAGCCCTGGCTGTCCTAGAACTTGCTCTGTAGGCGAGGCTATCCTTGAACTCAGATCTACCTGCCTCTGCCAGGAGTGCTGGGATTAAAGGTGTGAGCCACCACACCCCGCTCAGAAATGTAGTCTTAATGTCAACTTGGAACAAATATATTCTTTCACATTTGAGATGCTGGCGATCAGTTCCAGGGTCTCACACACACAAGGCAATTGTCCTGAAGTACACTCTCAGCCCTTCGATTTATTCTAATACAAATAATGATAATGTCTTTCTGCTGGTTTGGCCTGCCCTAAAATATGATGTTTTCTTCTTCACAAAGATTGCCCTGGCATTTCACAGGGTTCAACTTTCCCTGACTCTGGAAACATGGACTTAAAACTGCTCGCTTTAAACCAAGGGACCTTGAAGGAAAAGAGACCTAGAAGAAAAACGGCCTTGGAAGAAACCGGTAAGTCCGTGCTCAAACTTAAATCTGCAAGTTCCATCACCTCATTCATTCTTCATCTCAACTCATTGATTCATGGCAGACAACACTCTTGATGCTATGGTCACACTGGCGGGCAGATAGATGTGGTCCTTTTTAAAAAGGTGGGAGGTTCTCAGATGTCTGTTTGCCTCAGAATCACTCAGAGGATTCAACAAAAGTTGAATTCAGAAAGTCTGCATCTGTGAATCTGTGTGGATTCTGAGACTGTTTTCAGGGGATGGCAAAGCTGCCAGCCCAAGAAGTCTGCCTTGAGAGCCAGCTAGCTAAGGGGACTTCAATATAGGTGGTGCTCTGATTTGTGAAATGGGAGCCTGGAAGTTAACCAACCTTGGCTATGGGGATGGAGAATGTGCTGAGTGATAGCAAAGACCAATCATTCCTTTTCACATTTTCACATCATTAGATGTCAAATCTACATCCTGTCTGGCTAACATGTGTTTGATGTATTTGTGTGTGTGTGTGTGTGTGTGTGTGTGTGTGTGTGTGTGTGTGTGTGTGGTACATGAGCCTGTATAAATGCATGCATCCGCATATGGACAAGTGTGTGTACATGTACACATGTGTGCCTATGCATCTGGAGATCAGAGGTCAACTCCTTCCTCAGGAGCCATCCATGTGTTTCTGTTTTTGTTTGCCTACAGGCCAGAAGAGGGCACCAGATCTCATAGATGGTTGTGAGTCACCTTATGGGTGCTGGGAATTGAACCTGGGTCCTCTGGAAGAGCAGCCAGTGCTCTTAACCACTGAGTCATCCGTCCATGTGGTTTATTTATTTATTTATTTTTTTTGAGACAAGATCTCTCACTGTCTTGGAGCTCACCAAGTAGGTTTGGCTAATCTGCCTGTCTCTGTCTCCCCAGGGCTGGGATTACAAAGGAAAGGCTTTTTTGCATGAGTGCTCAGGTAACTAGAAGGTCCACATGGTGGAAGGAGAGAATCATCTCCTGTGGGTGGTCCCCTGACCTCCACACGTGGGCTGTGACAAAACATGTACCCAAACAGAAGTAAGTAAATAAACAAGTGTAAGAAGTTTTGTTTGGGGGGGCGGGGGTGGCCCAGGAGGGGGGAGAACAAGGGAATCCGTGGCTGATATGTAAAATTAAATTAAATTATAAAATTAAAATAAATATATAAATAATAAAGTTTTAAAAAGTTCCGTTTTCAAGATTTAGCTCTCTATTTTGCATCAGCATTTTAGTTTTTGCTCTTTCCTTTGCATTTGGGTAATCTTGGATGAGTTTTATTGTTTGTTGTGAGACATCTGATCTCACCCCTTTGCCTTGGGCTCTCTAGTTATCATATCTGGAACCATTTGTTGAAAAGCCTACTCCCCCACCATCCATGCTCATTTGAATGATTGTGGCATTTTTGTTAAATGTCAGTTGACCATAGAGATATGGATTTCTTCCTTCACTCTCAATTCTTCTCCACTCTGTCTGTCCTTGAGTCAGATCACACTGTCTACTACCCACTTCCGCTTAAACGCTGTCACGACGTTTCACTAAATGGATTTTGATCTGCTGTTAAAATGAGAAAGGTTTACAAACAGGCCGCATGTCTCATACCACCAGACCTCCCAATAGCAACAATTAACCAAGGTTCTTAGTGAAATCTGAGCATCAGAAAAATGATGGATAATAATACACCCAATATTGCCTTACAGAATCTTTCTGGAACTCCAGTTTAGCTGGGGCATTCTATCTTTCTCCATCCCCAGGAGACCTTTGTGTGGGAGCCCGTTCTCGGGTTCCTCATGTCTTTACCCAGCAGGTCCGCCTAAAAGATGATTAGGACCACGGGCCTGAGTGCAGGTGTCTGAGATGGTCTGCACTTGGCTGTGCTGGGGGAGGAGGTCTTTTGCTCCACCCCTTGGCGTCCCTATAAAAACCCTGGGGCAGAGACAGTCGGGCTCATTGGAAAAGGTTCCAGGCCCTCTCGAGGCTATCCTTTATTTTCTATCTGTTTATCTCCGTGATATTCTCCGCAATAAATCCTTCTATCTAATATTTCCTGCTGCTCGCACTCAAGAAAACTCTGGGGAGCTGTGGGGTTGGTGGGTAAACGCCCCACACCTTTGGCAATGTCTGGAGACTTCTGTGGTTGCCACAACTTGGATAAGCTCTGATGGGGATGGGCCAAGGATCTGATGAGCATAGGCAGGCCCTTCACAACAAAGAACAGGGTCACCTGTTTTTGCCTTTCAGCGTCTCTAAAGAGTAAATCTCTAGTCTCCTGCCTGATACTTGGGGCCCAATGTGAGGTACCTGCCTTTCCTCTTTTTGGTCTTTTGAGACACAGTTTCTCGGTATATCCCTGAACTCACTCTGTAGACCAGGCTGGCCTCAAACTCAGAGATTCGCCTGCCTCTGCCTCCCAAGTGCTGGGATTAAAGGCACGCACCATCTCTGCCCAGCTTCTCCATCTACTTTTTAAAGCTTAGCATGATCTATTACCCATGATCACAGCAAAGACTACAATATTTTTTCTTCTTAGTTTTCTTCTTTACCAAGTAAACATTCTAAGAAAATGCTGGCCAAGATAAGATAGCATTTACACAAAGCTGAACAGCTTAAGGGCCAGCCTGCCTGTGCCCTGGGGCCTTCTTTTCCCGGTAAATGCCACAGTTAGAACTAGCCTCGCAAAGCAGCTCTGAAAAGCTGGGGTGGGCTGAAGTTGAGTTGCCTGTGTCCTTCAGGCCAGGAGGGCCACCCTTCCTGAGGGAGCCGCACACAGCTGCCTTCTCATGAACAGGGCCTTTCTTTTCACTGCAGGGAGGTGAGCAAACAGCCTGAGGTGGGGATGGCATGGCTCTCAATCAAACAACTTCGAAGTGAGCAGGAGAGGAAGGAAGCTTGGGGTGGGGAAGGTCCTGAATGCTTTCTGCTTGTGAGATGGGTATGAGTTCATGAGAGGTTATTTGAGGCTATTTATCCCAAGCCCTATTCACAGTTGTCCTTGATGTGAATACCAGAGCATTAGAAATCAGGGGCACTTACGGTTTCTTCTGTGCAGTGACTGGTCCGTTTTCGTTCTTCCGTGTAGACCTCTGTACCACACATGTGGAGACAGAATGAACTCATACTGTGATCCACCCAATCTGGAGACTTTGATATTCGCATGGAAAGAATTATGCCCACCAAGTCAGCTGGAAGCAGTTTTTCTGGGAGAAATGACGCCCCTATTCCTACTCACTCGCTTTTTTATAATAAGCAAAAAGTTTGGAATGTTAGGATCCTGCCCTCAATCCACATGCACAGCTCGGGGTCTTGCATCTTATGTCATCGGGGGTGCTGGCAACTATGTACACGCAGCGTGGTCACGCAATCTGTGCCTTAAAAAAAGCCCGATGCGGACCCCACCCTCTCTCTGCTCTCTGTTCCCTGCTCTGCTCTGCTCCCCCCACCACCATCTTTCTCTCTCCAGGCCTGGCTCTCTTCTTTCCCTTCTCCACCCCCCTTCCCTCCTAATAAAGTTCTGAAAACTAACACTGGGTTCTGTCATGTCCGTGACCTTTCCACGTGGTAACCAGCGCCGTAACCAGCGCCATTTATCATCCTTTCACTCCATCTTCATTTCAGTTTAGAACACGTCGGGGGTCTATTAAGTTCTTTTCTTATTGCTGTAATCCAGACAACGGCCAAGAACCATCTATAGAGAAAACTGGCTTGTGGTTGAGAGTATGTCCATCAAGGCAGGGAAGGCAGAGCTGCAGGAGGCTGCAGGCAGGACCAGGATTTAGAGGACAGGAAGTAGGGCTGGGCTATAAGTTCTGATACCCATCACCTCCCCCACCCCAGTAACCCACTTCTTTCAATGAGGTCCCACCATCTAAAGGTTCCTCAGCTTCCCCAAACAGCACCACTAACTCGGAGCCATATGTTCAGACACATGATCCTGTGAGAGATAGTTCACATTCAAACTGTCTGTGTGTGTGTGTGCGTGTGCGTGTGCATGTGCACGTGCACATGTGTGTCTCATTGGGGATGGCAATGCTCAACAATTATATACACAACTTCCTCTACCTCCTGTGGACAGGCCAAACCACAGCCAAGAGTGCTAGGGACACAGCCACCCATGGCAGAGCTCTGGGGGAGGGCCGATAGCTGGGACAGAAAAGAACCAATTCTCCTAAGAGACTAGACTTCAAGAGGAACAGGATCCCTTGGAAGTAAGAAATAGGAAGATGATACAATAGTTAAAAAAAATAATAAGCAAGGGAAGATTGTCAGCTCTTTTAAGTTGGAGTGAGGCAGCCTAAGCCGTTCTAGTCAGAGATTCAAATCTCAACATTAATCAGGAATTATTTGTTGAGAATCCAGTGTGTGGGCAAATGTTAAACAAAGAAAAAAGATCATTCCCTGGGGAAAGTGCCTTGCTGTTCTGTCTCCCCTGAGCATGATACAATAGAAAACGAATTTTCATGGCACTCTAAGAACTTCAAATGAGCCACAAGGAGGCTTTGTGGGTTGTTTTTGTTTTGTTTTGTTTTGTTTTTTAACTTTCCATAATGAGAGCTGTTAGATGCTGGACAGGCTTGCCAAGAGGTGAAGGAGCCAGGATCATGCAGAGGTCGTCTCACACCCATTGGTTCTGGGAGGCTAGAGACCTGTGGCTCACAGCAACCAATGGTTCACATAAACCTGGGGTTGAGATGGCTGTATGTTGTTTCTCTGCATGTGTTACTCTGAACCTTGGATTTCACTGGGAAACCTCTTGGAAATGTTGAAAACAGTTCATCTGGAGAAAGGAAAATGGATGTCTGACCCTCAGATGAGAGACATCACTGCAGCTGGAGTTTTCCTGCCTGGCCCACAGTCAGGACAAATCTCTCTCACCTGCCAGTCCCACAGCCTCTCAGACCCGACCAAGTAAACACAGAGACTTATATTGGTTTCAAACTGTATGGCCGTGGCAGGCTTCTTGCTAACTGTTCTTACAGCTTAAATTAATCCATTTCTATTAATCTATACCTTGCCACATGGCTCGTGGCTTACCGGCATCTTCACATGCTGTTTCTCATCGTGGCGGCTGGCAGTGTCTCTCTGACTCAGCCTTCTACTTCCCAGCTTTATTCTCCTCTTTGCCCCGCCTACACTTCCTGCCTAGCCAATGGCCAATCAGTGTTTTATTTATTGACTAATTAGCAACACATTTGCCATACAGAACATCCCACAGCACATCACAACAAGAAATGTTGAGTTTAAGTAAACACTTTCAGATGCGAGGAAAATAGTAGAACAGGGGCTAGAGAGATGGCTCAGCAGTTAAGAGCCCTGGCTGCTCTCTCCCAGGACCCCGGTTTAGTTCCTAGCACCCACATGGCAGCTCACACTCATCTGTGACTCCAGCTCCATCTGGCCCCTGGTGGTCTCCTCTCATTCGCCGTTTGTTACTCCTCCGTTCTCCTGTTTATTCTCTCTGCCCTGGCAATTTCCCTCTCCTGCCCAGCTATTGGCCATTCTGCTCTTTGCTAGACCATCAGGTGTTTTCAGTGGCAAAGCAGCATAGCTTTACAGAGTTAAACAAACATAACACAAAAGAATACAACACATCTTTGCATCATTAAACAAATAAATATTTCACAGCATAAACAAATGTAATACTTTTTTGGGGGGTTTTCGAGACAGGATTTCTCTGTGTAGTTTTGGTGCTTATCCTGGATCTCTCTCAGTAGACCAGGCTGGCCTCGAACTCACAGAGATCCGCCTGGCTCTGCCTCCCAAGTGCTGGGATTAAAGGCGTGCGCCACTGCCGCCCAGCTATGTAACACATCTTAAGCTAATATTCCATACCAGGAATAAGAGAGTTTGTTCTGGAGTGAAATAGAGTGACCACGGCTCAGGAACAGTCACTTAGTTTACCTCAGATTCCATGTTCCAATGAGGTAATGCTTTCATCACAATTTTATAGTAACAGTACAAAGAAATTAGTAATTCAAGGTACTTTAAAAATACACAGGTGGGCCAGGCAGTGGTGGCACAGGCCTTTAATCCCAGCACTTGGGAGGCAGAGACAAGTGGATCTCTGTGAGTTCAAAGTTAGCCTGGTCTGTAGAGCAAGTTCCAAGACAGCCAGGACTGTTACACAGAAAAACTCTGTCTCAAAAACAACAACAACAAAGAATACACAGGTGGATGCAGTCAATGAGATGACACCAGGAGATAAAGGTTCTGGATGCCAAGCTGACAACCCAGATTTCATCCCTGAAACATACAGTAGAATGAGAGAACTGACTCCAGCAAGTTGTGCTGTGACCTCCACATGTGCACGATCACATACATACAATTAAAATACAGTAAAAATACATTGTTGGAGGGTCAGCAACATGGCACAGTGTGTAAAGGTGCTTACCACCAAGCCTGACAACCTGAATACTGTGGGACATCTTTCTGTACGCTGTGAATATATGTTGCTCCCATTGGTTAATAAATAAGCTGCTTTGGCCTATGGCAAGGCAGCTCAGAGGCAGGTGGGAATCCAAGAGAGAGACAGGAAAGAAGAAAAGCAGAGGCAGAGGGACACAAGCCGAAGGAGCAACAAGATGTCAGCAGATGGGTAATGCCACGGCCACGTGGTGACTTATAGATTTATAAAAATGGGTTGATTTAAGATGAAAGAGCTAGCTGACAAGTGACTAAAGCCACAGGCCAAACAGTTTGTAAATCATATAAGCCTCTGTGTGTTTACTTGGGTCTGAGTGGCTGTGGGACTGTGGGTGAGAGAGATTTGTCTGGGGCCAGGTGGGACCGAGAAACTTCTGGCTACACCTGAATTCAATCACGTGGTGAAAACCCACTCCCATGGGTTAACCTCTGACCGAGAGAGAGAGAGAGAGAGAGAGAGAGAGAGAGAGAGAGAGAGAGAGAGAGAGAGAGAGAGAGAGGTGGGGGGAGGCATAAATGTTAAAAAAAAAAGTTAAATAAGCAAAATGCATTGGTGGGAAAGTTGGCAGAGGAGTAGTAGAAAGGGGGTGGGGGATCTCTACTATAGGCTTCAGGCACTAACTGATGACATTCTTAGCCTTTGAGCTGGTAAAAGCTAGGAGTCTGTTCATAAATTACGAAAACATTTACCAAATCATCCCAGGGATGCTAGGTTACACATGGACATGTGCAATAAAGGACTGTTTAAAGGACTATTAGCCAAAGATAATTGGGCTCTGGACCTGCAGCATTCCAACTCTCCACAATCACAGGTGTTGTCATCACTCCATCAGCCTCGGGGAATCTTTAACGTAGGTGTGGCTTTCTATCCCTGGGAACTTCAGTTTGCAAAGGTAATAACTTAAGCAGAGACAGCAGACATCTATTTAAGCATGTTTAGCTCAAGATTCTGGGGCACATGTTTAAGGTTAAAATGGTGGACAGGAATGTCTCTGGGCATGCTCAACTTCCGTCGTGAAGTTTTAGCTGACAACACACTAAGACACACTTTGAAGCTGCATTCGTGGAGTTTCCTGTAAAGGTGCCTCCCTCCCTCCCTCCCTCCCTCGCTTGGTGGTGACAACTCCATATGTAAAACCTGAACACAGCTGTAGTGATTCCAATGTCCTTTCAAAGGAAAATCTAAATCCCCAAAATAGGTTTTCTTAAAAACTGTATGGCACCCCTAGAAATGAAATGAGTTAAACAATAATAAATAAAAGGAGTTAAACAAGAACCCAGAACTTGCTCAAATGTCCATACACATGAATGAGTTTACAAAGCACAATATGGTGCCTCAGACAGCAGTTAAATTCTGTTTCTGCAGAGTTATGACATAGAAAAGGCCATGCTCACTAGTGTCTTACTGTTCTATTTCTGTGAAGAGACACCATGACCAAAGCAACTCTTACAAAAGAAAGCATTTAATTGGGGGTAGCTTACAGTTTTAGAGGGTTAGTCCAAGATCATCATGGTAGGAAGCAGACAGGCATGGTGCTGAAGCAGTAGTTGAGAGATTTAGATCCTGATCCACAGGCAGCAGGTAGAGTGAAGGGGAGAGGTTTCAGAGCCCGCCCCCACTGACACACTTCCTCCAACAAAGGCACACTCCGAATCCTCCTCAAACAGTTCCTCTAACCAAGGACTAAGCATTCAAACATAGGAAGCTATGGAGACCATTCTCATTCAAACCACCACAAATGGAAATTGGAAAAAGTATAGATGCCGGCATGCAACTGGTTAGCTCTGTGGCTGACCAAAGCCTGAGCTTCTCAATTACAGATTAGAAGTAATGACGGTGTCTTCACAAGGGGGTCGCTAGGGCATTGAGTGACACCATGCACACAGAGTGCAGAGCAGACAGTCTAGGGATTGCTCAGCAATTGACAACTCGAGTGGAACTAAGAAGAGGGTCAGAGAGATTGAGGCCTTTACTAGTTCACTGTTTTTGAGGGGTGTTTCTCTCTTTTCCTTTTAAAAAATCTACTCCAATCTATCCCTTTCTATATGTACACACACACACACACACACACACACACACACACACACACACACACTACATATACATACACTAAAAAAAATTCTTTTTTGAGACAGGGTATAGTGGTTTGAATGAGAAAGGCCCTCATAGGCTCTTATGTTTGAATGTTTGGTCCCCAATTAGTGGAACTGTTTGGGAAGGATAGGAGGTGTGGCTGGGGTTGGACTTGGAGGTTTCAAAAGCCAGACACACAGTCTCTCTCTCTCTCTCTCTCTCTCTCTCTCTCTCTCTCTCTCTCTCTCTCTCTCTCCCTTCCTCCCTCCCTCCCTCTCCCTCTCTCCTGCTACCTGTGGATCAGGATGTAAAGCTCCCAGCTACTGCTTGAGTGCCATGCCTGTCTGCTTCCCACCATGATGATTATGGACTAACCTCTAAAGCTGTAAGCAAGCCCCAGTTAATGCTTCTTTAAAATAATAGTTGCCTGGTCATTGTGTCTCTTCACAGCAATAGAACAGTGAGTAAGACCTGGGGTCTCCCTATGAAGCTCTGACTGGCCTGGGCCTCCATATGTAGACCAGGTTTCTTTCAGTCCTCATTGAAATCCACCAGCCTCTACTTCTGGAGTGCTGGGATTCAAGGTGTATGCCACCATGCCTGACAGGATTTATTTTTATTTTTCTGGACAGGGTCTTATGTAGACCAGGCTAGCCTAGAATTTGCTTTATAATCAAGGACCTTAAACTCCTGATCCTTTGTGCTGGGATTATAGGAGTGTACCTCCACAGTAGGTTTTATTCAGTGCTAGGGATTGAATCCAACACTGTGCAGGCTAAGCAAGCGCTCCACCATTGGCTACGTCCCCAGTCCTATTTTTGAAGTTTTTTACACTCCTGGACTTTCAAGTATGCGTGACAAAAACTCTAGCTTTTTGACAAGCCGGTGTGAAGTAGATGTCCACCTCTTGCCATAGAAGTTCTGATTAAAGAAATATTCCTCGGGGTAGCTAAATCATCCTGTTTACTCACAGTATCAATATACTGTAAATGGTATGTAAATATGTACTGTGTATATGCTATGCTGGATTGTTTGGGAAACACTGACCAGAAAAAAAAATCTAGAGGTAGCAAGATGACTCGATGGGTAAACTCCTGGCTGCACAAGCCTGATGACCCATGTTCAGTTCCCAGAACCCATGTAAAAAGCTGGCTGTAATGACATCTGTAATCCCATCACTCCTACAGTGGAATGGGAGGTAGAGACAAAGGGATCAGTGGAAAGCTTGCCCACCAGCTGGTTTGGGGTACACAGTGCATAGTGCCAGAAACAAGAGAGACAGCCTCCACAAGGTGGAAGGTTACCTCTGCAAAGTGTTCTCTGACCTCTGCACTTGTGCTGCATACACACACACACACACACACACACACACACACACACACACACACACACACTTATATAGAGACATACACTAACAATAAATAAAATTGAATAAAAATCTAATGTTCAGCACAGACACAGTTGTTTTCTCCTGGATGTTTGTGGTTGTTTGACTTACAGTCAGTTGATTTGTCTACAAGTAGTGGATCATTCCTGCCTTTCCTACAGTATTGTGCTGTTTGGGAAATAAACAGCAACAGCAAAGAGCTGGTGTTATTGGTTGGTGCGGAGAGGACAGAATGCATGCCTAGATGATGTAGCCAGTTAAGAGACGCAATTGCTTGCTGAGTCTGGAACGTAAGGGAAGTTGAGTTGAAATCCCTGTTAGAGAGCTTCCTTCCTCTTCCCTGGGAGTTGTAAGAACAGCTGAACAACACCATCCCCACACTGTATCCCTGAGTAGCAGTTACTGATTCAGGAGCTAGCTGTCCTTAGGCAGTAAGGGCAAGCCCATGCTGGGTCATGGTCTAGTCATGCAGTGCATCTAAGTGCGCTCCTGTTTCTGGTTGAGTTGAGGGAGTATGCATAGTGTATGTATGGGCTCCTTACTCCTTCAGTCCATGATGCACTAAAAATAACCATTTTCAGCCGGGCGGTGGTGGCGCACGCCTTTAATCCCAGCACTCGGGAGGCAGAGCCAGGCGGATCTCTGTGAGTTCGAGGCCAGCCTGGGCTACCAAGTGAGTCCCAGGAAAGGCGCAAAGCTACACAGAGAAACCCTGTCTCGAAAAAAAAAAAAAAATAACCATTTTCAAAGATTTCCTCAGTTTCTACCCAATTTCTACCTTAAGATCCATAAAGGTCTACCAGGCTTGGGCAACAGGGTGATATACCTCCCATCCACAACCACAAAAGCTCTTTCTCTCTTTTGAGACAGGGTTTCTCTAAGTAGCCACAGACATCCCACCTGCTTCTGCCTCTCAAGTGCTAGGATTAAAGGCGTGTGCCACTACTGCCCAGCTCTTCTCCCTTTCTCTTTATACGCCTACATATTAGTTCTGTTCACTTCATGTCCATGTTCACATTTTCTTATTCTTCTTGAGCATGAGACAAACCTTGCAAGTCTCTTGCTTAAAGTGACTGATGATTATCCTGTACCCTGGCTCCCAGAGTTGAGCTCACTAAGGGTTGAGAAAAGCTCTATCACATTACAAGAACCCACATCGTTTTGACCCACAGGACCCACTACAGTGGTTTTAACCTTTCATTACTTTATTTATTTATTTATTTTTTGTTTCCTAAACAGGGTTTCTCTGTGTAGCCCTGACTGTCCTGAAACTCTCTCTGTAGACCAAACTGTCTTGGAACTCACAGAGATCCTCCTGCCTCTGCCTCCTGAGTGCTGGGATTAAAAGCATTCCACTACCACTGCCCCTACAATCTTTCATTACATTTTAATTTTTAGAGCCATAGTCTCACTAGGTAGCCCTGGTAGGCCTCAAACTATGTAGACCTGACTGCCTTCAAAATCATGATCCTCCTGCCTTAGAATCCAAAGAGCTGAGATTACAGCCATGAGCCTTCATGCCTGGTGTCTCTCCTTATTTTGAGAATTCTACAAAAAGGTATAACTTTTAACTATATATATATATAAACTGTCTATACTAAGAAAAATAGAATATTGGCTATATGATACATTTTTTAAAAATGATTTGGGGCTGGAGAGACGGCTCAGGGATTTAGAGCACAAAGGACTCTTGCCGAGGACCTCAGCTCAAGCCCTGGCCCCCAGTAAATGCCAGGAATTCCAGTTTCGAGGGACCTGACACCTCTGGCCTCCCTGGACATCTGCAGTCACCTGCACATACCCACACACAGACACATAAAAATAATAAAGATCAGATGTTTTAAAATGATTTCTATATTAAGATAAAAATTTAAATATCAAATTTAGTCAACTCTGGGCCTAGACCACCTTTTCCATCGATCCCTAAGAGAGCAGTTTGAATAGCCAAGAATGGCGGCGCATGTCTTTTGGGACGTGGAAGGAGGAGCATGAGTTCAAGGGCAGTCTCTGCTGCATAGTGAGTTTGAGACCAGCCTGGACCCCGCGAGACCCTGCCTCAAACAACACAACAAAAACAAGTCATTGCTAGACTGTAAGTGTGAATGCTATATAAACACCTGGAGCAAGGTGACAGTTTTGGTGTCTGTAGTTGAGGGGCCCTGCTGGATCAGGACAGGCAGGTAATTAACTCAAGAGGCCAAGTTTGAAAAGGGATCATCTCAGTATGCGATTAATCCTCCTCTTGCCTTTGACTTTTACAGTGGCCTGGCTGAGTCCAGCCCTTTTCAATGAGTAATGGAGTGTTGGATTTTCCTCTTTTGGGTGAAGCCCACAATCTCAGGCTCATCATTGTCTCAGTCTCTAACCTTGGGCCAGCCACTTAACCCTGACTCTGGATAGCCGCACTCGAAGTGGACAATGTCAATACTGACCTGAAGATTCACAGAGAGATAGCTTACTAATGACTTGAAAGCACTTAGGATGTATCAAGTGTTATAAAAATCTTCCTACAATAATGTATGGATAGCTAAGTGAAGCGTGATGGCCAATTGACCTCACAGAAATAAACCACTTAGGTGCTGTTTTGGTGCTCTGTGAAATTTAAAGCATTGAGGGAACCCTTCATTGATGCAAGTTTTTTGCCAAAGGACAAATACATCTAAGTAAGTGGATACTTGTGAACTTGCCTTCTGCTCAATTCCCTCTGAGTGTATCAAAGCAATTTGATGGGGCTGAATTGCTGTTTATAAAAATATCTCTTAAAAAGTTCAGATCTGTGGTAGTTTGAATGTAATTGGTCCCCATAGTCTCATAGGAGGTGTGGCTTTGTTGGAGTGGGTATGGCCTTGTTGGAGTGGGTATGGCCTTGTTGGAGTGGGTATGGCCTTGTTGGAGGAAGTGTGTCACTGAAGAGGCAGGCTTTGAGGTTTCCTATGCTCAGGATATCACTCAGTGTCTCAGTCCACTTCCTGATGCCTGCAAGATGTAGCACTCTCAGCTCCAGCACCATGTCTGCCTGCATGCTGCTATGCTGCCCACCATGATGATAATGGATTGAACCTCTGAAAATGTAAGTGAGCCCCAATTAAATGTTTTCTTTATAAGAGTTGCCTTGGTCATGCATAGTGTCTCTTCACAGCAATAAACACCCTAAGAAAGGATCTCCGCATTGCTTCTCTCTCTGTCTCCCTGTCTCTGACTCTCTCTCTGTCTCTCTGTCTCTGTGTGTGTGTGTGTGTGTGTGTGTGTGTGTGTGTGTGTGTGTGTGTGTGTGTGTGTGTGTTGGTCAGAGGCTAGCCTCAAGTGTCTTTTTTGATTGATATCCAGCTTAACTCTTTGAGACAGAGTCTCTCACTGAACCTGGAGCTCACCAATTTGGTTAGACTAACTGACTGGCCATCAAGGCCCCAAGAATCTTCCTGTCTCTGCCTCCCAAGATCTGGGGTGACAGGAGCACACTGCCACCCCCCACATTTTAGGGAGGTGCAGGGAATGCAGACTCAGGCCCACATGCTCCAGGAACAAACACGTCACCGATTGAACCACCTTCCAGCCCTTCTTTTGACCTTTTGTGGTCATAAGGAAGAGAGTGAAGTTGTGGGATAGAACATGTCGGAGCTGGTTAGCAGTGTGTGCTCATCTAGACACTCTGGTGGGGGGTGTGGAAGAAGAGATACAGAGGCAGTGGACATATAAGTAAAGAAAGTCATTCAGGACATAGGACATTTTATAAATAATGTACACATTTGTTAGAAACTTGCCCAAAAGGCTGGGTGGTGGTGGCGCACACCTTTAATCCCTGCACTTGGGAGGCAGAGCCAGGCGGATCTCTGTGAGTTCGAGGCCAGCCTGGTCTACAGAGCAAGATCCAGGACAGGCACCAAAACTACATGGAGAAACCCTGTCTTGAAAAAAAAAAAACCCAAACAAACAAACAAAAAACCCAAAAAGTTAAACTTTTGAGTAGCAACCAAGAAGGCAACTTCCATGTTGAGCGAACAATGTGCATGATCTAAGCTCAGACGTGGGTCCTGGTGGTGGACGACAGGGGAGACCTTCTGCAGGGTTTCTCCAGCAGGATTTTGAGTCAGCTCTGGCAGAAGCTCCTAGACCTGGTCTTGGGAATTCTGTGAGCTCCATAATTTACTTTCACTGTTACTAGTTAATATGAACATTTTAAACACATACAACGATAGAAGTAACACGGGACTGGGACGTGGCTCAGTTGGTAAAGCGCTTGCCATACAAGCATGAGGACCTGAGTTTGATCCCCAGAACCCACATAAAATATCTGGGTGTGCTGGTAAGTTCTCGTTATACCAGTGCAGGGCAGGCTGAAACTGGCTAATCTCCAGAGCTCACTGGCCATCCAGCCTCCATCAGGGAGCTCCAGGCCAATAAGAACTCCAGTCTCAAAAAGATAAGGTGGATAGGACCTGAAGAATGATATGAGGCTCACCTCTGTCCTCCATGTGCATGCACACATACATGTGCACTGACACACACAAACACAGAAAGGTAGAAACAGTAACTTAACAAACCCTCTTCATTCATCCCCTACTTCTATATCTCCCCGCCCCTTTCTGGTGTAATTTACTTACTATAAAACTAACACATTACCATTGAACAGCCCAATGAGATTTTGAAAATGTAATTACCCAGCCATATTTACAATCAAGTAATATTTTGTTCTCTTTCTAGTGTTGAGTTCTTTTTTATTAAAAAAATTTTATTGCATTAATTTGTGGTGTGTGTGTGTGTGTGTGTGTGTGTGTGTGTGTGCGCGCGCGCTGCGCGCGCGCGCGCGCGCACGCATGAGATAGAGAGAGAGAGAGAGAGAGAGAGAGAGAGAGAGAGAGAGAGAGAGAATACAAATGGCATGTGTACATGTGGAGGTCCAAGGACAACTTGCAGGAGATGGTTCTCTCCTTTTACATGTGAGTCCCAGTGATAGAACTCAGGCTTGTTAACAAGATGGCTGAGCCATCTCCCCTGCCCTGCTTGAGTTCTGACACCTGCATACATTTGTTAGCCATCACACAATCTTACAGAACACATTTCAGCACCCCAAAGACTCCTTTCTGCTATAGACAGCTCTACCCTCTCCAACTCCTCACCCCTGGGGACAGCTGATGTGTTATTTGTCACCAAAGCCCTCTTTTCTAGAATGTCTTCGAAGTAGAATCACACAATTGTTAGGCAGCTTTTCGTGACTGGTGTGCTCAGACTCATCCAAGTTGCCCCACTCCCTTTTACTGGAGAGTTGATAGGTGATTTCCGACAGTCTGTCCATCCATTCTCCCACCGAGAGACATTCGAGTTGTGTAAATTAATCTGGGCTGTCAGTTTGACCGGAACCAAGATGGAAACTGCTGGTAACATCTGTGAGGAATTTTCTTGATCAGGGTATTTGACGTGAGAAGGCCAACCTTAAATGTGGATGGCACCTGCTGGTGGCAGCCCAGATAGAAGGAGGTCTGAGAGAAGTTTTTGCTTTTTGCTTTATTGTCCTCACATCTGCTATAGAGTAGAGTTCATCTACCTTGCTCGCAAGTTTGTCTACTCTGTTTGCAAATTCTCCTATCTTGGTGCTGCTCCTACATCCCTTCTCTGATATCAGAATCCAGCTTCTTCAGGCTTCCAAGAAGGACTGGAGACCAGTGGCCCTCCAGGAATTCTCAAGACCTTTAGTGCCAGCACCTGCTGAAGCATCTGGCCTCATGGGCGGAGCAGCTTCTGGGTTCTCAGGCTCTCAATGTGCGGACAGCCATTGTTGGACTACCCAGCCTCTATCGTATCAGTTTGCTTCCTGGTGCTGTGATAGAACACTCCGACCAAAAGCAGCTTGGAAAGGAATGGAGTTATTTGGCTCACACTTCCACATCACAGTCCATCATCCAGAGAAGTCAGGGCAGGAACTCAAGCAGAGGCCATAGAGGAATGCTTCTTGCTGGCCTGCTCTTTAGGGCTCACTCAGCTTGTTTTTTATGTATCCCGGGACTATATGCCTATGGGTGGTACCACCTGAAGTGGGCTGGGCTCTTCCACATCAATCATTAATGAAGGATATGCCTCATAGACTTGCCTACAAGCTAATCTGATGGAGACATTTTCTCAAGTTAGATTCCTTATTCCCAGGTGACCCTAGCTTGTGACAAGTTGACAGTCTAATAAATCCCACTTTAATATATATTCATTCTCTCAGTTCCTCTAGAGAACCCTAATCAGTAGAAATTGTTTCCATTTGGGGAGGGATAGGAACAGCTGTTATCTAGTAGTAATAAAATCATATTTTTCTAATCAAATCAGCCCTTCAGCGTTGATTTCTGCTGCTTGCCCTGGTCAGACTGCTCTCCCTCTAGAGCAGTGGTACTCATCTTTCCTGAGGCTGCGACCCTTTAATGCCATTCTTCATGTTATGATGACCCTAGCCATAAAATTATTTTGTTGCTTCCTCATAACTGTAATTTTGCTATTGTTATGAGTCATAATGTAAATATCTGATATGCAGGACATGCGATCCCTGGGAAAGGGTTGCTTGACTCCCAGAGGGATCGGGACCGCAGATCCAGAAATGCTGCTCTAGAGCTAGCCTGCCCCCAAATGTCATCGCCCGTGGAAAACAAGCAAGATCACTTTATCGCTTAAATATTTTTATCTTTGTCCATCAAACATCCACATCTGCACTAGTACAGCTTCTCAGGCTTCATTTTTATTTTATTTTTCCAAGGGAGAGGGCAAGGAGCATCCTCAGGCCCCGAGCCTCTCTTCGGCTCAGCAGTTGCCTTGGACAGTGTCCCCTGAGCACTATGGAGTGATGAGTAGTGATTTACAAATTTAGCTCTCTTGAAGCTTCTACTCCAGAGGCCCCAGGATGGTTCCTCAGAATTCGAGCATGGCAGGGTTTAATGAGCCAAGTGCTTTAATTCCCTATCAGCCCGTTCCACTTTCAAGCACTTATGTTGTCAAGGGGCAGGGCAGAAACCCTAACTGTACAGTACCTAGAATGCTGCTTTCCCCAAACTTCAGAACCACGTGGATTCTTTTTCAGCTGCTCAACATACCTTCCTGTCTTCCCTTAGAAGAGATTGCTTTTCAGGGCTCTATAATCCTTCTTTCTGCTTGTGAGACTCTTCTCTATTATCCCCCCAGCTCACCAGCTAGGCCTCTTTTAATGGCATCTTCTACCATGCGCACCCATCACAGTGTGGATGACTTTGATGGAATACAGTGCTGCAGAAATGGCAGAACCCATGGGTGCTGGAGGGCTACATATTGGGTCTGTGGACCATGGAAAGTTGCAATGAGGAGCTGTCTCTCTCCCAATCCTCCAAGTACTGATAGTGAAGAATTAACATATGGTGGTAGCCATCACAAGCATGCCAAGCAACAAAAGGACTTGATGGAGATGTAGCTCAGTAGGAGAGAGTTTGCCTAACATGAGGTTCAGTATCTCCAACACCAAAAAAAAAAAAAAAAAAAAAAAAAAAAAAAAAAAAAAAAAAAGCAGTGGAATACAACACTTTTGTCCAGGTAGGCTTCAAAGTGGGCAGAACGTCCAGCCAATGGGACATTTGAGATTTAAGCTGGGAAAGAGAAAGATAAATGTGAACTGATTCGCTCCCAAGATCTCAGATGATTTCACCTTCTGGTCCCCTGGGCCCATCACCAGTATTTTAGAAAGGTGGAGAAGTCCCTAAAGCCGGTGAATCTCTGCTTCAGCAGTAGTGAACCACAACCTCTCAAGTTAAGAGAGGTTTGGGCTAGCCTGGAACCGACTCGCCAGGGTTTGCCACAGAAATTCAAGGGAAATGACTCTGATTTTGCTAAACCCTGTACTGAAACTGCCGTCCCTCGGGGTGCTCAAGGAGGCAGCAGGGCAGGTGGCAGTTCATGACCCATCTGGGAAGTGGAATGAACGTTGGGAGGTCATAAAGATGCAAGCAAGTCCCTGTGCCTTCCATTGATTCGCGGTCCCACCAAAACCTCAAAGCAAAACAGAGCCGGGCCCAGGCCTCGCTCCGGGTCTCCGGCAGGGGCCGCTGCAGCCGGGGCGGGACACCGGGACGCCGAGCACTCCGCCCCGCCGCCTCTCCTGCCTGCTCTATCCACACCGCCTTCTGCAGGTGCGTCTAGTGCCGGCCTCGGGGGTCCCGGCTTTGTCCCGACTCTGCTCGCCCCACCCCGCGCATGCGCGGACGGGCGCCGATAGGGAAGCCAGCGACAGGGTGGGTGGCGGTATGGGCGATGGGCGGGAGAGAAACCGAGGCAGAAGCTGGGCCCCGGAAGGCGGTGACCTGGAGGAAGGGCACTTTGGCTAAGGTGACAGGGGCAGGCTGGAGTGGTAGAAGTAGGAGTGCAGAGAGGGGCGGATCGCGACACAGTCTGAAGGCAGAGCCGGAAGGATTTGATGATCATGGCAGCAGAGAAGTGAGGAAAGGTTAAGGCCAAGCCAGGAGCCGGGAGGATGGTGCCCCAAAGTTTTGCGAGTGGTGTGGGGGCTGGGGCGGGAGGTTGGGGACGCAGTTTTCAGCTCTGGGAAGATGGGAGATCAGGAGCAGTCAGCTGCAGACAGATTGGAGGAAAGCCCCCAAGGGTGGGTGCTGGAAGCAGGGCACGCACATGGCCAGAGAGGTTGGGTCCTAGGCTGTACCCTTTTTAGGTTTTGATAACAGGTAGCCTTGACAGGAATGGGTGTGAGTGGAGCCAGTCAGCGTCAAAGCCCGGGACTGGTGTATTGATCTCATTTGTGAAGCCTTTTGTGTCCAGTGAATCTTTACCGACAGCCTGTGAACATTTCTGCCAGTGCAGTTGCCATGTCGTCTGTCCCATGACTTAAAACTGCATTTCAGTTGACAAGAGATAACTGTGTATATATTTCTGGGGTGCAATGGGGTGTTTTGATCTATGCATGTATTATATATAGTAAGACTAAGCCAAACTAATCAACATGTCTATCATCTCGCTATTTTTTAGTGGTGAGAACCTTTGTAGTTTACTTGTTTCAAAATTTTGAAACGTGCATTACATCGGTATCAACTATGGTTACTGTGCTGTGCAATAGACCAGGAAAACGTATTTTTTCTTGCTGAGAGTCCATGCCCTTGACAAACATCTCCATGCCCCCACATTGTCCCCCCTCACCCAGCCTTTGGTAACCATCATCCGTTTTTTGTTTCTGTGAGTTTGACTTTTCTATACTCCACAGTGTATATACTTCTTTTCTATACTCCACAGTGTATATGCTTACTTTTCTATACTCCACAGTGTATATGCTTACTTTTCTATACTCCACAGTGTATATACTTTATATACTCCACAGGTCAGTACACCTGCCCTGCTGTGCTTAGCTTATTTCACTTACGTTAGTAAGGTCATCCACTTTGTTCCAAATGTATGGTTTGAAATATTTTCTCCACTGTGGAAATGACTGATTCCTTCATCAACCTGTATGTCTGTTTTTGCTTTTATTACCTGTGTTTAGGGTCCTAACTACGAAATCATTGCCCAAGCAACGTCAGGACTCCCATCTCTTTTCCTCTTGTAGTATCAGTTTCAGGTGGTGTGTTTAAGTCTTTAATCCATTTCTAATTGATTTTTTGGGGGGGTCTAATTGATTTTTATATGTGATATGAAGCAAGCAACAATGAAGCCTGGGCCTGGTGGCTCACATCTGTAATCCTAGCTATTATAAAGTTGAGACAGGAGAATTGCCGTGAATTCCAGCCTGGACCGCAGAGTGAGTCCTAAGTCAGTCTGGGGTATAGTATGAGACCCTGTGTCAATCTTCTTCCACGGTCACCCAGCTCAGATGTTCGTTCTGGCTGACTTTTCTCTCCTGCCGTTTTTTAGGTTCCCAAGCTTCCTGTGCAGTGTCTCTCATCACAACAGAGACAGGTGACACTGGAAGTGCCAGCGTGCTTGCGTCTTGTTTTTAATTGGGGTTGACTGAGGTACAGTGCACAACTGTCAACATCACCGTCTTTATTTTACGGTTTACAAGTTGTCAAAAAAGCATGTCAAAAATAAGGATACAGTACTTCCCATTGTTCTAATGGCCCCTGTCTGCTCACCCTGACCAAGACAATGATGGGATTTCTATACTATAGCTTTCCTTTTTCATCATGTAAATGGTTTCAGAGTGTGACTTTTGTGTTGGGCTTATTAGCATTGAATGTAGTTTATTTTCATTGTTTTTATTTACATGGGTGCTGCTTACATGTATGTGTGCCATGTGTGTGCCTGGTGCCTATGGGGGCCAGAAGAGGATCTCCTAGAGCTAGTGTTACAGATGATTGTGAACCACAGTGTGAGTGCTGGGAATGGAACCTGGATGCTCTTACTGCTGAGCCATCTCTCCAGCCCTAGCCTTGTGTTTTTGTTTTATTTTCTGTAAAGCAACTCTATTTTTGAAATAATTTAAGGCTTCCAGAAATAATGCAAACATAGCTGGGTGGTGGTGGTGCACACC
The DNA here is from genome assembly GCF_007827085.1 of Peromyscus californicus insignis. Classification (NCBI taxonomy): domain Eukaryota; kingdom Metazoa; phylum Chordata; class Mammalia; order Rodentia; family Cricetidae; genus Peromyscus; species Peromyscus californicus. The sequence continues at coordinate 21,111,898 of NW_026294606.1, read as the reverse complement.
TTTAATCCTAGCACTTGGGAGGCAGAGGCAGGTGGAGCTCTGTGAGTTCGAGGCCAGCCTGGTCTACATAGGAGTTCCAGTACAGTCAGGGCTACACAGTGAAACCCTGTCTTGAAAAAAACAAAACAAAACAAATTTAATGCAAACATAGTAGACTTCCTGTGTATTATTTACCCAGTTTCTCCCAGTGTTACATCTTACCTAACCGGAGTACAGTGATCTAAATTAGGACATTTACATGTCTCCTACCAACTAGTGTACCTACACTTCTAACTAATGAACAGTCACATTTTGCAAGATGTCTCACTAAGGTCCATTTTCAGGCGTGTGGCCCCCTGGAGACAGTTTCCTAGGCTTCACCCTTCATAATTTTGCTGTGTGGGGAATGCTGCTGATTATGCTGTACAGGGCCCTTCAACTGGGTTTGTATGGTATTTCTAGTAATTACATAATGTGTCTTGGGAGAAAAATCACCCAAGCAAGCCTTAGCCCCTCCCATTGCATCATCTGTGGGAGGCAGGTGAGGTTGCCAGGTCTTGCTGCTGGTCATGCTGTCCTGGATGGCTTGGCCAAGGTTGTAGTAGGCATGTTTTTCACGGTGAAGCTGCTGTTGCACGCGACTCTAAGGAGCCTGAATTCATGGGGTTGAGTGTGTGAGTTTGTTCTCTTTCTTGGAACAGTCTTCGTTCTGTGAAGAAGCATAATTTGTTCACTTGTGTGTAAGTTGATGGCGTTTAGTTTGCTTCTGTTTGGAGTCAAGAACTATCTGATAGGCCTTGGTGTTCTGTTAAATATAAACCCTGCCACAGAACACCAACATCAGGCAAGGCCACACATGACCACAGTGGATCAGGAGAAAACCCAGACCACTTGATAATCCTGTCTCAACTGAGATACAAGTAAGTATGTTGTCTATAACAGAATCCAAAAGCCTGCTGCTTTCCAACAATCTCTTACTTGTCAATAATGACCCCTACAATGTCCAGTCAAAGTGGCCCGCTTTTTCATAGCAGCCAAACACTTATGTGACCTCTCCCCCCATGACCTCACAGGAGCCTGAACCCTCCCATCAATCTCTTGAGACACTTGCAGCCTTGGGTGTGCTGGCAAGCAATTTTCCATGAAGCTGCTCCTTCATCTCGGGAAAACAGGACTGGAGAGATGGTTCAGAGGTTAAGAGCACTTGCTGCTCTTGTAGAGACCCAGGTTCAGTTCCCAGCACCCATATGGTAGCTCACAGCCATTTATAACTCCAGTTCCAGGGGATGTGGTACCCTCCTCTGAACTCCGAGAGCACCAGACATGCAGGCATGCGGTGCACACAAGTACATGCATGCAAGCAAAACATTTGTGCACCTAAAAATAAATGAATAAAAATAAAATTAACACCCTAGAAGACACTGACAGTCTGAGCAAGATATTCACATAGCTATTGAAACCCTGGCTTCTTTTCTTATTTCTGTATATACTGTTTCCCACCCACACCCAATTCTTTCACTGATTTCTTAGGAATTCTTAATTTTAAAATAAACATCCTAGTAAGTGCCAAATTTTTGTCAGTCCCATCTCTTACAAAGTACTAGTTAACCTTTTCCCTCCAAAAATGTGTTCTGGTGATCTCTATCAGTTGATACCAAACTCTCTTATTCTGGTCAATAATACACAGAACATAAAGTTCACCATCAGTATTAGTTCCTTTTCTCATGGGTGGGACAAAGCACCTAGCAAAGCCACTTACGGAAGGAAGGGTTTATTCTGGGTCACAGTTTGGGGACAAGCCATTGTGGCAGGGAAGGCATGGTGACCGGAGCGGGAGGCAGCTGGTCCCTCTGCATCTGCAGCCAGGAAGCCGAGAAAGTGAACGCTCCTCAACCCCAACTGGTGGGATGGTGCTACCCACCTTCAGAGTGGGTTTTCCCTCCTCCATTAAACCTCATGGGTGACCTGGGAGGTATGTTTCCATGGTGATCTAAATGGAGTCAAGTTGACAATTCAGATAACCACCACACTGTCCTAACCATTTTAAAACCACTGTGCAGTCATGGTTGGTGGCTGGGATATTCTTCCCCAGAGCTTTTCCATCTTATAAAACTGAAACTTTTTACCCATCCTTTTTAAATATACCTCAGATACAGTAAAAATAACTCTTTGGGAGTGTAGACTTCTGTAAGCTCTGATAGACATTGCCATGTAACTGCTACTGTGATTGGGACACAGGGCACATTCATTGCTCCCCTTTGCCCACATGTCTCTGTATTTCCTACCCTTCCATCATGACCACAAATATAGTCTTTGTTTATTTTGGAATGTCATAGGAATACAATCATGAATTCCTTACAAAAATCTTTGTGGACATGAATGAATGTATATGGACATAGTGTGTGTGTACAAGTGTGTACATGTGTGCTTGTGGAGGCCAGAGGCCACTGTTGATTGTCTTGCTCTATTCCTCTTATTTTTAAAAAGTTGAGTTTTTTTGTTTTGTTTTGTTTTACATTTATTGGTGTGTGGGGGTAAACGTTCATGTCACTGTGAAGGTCAGGGGACAGCTAGTGGCAGTCAGTTCTCTCGTTCCACCATGTGGGTTCTGGGGAATCAAACTCAGGCCATCAGGCTTGGTGAAAGCACCATCTCACTGACCTTTATATTTGGAGGCAGGGTTTCTCACTGAATCTTGAGCTTGCCTGGTTGGCTAGGCTGGCTGGCTGGCCAGCCATTTCTAGTCTTTCTCCGTGTGCCCCCATCCCTCAGTGTTGAGGTTACAGGCATTTGCCGTCACCCCTGAGTTTTGATATGAGTACTGGAGATTTGAATTTGGGTTCTTATGCTTGCACAGTGAGAATCTTACTGACTTAAACTGATGTAACCTCTCTCTAGCCCTGCCTTCTTTTTGAATAATAGCTGCATTGCACACTGCGAATGTTTTTCCTTGCTTATTGAACTTGTTTCTATGGATGGGGATTTAGGCCTGTTCTAGGCTCTTCTACTAACTCAATTCTCTAATGTCTGTAGATAAAGTCATCTTGGATCAATCCAACTGTTGTTTTCTCTGTTTGAGCCAGGGTCTTCTATGTAGACTAGGCTGACCTAGAACTCACTATGTAGACCAGGCTAGCTTTGGACTAACAATCCTCCTGCTTCTGGCCTCTTGAGTGCTGTGATTGCAGGAATATGCCTCCATGCCCAGCCCGTTTTCCTCTTACAAAATTTCTCAAGTAGAAACTTTTACTAAATGAGCCTCCCAACTTACAAGTTTCATTGACCCATTGTCACCCTCACCTTATTTATTGTGGCAGTATACATAGCCCATCTGTTTGGGTGGGAGCTCACCTCAACCTCTGGCACCCTGGCATCCCTATACTCAAAGAGTCTGGAATGTCTGGAAGGAGTCTGGTGCAAGATCACCCTTGGCTCCCTTCCCCATCTCTTTCCCCAAACCCGCCCCTTCAAAGCCCACCAAACACAGCTCCTCCCCCAGAGAGGCTCAGGACTCCCACAGGGGATATATAAGGGGCATCCCAGAAAACAGACTCTTGGTTCTTCTGGTCGGTCTTATGTCCCAGTTGCCTCTCTTTGGGGTCAGGGAATTGTCCTAGAGCACTTTACCCATTAAACCTGGGCTTTCTAATTTGGTCTGATTCAGTTTGTTGCGACGGTGGAGAGGCCTTCAGGAGGCCTCAAACTTATCACCATCTAGTTCAGTTTTCAAAAATCACTTTGTCCTCAAAACTCTTTCATCAAAAGTTCAGGAAGGGAGCTGGATCGATGGCTTAGCAGTTGGGAACCACTCTTGCAGCACCAGCACGTCGGGCAGCTCACAACTGCCTGTTCACAACTATATGCACACATAGACATAATAAAAATAAAAAATAGATTGGAAAAAGGTAGCCAGGTTTTTGAAAATGTTTTGTACTGTTACAAATGCAGCAGGGTCTTTGTTTGTTTGCTTTTTGTTTTTTAAAGAATTCTCATGTTTGGGGCCAGGGAGATAGTTCAGTCAGTAAAGTGTTTGTCTTGCAAGCTTGAAGACCTATGTCTGATCCCAGAACCCATGTTAAAAAAAAAAAAACTAGGTGTGGTGGTGTGTGCTCTAGGGAGGCAGAAACAGGTAGATCCCTGGGTCTCTTAGCTTACTCTGCAAATTCTAGATCCTGTCTCAAATTCCGAGGATAGATAGATACCTTAAGTTGTCCTTTGGTCTCCATTTCACACACATGTACACACACACACACACACACACACACACACACACACACACACACACACACACATTCCTCATGTTTAACACTTTCCCAAGCCTCTACAACCATGATTCTAAACATGAGTGGCCATCAAGATTACCTTGTGGCTTGTGGGCTAGGCCAGGTGGCTGACTGTAGTCTGGGGTGGACCTGGAAGCTTCGCATTCCTGAGGCTCTCAGAAGTGACTGTAGGTGTACAGCCCCACGTGAGAGGCACTGTATACCTAAGCAACAGTCCAGAGCATAAGTAAAAACAACCAGGCTGAATATCATGACGTTCTGTTGCTAAAGACTTCAATTAAGGGTGTTCTTTTTGTTTTATCTTTCTCCTTTTGTTTCATTTCATTTTGTCTTGCTTTTTTTGTCTTGCTTGTTTTTAAAACCGGCTCTCACGTAGCCCAGGTGTGGTTCTGAACTCCCTTGGTTGCTGAGGATGACCTTGAACTCCTGCCCTGCCTGCCTCCACCATGTTAGGGCATTCCTACCAAAATAGTCCCTTACTCACCATGAGCTCACTGAGGAGTTTTCAGCTTTGCTATTGCCATGTTTCCTTTTTAGTTCAGTGTTCAATGAGTCACAAGCTAAGGACCTGGTGGAACTCCAGATGCCTGGTACAAACGATGAAATCAAAGTTTCATCCACCCTCAAAAGCTTAAAAAATATTTCTCTCAGCATAGTGGCATACAGGCTTGTAATCTCTGACTTTGGAGGCTGCAATAAGAGGAACATTATTCAAGGCTACCCTGTAATATGTAACCAGATTCTGTTTCAAGTAAATACATAGAAATAAAATTAGAAATTGTGAGATGTTTGATACTTTATTTTAACAGATTTCACAGTGAGTGTTGTTGTGAGCACATTTGATGTAGGCTGGACTAACAATGTTCAGCTGGCTGAGTATATTTATGAGATTCTCCACTTAGGACTCGTTATCTTGAATTGAGTAGCAAAATGTTTGTACTTATATACATGCAATAACACCTCTAACAAGACAAAGACACACTATGTATTTGAATGTTTTATGATTGTTTCTATGTTGTTTTATAACTTTTCTAAAGCCTGCTGGAGTAGCACTTCAAAGAAAACCTGATGCGCCCACTCCAGATTGTTCCAAGCCGATTCATTTCCCAGCTGTGTTGTAGACTGAAGCCTCCGGCCTCCCCACAAAGCAAGATCTGCCTCACCATGGCTCGTCCAAGTTCAAGTAAGTCATCTTTATAAATGCCTATGTTGGTCACGGTGCGGAGGAAGCTTTAACATGCTTTTCACAGGGCAGGTGAATATGAGGAGAATTTTAGATGTTTGGCGTCTACTGGGCCTCGGTTCAGCTCGGCCACAAGCACAAAGGCTTTGTCCTGACTTTCCACAAGAAATCTGGATCCATCAACTCTTTTACATTTGCACAACTGTGCTCTACGATAAGAATACACCAAGCAGCCCACAGAACCAAGTATACAGAGCATAAGCACTTCAGATCACACAGTGGGCTGAAGGTGGAGCTGAGATGCCATGCTAGGTGTGTGACCAAAGCCCTCGTTTCTTGGAGATACCATGTACCCACCTGTCAAGTGTCCAAGATGATGTCTTCATGGCACAGGAAATGTTTTTTAAACCTTATTTATATAAGGGAGAGGGACATATGTGTGCCAGAGTGTGTGTTTAGGTCAGAGGACAGCTTGTAGATATTTGTTCTCCTACCACCCTGTGGCTTCCAGGGATTGAACTCAGGTCATCAGGCCTGGTGACAAGTGCCCTTATTCTCTGAGCCATCTCACCAGCCCTGAGGAATGCTTTTTATTGGAATATCTTAAATCTTTCTTTTTTATTTGAAGATTTATTTATTTAATGTGTATGAGTGTTTGCCTGTATTATGCATGTGTGTGCCTGGTGCCCACAGGGGCTAGTGTTAGTGCGGAGGGCACCAGATCCTCTAGAACTGGAGTTAGAGATGATTGTAAAGCACCATGTGGGTGCTGGGAATTGAACAGCAGTCCTCTGCAAGAGCAAAACGTACTCTTAATTGCTGGGCCATCTCTTCAGGCCCTATTGGAGTATCTTACAGTGTAAGTTTATTCAGTGTCAAATTTCATGCTATAGAAAATGGATGTGGAATATAAATGTCCCATTGGTACTCTGGATTGACGCAGGTTTTATTTTCTGTTTAGATATGGCAGATTTTCGGAAATGTTTTGCAAATGCAAAGCACATAGCCATCATCTCAGGGGCTGGTGTTAGTGCGGAGAGTGGGGTTCCAACTTTCAGAGGAGCTGGAGGTTATTGGAGAAAATGGCAAGCCCAGGTTAGTAATGCTTCCAGAATCCCAAAGGCTTTTTCTGAATGACACTATTATGGAGGTTGATTCAGCATCCGTACTGATGCCTGGAGCCCAGGGGCAGTGTTTGAAATTGGCAGTAACTATTTTGTCCTCTTTGTTTTTGTTTTAACAAGGTCTCTATGATGACTACAATAGCAAATTTGGGGCCAGGGAGACAGTGTAGTGTGTAAGAACACTTGCTGTGCAAGCATCAAGCATGAGGACCCGAGTTTGACTCCCAGCACCCACATAAAGAGCTGGGCATGCTGGGTATGCTTGGAACCCCAGCATTGAGAAGTGGAGACAGGAGGGTCCCGGAAGCTTGCTGTCCAGCCAGCCTAGCCTAAAGGGCAAGCTTCTAGTTCACTGAGAGATTGATTGTGTCTCAAGGGAATAAGGCAGACAGCAACAGGAAGACACTCAGTGTCCTCTGGCTTCTGAAAACTCATGCACAGATGTGCACATCTGCATACTCATGTGTATGAAACATGCACACACATACACACACACACACACACACACACACACACACACACACACACACTTCACCCCAGAAAGGGAGTGCCCTACAGACCAAAGTCATGATTGCATCACTGTCTGGTTGGGTGAAGGAGTAAGGTTTACTGGGTTATACCAAGAGTATGGGTGAGGGGTTACTGTAACTAACAGCAGTATGGGTGAGGGGTTACTGTAACTAACAGCAGTGTGGGTGAGGGATTACTGTAACTGGTTCTCCAGAATATTCCATTCTGGTCCTTTGCCTTCTTCTGTTTCCTCCTACCCCTGCCTCCCTCCCCCCCCCCCCCCCCCCCCAGCTTGGGAAATCCTTAGTTTTAAATCTTTCTTTCTTTCTTTTTTTTTGGTTTTTTGAGACAGGGCTTCTCTGCGTAGTTTTCACTCTGTAGCCCAGGCTGGCCTCAAACTCACAGAGATCCACCTGGCTCTGCCTCCCGAGTGCTGGGATTAAAGGCATGCACCACCGACGCCCGGCTCATTTTTATTTTTAATTGTATGTATGTGGGTGGGGTGCTGCAGATGCATTTGGTGCCCTCGGATGCTAGAAGAGGGCATTATGTCTTCTGCAGCTGGAGTTACAGGTGATTGTTAGCAGCCTAATGCAGGTGCTGGGGTGCTTGGGCCCTCTTAACTGTCTCTCCCACCCTGGAAATCCTTTGTTTTAGAGAGCAGGGAACTTCATGTGTTGTGTCCATTGTGAAGCTCCCAGCCGCAGAACGCTAGCACATGATGCAGGATTCGTACATTTTGGTTAGTTGAGTGAAGACAAAATTAACCACCTTAGTGCATGCCTTGAAGAATCCGCAGGGCTTTCTCACCGAGTGCAGAGCAAGCACTGTCCCCTCCTTCCTCCTAAATGTTGAAGCAGGAGAAACTGGGATGCGCTGGCACCGCTCAGGCCCAGGAGGGGAGTAAGGAGTAGAGGGCTCCAGTAAGAGAGAAGGACCACCAGAGGCATCCCTGGGGACAGTAGCAGGTGGCAGGAAGACCTGGGAGGGGCTGCTCTGGTGTCAGAGGAAGCTCAGAGTTTGCCAGTAAGCAGAGAGGTCAGAGGGCACATCTGATTCCAACCCTGCCCCAAAGCCCATGTATGCGGTTACAGTTCATAGGTTAATGGCACAGGTGCTCCTGGCCAGGGTGTCCTAGGTGTTGAGAAGGAGCACAGGGTCCCGGAGGGCCACGCACTGTGCCTGCCATGACTCTCAAAGGGAAGGCTGCTGTCTCTGCTTGGGGTGGAGATGTCTCTGCTTGGCGTGGAGACGTGCTTATGAATGTGGGGCATCCATGGTATGCTTCTTTTCAAAATTAACACAGCCCGGAATAAACTTGTTGGTTGTGTGCACAGTTCGGTGTGGACCTGAGGTAACAGGCAGGATACAGAACATGTCCATGACCGTTAAGGATTACCTTGTCCTCTTCCTGTCAGCTTCCAACCCAGACAGCTGTGCTGTGCCTCTATCACAGAAAGAGCTCTGTTTTAGAAGAGGGCCAGCGCCTGAAGTACAGATATTTCATGTATTCTGTTAATAGGTTTTGTTTTTATGTGTATGTATGCATGTATTTAATGTGGCTCACATATGTGTATGGCTGGGTGTGCGTGCATTTCTGTAGAGTTTGAGTATGTATTATATAGCTGTATGGATGCATGCATATGTGTTTGATTATCTTGGTGAGGGGTGGTCATCTAGGGTGCCACCGAGTTCATTCCATGGAACGAAGAATTAATAGTATGTCCTGGAGTGACCCACAGGAGACAGAAGCCACTGACAGTGTGACAGAGATCTGAGGCGGGGACATGCCCCACCCGCCCCACTGTGGAAGCAGAGACCCTGAGGGTCCCGAGGGAAAGCGGGTTGTCATCCTGGGGGCAGTGAAGTCAGTCACAGACTGAAGCTGGGCCGGAAGGACCTGCCTCAAAGAGCAAAACCACAAAGGGACAAACAACTCCTGTCTCGGTGGGAGGCCCTGGAGGCAGAGCCCACCAGAGGCTGTCTGGATGTTTTATAGGCTCTTGGGAGCCTCCCCTGCTGGCCTTTTGTAGCAGTTCTGTCTCCTGGGGTAGGAGGGAGGTGGGAGGGTGGGAGAGTGGGGGGTGCCGTGCCCCCCTCCCAAGCAAGGAGCAGCTTTTCTTAAAGGGGCTAGGCTCTGTTTTCCAGATTGGCCCAAGTTCTCCTGACCTTCCTTTTATATATATATATATATATATATCCATATGATATGCATGTGTGTAGTTTTTTATATGTACATACATACATGCGGTTTGTGTGTAAGTAGATGCAACGTATCCATATAGTTGTATGTATGTTTGTATATATTTGTTCATGTATAAGTACATGTAACTAAATGTTCATATTTAGTTATATATATGTGTACTTCTGAGTATATGTAATTATCTGTACATAGCTGGATATATTGTATAGTTGTGTGTGAGTATATACATATATATGTGTTGTAGTGTGCATGTTATAACATGTAGCTACATGCATGTAATTGTATGTGTGTATATGTGTCTGATTGCATGGGTATAACTGTATGTTTGTATATAGTTATGTGTATGCATGCATATGTGTATGGCTTATGCATAATAAATACATGTAGCTGTATATATGCATGCAGTTGTGTATATGCAAATATTTATGCATAATTATAGCATAAATACACGTGACTATGTATATGTTGTATGTATGCATATATATATAGGTAGGGTTTATGTATAAATATGGAATATAGCCGGGCGGTGGTGGCGCACGCCTTTAATCCCAGCACTCGGGAGGCAGAGCCAGGCGGATCTCTGTGAGTTCGAGGCCAGCCTGGTCTCCAAAGCGAGTTCCAGGAAAGGCGCAAAGCTACACAGAGAAACCCTGTCTCGAAAAACCAAAAAAAAAAAAAAAAAAAAAAATAAATAAATAAATATGGAATATATAAATGGGGGTAGCTGTGTGTATACATACACATGTGGTAGTTTGTGCACAATACATTTAACTGTATGTAGTTGTGTAGATGTGTATAGTTGTATGCTGTGTGTCTGTATGTGCTGTGTTTTTAATGGTGTGTAGGTGTGTGTGTCTGTACATGTGTGTATATAATTGGTACAGTTGTGTGCTGTGTGCTTGCTTGTATGTGCTGTGTTTTTAGTTGTGTGTAGGTGTGTGTGTCTGTGTATATGTGAGTAGTTGTGTGTCTAAGCTCTTTTCTGTGCCCGATGGATCTCACAGGGGCATTTTTCGTGTCATGTTTTTCTTGGAGCTCCCTCACAATGATATTGAATTTTTATTTCTTAGAGCTCTATGGGAGTAAACTCAACCCCAGACACTTTCCCACATGTCGCTTTACTTCTTGTCATAATTTGTGAGATTAGTGAGGTGGGTTAGGTTGCCTCTGTCTCATCAGCAGGGAAGTTAAGAGTGACCTGCTGGTCCCAGGACTAGGATCTAGGCCCATGCTACACAGTCTAGCCAGACCTACAACTGCCCATCTCCACCTCCACAGGTCCCTCACTGACCTCTACCTTTCCCCTCAGGACCTGGCGACCCCTCAGGCCTTTGCCCGCAACCCATCGCAGGTGTGGGAGTTCTACCACTACCGGAGAGAGGTCATGCAGAGCAAGGAACCCAACCCGGGGCACATAGCCATTGCCCAGTGTGAAGCTCGGCTGCGTGACCAGGGCCGCCGGGTTGTGGTCATCACCCAGAACATTGATGAGCTGCACCGCAAGGCTGGCACCAAGAACCTGCTGGAAATCCACGGTGAGGGAGACCAGATTTTTTTGTTTTTACAAGACAGGATTTCTCTGTGTATAGCCCTGGCTGTCCTTTAACTCACTTTGTAGACCAGGCTGTCCTTGAACTCACAGAGATCCACCTGCTTCTGCCTTCCAAGTGCTGGGATCAAAGGTGTGCGACACCAAGGCCCTTGCAGGAGACCAGATTTTAAAACAGTCTCTCCACCCTACACTGCCTCACACCTATCCCTCTCCCAGGATGTTGTGGCACTTCCCTCGGGGACACAGTGGTGCCCGATGGCACCTGAACAGCTCCTGCTGGCAAGGAGGGACACCTTGGCCACTGGCACCACTCACTTGTTATTTCCTGCAACCTGCTAGTTGGACTACGGACTGAGAACCAATAGTGTCAACTCCTCTGGGTTTCAGTTAGACAGGTCCTACCTGGACACACCAAAACAGAACCTGCATTTCTCCCAAGGGCCCCACTGCACAGTACCGGGTGTTATTGGTGTTCCTGTACTCCAGAGAAGTGCTGTCTACACAGTCACACGTCCCTGCTCCTGGGACATCTGTGGAAGGAGGCTGTGCTGTGACACAGCTACCCAGGGAGGGAAGTGTTATGATACTGTATGCGGGCGCCAGTGTTATGAATTATTACTCTTCGGGGGGTGTGGTGGGCGTGGGTATCCCGCATGTGCAGTGAACCATGCTGGCTGGGCAGATGTAGCGGTGGGCTGGCGGGCATGGTGGCGGGGCGGCGGGTGGACATTCACAACCCAGAGGCTGCATCCTCAGAGAAATGGTTTATTATAATAGAGAGACAAAGAGAAGATAGGAAAGAGGGAGAGAGAGAGAAAGAGTGAGAACAAGAGAGGCGGGGAGGGGGAGAGGCTACGGGGTGTACACCTTGTAGGAGTGGAGGGAGCGAAGGAGAAAGGCCTGGGTGCTAGGACCACTGCGGCTTCAGCAGGACTGGACATGGCCAGTTGTGACTTCAACCTCCTGGGGTGTTTATTTATTTGTCCTTTGTCCGCAGTAGGAAATTTGTCACAGAAGCCATCCTGCTTCACCCTAGAGCCCGAGAGAGGGGTGTTGGCCCTGGCCCTTATCTGTAACAAGCCCACCCATGCAGGTTGTCTTCCATCCCTCTGACTTCTTTCCTGTGTGGATTTCTGCCCAAGGCTGTTAGTATCAGTATCCACAAAACTATAACCCCAAGGAATGCATTTCCTCATGTACAAGGTGAGAAGCAGCTCACCCATGTTGTCTGTGCCACACAGGTGCAGTGAAGAGCACTTTCAGCCTGCTCAGGTCGACGGATACAGAATTCTGTTCTCTGGTTAACACTTACCTTCCCCTGGCTGTGTGCTGTCTCCCACGCATTTCTGCTTGTTTCTCAGCAATGCCCACATGTGACTATTTTCCCTGCCATGCACAGAGTGAAGGCGATGACACCAGTTTTACCATGTTCTTTGAAGAATTACAAAAGATTACATGTGCATGTTAGGTGGGATTTTTTTTTTTTGTCCTGTTACAAATAGTGAGAACTCTTTTCTGAGGTAAAAATAAAAGAAACTCCCTGTTTGATCTGCGGCCACCACCATTGCACTGTAGATAGTTGCTATTACTAGCAATTATTTTTATTTATTAGTTAATTAGTTAGTGAGTTTCTTTGGTAGAAAAGGTTCAAGTTCTATTAAATCAAAGAATTTACGCACTCTAAATGATTGACTTTTAAGGTGTGAGACTAAACCTTTAACAGCTGCACCGTCTTTCCAGCCCTTTGGCCTTTGTAATTGTGCACCTAGTTGGGAACTCAGACCCTTGGCTTCAGGTTGAGTGGCTGCTTCCCTCTTGATCTCTTCAGTTACATCTGAACATCACCCCAGGGGCATATGGGGGATGTTAGCCTTGTAGTTATTTCCCTGCCAGGTCATGCCATCCTTGAAGGAGTTTGTTTTTGGTTGGTTAAACAGTAGAGCATGTGTGGTGGTTTGAATAAGAGTGACCCCCATAGGCTCATATATCTGAACGCTCAGTCAGCAGGGAGTGGCACTGTTTGAGAAGAATTAGGAGGTGTGGCCTTGTTGGAGGAAGTGTGTCAGTAGGGGTGGGTTTTGAGGGTTCAAAAGCCCACACTAGGCCCAGTGTTGCTCTCTCTGCTTGTGGATCAACTACTGTTCCAGTGCCATGAGTGCTGCCATGCTTCTGCCATGCCCCGGGGACAATGACAATAGACTGACGCTCTGAAACTGTAAGCAAACCCACAATTCAATTCTGTCTCTAATAAGAGTTGCCTTGGTCATGGTGTCTCTCTCTCTCTCTCTCTCTCTCTCTCTCTCTCTCTCTCTCTCTCTCTCTCTCTTTTCTGAGATAGGGTTTCTCTGTGTAGCCTTTGGAGCCTGTCCTGGAACTCACTTTGTAGACCAAGCTGGCCTCGAACTCACAGAGATTCACCTGCCTCTGCCTCCCGAGTACTGGAATTAAAGGCGTGCGCATGGTGTCTCTTCACAGCAGTAGAACAGTGACTAAGACAGCATGTTTTTGTATTTCCCATGATTCCTAGGGTAGAACATTAGTAAAAATGAACATAGGAAGACGAAATGTTTTCTGGCCTCTCAAACATGGAGACTTCGCTCTCTATGATACTAAGTTCTGAACTTGCTTGGCACATGTCCTTTCTTTCAGGAACCTTATTTAAAACTCGGTGCACCTCTTGTGGCGCTGTCGCTGAGAATTACAAGAGTCCAATTTGTCCAGCGTTAGCAGGAAAAGGGTAATTATAATGTACTGCAGAATAAATGTCATTTCTCCTTGAATTGAACATGTATGTGAGGGAATTAAATGTTTGTTGAAGATTCTCGTGAATGTTTCTAATGTGTAAGACTAGACACTATACAGATATCTGATGAAAGAAATATTTGACTCATAATTTACCATGCTAAGTAAAAACTGTAAGATGCCAGAGTATTGGCTGTATGATCCCAAAATTTTATTTATATAAATTCCCACTCCATCTTCATGTATCTGTATATTAGCTAAAAGACCACAAGAAAACACAGGAAAGGATTGGCTGTGACTGTGAGGAATGGAGAGGTTATGGGTAATTTTTATTTCTCGTTCATCTCATTGCGAATTTTGCAACATTTTTATGATGAATGTGTATTATTGTTATAATTAGGAAAAATTTAGAGGGCAACTCAAACTACTGAGAAAAAATTTTTCTGAACCATTTCAGAGCAGTAAAAACTTACAGACATAAAATACTAACATAATTTCATTGGAGAAGCATCAACCACCTCACTGAGACTCTCTCCTACACAAATTCCCTCTTGGAGCAAAACCAATAGTCAGTATTCAGGGTCCATGCTTCTGTGAACCTTGTAAGTTAGCATGCACGAGGAAGTACCTTTGTACCACGTGCTCCCAGGTAAGACACAAATGACTATGTCACATCCTTCCTTTGTTCTTTGATTTTACCACGGGTATTCATTCTCTTCACACTCTTGACTTCAGGGCTCCAGAACCAGAGACTCAAGATGCCAGGATCCCAGTTGACAAACTTCCCAGGTAAATAAAAACCTGATGTACAGCTGGTGTTCAAGAGTGCAGGAAAGAAAATCAAAATCTCAATTGTGTGTGTGTGTGTGTGTGTGTGTGTGTGTGCGCGTGTGCGTGTGCGTGTGCGTGTGCGTGTGTGTGTGTGTGTGTGTGTGTGTGTGTGTGTGTGTGTGAGAGATGACCTTTAAATGTACAGATGTAGCAATCATCCCTGACCTCTGAGTCCAGGGGCGAAAGGACAAAAGATGAAACATCTTCCAGGTCCTTTTGAAAGAGCCTGTTTTACTGTGTTGCCCAGGCTGGCCTCAAACTCCTAGGCTCAAGTGTTCTTCCTGCCTCACCCCCCTCCCCCCAATGTGGGTGTGTACCCTTGAATGCAGTGCTCTTGGAGGTCAGAGGCGCTTGGAGGCCCTTGAGCTTGAGTCAAAGACGGTTGTGAGCCTCCGGACTAGCCTGGGTCTTTTGCAAGAGCAGAGTGCTCTTCACCACTGAGCCACCACTGCAGCCCTGAATCAGTGCTTTCTGAAAAATGGTTATGCTATATTCATACTTCTTTGGTCTATTTTAACCGCAGATCATTTTCATTTTTTTCTTTTTCTCTCCCCCCGCCCCCCCCCCCCCCCCCCCCAGCTGAGGACTACCACTGAGCAAGCGCTCTACCACTGAGCTAAATCCCCAAACCCTTTTTCCATTTTTTTAAAATGAGGCTTTTCATGACTAAACTCTGAAGTTTCACTCTGAAAAGATTAGGGGATTCTAGAAGTTTCCTGAGTAGGACATTACTAAGATGGAGCCGATGTAGAAGGTAGAAGATTTTAGCACATAAACCTAGACTATATTACCTAAAGGTAATAGGGCATGAAAGAAGAGAAATCCCCTGTCCCAACAAGGTTTCTCTGTGTAACCCTGGCTGTCCTGGAACTCACTCCAGGACAGGATGGAAGGTTGAGGTAGGAGGATCACAAGTTCATGGTTGGCCTGGCCCACAAGTGAGTTCAAGGTCAGCTGTGGCAATTTAGCAAAAACTGTCTCAAAGTAAAATGTCAAAAGGAAGTTGGGGAAGCCATCTGTTGGTAGAACCCCTGCTCTACTACATGCAGAGCCCTGGGTTCCAGTGAGAGGCAGAGTGAGCTGGAGAAGAGAGAACTTGGCTGTAGGCCAGTCTCAAGAAAGAAGTGATCTGAGAGAAAGTGAAGGAGGTCATTGGTGGAAAGAGGAGGTTTGGGTGTTGGAGGCAGCCCTGAGGCTGCTGTTGTGCCCAGGTCTGGGCAATGGGAGTGTATTAGAGCCAGTGAGTGCACAATGTGGAGGAAAACAAGCCATTAGAATGAGAAAGCCAAGCTTAGCTGAAGCAGTGTCTACACAGCTCGGTGGATGAAGACAAGGTAAGAACTTACTAGGGCAAAGTCACCTGAGTGTCCCACATACAGGGCAAGCTCCCATCTCCTGGCCTGAGTGGCAGCCCTGCTTTCCTGGGATCCCAGGCAGTCCTGCCCTGTGTACCCTAATAAATTTTGCCTTAAGATCAGAGGACAGAACAAGCCACTAGATTAAACAAAGAAGCCAGGCAGTGGTGGCACACACCTTTAATCCCAATACTTGGGAAGCACACACTTTTCATCCCAGCACTTGAGATCTCATGCCTTTAATCCCAGTATTTGGGAAGCACACACCTTTAATCTCAGCACTAGGAAGGAAGTGATGGCTGGGCGGAGAAAGGTATATAAGGCGTGAGGAGACAGGAACTAAAGCCTTTTCAGGCTGAGGAGTCCTAGAGGTAAGATGTGGCAGTGGCTTGTTCCTTTGTTTCTCTAATCTTTCAGCATCTATACCAATATCTGGCTCCAGGGTTTTTTGTTTTGTTTTATTTTGTTTTAAATTAAAAGACCTATTAGATTTCAGGTTACATCTAGTACCAACGTGGGATCTGAACCCACGATCCTGGGATTAAGAGTCTCATGCTATACCAACTGAGCGAGCTGGGCAGTTAGAGATGATTTAAGGTTGACTTTCTTCCAGGTGTGAGGAGGCAGGATGCGGTGGCTTGCTGCGACCTCATGTGGTGTGGTTTGGAGAAAACCTGGATCCTGCTGTTCTGGAGGAGGTGGACAGAGAACTGGCTCTCTGTGACCTGTGTCTCGTGGTAGGTCACGCTGGTCCCTAGTCTCCAGGCCCTGGAAAGACTGGGGTGGAGTGTCTTCTGGTTGCCATCTTCCTCCCTTCCTCCTTATCCTTCCACTTCCTCTTCCTCCTTTTCTCCTTCACCCTTCCCCTTCTCCCTCTCCTGAAAGATGTGTGTGTAAGTGGACTATTCATTCCTGCCGGCCAGTTACCAAATAACCACACAGAGACTTAGTATTAGTTATAAATGCTTGGCCAATAGCTCAGGCTTGTTATTAGCTAACTCTTATATTTTAAATTAACCTATATTTCTTATCTGTGCTCTGCCATGTGGCTTGGTACCTTTTCTCACTATGGCAAGTTCATCTTTTCTCCTCGTCTTCTCGCTCTTCTGAGACTCTTCCCTTCTTCTCTTTCACACTCTCTTTTTGTCTGTAAGTCCCACCTAACCTCTACCTGTCCTGCTATTGACCAGTCAGCTTCTGTATTAAACCAATCACAGTGACATATTCACACAGTGTAAAGGAATATTCCACAGATATGTGTGGAAGTCTCAAAGCGACCTGCAGAAAAAAACCAAAAAGCAATAAATAAGAGCCAATCTTTTAGAAAGATTGGTTTTATTATTTTTAATTATGTTTAGGTGTGTGTATCTGCATGTGGGTATGTGCATGTGAGCTCAGTGTCCTCAGAGGCCAGAGGCTTTGGTTCTCCTGGCGTTACAAATAGTAGTGAGTCACTTGGCATGTGTTCTGGGAACTAAATCTGGGTCCTCTGGCAGAGCAGCAACTGCTCTTAATCACTGAGCCATCTCTCCAGCCCCAAGAACTGATCTTAAAATATGAAATTATGCACGACCATGTTCTGAGCACCTTTAAAAGCCTCTCTTCCCCCCACAAAATAACAAAAGGAGCATGCTTTTTAAGAGCTGTATAAATTTAGAGATGTAACATATTATCATAACACCATTGTGGAAGCATCAGATTTATTTATCTATCATGATGTTTGTGTGCGAATGTGCCACATGCATGTGTGGAGGTCAGAAGACAACATTGTAGAGTCAGTTCTCTCCTTCTGCCTTTACATGGGTTCTAAGAACAAACAAAAAGTCACCAGACTTTTTCAGCAAGCTCCTTTACCTGCTGGGCCATCTTGCCATCCCTAGCCTAGATTTTAAATATAATGCATGCTCATTATTAAATGTCATTGATAAAATATGAAAGAATCAAAGCATAAGAAGGAAATTAGAGATCACCACATTATACCACCTGGAAATAATCACCGGTAGCATTTTGATGTTTTCTTCTAGACCAGGAATTGAGTCCTTTTGGCAGAGAGTGGATGGATGGCCTACAGGGCCTGACAGCTTTACCTTTGGCTCTTTCCACAAAAAGTTGGCCACTTCTGATTTCAACCCTTCCTTCTGTAGATGTATATACACCAAGTACACATAATACACGTTCTGTCTTGAGACTGTTTTATTCATTTAGTAATTCATTGGCATATTCCATGTCTACATATCCAAAGCCGTTGCGTCTTTTAGTTTGCTGTGTGATTTTCTAGTACACACATGATACGGTGAGAAAATCCTCTATTTCAGGACATTTGGGTTGTTTCAGGTTGTTTTCTGAATAGCATTTCACATGGCCCTGGAGGGTATCATATCACTGTACAGCCAAAGCCAGATGTAAATTCTTCATCCTCCTGCCTCTACCTCCCACATGCTAGGATTACAGGTCTGTACTCTAGATCCAACTTAGGCTGTTTCAGATTTTGATATTTGAAATAATGTTGTATGAATACATGTAGATGGGAATCTCAGCATGTTCCTCAAGCAATTTCCTTAGGACACATTCTCTAAAGGTGGAATTAACTAGGAAGAGCATGCAGAGCCCACAGTTTCTCTAATATGTCTTTAAAAGCAGAGGCACTTTGTGGTGGGTCTATTTCCATTCTGTATTTTTTTTTTTTTTTTTTTTTGGTTTTTCGAGACAGGGTTTCTCTGTGTAGCTTTGCGCCTTTCCTGGAACTCGCTTTGGAGACCAGGCTGGCCTCGAACTCACAGAGATCCGCCTGGTTCTGCCTCCCGAGTGCTGGGATTAAAGGCGTGCGCCACCACCGCCCGGCTTCCATTCTGTATTTACTGTGTACATCCCATGTTAAGTGCAGCCTCTGTGGTCACGGTGGTGTTAGTGAGAAAACCTGGTTTACGGAGTGTCTTGTGGCCTTTCCGTTTCTGTGAAGGGTGTGTGTGCACGTCAAAACGGCAACAGTGATTATTTCCTACCCTAGAAAAAGAACATGGATCGTTGGCACAAGTTCAAAGACTGGAACAGAAGGGACCCCTAGTCGTGTCCTTTGGGCCACTCCTTTGCTTCTCTGTCTACTCGTGGGACTGTCTTTTTGTGTCACGTGGTTCTTCCCCACTCCCAGTGACTGGCCGACCACCAAAGACACTCATGTCATTTACTCGCCTCTGTCCCGCATTTTCTGTCGCTTAGCTTCCGGCATGCCTCCCTCCACATCCCTGCCTGAGCAAAGCTCCCCTTACGCTTCGTCTCACCCACTGCACTCCATCTGCTTGCTTTGTAGGTGGGAACATCCTCTGTGGTCTACCCCGCTGCCATGTTTGCCCCTCAGGTGGCTGCCAGGGGAGTCCCAGTGGCTGAGTTTAACATGGAAACCACCCCAGCCACCAACAGATTCAGGTATGGGGAGGGACGACCAAAGCTGGGTGGCGGGAGGTGGAGCGCAGGCTTGGAGATGCCATCCCAATAGACTGTCAGTTCTGATTTCTGTGGAGGAGGAGAGAAGGAAGGAGGAGGACAAAGAAGGGAGGTTGTGGCTTCTTGTTTGGTTTGTAGTTGACTTTTATGAAAGAACAAAATACCCCCGTTAACTACAGGCTGGGTGGCTGTGGTTCGGTACATGGGAGTTTCCATAGAACTTTCGTTTTCCACATTGGCACTTTACATTCTTCTCTGGACTTTATGCTTGCATTTGTAGATTTTTTTTTTTTAAATTATTTATTTTTATATGCACAGGTGTTTTGCCTGCATGTGTATACGCATGAAGGCATTGGAACTCTTGGGAGCTTGAGTTACAGACAGTTGTGAGCTGCCATGTGGGGGCTGGGAATTGAACCCAGGTCCTCTGGATGAGCAGCCAGTGCTCTTAACCACTGAGCCATTTCTCCAGCCCCCGCATTTGTAGATTTTTAAGTAGGTGTGGTCACAGCCTTTACCTGTAGGTGAGAGGTACCATTTGTAGATTTTTAAGTAGGTGTGGTCACAGCCTTTACCTGTAGGTGAGAGGTACCATTTCCCCATCCAGATAGCTTTCCTGCCTGATCGCTATTATAGTAAATGTAAGGCATTTTCTGATTACCTCAATTGTAGTAGGAATCTTAAAAGTTCTTATTAATAAAATCAAACCTGAGGCCAGTTATTGGGGTGAATGCTGGAAGATCAGAGAAGCAGAACAAGCCACAGCTCCCTCACCTTGCTAGTTCTTCAGCTGATCCTGTTTCCTCAGACTGTAAGCCTCTCAGTCCTCATCCAGAATGAATCTCAGCTGAACTGTTGCTTGAAAGCCTGAAAGCTTAACCAGCTCTAGTTCCTGGTCCTCACGCCTTATATACCTTTTCTGCCATCACTTTCTGGGATTAAAGGCTCTTGTTACCACGCCTGGCTGTTTCCAGTATGGCCTTGAACTCACAGAGATCCGGATGAATCTTTGCCTCCCAAGTGATAGGATTAAAGGCATGTGTGCCACCATTTTCTGGCCTCTATGTCATCTAGTGGCTATTCTTTTCTCTGACCCCCCCCCCCATAACTTTATTAGGATGCACAATATTTTGGGGAACACAATACCACCACACTCAATGTTTTGACTGAGTGAATGAACCTCAAGAGTCCTTGCAATGCCAGGATTTGTACATGGCTGAAACAGAGATGGGGGTGTGCTCATCATAGCTCTGTTGGGGGCCTTTCGGCACCTGGACCCATCAGTGCTCTCAGCTACCATGCTGTCTTTTTGTCTAATCTTCAGGATTTAGCTGACGTGCACAGTGTACATACACGGCCATAGTCCTAAAGGTAGACTAGATCAGTGACCAAGACCAAAACCTACCCTGTGAAGATCAGATGCTAGCGGCTGAGGCTGCAGCAAGCAGTATCCACAGTGGGCACCTTAGCCAGCATTTGAGGTGTGGAGGTACTGAGAAGAGCCTAGGTGTAATTGGGTGGGGGGCAGACAGACATCAGGATTCGGTGTGGTCCCAAAGGGAAACCTCAAGAGGTAAAAGAGCATGCTGACAGAAGACCTTTCCAGATTCGAGGACTACCTGATACAAAGGCCCAACGTAGCTGCACAGCTGGGCAGTGTGAGGACCCCTGAGGAGTCCACCTGGTTTCAGGGACAGGCAGTGGGGGCGGTTCCAGGAGAGGCAATTAGGGGTAATAAAGTAATTCACTGATATGTGGGAAGGAAGGTACTTGATGCTGAATACAATTACTGGAGGTGGCTAGACACCTGGGGAATTAGCCTGAGAACTATGTAGGTAGTGATGTCGCTTATCAAAGGTTTGAAGAGCCCTTGCTTCTAAGTCACAGAGGCCACATTTGATGGGGTAGTTGAATGCTCATCTGGTTGTGCCATCCAGTAGGGAACAAAGCCTTCTTTACCTGTGAAGCTGGGCCCCTACTGAACTCTTAACCTAAAAGTTTACTTAAGGGAGATCTAAAGAAAAAGGACACATGCCTTGAATGATATATATATAATTACATATATAATATATATTTCAAGCACAAATGAATACTCATTAGCTTTATTTATTTGCTGTATTTGTTAACACCTAGGCCTTCCATTTGAGATGGGGTCTGCTAACAGGACCTGTAGCTAGAGTTTTCCTGCCTGGCCCACAGTCAGGACAAATCTCTCTCACTCGCCAGTCCCAGAGCCTCTCAGACCTGACCAAGTAAACACAGAGACTTATATTGGTTACAAACTGTATGGCCGTGGCAGGCTTCTTGCTAACTGTTCTTACAGCTTAAATTAATCCATTTTTATTAATCTATACCTTGCCACGTGGCTTGTGGCTTACCGGTACTTTACATCTTTCTTGTCCTGATGGCAGCTGGCAGTGTCTCTCTCACTCAGCTTTTTACTTTTCAGCTCTATCTTCCTCCTTGTCTCGCCTATATTTTTTGTCTGGCCACGGGCCAATCAGTGATTTATTTATTGACTAATCAGCAACACATTTGACATATAGACCATCTCACAGTATTTTCCCTTTTTTTTTTTTTAAAAAGGAAGGTTTTAACCTTTATATTTTTTTAAAGTTAGCTTGATATATTTGGGAATTTGGGCGTAGCTTTTCTTATTACTTTTTGTTGGAGGGGGGCGCTGTATCTTCTGGGGAAACAAAGAAAATTTTAGGATCATGGAGTAGTCCGTGAGGCTGTATCATCTGAGCCAGTTGTCTTGAAACGGTTCTGGATGTTGGATCATCTGGGCCATGGTGTCATCGGAGACTTTTTAGGGGGTCTTGGCTGGTCAAACCTGATGTGTCTTAATCTGGAACAAATCTATAGCCTCTGGCTTTTTGTGGAAACAAAAGCAGAGACTCCTTTTTAAAGTACCATATCCTTATATCCAAATTTTGAAGTTAAGGTACCTTTTAAATATACATTTTGGCATAACTTAACAGCTTTTGTAATCAAATGTTTTTTTTTAGTTACGAATATCAAAGAGAACATAATCCAGATTCTCTGTGTGGTAGCCATCTTTACGTGGCTTATTTTTTTATATTAGTTTTACTGTCTCTTTAAAGACTATTTTTTTTAAACTGTGTATTTGTTTTTGTAACTGTATATATCATCTTTTTAATCTCTTTTAAGCCTACGTACATTTTTATACACATTGTAAACTATTATATCTGAATCTGTCTTATTGTGAATTTATTGTCTTAAACTGTAGCAGCTGTGGCTGCTGGCTCCGCCCACCTCAGCTTCCCAACATGGAGGCAGTATGCTTACCGCCAGCTCTGGGAGCCATCGTGGGTCTATGCTTTTATCCAAGCAGCATGTAGCCCAGAAACCTCTTTTTTTTTGTTTTGTACTAGTAAAGGCTAAATCCACCAAGTAGTTTAATGTGTCACTTGCAGAGGCCTCATTCCTGCCATACCGCAGGTCGAGCGCACACTCTAGGAACCCACCAGTAGCTCAAACCGGCAGCTGCCATTAACTTGAAAGAGACAACTAGGAACTGTTTTTAGTTCCGTTTTAGAATCTTTTTTTTTAGTTTTTAGGTGGAAACTCTTGCCCCACGTTGGGCGCCATTTGTAGCTAGAGTTTTCCTGCCTGGCCCACAGTCAGGACAAATCTCTCTCACCCGCCAGTCCCACAGCCTCTCAGACCCAACCAAGTAAACACAGAGACTTATATTGGTTACAAACTGTATGGCCGTGGCAGGCTTCTTGCTAACTGTTCTTACAGCTTAAATTAATCCATTTTTATTAAGGACCTCACCTTTCCTTATTCCCATAATTTTCCTGGTGGTCCTTTAATCTTTCCTAGCTCTTATGAATAAAGCAAAGCTAACACCCAGACATCCTGAATCAGATTTACAGCTGGCAGTAGCTGTTTATACTTTAACAAATGGCCAGTAGATTCTTGACAGGAACTCTTTAATTATGTATATGTATATGTCCGTGTGACTGTGTGGAAGTATGTGTACACAAGTGCAGATGTCTGTGGAAGCCAGAGGTTTTGGATCTCTTGGAGCTGGAGTTAGAGACTGTTGTGAGCTGCAAGATGTGGGTGCTGGGAACCAAACCCTAATCCTCTGCAAGAGCAGTACATGCTCTTAGCTATGGAGCCATTTCTCTAGCCCCCCCTCCCCCCCAATTTATTTTCTATTTTATTTTGTAATGCTGGGGGTTGAACTCAGAGCATGCTAGATAAGCTCTCTAAATCTAAGACAAATCTCTAGCACTAAATATATTACTTTAGTTTAATACATAGCTTAGACTGGCCTCAAACTCATGATTCTCCTGCCTTAACCTTTTTTATTTTTTTTGAGACAGGGTTTCTTTGATGCCTATCCTGGATCTCGCTCTGTAGACCAGACTGGCCTTGAACTCACAGAGATCCGCCTGGCTCTGCCTCCCAAGTGCTGGGATTAAAGGCGGGCACCATCACCACCTGCACTTAACCTCTTAAGTACTGGGATTATAGGCATGCTCACCAAGTCCATCTAAAATACAGCCCACATCATGTTCTAGTGGCTACTTATTCTTCTTCCAATGACAGGGGTGTAGCCTAGGGTAGCACAGCACAGAGTCTAACCACTGAGCTATTCTCCAAACTGATTTTATTTTATTTTATTTTTTTTTTGGTTTTTTTCAAGACAGGGTTTCTCTGTGTAGCTTTGCGCCTTTTCCTGGAACTCACTTGGTAGCCCAGGCTGGCCTCGAACTCAGAGAGATCCACCTGGCTCTGCCTCCCAAGTGCTGGGATTAAAGGCGTGCGCCACCACCGCCCGGCTTGATTTTAATTTTATATAATCACATTTGTCTTCTCTTGCTGTTGTGGCCTGTGTTTTGAAAATCAAATCTAAAAATCTGTTGCCTTGACCAGTGTTGTGTAGTCCCCAGCCCCTTATTTCCTTCTCGTAGTTTTGAATTTCTTTTTGTGTATTATATGAGACGATGGTCCAATTTCATTTCTCCTCATGTGGCTATGTAATTTACCAACCCCATTTATTAAAGACTGGTAGGTTTGTGAAGTCAGCTGACCACAGACTTACAGATTTTTTTCTGTACTTTACTCTGTAATGCTGGCTGATGTGTCTACTTTATGCCTGTATCATGCTATTATAATTTCAGTCACTTTGTACTATATTGTGAGGAGGTCATTTACTGGAGAGGCTCTGGTTTTGTTTACTATGCTCGTGAGTTTATCAGTTATTGAAGTTTGTATATGCATCTATTTCTTTGTCTATATCTATCATGAAAAATGACATAGGAATTGCAATAAGGATTAGAGTATAGATATTTTTAACAATGTTAATTCTTTTCTTAAAATCCATGAACATGGGATATCTTTCCACCCATTTGTGTCTTCATATATAAAAATATGGATACATATATAATTTCACTTAGGAATTTGGCTTTATTAAGGTAAAACACACAGCAATCATGCCTCCTCCATCTGTCAGAATAAAAGTCTTACAGCATACAGACTTTAGACAGTTGTCTGTGATGTGTTACATTTAGTATTGTCAGAACTTGGATAAAAGAAGTCCACAAAAGCCAGGTTTGGTGGCACACACCTTTAATCCTGGCACTTGAGAGGTAGGAACTGGCTGATCTCTGTGAGGTCAATGCTAGTTTGGTCTACATGGCAGGTTCCAGGCCAGTCAGGGTTACATAGTGAGACCCTGTCCAACACCAACAAAAGAAGTCCCTTGCCGGGCAGCGGTGTCACACACCTTTAATCCCAGCACTCGGTAGCCAGAATCAGGCGGATCTCTGTAAGTTCGAGGCCAGCTTGGTCTACAGAGCAAGATCCAGGACAGACACCAAAACTACACAGAGAAACCCTGCCTAAAAAAAACAAAACCAAACAACCAAAGAAAACCCTTAAAAATTTAAGTCACCATTAGTTGTGTGTTATCAGCTGCAGTTGCGTGTCCTTTTGTTAACTTGTATCTCCCAATTCTGCTCTATTGCTCCTTCTGTTTAGGTTTCATTTTTCAGGACCCTGTGGGACAACTCTTCCTGAAGCCCTTGCTCCTCATGAAACTGAAAGGATTTCTTAATTACCCTGTGCAAAGAGGAGAAGATTGTGTCGCACATAACCAGGGCACCAGCAGGAGAGGTGTTTCTGTGGCTGGTGAACTGAACTTTGGAAAGTCTAAAAACACCCCTCGTGTCCCTAGAGGACAGTCCGTCTGTGAAGTGGTGATCGGGCTTCACCAACAGCAAATGTGTTTTCTCTGGGGGTGGGGGTGGGTGGGCGGGGGCGGGATCGGACAGGCTGTCAAGTTCTCCCGTATCATTCAATTTCAACTGAAGTATGAGTATTTTGGATTTGCTGTTCTTGGTCAGTTACTGGGAGGGAAACATCTGTAATTAAATTGCTTGAGAAGAAGGTGATCATTCCTAATTGTTTGCATCTTGGGCAAAGGTAGAAATAGAGAATTAAAACACTAAACGTTAAATCCTAGTATTTATTTATTTATTTGCACAAATTTTTTGCGGAAAGAAACCATCCTTTATAGTTGATACTTATTGTGTATGGAGGTTCCTCCAAGAGCTGTCTTTGTTGGGGGCTTCTTTTCCTTTTCGGTATTTACCTCACTTGGGTGCCTCACCTTAAAGAACTTGGAATAACTTCCAGCAGGAGCTCATGCAAGGAGAGAAAAGGAATAACCAAGTAGAAACGTCAGGATGAGAAAAAGACAAGGCAGATCCTGGACGAAGCAGAAGAGCTGCCTCTGAGGGACGGGAGTGATGGGTGGTCACTGCCTAGTGTCGTAAATGAAGGAGAGCATCATCCCCGCTGGTCTTCATCATTTCTTAGTGTCATAAATGAGGGAGCATGTGGTCTCTACTGGTCTATGAGCTCCATGGGACCCTGAAAATGAGCTTTCTACCTTGCAATATAATAGCAAGAATGCTGCACTGTCTTTGAGCCCCACCTGCTGATGCAGCACTGGACCTGAATTATGGCAGGGATGAGAGGCCTAGAGAGGAGCCGTGGCCACTAGTGAAGAGGATAAAGACATACATAAGGCTCTCCCTCGGATCCAGTCACTTCCCCCAGGTAACTATGTGCCTGGCCTGCTTCACCTCAGCCCCTCCCAGAATTCCATTTATTTCAGTCAGTAGTTACCTTTCTCATGGCTGTGATCAAAATGCCCGACAAAAATTATTTAAAGGATGAAAGGTCTAGCTTGGCTCACAGTTCAAAGGAATGTAGCATAGCAGGGAAGGCATGGTAGAGGGAATGACTTGGTCCATGGCTGTTCAGAAAGCAGAGAAAGGGACTCCAGGACTCCACTCGTTTTCTTTTTCTCCTTTGTATCCAGTCTGCTCCTCACACTCAGGGGATTTCTTTCTCAGTTAACCCTCTCCGGGAACTCCCTACAGACACATCTGAAGGTGTGCCTCATTAAGGCATCTGGTGAGGGGTGCATGGCTGGGTGCTGGAAACCCGGTGGGAGCAGCTCAGAAATGAAGAAATGACAGACGAGGGACAGATGACAGAAACACATGCAGAAAAGCTGGGGTCGGGTTGGTTGTGCCACTCTGATGGGGGCACTGTCTATGCAGCCTGGAAACTCAGCAAGTGTATTGTGTGCGGCAGAAGGAGGAAGGCTTCAGCTGACTCCATGGGAGGTCTCTGTAGGGGGGCAGTCTCAGGTTGCAGTCACCCAAGAGCGGGGAGCGGTGGTGGCCAGCCTTTGCACACAGTCAACATTGGCACAGGAAGACTTTGCCATTCCCGAGAACCTGACCCAGGGAAGGCTTTGCCATTCCCATGGATCTGAGGCATTGGGGCCCTTGACATTGTCAAGGCTACGCCCATGTCAACAATACACATTCACTCAGAACTTCATGGCTCCCCACAGATGTTTATTAAACAATCAAATTGACAATTGATATGACTTACCACTGGCAACAAGGTACAGTTACGTGTACCATATGTGACAGTCATTTGTAACAAATCCTAAAGGTCCCTAAATGTCAAGAAGATAGTTTCTCCCACCTACTGGGAGTCTGGAGAACTAGCTAGGCACCTCCAGAGTCATACTTTAGATGGGCGGACCAAAGGCTGTACAGCTAGGGGATGGTAATAACTTCAGTGAGACCCTTTTTTTGAAAAGTATGTGTGAGTGTGTGTGTCTGCAGTGGGTATGTGTACTGTAGGGACCAGAGGTGTTGGAGCCCCTGGAGCTAGCGTTACAGATGGTTATGAGCTGCTCGACACAGGTTCTGGGATCGAAATTTAGGTCCTCTGCAAAAGCAGCAAGTTCTCTTAACTACTGAGCCATCTCTCCACCCTCTGTGATACTTTCAATGTGGGTTTTGTACATACAGTTCCATTATGTGCTTTCAACAGGTTTGTCTTTGGACTTCAGCTTAACTGTTTCCATTTTCTTAATGTTAGTTGTGGTAGGGATCAGCACACTGCTGCAAATGTTTGTCTTGTTTTCTTGAGATATGGTTTCACTTTAGCTCTGGCTGCCTTGGAATTTAGGATTTTCTTGCTTCATCTTCCTGAGTGCTGGGATTTCAGGCACGTGTTACTGTGCCTGACTCTGTGAATTGTTTTCATTTGTATTTTCTATCAGAGACACCCACCCTCATCCAGCTCCCAGGCTCCCTTCCCCTCTGCCTACCTCTTCTCCAGCAGTTTTGTTTTTGTTTTTTGTTTTTTTTCTTTTGTTTTTAAACTGGAAATTGCTTCTAAATAAGAAGATAAAATAAGATTTAGAAGTATAAAGTATATATGATGTAACTAACCATTTGTTGAACATATAGTGTATGACTGACATTAGAAATCAATGATTTCAGAATGGTTGAAGCAACTGGCATGCGAACTGATTACAGAGTGTGGAACTGTGACAGAAATGTGTGCAAGGTTTAGAGAATAGCGTAGCTAGACATGCCAGAGTGGCCATGGGGTGGATGTTGCCATCCTTGAACTTAGCCTGGGTGGGAGGTCGGAAGCGTCAACAGTTCTGCGTGGAGAGGACAGCTCATTCAAGTGCACGGCTTGAAAAGGGCATGAAGAATCATTTCGTATACATAACGGGTAAGAGACAGAGACCACAGGGCCGTGTATGCCCAGAATACACAGAGATGTGCATCCCACAACCATGATGGGCATTAAGTATTATTTCGCTCTTGCCGTTGTTCCGAAGATCAGACCAACCTGGGAACATGGAGCCATTAGATGTCCTGTCCCTTCCTACCTAGACTGTCTACCGAGTCACACCCACCGTGGGGAGCCCCGCCCTCCTTCCGCGCACGCGCCTAGGTGCGTCTTGTGGCCTCCCGACCAACAGGGGGCGCTGAGAGCGCGCGGCGCGCACAGCTAGCGGCTGCTTCCGGGTCAAGGGTCAGACAGCCGTCTTCCCGTTGGTCATGGTGCAGCTGCGGCCGCGTCCGTCGCGTGTCCCCGCGCCGGCGGAGGCGATGGTGGACGAGGACCAGGCGGCCTCGGAGGAGGAGGAGGAGGCGGAGCACGGGCTGCTCCTCGGGCAGCCGAGCAGCGGCGCTGCCGCCGAGCCGCTGGACGAGGACGAGGACGGTGACGACGAAGCCCCAGAGGAGCTGACTTTCGCCAGCGCTCAGGCGGAAGCGAGGGAGGAGGAGCTGCGCGTGCGTGAGAGTGCACGGAGGTGCGGCGCCCGGCGCGGGACCGGGGCGCCTCGCGACTCCCGGGGCTCGTCTCCCGCTGACTTGAACCCTTTTCTTCCAGGGATAAAACGCTGCTGAAAGAGAAGAGGAAGCGGCGCGAGGAGCTGTTCATCGAACAGAAGGTTGGGGCGGGAAGTGTCCCTTAAAAACACGGCCGGGGCTAGAGTTGCCTCGCTCAAGGCGCTTGGGGAAATAGGATATTGGAGCGGGGTTACTGATGCTTCTTGGTGACTGCCCTATTCAGAGTGGAAGCGCTGACCCTCACCTGGCCTTGACGCTTTGATCTTTTAGGCTTCCAGAGGTAGTGGGGTCTTAAACTTAGGGCTCTGAAAATGTGATTTGTAAAGTAAAAATGGCACGTACAGATTAGCATCCCAGAGACCTGACTTCAAAGTGGCCATGACAGATACTATCTAGTCACAGAGGCACTTGAACGTTGAGCTAATGTGGGCAGTTACAGAGACTGTTCTGGGCTTTGTAAGCCCACTCTTTCTGACGGCTTAGTAGTATAGCAGGGCAGTGTTGGCCCGGATGCAGGGCTGTTTGAAATGAGTAACTTTTTAGAAGCAACTCCGGAAATACCTGTACGTCACTTTTAACTTGTCTTCATGCCTTCATTCTGAAAGAAAAGAAAGCTGCTTCCAGATGCTGTTTTAGAGCAACTAACTGCTGCTTCAGAGGCTGAGTAAGTAACAGGGCTTCTATTTATGTAAAGCCACCTTTGATTTGTCTATATAACTGAAGAAATTTGCCCAAACTTAAAAGCTACAGTGGTTTTGGAGTTCCTGATCCCAGTCTATCAAGTAAACTTTGCCCAGCACCTGCCCTGGGGCAGAATAGTGATCGGTGACTTAAACTTACCATTTAGTGGTGTGGCAGGCACTTAACCACAGGCTCCTAAAATCCAAACTTTTCTTAAGCTGGTTTTACCTGCCCCCGCCCTTCCTCATCCCCATTTCATTTAGCAGCTTTGCCCTGTGGTCTGTACTTAAAACTAAAGCCAAAGCTTTAGTTACATTTGTCTTTCTTTCCATCAAGTAAGCCCTACTGAAATTTACTCCTCTACCTCTTGGCACTCCTTGGTGCATTCTTTTTGCTTTTCTAGATACAGCTTCTCTGTGTAGTCCTGACTGTCCTCTCCACCTGTAGATCAGGCTGTCCTCAAACTCAGATTTGCCTGCCTCTCAGTGCTGGGATTAAAGGTGTGCAACACCACACCTGGCCTTAGTGTAACCTGAGAAGTCATTTTTACCAGAACAATACGTGGCTGCCCTTCCATGTTCCGATCTTGAATTCCATGAGGCATGTAAGCAGATATTTGGTGAGGTCCTTGTCTTTCGTAACCAAGTTCGTGTCGTCCCTTCTCACGCTCCCCTATCACTCTCTCCTGTGTGATCTGTGCGGCTGCTTCTGTGCCTCATCTCTGAGGCAGTTTAGTCATTTGATAGTTGTCTGGAGCCTGTCTCTTGTCTCCAGTGTCCAAACTGTTGAATAATCTGTTATTTCTCATTGTTGAGATAAACTGAGTTATACAAACAGTTCCTGAGTTTTTCAGAACATTGAGCATACTCTTTGGATGTCTACTAACAGTGCTCAGATTTAAATTCTGAGAAGACACTCCCATGTTAGTGTAGTTACTGAGTTGGTGGCAGTGCTGTGTGGCATAATGAATCAAAGTTAGGGGTAGTGGTCATAAAAGCTGGAAGGGGATCTTAATGTTACTTGTTTGGAGTATTCTTTACTGCCTGACATTCTGAGCTTTTGTTCTTTTTCCACAGCATAAAGAACTCACCAGGAAATGTAAAAGGTATGGATTGTTCTCATTCAAGTAACTTTGCATATAAGGGTGAGGTCATTTGCAGATGATCTTGGCTGCTTGAGGGCCTTAGGCCTGGCCAAAGTTGGCTCAAGCCCATTCCCCATTATTTTCTTCCAAATAAAACCTGCACTCACATTAAGTGAGCACCATTAAGTGTTAATTTATATAAATACTATTCACAAAGTGGATCTTAATTTTTCAGTTAATTTGAAGAAGAAAAGCGAACACATTGCAAAAGGAAGAAACTCCAAGAAAGTTAAAATACAAAAAGTGCAGTCTGTCAGGTAAAGAGTTTTGTTGTTTTCCCACTGGGATGTAAAGTTTCCTTCAAGTTTTGGCTTATGAGGGGAAAGTAGTAGTGTATCTGATTGGGTTATTTGTAGAAAAATACCAGTTTTGATAGTAACATTTACTTGCTTCCTTAAATTGTGTTAATGCATATCTTTTTCTTATAAAACAGCATGTGATTTAGCAGTATTGTGTAACACATACAATCACTTAAAGACAGTAGATGAGCAAGAACAAAATGACTATTTGAAGTCGTGTAGGACTGGGAGTAATAGAGTAGAGTATACCTGCCTGGCCTTCGTGAGGCCCTGGGTTTGACAGTTCTCATCCCTTGTCCCCAAATAAAAAAGGTGGGTTAAGGATGCAGCTCAATGGTAGTGTTTAGTGAGACACCCTGGGTTGACCCTCCCCAGTACCACACATACGTGTGTAAGTACACACATAGAATCACAAGGGAGAATCAGCATGTACCTTCTAATTCATTTTGACCTTTTGTATTGATTACCAGTCAGACCAAAAGCTACTTGGCTGTAAGGCTAAAAGATCAAGACCTGAGAGATTCAAGGCAAGAAGCAGCCAAACACTTCATCCACAATTGTTTATATGGTTCAGAATCCAAGAGGACTACTGGTAATTTTCTTATGGACCACGTCTGTCTGTCTGTCTGTTTGTCTGTCTGTCACGCTCTCACAATGACAAAGAAATGATAAGTAATTCTTCTCCTTAGTAAACAAGTTCCTGTCACTGAACAACAAGAGGCTACCAGTGAAACAGGCCGCAGCCCAGTTTCTCAACAGCACCTGGGGTAAGATGGAGCATCTGCTCTTTACTCTAGTAATTGTACAAAGGAAGTGTTTTTGGAAGGCTCAGAGGGGTCATAATTATAAATTGAAAGACCTACTTTTATAGTGTATCCATTTATGTAAACCACACTCTCAAAAAAGAATCTGAATTTTATGTTTCTCAGGGTTTTAACTAATACCTATTGAATATTCATTCACATGAAGCTTTCTGTTGTTCTCTTATAGGTGCTCAGAAACAACAAAATGCCAAGAGGTTTAAAAAACGGTGGATGGCCAGAAAGATGAAAAAGAAAAGTTATAAGTGAATTGAAATAAAGCTAAATGAAGAACCTGTACTTCATATGTATAAATTTAAGATTATTTGGTGTAGAAAGGACTGATTTCTCAAAATCTATAGTTATTCATAAATCATTGTAAAGGATCATTATAAAAACCATAAACCTTTTTGTCTTGGAAAACAGCTGGCTACGTTTCTTTCTGAAATACTTTTAGTGTCCTGGAGAAAAAAGTAGTTAGAAAGGAATTTTCATCCTTGTGTGGACACAAGAAGAGACCATCTATGAAGTCTTCAGTACAGCTTGAAAATCTATGCTGGTATTATTGCTATGGTTTCTGCTGTCAGGGAGTAAGAAGTCATTGTTGTTAAAAAGCATGGGGGGAAGCCGAGTGGTGGTGGTGGTGGTGGTGCACGCCTTTAGTCCCAGCACTCGGGAGGCAGAGGCAGGCGGATCTCTGTGAGCCTGAGGCCAGCCTGGTCTGCAGAGTGAGTTCCAGGACAGGCTCCAAAGCTACACAGAGAAAACCTGTCTTGAAAAACAAACAAACAAAAAAACCCAAAACAAAACAAAAAAGCATGGGGGAAAAACCCCAAGAGAAGGTAAATGTCTTCTGGGGAAGACTGAAATGTCAGCCAGCACCTTTGTCTAGCAATGGACTAAATTAATCTGAAATAATTGGGGAGTGTGTGTGTGGGGGGGCTTTGTTCTTTAAAGAAAAGGTATGTGTGTGCATACATGGATGGTGTGTCAGAAGTCAACCTTTATTGACAGTTCCCTACTATGTGGGTTCCAGAGGCTAGATTCAAGTAATCAGACTTGGCAGCAAGTGCCTTTATTTGCTGAGCCATCTTGTCAGCCCTAGAACAGCTTTTCAGATTTTATTAACTAGTTTGGAAGTTTGCAGTTACAGTACCTGTTAAATTCTTACTTTCTTTTCACATACAATATCAGGTTTGACTAATGCAGTCACCTGAAGGCAGTGTTAGACTCTTAACTTGGGCTGATAGTAAGAATCATTGCTACTAATTGCTCTAAAAAGTATATGAGAACCTAATACATAAATTCAATTGACACTAATATCTGTAGAAGTAAATTTTTAATGGCTGGTTAATTATATCACTACATTTTTATTGCAATATAGTACTCATTTAAGCACTTAAAAATGGAAGGTGTACAAAGATTAAATTAAGACACGGTAAATTGACTAAATATTTGGTTTTTATATAAATAAAGGTCATAACCACACTGTTGACATGTAATACTGTTATAATACAACAGTTAAACTTGTGAGTCTACAACAGAAGTCATCTGTAGTTAAACAGGAAACAAAGTTGAAAAAGACCATGTTAAAACAAAACTACTGGGACTAACAGGTCGGGATTGTAAGTAGCAACAAACGTACTCACTCAGCTCCTGAGTATTTCAAGTTTTACAGTACACATTAAAAATGATTTCTTCCATCAACACTATTAAATTCAAACTGTCGGATGTTTATGCATTTTGCAAGTTACACTGATTGAATGCTTACACAGGAGCAGGGGGTCGGAACAGCTCCCAATTTGTAGTTTACATCACCCACATGCTAACACAAACACAACTTGTTCCATTTCCTCCCCCCTTCTCCCCCCAACAAAGAAGGCAGGATTTTTGGTTTCTTTTAGGTAATTGTTTTAAAGGATTTCTGATGATCAATTTGAACGTCTGAAATTCAGTAATATTTAACTCTTAGACAACTAAGAGGTTAAAAGATGGAAAATATTTTCTCCTAACACTAAGTTAGAAAATCATTTGCATCATGCTGTAAACTAGGAAGCAATGTAAAGCGACAAAAACCTGTCCCCAGTACATAATTAAAAAATCTAAATTTCAAATCAGCAGAGCCGGTCTACTTCCATGTTGACTATTTGCCACAATGTAAGTGTGAGCTCCTGAAGTGCATAGCTAATGTAGGTAGTCTTCCACTGTGGCAAATGCACAGGATCCAATTCCTGATCGAGCCATCAGTCCTAGACATTGTGTGGCCTGTCCCATTGCTAGGGCAAGTGGAGGTTGCTTTGGCAGATTGTGGGTTTCTAAGGAAAAAGGATTAGAAAATGGAAATAGCAATTAACAAACAATTTTTTAAAACCATCTTTCAATCTAGGAAATACAACATTTGCTACATCAGTGCCTGTGAGGATCTGAATTACCTGACTAGCAGGGCAGATTGGTATTTCTAATAAAAAAAACTTGGCGCAGAGCTAAGATTTTTTAAATTTATTTTTTTAATGCATGGTCTCACTTTGTATTCCTCTCTGGCCTGGAACTTGGAGCTCTGCCTGCTTCTGCCTGAGTGCTGGAATCAAAGGTGTGTACCACCACATTGGCCAGAACTAGATTTTTAAAGTATATACTCAACTTGTTCCTTCTCTGTTAACCATGATGGGAAAGATGTAACCTAGCTGACATTTGGGATTGAAATAAGGAAATTCTACCCATCTACTTAGCCAAGGTCAGCTGACATTAACAAGAAAAGGCAGTACCATGTTTTCATTCAGTTGACAGTGATGCTACCCTGTGGATAAAGTCCAGTGAGAGCTGTTGAGCTGTCTCTAAGGAGCCCTGGTAAATGTTATTCAGAAGCAAGTGAATGGCTGTCAGAATACAGAGCAAAGCCACCCTAGAACTGAAGAGGTTAACTTCTAACCACTACTTCAGAAGTTTTAATAAACAGAATATTTCTCGGGTGTTACATATCACAACTTTCAGACAGGTGTACTTTTTTGGTTTGTTTTTGAGATAGGGACTCACTATGTAGACCAGCCTGGCCTGAAACTCTGCCTCACGAGTGCTGGAATTAAACACGCAATAATTACCAAAGATGAAGTGAACTAAGGGTCACAGGACCCACCCCAAAGCTAGTAATTCTCTCTGGAGATGGTGTCCAAATCAGTTCATGAAACTAATCAGTCCTCTACAGGAGAAGTTCACAGGGCAAAACCATGACAGTGGCTGTCAAGCTCTATCTGATCACCTACAGCCTCAGTTCAGAGCGTGCAATACAGCAGAAAAAAAAAATTCTGAAGGAATGAAGCACAAAGAAACACAGAAAAGCAAGCCAAGGACTTAAATAAGACATGAATAAAAGCATGGAGCACATAGATGAGAAAACAATGGTTTAATAAAAAGTGGTCTGAGGGTTAAGATTATTGAAATACTGATTTATTCATAAATACAAAGGAAAAATAATTATTTTTAAAGCTTAAGGAAGGTTCAAGTGAGCACCCGGTTCATTATTACACTCTGACCAAAGGAGGCCTCTGGTTTTAAGCATCTTTAAGCTTTTAAGGTCTACAAAACACATACATTTAATACATTATGAATTACATATAGGTCTGCCCATTAGTAGCACGAAAGATGCAGTCATCCATGGGACTGTTGAAACATCTTTTTTTTTTTTTTTTTTTTTTTTTGGTTTTTGGAGACAGGGTTTCTCTGTGTAGCTTTGCGCCTTTCCTGGAACTCACTTGGTAGCCCAGACTGGCCTTGAACTCACAGAGATCCGCCTGGCTCTGCCTCCCGAGTGCTGGGATTAAAGGCGTGCGCCACCACCGCCCATCGAAACATCATTTTTAATGTAAGCATTAAATAAGCATTGTTTATAGCCTCCACCCCAACCCCAGCACACAGACACACAGTCTCACTGTATTCCTGTCTGGCCTGAAAGTCTTTTAGGCTGGCTTCAAGCTCAGAGGTCTGCCCGCCACACCCAGCCTAACACTTTTATCTTGGATAATGCTCCTAAGCATTTGATTTGAAGAACTCAAGAAATTAAAACCTGCCACAAGAAAATTGGCAATCAAGATGTTTGTGACTACCTGTAATGCAGTAGTTTCAAAAAGACAATCACAGTGAGCTACCATTCCTGTCACAGTTACTAAATTCTTATTTTTACCAACAGAACTGATACATATATGGACACTAAAAATACAACACACAAACCAAATTCATATTATTCTACACACAAATTCTAATTTAAGAAATTGTAACACAAAGGCCACTATTCTTATTCTCAAATGGCAGTATTGACCCTTATCAGATTTAGAATATGAGCACTCATGGCTTCCTTTACCTTCTTGCCATGAAATTTAGCCTTCAATACAAGTACCAATGTCCAAATTACTTGTGTGACAGTGCAATTCCAAATTGTTTGAAACACATGACTACAAATCTTTTAAACTTCACCAGGCCAAATAACAACAGTACAAACTTCTAAACTAGACTGAAGTCTCATTTTATTGGGTAAGTTAAAAGTCCAAAGTTAGATGTAAAATAACCCTTATCTAAATTACCTTTGAAGAAAACAGCTCAGAAATTAAGCTTTATGTGCAGATCAACCCAGTAACATTTACATAGGAGTGCAACTATAGAATTTGCATAAAATATTTGTTCAGTATGTAATTACTATTGCCACAACTGCGTGACATACTGAGAGGAATAGAAACTAAAACTAACAGAACAATAGGTTCTAGTTCCCCATTTCCCATACACACTGAGAAAGCCTTTCCACTTAAAGTGATTGGTTAATCTGAATGCACAAGTTTGATATATATATATATATATACTGCTTATATCTTAAGACAGAACCTATGATGTGGGGAGCTCAGGTAACCCTCATTCTTTTTTTAAATACCTTGAGTCAAAAGAAGCAGAATGCAGTATCAGAGTGGTACCAGCTTTGACACCTGAGTACTCTAGTCAAGTACTCCCTTCTAGCTTCCCTTTCCTATGGAGCAACTATCAAAACTTTCTAAACATGCCCAAATTCCTTCCACAGCAGCCAAACCAAGTTTTGATCAGCCCATTAAACATAGCTACTGACATAGAGGGGCTCTGTATCTTCCTGTATTGTCAGTATAAAGCCACCTTTCACACCTGGGCCAGTCAAGGTCACACACTTCCTACATCTTCCACAACTCACCCCAATGATGATAATGGAGAAGGAGTTTAGGCGCAGTAGATCAAAGAATTAAAAAAAACACTGCCTGTTATTCCTAGTCCCAAAGTGAGGGCTATGGGCTACAGGGTGCCTGCCTCTATGGTAGGGTTTTCACTTAAACACAAAGATCACCCAACTACCTACCGCATTCTAAATGAGAAGACTCATTAAGTGCTTACACATTTTCAAACATTCCAAAATTTCAGTATCTTACCATTTTTATTCCATCGGAATCCATGTAATCTGGTATGGAGGAAATTTTCTGTATTTTAAGATAAATATGTTCCTGGTTTACTGAAACAAATGTTAGGACAATATCCTTTCAAATGTTCAGAGAAATGTAGCTGAAGTCTAGTTGTCTTGCTTTAGTTACTTACCTAATATTGCACTGTTAAGAGCTGAGCACACAGGTTCTCTCTGAATTGGATCAAGTTGATTTCCAACTGGACTGTTCCAAGGATCTGAATAGGCTAGTAAACTGAATGCGTCCTGTTGAAAACAATGTTCAGGTAGTTCAGCTGATGTGTTCATAGTGATTCCAGGATGAAAGATTAAGGTACAGTTTTACAACACTAGGTGACTATAACCTTTAAACACATGTTTTATGCTTCAGAAAGCAGACTATATAATAGAGTGTAGCTGGTTTTCAGTTTTCTTGTTAACAGTCACTTTTGTTCATCTCTGCCACTCCCCCACCACTTCTGCAACAAGCCTAATGGGGAAATTAAAACCAAGTGCAAAGGAATGGGCTCACACTGATGAAGAAAGAAGAGAGACCAAACATCTAGGTGCCTTATCACATGTGATCACTGATATAAAACTGACATTAATGAATAAGGCCTGCCTTAATTTCTAAACAAATGTTGGAACTGGACATGACATATTGAATATCCTCTTAAGTTTAGTAGTGGAGAAAATAAAGCCAAGATGGATCCTGTAGACATTCAGTATGTTATTTCCAACTACACTGAAACAACTTCTTTTACAACTTTAAAACAATTGGCACACAGCTTTCTTTTCACTCTTACCACGGAAGATGTGGTAGTTTCAGACACTTGCTTCAAGTCCAAGCTGTACGACTTGCTAGCTCTGGCCCCTACCATAAAACTGTGTCTTAAAATACCAGTTTCATCATGTGATTTTGGGTGATTACAAAGAGATGTAATTGCATAGAATTGTGTGAGAACTAATCAAGTTAGCAATGTCCTGTGGTGGTTTGAATGAGAATGGTCCCCACAGGCTCCCATGTTTGAATGATTGTTACTCAGTTAGGGAAACTGTTAGGGAAGGATTAGGTGTGCCTTGTTGGAGGAGGTTGTCATTGGGAGTGGACCTTGAGGTTTCAAAAGCATATACATCAACGCCCAGTCTCTGCTGCTGCCTGTGGATCAGGATGTAAAGCTCTCAGCTACTGCTCCAGCACCCTGTCTGCTTCTTGCCATGATGATCATGAACTAACCCTCTAAAACTGTGAGCAAGCCAATTTAAATTCTTTAAGAATTGCCTTGGTCATAGTGTCTCTTCACAGGAATAGAATTGTAACTAGGACAATTCTAGCGCTTCTGTATTTGTATGCCAAGTCAATAGCCTGACCCAGAGTAATATTCTCTGTGTGTGTGTATGAATGGACAAGAGACTCCATTGCCAATAGACATATGAAGGGTGGCACAGAGGCTGTAAACTTATGAAGGTGGGAACCATAGCACTCTAAAAAGGGTGTGTGCTACAATTTCTGAACTTCTACATTTAGTTGCTCAAGCAGACTCTATTCCCCTTATCTAACATTACTGAATATTTACTAAAGCAGGTGTGTAGGGGGAGAAGGATACTTCCTGTTCAGTTATACTTAGGCTCATGTCATCCATATATCCCATGAAACAATCTGAAGTTAGTCTGAGGCTACAAAATGGAATACATATGCCACTAAGTACACACGACTCATCCACTGGCTTATATTGCTGAATATTTCATTTCATTTCAGTTTAGACTGCCCCAATCATAATGAAAGTTATAGAAACACAGAAGTTTTATAATAAACCATTTAGAGTTACCAGTAACTAGTCATAAGTGTTGGGTGTAAGAGAGTCTTTATGTACTTGTTTGATAACAGTAACTGCTTCTTATGGCACTATGCTTTTGTGTCTAACAGAGCTAGTAGTTCTGTTCCCTACCCCACACCCCACCTCCAGCTTACTGCTCAAAGAACAGTCCATTTCTCCCATCTTAATGAGGTGTCATTCCCACCATATAGGTACATTTTATAAGATACACCAAGAATATGTCCAACGAATGACTAGTACATAGAGCCAAGGATAAAACTATTCATGGATCTGCACCCTGACACCCCCAAATGGCAGGTTTTGAAGCCTCACAATCTCAACTCCCTTTAGATTTAAAAACAAAACCTCCCAGAAATAATAGCTGTAATAAGACAACATTTCAGGCACTCATGGATCACCTCAACTGCTTTCACCTGAGATTGGTATGCCCATCCTACAGATGCAAACTGAGGTAAAGATCACACAGTACCATAAGATAGAGGTTCCCTCTGAATCTACACATGAGTGTTAAATTTTCCTTTTAGTTTGGTGAGCACAGCTGCTAGGCAGGACACACAGCAACGACTAGAACCTAATCACTGCTTTTAGCATATTTCTATTGACCTAATGGAAGCATGTAAACTGAGGCTAAGAAAGAAAAATGCATGGCTAAGGAGGAGCTAGATCCTAAAATACTCCAAAAATCATATGATGAAAACATGTTTTCCATAAGGGAAGCAATGGGACTTAAGAAAAGAGCTTGGCAGGGATTAGATTCGACTTGAGAAGACCCACAGATCAATACCACAAAATACAGCTCAGTGCTTCTCAACCTTCCTAACGCTGCAACTCTTAATACAGTTCCCTCATGGTGTGGTGACCCCCAACCATAAGATTATTTTGTTGCTGCTTCATAACTGAAAATTTGCTGTTATGAATTGTAATATAGGATACCTAATATACAACCCCCAAAGGGGTAGCAACCCACAGATTGAGAATCACAGGCTTAGAAGCAGAGTAAAGCTCTAAGCAAGAAAACCAGCATTAAATTCCCAAGTATAAACACCTAGAAAGTTCACAGTTAAGGAACACAAATAGAATTAGAAAAGCAATATGAATGTTTTTACCCCGAAATGCTGTGCTAATAACCAATTCTAAAACTGAAGCAAGTGTTACCCCTAAGACAGGATGAAGGCCCTACTTTCTGGAATGCAATCTAGCAAGAGGCAGCATGAGCCACAGTAATACTCAGTCTTTCTCAGGAATTTCTAAAAATATTATCTCAGTGGAAAATCTTTAAAGAAAGATGCATGTATATAAAGGTGTCACAAAACACCTTGACATAAAAACAAAACAGCAAGTCACATAACCACTTCAAAGTATCCATAAATAAGGTGTAGAAACTGGGAGAAATAAAACAAAACTAAACAAAAAACCTCCCAAGTCACATAAGGCAGCTCACACTTGGGAGGCTGAGGGAAAAGGTTTGAAAGTTAAGAGACCAGTGGGGGCCACACAGTGGGACCCTCCTTTAAGACAAAAGGGTCTTATAATTACTAATTAAGTGAAATATGTGAACGTGGGAGGTAAGACAGACAGCTGAAATTATGGTGCCACTACAGGTTATGCTTCATTTTAAAGAAAAAGACTTCTTCGATGGAAATAATGTCAGGAAATGCAGTTTCAAACATCTCCATTTTGACATAGGAGCCAGAATGGTTTCTGGACAGTGTGATCTTAGCTGGCTCTATTTCTCGTTCAGTCACTGCACTGAAAGCCCCCCCCTCACCCCCCCACCCCAGGCCACGACTGCTCATGAGTCATACTGCTGGCATCTAGAAATGGCTGCCAGACCAACCAATCCAGGCGGCTTCCCTGGGAGCTACTAGAAGGAACAAAGAACAAAGATGACAAGAAAAGAGGAAAGGAAGATTAGAAACCTGGAAGGACAAAGGTCCAGAGATGTTTCCGGCTGCCTATAGCTGCAAGAGCTCCCTAACCATTTACTTTACAATGGTGCACATGAAGGCAAAAAGAACACTGCCCTTAGGAGCAAACAGTACAATTTTATCTTTAACTTCACACTAGTCTCTTTGTGTGGGACACTGTTGTGCATAAAGAGTTAGGCCACTGACAGTCTGCACATACAAGTTGATCCCTTAGGATTATAATGTAGCTGGGTAATGTCTATTGCCTGCTGACATCACTCTTGTCATGCCAGTATTACTCATGTGTTTGAGGAAGTATAAACAAAGTATAAAGCACTGCCAGCCACAATACACAAACACACACACACACACACACACACACACACACACACACACACACACACACACACACACACACACACCGTATAGCTAGCTGCACAGTAGACTACACTATCTAGGTCTGTGTTAAGTATACAATGATGTTTGCAAAAGAACAAGACTGTCGAATGTATTTAAGACATATCCTCTTCATTAAGTGATACATAATTACATGTGTGAACTAAAAGGTTCTGAAAATCCTCAAACACCAAAGAAAAACCCATAACCATATGCAATCTCAAAGAATAAAGAGAAATAATTTCAAAACCTCAACTCCATTTCCATTTTCCTCAGATT
Source organism: Peromyscus californicus insignis (assembly GCF_007827085.1). Taxonomy (NCBI): domain Eukaryota; kingdom Metazoa; phylum Chordata; class Mammalia; order Rodentia; family Cricetidae; genus Peromyscus; species Peromyscus californicus. The sequence continues at coordinate 21,070,180 of NW_026294606.1, read as the reverse complement.
CTCTTGATCTCTCATAAATTAGTCACTGATAGTTATCGGAAACAAGGTAAGTTTGGGAAACGAGAGGGAAGCAGTTCTGAAAGACATAGCTGCTTAGGAGTCAGAAGTACAAAATCAAAGCCAATCATTATTTTTAGATGAAGATGATAAACTGTGTGTGTGTGTGTATGTATATATGTATATGTGTGTATGTATATATATATATAAATATATATATATAAAATATATATATATATATATATATAAAAATTCAGTGTAATCAGGAAATACTTTTGAGATATGGTCACATAATGAGCTTCATGTTTAAATGAGAACCAAAGACACAACACAGTAAGATGGAGTATAACTCAAAAGTAGTAAAATCACATTCCTTCTTCCAGCTCAATTAGCACAGAGTTTTGACAGCATACACAGTCAGATGACTTGAGTATGAAAAAAGCCCAAGAATTCTTGAGCACATTTCATATTCCCAAATATCACCTAATGAGACATTTTCAATAGTGTGGTCCAAGGACACTGGTGTCTAGGCCCTTTTCAAGGGGGTGTCAAGCTCAAAATTGTTCATAGTATCACCGAGGTTTTCCTTGCCCTTTCCACTTTCATAGCCCATTTCCCACATAAATGAATGTCTGATTCATCTGTTTCATGGATTCAATGCAGACTAGGTCTGAGAATCCAGTTCATCTATTAAACATTAGAATCCTGAAAAAATAAAAATGATGCTATTTCTCATTTAAGTGAGGGCATTTTTTAAAAATAAATCAACAGATTTATGGAAATTTAGTTTTAACTTCTAATACCATAGATAGCAATAGATGTAACCCATATAAACAAAAAACCCCTGACATCCAACATGAACCCAAATTTCCATGTAGGACTGGAAAAAGCTAAAAAAGAAAAAAAAAGAGTTTAAGAGTTTCTGCCTGCTGATAAGCCCGTGAGCAGCCAGTACATTAAGTAGGAACAAAAAAACTAAGTAAAAACGCCTGCCACAGTGCAAGCATCAGCATTTTAGAGCTCTACAAAGGTTGAATGCAGTTCTCAGCACCAACCTTTGACGAAGCTCGTGAGCTCAGCTTGACTTTCTGCGACCCAAGAAGTGGGCAGAGCCAGTCACAAAAGCTAGGGGCAGAATTTTATGCCACTTAGCAGTTTAAAGTTTGTTCATGCAGTCAAAAAGGCTAAAAAATGTGCAGTAAAAAAGGTCCAGACAGAAAAACCTCTAAACAGGTTACAGTGTGTTTAACAATGTGTGCATGCTTAAGAAAAGGAAAAGGGTATAGTTACAGAAAAAAAAAAAAAAAAGTTTACAAAATAAAGTCTTTAAAGAGAAAGTAAAAGGAAAAAGCCATGTGAGATGGGAAATACATAGGTAGTCTGGATCCTCTATGTTATTGTGCTGATTTTGAATTTTTTGATTGTTAAAAAGCAAAGAATAGCTGCAAAGAGACCTGGAATTGAAAGAGGGACTGTTGAAGTAAATCAGCCTATATACTTTAGGAATGCCTTAACTTTTAAAAAGTCAAAAAATATATTTGTCAAATGGAAATCAAAAATGCTTTGGAGTTTTGTTCCCACAGGAGACTGGAGGCTATAGATTCCTTCAGAGTTAATATGGATCAGGTTGGATCAGGCAAGACCTCTTGAACCTTGACAGGTGGTATCTATCAGCAAAAATTACTGCTAGTCTTCCCAGGACTTGGCCATTATCTGAAATTTTCTCTCTAGGACCCTAAAGATACTTCATCCACAGATAATAGGAAGAAGTATGGAGAAAATTATGCCCACTTTCCCAAAAATTGGGGGGTGTGGGTGGCTGTTGGTTATTTAGTGGGTTATGGATGTTTGTTATCATTTAGGGGAATATTATATTGATACAAATTTAAAGTTATTTTTGTTACACTGTATATATGTTTCTACTCTTGTTTAAAGGATTTTTGTATATTGATAAAAATTTAAAGTTATTTTCTTTTACAACATATTGTATGTATGTTTCTATTTTTGTTTGAGGTATTGAGTCTATGCAGTTCATTTGGAAATGTGGGGTGAAGTTCTAGTTTTTGAAAGCTATTATTATAAACTCTGTAGGATAATCAGGAAACACAGGTTAGTGGTTAGCCATTTATAATAATCAAGTTTGTAGATATGTTAGGTATGCTTTCCAGATCATACAGATATATTTTAGATAGATAAATGGTTTTAAACCTTTCAAAGGCCTACAAAATATGGCATTTAAAATGTTTTGTTAACTTAAGGTTTTTCATGACAACAAGACACATCTGTTCCTGGCAGCACCAATTTACTTCAGTGAAGATGACTGGCATTGAAGAAACTTCTTATGGAATTTGCTTTCATTATGGAAAGGTTAGCCACTGGGCAAAGAAACTGTTCTTGCCTTTGACTGCTGACAATGTGCTGTGCAGACTGGACATGTAGGACACACAGGGAAAAGACTGTTGAACTTTGCCAAAACAAGGCAGGACAGTCCTTCAAAATTCTTGCTTTACAGAAGAATCTGCCAGACATTCTGCAGGACACAGAAGAAAGTGACTGATTGCCAATACAAGGCAAAACAATCCTTCAAATTTCTTGCTTCACTGAAAAGTCTGCCAGATATTCTGGGCCTGTAGGTTGTGGACAGATGTCCCAATGTTGCAGAGGAACTTTGGGTGACTCTCCAGGCAACCAAATGTCTCTGTTTGTTAGATAATATTACATCTTTCTGGGTCTTTGACGGAGTTGAAGACTAGGGAGTTATAGTTGCAGTTTCCTTAGTTATGATAGAAAGTAAGTTAGGTGTAAAACTTTGCATTCACTAAGGATAGATAATGCATTATTTTCTCTGAATATGCTAACTTATAAATGGACATAATATTATGAATGTAATCCTCACTTGATAATTGTTATTGTATATAGTCTTACTATATTTAACTTAAAACCTTTTCATTTTTATTAGACAAAAAGGGGGAAATGTTGTAGAATATTATTTTAAGGTGTGTTACTTTTGATCATGTTGTATTTTTTTTAATTCTGTGAAGCTGTGTTACTGTACCTGTCTAAAACACCTGATAGTCTAATAAAGAACTGGCCAATAGTAAGGCAGGAGAAAGGATAGGTGTGGCTGGTAGGCAGAGAGAATATATAGAGGGAGAAATCTGGGAGGAGAGAGCTAGCTAGAGATAGAGGAAGAAGAGGACTCCAGGGTCCAGTCACCCAGCTACACACAAGCCAGGGAGTAAGAGTGAGATTACAGAAGTATGAGAACGGGAAAAGCCCAGAGGGGAAAGGTAGATGGGATAATTTAAGTTAAGGAAAGCTGGCAAGAAAGAAGCCAAGCTAAAGGCTGGGCATTTATAATTAAGTATAATTCTCTCTGTAGGTGATTTATTTGGGAGCTGGGTGGCGGATCCACCCAAAAGAGCCAAGAAACAACAACAACAAAACCCTTATAAACTTTTCTTGGTGTGTGTGTGGGGGTGCACAGTGCTCAGGTAAAACCCAGAGCCTCTTGCAGTACAGGTAAGCACGTGCTATTGAGCTAAATTATCAGCCACCATCAACAATTTTTAAAAGACTGAAGTATCAGAAACATTAAGAACCATTTTCCTAAAGCAGCCTTCAGCATCTAGCAAAGAAGTACTATTTAGATTCCTAAAGACTTAATAAAGAGCTTAAATGTTAACTTTCTTAACACCAAGCAGCTCTGAAAAGCAATGCATATTGGTACTATGTATTACAAATGTACTCATAAGAGACATACTTAAAATGCAAGAGTTAGTAAAGATATATCTGACCATTTGAATGTCTTCTAAGGCAAATGTGGACAGCCATTTTCCTGATACATGAATATCTGTTTCCAACATTCTTTTATATCTAGTACAAAAGAGTAATTGAAGTCTCTTTCTCTTGACTGCTGAGGGTTACCACTAGAAACACAAATGTTATATTACACAGCAGATGATGTGGTATGGTGACTACACTTTTCTTCCTACCTTAGTTACTGAAATGTGAGGTGTGATGCCCTTAATTGAGGCTACCAAGCAAGTAGATATTTACTAGCAAGCAGGTATTTACCATACCCTTGGCATAAAGCCATAGTGCTGGCCAAGGCTATGGTATTAGGTAATATTACAAGTTGCTGATCACTAAATTCTTAGTTCAAGTCCAGAATAAACACCAACAATCACTTGCCTTTTCCTGTAATATCCAATCTTTAGTCACAAGGGTCACCAATTACATCTCCCTTTGCTTTCTATGCTATGCTGTGTTGGAATATAAAATGTTTCCTACAGGCTTGTAAGTTCAAAGGTTTGTCTCAGCAGGTGGTGCTATTGTTGGAAGCCCTGGAAACTTTGGAAGATGGGACCTCGCTACAGAAAGTAGGTCACTGAGACCATGTCTTGAAGGATATAGATTTTTTTCCCGTTTCTTTCTTTTTCTTTGCTTTTCTCTGCCACGGGCTCCTGTTCTTGGTACTCTGCCCTATCAAGGGGCCAGAATCAAATAGGATTATGGGTGGAATGCAGGTAATAGTCAGGAGTTATGAACTTTTTCTAGTTCTACTTCTTTCATAGATTCTTTGTTTCTAGTGGTGGATAAGTACATAAAATATATTTGATAGTGAAAAATGTTAAATCCAATGTGAAGCCCCACAGCTTCAGAATGGCTGTTCTAACTATATGGACGTTTATTGAGCTGTATATAGTCTATGGATCTCTGAAATTTTGTTGTGTGATGCTTATCTTTAACAATTTAACTTTAAGTACTCAAAAATCAATACAATTTAATGCAATCTAGCTTAACAAAGCACTCCATTTTCAACTGATACACAAAACTGTGGGTAACTAATTGCTGAAATTTATCCCTCTTATCATCCACCATGGACATATCATGGACTTCAAAATGTATTTTAACCATTCTGGACATGAAAGACAATCTACTCCTTCACAGATCCCCATAAAATCCATTTAATTTGCTCCAACTCTGGAACAATGTTTACTAAAAAATACACCTCAAGTTTATGGTTTCAGCAGCACACTACAATTGCATAGTATGTCACAGGGACAGGGTACTGCTCTGCAGAACAGCTGGCACTTAAGACTGTTATTTCTGATCTAGAACATTCTTCTAGCTCAAAGCTGCCTAATGCCATCAAGAGTTTTGATTCACAAATGGGCAAGGTTCTAAGGGGAAATTCCAGGTATAAATTCCCAAGAATTTCCAAGACATTGCTCAATGTTTAATAAAACTATATCTTGGCGCCTCTGACACATAAGTCTCAAGGAAAAACATATGATATGGTTTGAATGTGAAATATTCCCCAAAAGTTCGTGAGTGTAAAACTTGGTCCCCCACCCTAACAAAAACAGTAACTTTGAAAAGCTGGGCATGGAGCTGGAGAGATGGCTCAGTGGTTAAGAGCACTGACTGCTCTTCCAGAGGTCCTGAGTTCAATCCCCAGCAACCACATGGTGGCTCACAACCATCCGTAATGAGATCTGGTGCCCTCTTCTGGTGTGCAGACATACACACAGACAGAACACTGTACACATAATAAATAAATAAATAAATAAATCTTAAAAAAAGCAAAAGAAAAGCTGGGCATGGTGGCGTTATCTCTTTAATCCCAGCACTTGGGAGGCAGAGGCAGGTGGATCTTTATAAGTTAGAGGCCAGCCTGGTCTGAGTTCCAGGACAGCCAGGGCTGTAACTCAGAGAAACACTGTCTCAAAAAAAAAAAATAAATAAAGACTTGGTCCCCGTGTAAAAGTGAAGTCACTGGAAGGTGACTGGACCATGAGTGGCATTCCAACGTGGGGCCGAAAATTCCACATAAGACCTAACAAAGCTTTAAAAAAAAACAACCCACAAAAACAGCCAAATGCGACTTTCTGATAATTGCTTTTTCTTGGGTGGGCTCAATACTAACAACAAACAGAGGTACAGCTCCTTTAAGAGGAGGCTTCCTTGGCTCAGTGCTAGCTGCTAGCAAGTGCAGCTCTTTTAAAAGAGGCCCTGCTACCAAACACTTAAATGGGGTTTATGAGTAGCAGGCAGCATGCTATTTGGTGGCAGCGTAGACCCACTTCCCAGAGCTGGAGCACTAACATGGCTCCCACTAATACCTCTACCATGAAGCTAAGCTCTCAGGGAACAAGTGGGAAGAGCCAGCTGCCAATGCCATTCGCTAAGCTGAACCATGCTGGCAACTAATGTAACAGTTGAAGAGTAGCGATTAAAAACAATACAGATCCTCAGTAAAGACAGATCCAGTCAGACAGCTTCAAGGCTGTTGGCTAAGATGGTCCAGCCGCACAAACTATTCTAGCCAAGACTTAACAATTATCCTGATTTTCTCAAGGTTCCCCAAAAGATACAAGCACCCACCACACCCACCAGGAAGTAGTCTAGAGAACAATGCCCACATTTCCAAGAGATAGGGTATGGGTAGGTTTTGGTTGTTCAATGGATTATGGATGTTTTATATTATTTAGGAGGGTTGGTTACAAGTTGTTATTGGTAGTGGTCAGGAAAAAAACTGAACAAAGGAGATTAGATTCAGGGATCTTGTTCTGAAAAGAAAAAGCGGGATATATAAATAACAGGGTAATAAAGTAGATTACTGAATCTACTTTTAACTAAAAAAGCCAACTACTAGTCTTAAATATTTTACATTGGTATGGATTTTGGATTATTAATAAAAATTTAAAATTTTTTGCTGTATTATATGTATGTTTCTACTCCTGTTTGGGATATTGTGCTTATGTAACTCACTTAAAAAGGGTAATGTATAATTAAAAATACAGGTTAGTAGTTAGTCATCTATAATAATCAAATTTGTAGTCATATTAGTTATGTTTTCAAGGTTAAACAGATATATTTAGATAGATAGATGGTCTTCAAACACTTCAACTACAGAACATGACATTTAAAATGTTTTTAAAGTAAGACCAGTGAGACTTAATGCTCCTGGCAGCACCAATTTACTTCAGATAAGATAATGGGCATCAAAGAAATTCCATATGGAGTTTGCTTTCCTTATGGCAAAGCTAGCCATCTGGGCAAAGAAACTGGACCAGCAAGATGCAAAAACAGCAACTGGCAAACTTTGCCACGACAAAGTAGGACAGTCCTTCAAAAGTCCCTGCTTCCCAGAAAGGTCTGTCAGATATACCAGGCCTGTAGGCCAAAGTTGGATGCCCCAACATTACAGAAGAACCTAGGGTGACTGTCCAGGTAGCCAGATGTTCCTGTCATTAGGTAGCATTTCACCCTTCTGCGGTCTTTGATGGAGACGAAGACTATATATAGAGTCATAGATAAAGTTTTCCTTAGTTATGATAAAAGGTAAATTAGGTATAAAACTTTATAATTACAAAAAAAAAATAGAGTATTTTCTCTAAATTTGCCAAATAAAAATGGACTGGATATTGTAATTGTAATTCTTGCTTAATAATTGTTTTTGCTGTGTATAATTTTACTATGTTCAAGTTAAAACCTTCCTTTTTAATTAGACAAAAAGGGGGGAAATGTGGAATATTCCTTTACACTGTGTGAATATATGTTGCTGTGATAGGATTAATAAAGAAGCTGACTGGCCAATAATTGGACAGGATAAGGTTAGGTGGGTGAACCAGACTATGGACACTGGGAAGAGGAAGGGTGGAATCTGAGGGGTTTTGAGCCTGAGGAAATAGGAGGTATAAGATGAAAGAGAGGTAATGCCACATGGCAGAATGTAGATGAATATAAATGGGTTAATTTAAGTTGTAAGAGTTAGCTAGTAACAAGTCTGAACTATTGCTCGAGCATTTAAAATTAATATTAATATTAGGTCTCTGTGTTGGTTATTTGGGAACTGGCGGGCAGAAAAGAAAAGTCCACCTACACATGAGGGCTCTAACTCCATCAATGGATAGATCTGACATAATGGAAACTGGAGAATGTGGAGCCTACTTGGAAGGAATACATCACTGGAGGCTTGCCTGCAAGGAGTACAGTTTGCCCCTCACCCCATCCTTTCCCTGTCAGCCTTGCTCTACTGAGTTCCCTGCCATGAGGTTCTGTCTCTCCACAGACCCAGGAACAATTTGTTTCTGGAGGCAGGTGGAACAGACTGAAACTTCTAGAATGGTGAGCTAAAATAAGCCCTTGCCCATGTTATCACGGAAAACAAGTGACATCTTACCTTCAGCATTTTTTTATTGGCTGTGTTCTTGCCACATTCTCTCCTCAGCTGCTCACTCATGGCTTGTAGCTCTCGGCCAAAGTGGATCATTCTTTCTATGGCAGCCTGACTTCCTCCACAGAGCTGGCGTCTTAACTGACTGGAGTCAACTTCTATAAACAAAACAAACGGCCATTTCACTACTTATTGAATGGGAAACAATGGGAAAAAGTGAGAATACAATTTTTTATGTAATATTTTGTATGTTCTTTAGTATCTACTTTTTAGTAGTTCATCTAAACAGATAGTGCTAGAGTTACAGGGTATGTACCACCATGCCTGGCTGCTACAGAGATTCAAAATTGTTTTATATGGAACTTTATAACTCAAAGCTACACTTTATCTGTCTCAAGAGACTGGGATCCAACATTCAGTGCAGCCAAGAGGCAAGGATCTTTCAGTGTTTGCATGGAAAATTAAGTGGAACTACTCCCTAAAACTACATGAAACAACATGAAAGAGGAGATGGGAGGGGGGAATGAGAATATGACAATATGAAACACAGTAGTTCTCTCTCAGGTTTTAACAGAAAAAATAGGAAACAGATAAAATGTTGATATTGTATCTTACTAATGAAAACAAAAACTACACTATTAAGGAAATGTTATCTTTAGAAGTATTTTCTATTATATATTGTTAATTAATACTTGGTAATTGACAACACTGTATGCATAAAAATCACTATGAACAGCATTCATATGATGATAAAGATGGCTAATGCTTACAAAGTACTTGATATAATTAGTTTTTCACAGATGAACTCATCTGCTCTTCACAATGACCTAGAAGATTCATTTTATCCATTTTACAGATGAGAAAGCTGAAGCACAGAGCAGTTAAGTATTCTGTCTGAGGCCACACAGTTAGTAAGTGGCAGTTGCAGCTTTCAAGTCCAGGTAAATCTGGCTCTAGAACTCTTGCCCCTACCAGTGTGTTTCCGTGTCTCAAGATACAGAGGGTCTCACATCAGCAGGAAAGACTAACTAGGCTGTCCCTTAAGCAACTTCAGTGATTAAATTTCAGTCTCAAAATACAAGAAGTCTAATACTGAAGCGAATTCCACAAATAATTTATAAGCTTCAATCATTTTCATTGTTTGATAAGGATATCTGCTGACCATCTAACTCTATAGACATTATCAACAATAAAGTAAAGGGAGGCATTCGAATGCATCATTAAGGTGTTGTTTTAAAATGGGAGACGTCATACCTAGAAACAGCACTATGCATGTCATATGCTTGCATTTAATGGATTTAAGAGATTCAGTTTAACTGAAATTTACAACCTAATTTCTACCCATTTGGTCTTATTGACTACACTGGAAATGAGTGTAAAAATGTTTTTTATGCCCAGTCTTCACCCCTGAGGTAGTTAAGTGCACAGGATATCATCAGAGCTCAGCCAGGAAGGCTGGCACCTCCCCTCAGGAGCCCAAAGGTGCCTGCTCTCTCCAACAAGCCATGCTCATAAAGAGTGTTAAGTGAGATGTTTCATCTTTGAAATCTGGCTTATGCTTAGCTGTAAATCAGTCCAAGTAAAAACATAACTTTGTAGCCACCATTTTTTTTTTTTTTTTAAATGTAAGAAATATCACTGCAGACCCATTTCGGTGTCACAATCTTCCATTTCGTGGTCATGTTTAGAGCTACCATTTAGGAAACCATTGGATGAAGTTTCTCCAACTCCATTGGAGTAGTGATCTGTTTCCATGTCTACGTCATTACTGAAAATGAAAAAACAAACCTAATTTTAGAAATTAGTTTAAGATAAGTTACTACACAACTATGTAGCCTATAAAAAACTAATTTTCATAAGACGATAGCAATCTGCAAATGAGGTAAATCTCAGATGTATCAAAGCACACACATAACTGATCTGTAACAAACCTGAACTCCCAGAGATGAAGGCGTAGAGGCATATGTGCAAGAGTGTAGTAACTCTTACGACTTTGCATAATATGGAAAAATCATGGTTTGGCATTATATTTATTTTTCAAACTCAGATCTGTACTTTCTTCTTGTTCCTGAGTCTTCCTGAGACAACCCTCTCCACTGCCCCCAAGAGTCATTTCCAGCATTTAATGGAGAAGCTTTGCTCTCCAAACCGATAAATCTGGCTCAGAGAACCCAGTACACTGCTTCCCTGTCCTTATTTACTTCTAGACTTTTTACACGTCTCTAGACTTTTCCATATCTACATTACTGATACTTTGTGTTATTCTCTGTCCTCACTATTTAAAAATATGCTCTCAAAAGTAACTAATAAGAAACAAAACAAAATCCAAACTACTGTGGCTTATCAGCTTCCAGCTTCTAAGACCTAAACAGCACTACGACTCTCCAGATTATCTTGTTGGCCAGTGACTCTAAGGGACCTATCAAATCTTCACTTTGATTTTTATTTTAATGGGATCTACGTGGCCCGGGCCTTGAACTTGCAATCCCCCTTCCTCCACCTTCTAAGTAGCTGAAATCTCAAGTGTGCACCACCATGCCCAGCTCAACCAAGATGTATTTTTCAACAGTAGCCAGACTGCTTCTGGACAGGTTTTCACACTTGCTCATCCTGTAATGTATCAACACAGTGCTCCGTACACACCCTCTCAGATCCCCCCAGACTTAAAGAGACAATCAATACACTAGTCTTCAGATGGCTCCTATGAAGACTTAAGCAACACTTAACCCAGAAGTGGATGACTGGTGAAAATTTAGGAAACATGAGAAAGGGGCATTTCTCATCATAAAAGGAAAATATATTCATTGCAAGAAAAAACAAAACAAAACCCAACAACAAAAAATCTAAACCCTAGTACAGATAACCCACTAGTTAAGAGCTGTGAGTATGTGACTAGAGGTGTGCACACACACATTACACCCCCACCCCTGCTTCCTGTGCAACAGTCTATAAAGTAAAGACAGACCTGGGAGATGAGGCAAGGGATTCAGGACTATAGAACAGACTGATTCAATATGAAAAAGTCTGTTTATCAGAGAAATCTAATAAGAAAATAAACAAGATTTAAATTTTAAAATCCTCACTGTCACAGCTTTTAATTATATAAGCTTTTAAACATTTTGAACAATCCGATTTAGTATTGGAGGCATTATTTATTCACGCATCAACTCACACGTATTTTGAAAAGCCTTGAGGCCTGTTCATTGTTGGGACACTAAGGATATTATACCGCTCTCCAAGAGTAAATGGCCTGTGCTCAGTTAGTTCATGTATCCCAGAGTGTTCTCCATCAGTGCTATGTAGAATGTTAATCCTAAGGAGAATGTGGTGTGGCAGTACAAAGCAAGGACAATGAGGTAACATCTAGGTCACCTACCAGAGGTTAACACCTGGACTCGGGTGTTAAGGTCAGAACAGGAAGGAATGAGTGGGTAGAACATTCAGACAGTGGTAGGGAAAAGCACAAGTCCCTAAGTCAGAAATCCCGGTAAGAACTTTCACCTCTGCAACTTACTACCTAATTGGTGACCTTAAAAAATAGCATTTACTTTCTGATAATCAGCTATACATCTGTAAAATGGTTTAAACAGTCAATTCCATCTTTACTGACTTCGCAATATTGGTGCAGAATAGTCATTACCCAAATACAAATGCTTCTTACTGGTTAGCAATTTAAAAAGCTAAGTTTGTTGTCTTTTCCTTCTCTCCTGCAAAGGAGGATGTTGTATCATCAACCCTGCAGCTAAGCAAGAACAGGTTTACTGTGCAACTTCCTGTCAAGAGGATAGCATCTAAGACAAAGTGCCACAGATCAACAGCAATCTTACCTCCAAACAAAAGCAGGACTCTCTGTCAACAATGAAAATACCAATTATAAAGTTCTAATTAACATTTACATTTTCTAATCAGAATTTGTTTATTTTATTTTCTAATAGGTCAACTTCACTGTGAATGAGTCCCCATCCTCCTCCAGCAGTTCTTTTTCCGACTGTTCTCAGGCTTCTGTACCCAACCCCTCATATCCTGTACCATATACTATTACCTTTTAAGATTTCTGTCATGGGATAAGATAACCCAGAAATTTCAGTCAATCTCCAAATTTTCAAATATAATTTTTAAAACGACTCCTTTCTGCAGAATCAAATTTGCTATAAGATTCCATGAGAACAGCTGGTTCTCCTTCACTAAGAAATTTAGAACACTGCTTGAAAATGCAATGTTTCTGGTTCTAGTTGCAGGACCAAATCAGTATGAACCCGGTTCAAATGCTACATCAATGAGCAGACTGAATACACATAAATTTCTCTTGGATGCTTGTATTCAAGTGATTACACTGCATGGATTTTAAGAATGCATGAATGTTAAATCTGAGTGTGTCAAGGTCCATAGCATATACATTAGGATCTACCTTTCTAATCTTAGAAGTCAGACAACATAGCCAGCAGCATAGCATGTTTGGTACCCAACAGGTCCTCAATGTTCCTGTCATGCTAATGGCAGATTCTCCTGTGAGCATCTGCACTTTACTGCACTGCACTTGGCAGGAGGACAATGCACACAACCCAACATCTGCCCTTAAACCCTCCTGGAGAAGAACAGTAGGAAAAGGAAGAGCTAAGAAGAGCTCTGCACACAAGGAAGTTAAAAACCTACATGAAATAGTCTCTACCCTTTTACTTTCTGGGAGCTCAGAGCTGCAGGCCCCAGTGTGGATCACACAAGTTCTTCAAACATTATCAGTAAAGATGGCATCTATGCCCTGGCTGTTTCTACTAATATAAAAGTTAGGGAAATCACTTTATTACCTGGTGAAGTTATTAACTTGCTGTGACCTTGACACATTGATACTGTTTAGCTCTGGTACATTCAAACTGGATAACTGGTGTTTACTATGGCAATATGATTGATGTGCTTTATTTGATATTACACCATTGCTACAACTTTCAAAACCTGAGAAGAAAGCAGAAAAAGATAACACATAGAAACAAACAACAATTTGAATAGGTTGTAAATAATTCTTTTAAATTTTACACTTCTAAAATGTAGGAAAGCCAATGGGGTATTTAAATAGTTTCTTTTTTGAGCCTGATAGTGTATTAAGACTTCATTGTAAACTATTATTTTCTCCGAGTTTAATTACACAACTTATTTAATCCCCACAATAACTTGTGAGGGCCCTACAGTATTTGTAACAAGGACAAATTATGAGAACTGGGTTAATGATTTCATTGTAGTGCTAATATTGAGCATTCTTACAAAAACCTAGATGGTCCAGCCTATCTAGGCAATGTGGGATAGCCTATACCTCCTAGGCTACAAATCTGGACAGCATGTTACTATACTACATGATATAAGAAATCATAATATTAGGCTGGAGAGATGGTTCAGCAGTTAAGAGCTCTAGCTGCTCTTGTAGAAGACCTGGACTCAATTTCCAGCACGGACATGGTACCTCACAGCCATCTATAATTCTAGTTTCAAGGGGATCCAACACCCTCTTTTGGCCTCTCCTGCCAATGCACACATGTGGTGCACAAGCATACATACATGCAAGCAAAACACCCATAAAGAAATCATAATACAATGGTATATATTTGTTTATTTTGGCATAGAAATGATTACAATAAAAATATGTGATTTTGTGATACTTTTTGCTCCATCATGACTACACGGGGCCACTTTGCATAGTTTGTCACTGACAGAAAGGTCATCATGTGGCATGTTATAATCACCATCTTATATATATGAATACACCAGCTGTCTGATATTCGAGAGTTGTGGTGGTTGAGATAACAGACGGGACAGTGAGTCAAAAAGGCTGAAGTAAAGCAGTACGGACTGTAGGAAAGAAGAGGTGTGACTTGGTGGGGAGTAAAACGATCCCATAATCAGCTCTGCTCTATGAAGATAAATACAGGTTTAGCAGGCTGACGAGCTGGTAGGATGGCAGGTGAGGAGGAAAATAAAGAAGCTGAAAAAGCAGAACGTAGAGGGGTAAGATAAAGATTTTTTTTTTTTCTAAAGAATTATGGGGTATGTGTGTATGCTTTGGGGATGACCAGAATCCTTAACCCTGAATCAGTGGATATTACTGAAGAGCTTCTCAGAGTTCATCACTGAAATGACTTACAAAACAATGCCAACTGTAAGACAAGGTCAAGTGCAAGTTTGAAGATACTGTCTTCTTAATTCAAAAGGACCCAAGGAAGTTTGCTAGAGTTGACAACAGACTTACTATGAGTGATGAATTCAAACTGGCTAAAAAAGCTTTTGGTGAAGCCAACTATGGCTCTTGATACCATCAACAATTGCTGAAATTACGGCATTTTCTGTGGAAACCATATATTATAACTGTTTTCTACAGTAAAGTCCTGATAGATGCAATCAAAGAAGTCTTTACTTTTAGATTTCTAACCTTAGCCTTTAGCAGCCTGCCCTATCTGGCCACATTTGAACTGCTTCCTGAGTTTTAATGACTAAACCCAAGTTAAAGTACTACAGTACTTTACAAATCATGCAGTTCCAGATGTAAAGGGTAAAGTCGGGTTTATGCTTTAGGTAGATTGCATTACAAGCTATGTACAGTAGGTGCATAAAATGTGAAATCTAAATGACCTTTTTACTTTATCAAAGTTGAGGCTCATGCTCTATGTAGCTGAAAGTTTTAAATAACACTGGCCTGAGAGGTTATTAAAGATAATGACTAGTTTGTTTCTTTTAAGGAACCAAGTTTTAGTAAGAAATTTTTATCTGTCTTAATAGATCCTTTGTTTTAATAGTCTTTTCAAAAGAACAGTGTTTGTTTTTTGTTTTTGTAAAGAAACTAAGTTTTATGTTAGGACTTCTGTGCTGAGGAGCCTTTTGATTGAAAACCTTTTGGGGCTTATAAATGCTTTCAGTAGCAAGAATGGCAGGACAAGCATTGGAGTGGTGACTTATTGACATAACTTTAAGTACTTTCATTGTGGAAATGTATACTTGAATAAACGCATATGTGGCTATACAAACCACTCTTGTAGTTCAGGATTTGCAGGCTGTGTGTGTACTTAGCTTATTACATTAAATTATTATTGTACTTAGCTTATAATAAGGATTAAAACTGCATTTAAAGAGGTCAGTCTTTGTGAAACTTATTGGTGCTTCTTAACATCTCTAAATCAGTACCTGGGGAAATACTACTTGTTTAATTCACTAAAACAAGGACCAAATAACGAAGAATTAAACAACAACAAAAATAAAGTGAAATACACAGAGCTAAGAGCTCCTGTTGGGAAACAGAATTAAAGAGATAGGCAAAGAGAGAAGAATGAAGAGGATCAGAAAAAGGTCCGTATAAGTAATGGCAGGAAAGACAGAGTTGGAATTACGACAGCACCAAGAGCCAGAGTGTGAGTAGTAAGTAGGCTGAAAAAGGAACAGGAAAGAAAATAAACTTGAAAAAAAAAAAAAGCCAGGAATGAGTCAAGAGAGATAAGAAGCCAGAGAGGCTTGATAACTGGTGGGACAGCATAGCCAGATCATTTTAAATCCATACTTTATTAAATATGATTATTTTCTCATTATTGTCAATGGGTTTAGTGGCAGCTCATTTTGAATGATGACATTTATTTATGAAGATCTATTAATAATCTCAGTTCCTTATGATACTTCTTGGTGCTAATATCATATGAATCTTTTTTTTTTTTACGCAAAACATGAGACTGTACATATACAACTGAAAGAAAGGGACAACAATGTATAGATGAAAAATTCTTTTAGGACTCAAAATGACATAAAGAGTAAAAGTTTCAAAGATTGTGTCTCACCAGAAAAATGTGCAGTACTGCTTTTGCCTGGTGCTAAACTGTGGATACTCATTCCGTGGCTGGGACTCATGCTTGGACTACTAAAAGGCCGAGGACTGACGGGGTAACTGTCTTGAGATTTTGGACTTCGGCCTCCCAAACACCGCACTTCACTATCTGTACCATTCACCATTTCTATAAATTGACGTACTCTGAAAGAAAAAAGGAAGTTTACCTAGGCATAATCATCAAATCTGTATATAGCTATAAAATTAAAACAGACGGCATTTTCAAACTTAAAATTAGTATTTTTCTTGGTATCATATCAAGTGAGTTATGTAAAATGAGATTTTAGATATATGTGTACCTGGAGAGGCACAAAGCACAGCCTTCTCCCAGCCCTTCCTTACCCCAGGCTGCATTACCAACCTCTTAGACAAAATGGGCCTCAGTTGGCTTTTACTGTGAGGCAAAATAATTGACATTTGACTTATAAAGACTTTCTTTTGCTTGGAAGATTGAATTCCTAAGCTCAGTAACATCCAAATTTCTTTCTTTCTGATACAGGGCTCACTTTGTAGCCCCGACTGGCCTGGAACTTGTTATGTGTAGACCAGACTGGCCTTGAAGTCTCAGAGATCCACCTGCCTCTGTCTTATGAGTATGTACCCCAACACCCCACACATTCAACTTTCTTTCCTTTTTTTTTTTTGTTTTTTTGAGACAGGGTTTCTCTGTGTAGCTTTGCGCCTTTCCTGGAACTCACTCTGTAGTCCAGGCTGGCCTCGAACTCACAGAGATCCGCCTGCCTCTGCCTCCCGAGGTTTTTTGTTTTTAAGATTTGTTTATTTATTATGTATACAGTGTTCTGCCTGCATGTATGCCTGCCGGCCAGAAAGGAACACCAGATCTCATTGCAGATGGTTGTGAGCCACCATGTGGTTGTTGGGAACTGAACTCAGGACCTTTGGAAGAACAGCCAATGCTCTTAACCTCTGAGCCATCTCTCCAGCCCCACATTCAACTTTCTTAAACAACAAAGATTCATTATTTAATGAATCTTTTCATTATTTATTCACTTTTTAATGCTAAATCAGGATGTCTATAAGCTAAAAAGCAGAAAGCAAGTGTTGATGATGGTATGTAAAGATTGGAACCCTTCTACTCCGTGGAAGGAAATCAAAGGATGCACCAAGGAGAACAGTACAGGAGGGCCTCAAATGTTAAGCACAGCCATGAGGCAGCAATGCCACTTTCGGGCATACAATCCAAGAATTGAAAGCTAGGACTTAAGCAGATACTCATATACTTGTGTGCACATTAGAGTTATTCACAATGGCAGGAACAGAAGCAACCCCAGCACCCATCAGCAGATAGAAGAACAGACAACATGCAGTGCATCTGCACACTGGGATCGCCAGCCTTCAAAATTAAGAAACATTCTGGCACATGCTACAACACAGACGGAACCTAAGGATATGGTGTAACTAAGCAGGTCACAAAACAACCAATAATGAGGGCTCTGGGCAATCAAGCAAGGGAGAAGCTAGTGTTTAATGGGCAGGATGCACAAAAAACCTAAGTGTACTTAAACTTATGAGAATACACGTAAGAATGGGCAAAATAGTAATTTTTATGTATATTTTACTGTAACTTTTCAATATATCCATTGAGTTATTCAGGTACCTTTCAGAAGAAAACTGAGATTACTGCCTTCTAAGTTAAGACATTCACATTTTAAGGGAGAGAATGAATGATAAAAGCAAACAAACTATACTGTGCTTAGAGATCTTAACACAAAGCACTCTGCATTTGTTCACACTTGCTAAGTACCTGCTCTGCCACTGAGCTGAACATCCTCAGCTCTACGTTTTTAAAAATATCAGTTAAATGTGCTACATTATAAAAATATATGGAAATACCCAAAACAAAGCAAAACCACAAATCATGAAGATAATTTTGACTACTTAAGATGTGTAACACATAAAGTAACATTTTATTAAAACTCACTTCAATGTGAAAAGGAGATTGGGATTTCTTTCAAGTAAACTTGGGTATAACTGTTGTGTTGTTTCAATGGCTTCTCCCATTCGTCCTGCTAACACCAACTTCTGAATTCCTATTCAGAAAAGAAAGCAAAATATTAGCTCTACAAAAGCAGACAACCTTAAATCATTCAAGAAAAAAGCAACAGTGAAATCCTCTAAAATAATTCTTGTTAAACTCTCTTTTTCTAATCCTTTCAAGTTTAGATTAGGGAATCCAAGCAAAATTTCAGACATTAAAAATTAAAAAAACAAGTATCTTCAGAGACAACTTTCAAATATCATGAATGAGTAGGTATTATAGGAAAAACATCCACTGAGCAGTATTATATTTCAAATGGTAAGATTTACAAGACTATGATTTAAAGAAATGACACAATGTCTTACTGGGCCTTCTGACTCAGGACTAGAACACCAGACTTTGAAAGGGTCAGAACTTTGCTAAATTAGACACCGAGGACACAGAACACTCAAGTGAGTGACCTCCTCTGCTGGACAGAGCATGCCATGTACTAGAGCACGCTGCGACTGGAGCCCCTCTGGCCACCTGACCTACAGTAGGTCCTCTCGACCACCACCTGTTTGCTCTGCTTCCTCTTTCTACTCTTGCCCATTGGGGAGACCTCCTCTGATGGCTAACTTACATCCGCTGTCATTCGGCTTTGCCCTGGTTAAATCAGTACCAGTGCTGGCCAGCACAAGGCCCTAAGCAATAAATACTTAGGACCAACACTACCTTAAATTTAGGCAGCAAATTAGAAGAAATTTTAATTTCTTTCGAAGAAAAAAATTCTTTCATATACTATCTCCACTTTCTCATCAAGACTCCTACCAAAACAATAAAAGAAAACTTTCTTTGTATCAAATGTTTCCTATTTCTTAAAACTTAAGAAGGTTGTCCTACCCCACCCTCCACCCACCAAGTGCTGAAACCAAACCCAGAGCATCAGGCTTTATCAACAACCTCAATCCCAAACCACAGGAAAGTGGTCTTTTTTTCCCCCGAGACAGGGTTTCTCTGTGTAGTTTTGGTGCCTGTCCTGGATCTCACTCTGTAGACCAGGCTGGCCTCGAACTCACAGAAATCCGCCTGGCTCTGCCTCCCGAGTGCTGAGATTAAAGGCTTGTGCCACCACCGCCCAGCTGGAAAGCAGTCTTTTAATGGATACATGATAAAGGCATCTCTTTGTAAGGTCTACAAAATTATTTCTGTATTTAAAACTCTAGTGTAAATTAAAAAAAAATTCAAAACTGTCAATGTGGCACAAGGATGAGACTCAAGGTCAGCCTGGGCTACATGAGACCCTGTCTCAAACCAAAGAGCTCCCCATCCCTGGCACAAAACAAAAAACATTCACAAAAATAAATGGACATAAATCCAGAGGCATCTGCTTTGAAACAATATATGCAGGCAATTCTTAATTTAAAAAAAAATTTTTTTTCTACAAGTTAAAGCAACCAAACTTGTAATTTAAAAATAAGTATTCGCCGTGTACCACGATGTTCTTACTTTGTCTATTCTTAATGGAAGCTAATTCTTCTAGAACAGTCTGGTCTGTAGATCTGGCAAAGGCCTCTGCTGTGGCACAGTACCCATGGTGGACTAAATAAGATGAAACCATTCTTAAAAGAAAAAAAAGAAAACACATCTTTTAGTCAGGAGAATACATGCGTCAGACGACAAGCTTTGTTAACAAAGTCTAACTTGGTATTACAAAATTAATCGATGTCCTTGAAGCCAGGCTCTATGACTTTCAACTTTAAAATAAGTTATCAATAGTCCAAAAAGATAATCTAAAGTAAGACCAAAGGCAGTAAGTCATCTCTGGTTTTTGTTTTTTGTTTTTTTAAATTCTTGGATCCCTGTTAACCCCCTGGTTCCTCATTCATTTTTTCTATTACTCAATCCTACTAATCATAATTTCTACCTCACCTTAATTATAGATATCCCAGTAACATGTTAGCTAGGTGTAAAAGACCCAGTTTTGAGATAACTGATTAATACTTGGTGTTCTGGAGTTCCAACTACTTTCTGTGCTCATCAGTCCAATGAGATGGGATCTCAAAGTATGAAGAGAGACACTGATGTTAGCCCAGAGAGAGAAGTGCCCAGAATAAAACCCAAGGTACCAACTAAACAATGAGGAAATCAGTCTTGCAGTCAATTTGGTTTTGGACAGGGAACTAATTTTGCAAGATTTACAGACAGTGATATATTTCTAAGACAATAATCTTATGTTTTAAAAAGTCACTAAGTGGTTAAAACAGTTGGCAAAACTGGTAATCTAATAATATTAATAAAAAATCTATTACCTCCAACCACTATCTTCTCTAAAAAAAATGCCCAAAAAGATTTTCTTAAAATTTTAAACTGAAGAATCTTAAAAGCCATTATGTATTATCTTTTTTTTTTTTCCCCCCCAAGACAAGGTTTCTCTGGTGCCTGTCCTAGATCTTGATCTGTAGACCAGGCTGGCCTCTACAGATCTCACAGAGATCTGCCTGGCTCTGCCTCCCGAGTACTGGGATTAAAGGCATACGCCACCACACCTGGCTTAAAAGCAATTATAAAGACACTTTCATGACCATGTCACACTGATGCTATCTGAAAGTCTTAGGTATTTTCTTGGACTAGATTTTACAATCAGAATGATTTTAACTTAACGGTATTAATTTTTGTATATACACTATCTACTTCAAGCTTTAATAATTGTCACTTAATACTAGTGATATCCAGGCACTGTCTCCAGACTTTTGGACAGATGTATAGTCTAAAGAAGGTGACTATCATAGGAATTCAATTTTCTTGCTGTTCCTTATGAAATTCTACAAAATAAAACAAATATATAAAGCCACTAAACAGCTCTTCCTAGTCACAGTTTTAACACTTACTTTCTTCTCTGCTGCTGGCCATTCTCCTTTATTATTAATGAATTCAAAGTATTTATGCTGCACTTGGGCTAACTCCACAGTCAATTGCTCCTTGGTCTTCATTCCCTTTATCTTATCCTAAGTGTCTAATGGTAACTTATATAAGAAATAGCATTAAAAATAGTTACTAAGGCTTGTTTATTTTTAAAATTACATTTAATAATTTAGTGAGTGTGCATGTACACACACACAATGGCACACATGTGGAGGTGAGAGGACAACTTGTAGGAGCTGGTTCTCTCTTCCAGTATGTGGGTCCCAGTAATAGAACTCGGGTGGAAAGGCTTGGTAGCAAGCCATCTTGGTGGAGCCATCTTTCTTGCCCAATTTTTAAATTTTAATTTAAGTTTCAAAGCCTTTTGGGTAGAGGACTACAGTTAGATTCTTGGATAGGAACAATTAGAGTCTCCCTGAATTTAAATGCTAAATACAAAGAAGGGGCTCACTCCAATAATTAGAGCCACCCTGCTAACACTTTCACAGATAGAGCAACTTACACAACTCGCCCTGGAAAACAGTGTATGTACATCCTGGTTGTACTTCTCCACATTGAGCGTGAGCATCAGCCTTCTTTTTCCTCCATATGTACCTGAACTACTGCTGAGCAAGGTGCTCAAGGTCATGTCCCTAAGTCAGAGAACCCCAACATAAGATCTAGGTCACACTTCTAAACTTATCTTTTTTTGTCAACGTTATTAGAAATCTGACTATATAATCTACAGAATTCATTCAGTCATATTACTAAGGTTAACAAAGGAATTAAACTATCTTTATGATCAAGTGTCACTATTTCCTCTATCTAGTTAAGTCAGACAAATACAATTCTGTATGTGCTTAAGTCAACACTATTCTATTTCAACTGGCAAATTACTTTTTGAGAGATTAAAATACAAGCAGTAGTACACACAAATGATTTGAATTTAAACTAGACTTCTAGAAACATATCTTAGAATTAAAAAAAGAATAGTTTGCCTTATAAACACTCAGTGTTTAAATTCTGTACATTCAAAATCCCTTGCTCTTACTTTTGTATCATGGTCTGCCATTCTCCTTCTCGATCCCCAATAGGAAACCGGTCTATCTGGGCCTGTATTTTGGTTCTCCATTCTCGCATGTAGTCTTCTATATCAAATACAAAAGGATGTTGCCCAAAATTGGCATCAACCACTTCTCCTGGTGTCTGAAGCCCCACAGTAGGATACAAATTTGGCTGTAAGACAACATAGTTCTTTAAATATCTACTGACTGTACACTAAAGACTTCATTATCTTTGCAATGCAAGAATAGAACTATAAATTTACTTCATGAATATTTTTAAATCTCAATAAAAATATTAGTGAAAGACAACTAAAACAACTCATTATGTGTTTGATCAAAACTGTTATTTGCTAAACTCTAATTATCAAGAAAATGTAAACAACTAAGATATCCACATGAATGATTCTGAGACCATGTTGCATAATCCATGTGGCACTGTATTTCTAATATATTAAATATCTAACCTGTGCTCTTAAGAATGTCATGTAACAGTTACAAAGTTACACTAGTCCACAGAAAATACCATTTACAATTTACTACAATCATTAACAGCACACTTGGAAGCTCTGCCTTTATAAAGACAGTGGTAATAACTTGCTTTAAGCAAGAGATAGTGTCACCATGGGGATATTTTCTTTTTTTTTTAAATATGGAACGCTTTGTGAATTTACGTGTCGTCCTTGCACAGGGGCCATGCTAATCTTCTATCATTCCAATTTTAGAGGGTTCTTAATGCAAAATAAAACCTCAAATGTACAATTTCAAAGGAAGAAGAGGCAAATATGAATATTCAACTGAAATGCATTCAAATATACCCTAAGATTTTAAAGTGGAAAAGTCATCAAATGTAAAAAGAAGTAGCTTCAAATACACACACAAAAAAATGCTGGGTTCCTTCTTTTGCTGTTAGTAATCCACTGTTGCATCCAAAAAGAGATCACACACCGAGTGTCACGAAAAGCCAGGTCCACTCACTAGAATTACCTGTGAGGTGTTTGGTGCCGTTTCATAGATGTGCAAGTTAAACAACTTGCTCAGAGTTGCTCTACTACCAACAAGCAAAGGCTAACAACACTAGATCAAGTTCCATCTTTATTCTTGGGACTCCAAATCCTCCCACACCTTTAGTACTTGGATTTGTGCCTTGTTTCTTTGCTTTTAATTATAGTTATCCCAAGTATTTTCACAACGAACCGAGAGAAATATTAAAAGAGGATAACATGTACAGAAAGATTTTACAAGAGACTGAATGTGTATATTTAAAAATAACTGTTCAACAAGTAACACAAATCAGAAACAAAATAGTATGTCAAAATAAATATGAAGTCTTTCTAGATTATTAAGATACAAAGTAAGACAAAGAATTGATTCTTTTTGGTAGGGAGATATGGTTATGTATGCTATACTTTATTAAGACAAGAGTCTCAGGGTGGCCTTGAACTCATGACACTTTTCCTGCCTTAGCCTTCCAAATGCTAAGATTATAGGTGTGATCCATCATGCTTAGCTTTAACTTTCAATAATCAGCAGAAGAAATTAAAAAAAAATTTAAACCTGCTGGGCAGTGGTGGCTCACGCCTTTAATCCCAGCACTCGGGAGGCAGAGGCAGGCGGATCTCTGTGAGTTCGAGTCCAGCCTAGTCAACAGAGCGAGATCCAGGCACCAAAACTACACAGAGAAACCTTGTCTTGGGGGGAAAAAAAAAAAAAAAAAAAAAAGGCACTTGTTGCCCTTGCAGAAGATGACCCAGGTTCGGTTCCCAGAAGCAACAGGGCAGCCCAAAACTGCCTGTAACTACAGATCCAGGGGATCGTATATGCCCTTAGAGGCTCTGTGGGCACTAAGCATGTATGTGGTGTGGAGACAGACATGCAGGTAAACCATTAGTACACATAAAATTAAAAATCAATCTCAAATGACAAAAAAGGGAGTATGTACCTGATTCCGAACTGAATTGGTTTGTTTAAAGTTAAAGACATTTCTCAAACCGATGTGAATTGAGGAAGAAAATGTATTTTTTAGAAATGTAAGGTTTAGGATTTAACACCCAGGAGGCTGGGAAAGGATCACCATAGGTCCCAGACTAGACAGTGAGACACTGTCTCAAACAAACAACAAAAGATGTAAGGTTGTTAGAGCTGTGTTAGCACACTATGACCAATGAACGGCACAATACAGTCAAGAAAATTAAGGCTTTTTTGCAAATATATGCCCTCGGGATTCAATGCTCCAACTAACTCAAAAGAAACTATAGGTAAGGAACATAAAAGTATTCTCTGTAATTCCTTTAAAGGAAGACTAGCTTTTCTTTTATCTCGCAGTAGAACAGTGCAGTACAGCATGCAGAAGACCTCAAGAGACACTATATAGGAAACCTCTAAGAAATACCACCACAACTACCTTGCTCAGTAACAACAAAGTTGCATTGTTTCACTATAAATGGGGGGACTCCACACAACACCAAAGTGGGAAAGAAAGCCACTAGAAGCAGACAAAAACCATACATGCCTAAAACCAGGTCTGCCTTTGTTAAATGACCACGACTGCACTGCCCAACAAAGAGCCAAGAGAACCACTGTCGCACAGCCCACCCAGTGAAGGGGTTGAACATGCTTAGAGCCTCAACAAGCAAAATGCCCAGCAACAAAACCCCTAACTAGTTCCAACTGAATCTTGGGAGTCTTTTTATGACAGACCCTGCAATAGTTAAGGATGCCATCAGCTTACCTACTAGAATTTACCTGCAGGGCTGGGAGATAGCTCTGTGGGTAAGAGAGCTTGCTGTAAAATCAAGAGAAACTGAGTTCAAAGTGCCAGCACCCACGTAAGAGCTGAACATGGCTGTGTGTGCCTGTACCAACAGTGCTGGGGGCAGAGACTGGCAGACTGCAGAGGCTCACTGGCTGAGAAACAGTGAGGAGTGTTTAGTTCCGTGGGAGCAACAGAGGAAGATGCCCAATCCTCTCCTCCTTCAGCCTCAGCATGTGCATGTGTGTGCCACCCTCACCACGAATGCATCCCCTCCCACACAAAATAACCGGCACCTGCATACTTCACCACCCTGCTTGTCACCACCATAAATGCCGTATTCAAAAGTGAATTCCCCCCACTTACACACTTGCTCACTGAAGAACATGGTCACTATAGCAGTTTTCCTCTCTGTATTATATCAACTTTTTTTCCCTAGTCAATCATTTACCAGCAAAACAGTATTCTGTTAAATCTAACTTGATGTTGTTTCTTTTCTATTCAGCCCCTTGTCACCACCAGTTACTGCCTTATGTCTCTACTCCCCCGTAACCACGGTCCTCCAAAGTCATCCATAGTCTCTCCTAAGTCCACTCCCACCACACTTTCTCTGCTCTGCCAAAACTTCCTTGTCACTGTCCCTGGGGACCTCTACTCTACTACAGGTCAGCTCTGGTTCTTACATGACAGGCTACATCACAGCACTGACACAGCTGATGACTCCTGCGATGTCTGAATGACACTAATGACACTGTCCTTCCTCCCAAGCTCGGGCATCTGAACACTTGGTCCCCAGCTAGTGATACTGTCTGGAGTTTAGGAGAAAGGATGTCACTGGGGCAAGCTTGAAGAGTTCAAGATCTCTCTTCACTTCCAAGTTCTCTCTGCTCATGTTTGGGGTTGAGTATGTGATCTCCCCACTTCCTGCTCCTGTCGTCACGCCTGCTGCTGGGCTTCCCTGCTATGATAAGACTCTTAGTCCTCTGGAACGTCAAGACAAATTCTTCCCCAAATCCCCTTTGGTGGTGATGTTTTACCATCTTGGCAACAGGAAAATAGAGATACAACTCCTTCTCCTTGATTCCTATCTTCATCAGGCTTTTAGTGTTAACTCATTATCTTCCTGACCTCACTAACTGCTTCTCAGTTTCTCTTTGACAGTTCCTTATCTTCTCCTAAACTTACCTGTCCTAAAAATCCATCTACTTCCTTTCTGGGCCAACACATACTTGCATGTTGTTCACACAACCAGTTTTAAGACTTTGACACCTAAATGCCAAATGGCTCCCAAGTTTACAGCAGACAATTCTCTTTAACTCCACCTTGCAACTCCAACTCCATACTTGACCATATTGGACTCTTACACCAAACTAACTTACTCACCCTGGCCCCAAACGTTCTAACAAATCCAGGTGTGGTGTCTACTAGGGAGGGAGGCTATGACAGAAGGGCTGACTGCTGGAGCAGTTGCTCAAGCAGAGCTTTGGGGGCAGACGGAACCACATGCAGAACAGCTGTCCTAAAAAGAAAACGCAGTGCTGGGGTGCAGTTCAATGCTGAAGCTTCTCCCTAGCAAGTACAGGAATCTAGAGTCTGCTCCTCTGACACAAACAATAAGCAAACAAAGAAAACTCTTCTGCACATCACTGTCTCCATAGTCCATCCTCTCAGTTCCTCAGGCCTACTATCTTAAAGTCAAGTCCTCTTTAAAGATTACTTATTTATGTGTATTGTATGAATACAAGATTACAGAGGCCAGAAGATGTCAGATCCTGTGGAGCTAGAGTTACAGGGAGTTAGGAGCTGCCTAGCATGGATGCTGGGAACTGAACTCTGGTTCTCTGGAAGAACAGTATGTGTTCTTGATTGATGAGCCGTCTCTTTGGCTCCCAAATCCTGTGTTGGACTCTGCCTGATCACTTTTCTCCCTACTGTCTGAAATACTCTTGCTCTACATATCCACAGACTTCTACTCTGTCAAAAGTCTGCACTCAAGTCCCACTGTGAGCAAAGTGGGCAGCTTCTACAACTCTGTCTTGCCTTTACCATGTCCTATTTCTCTCCAAAGTACATAAACTCCTTAACATGTCACAATTCACTATTTCATGTGCTTACTCTCTAATCTGGCTGCCAAACGACACCAAAAGCACAGGACCTAACAGAGCAGGTCTCCAATATACCTCAGGTGAATGAACAGTTACAATTGTACAACCTTTTGCTGACATGCTCAAACATAACCAAGAAACACATTTTAAATGAATGCACAGTAACAAAAGAGTGTTTTAGGTCTAGAGGCATAACTCAGTGTAAAGGGGTGCTATTACAAAGGTGGCCACAGGTCTAATCCAGGAACAATCAAAAAGGGTATTTTGGAAAATCTTATGTTGTACAGCAGGATGCCATGCAATTTGAAGCTTAATTTCTGATGCTCCAGAGTGACTACAGAATGGCCCTCTATTTGATGCACAGCACATGCACTTAGTATGCATGAGTATGACATGTCTCCTTCTAGTTTCTTGTACTTCTTTTAGTTAAAAATGAAAAACGTCTTTCAAAAAATTGTGTCTTACCGGTAAGTCGGTGAAAGCAATACCTAAAAAAAAAGAAAGGAAGGTATTAGTGGCGTTTTTCAAAGACAGATAATAGCAAAAAGCTGAATACCTAACTAAAACAAAGGGAGAGAATAGCAAAGGGGAAGAGGAAGAAGAGAAAGACAAGCCTACTTTTCTCACAGCACTAATGTCTATCTGGGTGAGTGCTGTCCTACTACAGATCATCAGTCCTACTGGTCACACACACATTGTATTTCTGGGACACTGGCATTAACTACAGAGTTTTCAAATGATCTTAGACAGACAAACCTTCAAGTCATATGAGTGAGAACACTGGTTGTAACAGTGTCAGATTTGATTGTTTCGCCTATAAGCTGTATTATCCACCTCAACACTTAATGGCTGTGGAGATTTAGCTTTTACAAAATTTTAGGTTGGAGCTCAGCATTATAGTGCATGCCTGTAATTCTAGCACTCAGAAGACAGAGGCAAGATGATAAGTTCAAGGTTATTCTTAGCGACACAGCAAATACAAACTCAGCTTGTGGTATAAGAGACTCTGTCTCCAATAGACAAAAATAAAAAGCATTTTTAGGTGAAAGGAACAGACATTTTCTGTTAAAAAAAATGAACAAAAGAAAGTATAGTACTTATTTTTAAAACAAAACACAGTTTCTTGACAGGACATAATAGTAATGCATGCCTGTTATCCTAGCACTCAGGAAACTGGGGTACAAGGACCTCAATATGAGGCCAGTCTGGACTACATGCTGAAACCCTACCTCAGAAACAGAACAAAACAAAACAAATCTTGAAGAATGGAGGTTGCTCCTGTATGCCTCAAGTGGAATTTCAATACAGCCACATGCCAAATACAATGGGAACACTGGTAATGGCATAAGTATACTGGTATTCTTAACTACAAAGAATACAAAAAAACGAGGCAAGTATTTCTGTAGTATCTCCCTGTCCTGTTTTAAAAGACTGACCTCTCCAGTGACGGTCAATGCAAATGTCTAGTCGCACACTGGAAGCAAGCAGCCACCCTAGCACCAGCATCTCTCCTGTTGGGAAAGGCATCTAAAGCAGAAGAGCATCTAGTACTGGGCTGTACCAACAGCAAAGCCATACAACCATAAACTATCTACTCTACGTATTAAAATAATCAAGTTAAAAGACATGGGAAATATAAATACACAGGCTGAACAACTCTTAAGCTGAAAATCCAAACTCTAAAACCAACGATGCTATTAGTGTCAGATTCTACCTCAACACACCTAATAGGTCATATTCAAAATGCAGGCACACCTAAAATAGGTCATAATATTACTTTCATGTTGTGTGTGTAAGGCATATACAAAACCTGAATGAATTTCCTGTTTACACTTGGGTTCCATCCCAAAGAGATCTCATTTTATATATGTATATATTACACACACACACACACACACACACACACACACACACACACACACACACACACCTCCTACAGTCCAAAATCTGAAATGTTTCTCGTCCTAAGCATTCAGATAAAAGATGTGATGTATTTTTTTAATGTAAAAATGCTTTGTGGTTGATAAAGCTCTGTTTTTATGACTCTTACCAATAAGTAAACTCTGTTCATCTGTCAAAAGGAAAGCAAAGCTGGAAGGTGTTTTGTTTTTATAATTCCATACAAAATATTTTGACTATATTTAGTTTCATTTATAGTGGTTGGGAGCTAAATAGAAAAATTTATATCCAAATCATCAGAAAATTAAACAATACAGAAAATAAGAGACCATTTTAACAAAACATGACTATCCCATTTTTAACATTTTAATAATGTAGCCTAATTACTTTTCTCAAAGATATGTATTTATAATAAATCTGTCCAAATTTACATTGTTTTACCAAAAATTCTTGTCAATAATTACTAAAGTTTTTGCTCTTTATCAAGAAAGGTAATAAAAAAAATCCAAATTAGTTCCGGAGATAACACTTTGGGACATCTGCCAAGTAAGCATCCACAAGCTGTGTGGTTCAGGCCACCAAAAGGTACCTATAAGGAAGCTGGTACTTACTACTACGTAAACTTTACTTTTAACTTCCTGACTTGTCAAGAAGCTTTCTGAAATGTTATCTTCAGCTAACAAATGTTGTTTGATAAGAAAATATATTACATTTTTTCAAGTTAGTTAAGCTCTATACTTAAACACCTCCTATTTTGTTTTCAAATAAAAAGCTCTGCATTTCTCTTTATATAGTAAGCACACGTACATTTTGAAAACTTTGCTTGAGACATAAACACAAATCTGCCAGCTTTATTGTATAGTCCCCTCTGTGGATGCCTGTGGGAAGGGCTTGGGACAGGAGCTGAGTAGAACTGGATCTTCTAGACTCTGGATTCCAGACCAAAAGCATGAGGACCTTTCCTGTAAGCGGCCAACTAGTTAATACTTTCTGCTTTTCAGGTAATAGAGTCTCTGTCACCACTATTCAACTCTGTCACTACAGCCATGGAGAACATGTAAATGAAAGGTGTGGCCATGTTCAAGAGCAGCTTTGGCTGTCACTTCTAGAGAAGTGTTCCGTTCACTGGACTAACATGTTTGCCAGCGTCACCTCTGCAGCCCTGGCACCCAGCCTAGAATCTCCAAACAGGTGCCCAGAATCTCGAACTTTTCAGGTATCATTTCAGTTTTCACTGATGAGCTTACTGTGGTTCTAAACACTGAGGTGTTACAGGTACTGTTTTTATAAACTTAGAAATGTTCAGTAAGTTGCCCGAGGTCACATGGCAAAGAAGTCAAAAGTCACAAACAGTCAAGGCTGACCGAAATGGACTCTGACCACTATTATACCACCTATATGCTCAATATTTATTAGATTTATGCACACCATCAAACATTTCAAATTTACAGAAAATCAGAACGTAATTCCATCATTAGGTACCCTTTTCTTAAGCATCTTACCTTTTAAAATGGCTTTCTTATTCAATGAAAAGGTTTGATTTAAATGTTTGTGAAAATCTAATAGGAAAAAAATCACATCACCTGTGATCTTCCCATCTCCCAAAATAAAATTTCTTCTCTGAAAAGTTTAAAAAATTAGTGTTAAAAAGGCTAATCGTGGTTTTCTAAAAATGTCTTGTTTTGCATTTTTGAGCTGTCAAACCTAAAAGCAGACTTCCCTTAAGTTTAAGATCTTAAACATTTTTAAGCAGCCAGAACAAGACTAGTATCAGTTAACTACTTTGCATATAATCTTCATGGGTCATTAACATGATACATGGATGAGAATATAAGACCTTTCTTTGTAGACCTGTAACAACTTTCAATTCATATAAAAAAAGGTTTCAGAATTAAAAAAAAATTCTAAGTGACAATATTAAGCTGGACAGAAATGCAGATTTTATACTTGGATTGTGCTGGGGCACTACAGAAAGCTGCTGCAATGCAAACTGAAATTTAAATTCTCTTCTCTGTAATGTAACACAAATGTCTGTCATTCAAGAAATTCCATTATAGAAAAGCAGACTACTTGTAGTCTAACTTTCAAAACACTATTCACAAGTAAAACTGTATATGCCCTCTAAGGTTATTTAATTTTTGCTTCTTTTCACTTGATCCCATTAGACGTAATTTGCTATGAGCATATTAGTTTTCCCAATGGTAAAAATGTAAGGTTTTTAAAAGTGTTAGTCTTATTACCTTCCATATTTCTTGCAATTTAAACAGAAAAGGCTAGAGAGGTGGCTCAGCAGTTAAGAACTCTTCCTGCTCTTCCAGAGATCCAAGTTCGGGTCCCAGCACCCACACTGGGCAACTCACAACCACTAGTAACTCCAGTTTCAGTGGATCCCATGCCTTCATCTGGCCTCCTCCAGCACCCACACATACATGACATTCACTCACACAAACGTATCCATGTGTACACATAAAATAAAAATATATCTTTTTTTTTAAAGGAAAAAAACTACTAATAACAACTACATACAATGCTAATGAGCATACCCACATTCAGTTAAAGCCTTTAATTTCCTATTATTCTTACAGTATTTCTTTGTTCCATTAACGTATTTTAGCCCATGTCTTTTGTTTCTGTTATATTCTTAATTGGGTCCTGTGCAACAAACGGTCTGAGACACCAACCTTTAGTAATCACCATTAGCATATTTACCCTTTAACTATGTCCATCCTGTTCTTTTACTAGACGTACTGAGCTGTTTACTCCTTTTAATTGTTCGCCCACACTATTCTTAGAACTGAACTTTTTTTTTAAATTGTACTAGAGAATTAGATAACTAGTAAAGATTTTTTTTTTCAAGCCAAACCTGGAATTTCTATCACTAGAATGAATGAGTTAAGTTAGCTTTCACAGGATATGAATTTTTATCACTTAATATCCATATGAACAGAATAAAAAGGCATCTATGCATTAAACAGAATCACATAATAAATATAACCATCATGCATTAATAAACTAATCACAATATTGGGCCACTGTGCATGCAATACATCTCAGTACCTAAACTATGTCCATTCTTCGTGTAAAAGCAGGTATTGTTGATAAGATTAACACAACAGCCAATGACATCACCAGTTGTAAAAGTTGGTCCATACGGTTGTCCAGTTCCAGAAGAACAAAACGAATGTCCATCATCCCCATGGTAACCATATGAATGTTTATCCCAACCTAGGGAGACAGGTTCAGTATATTTACAATGAAGAACAAAGCTCCTGAGCAGTCACTTATTCACTGATGTTATAAGATAAGCCAGAAGAGCACAACAGACAATATACAAATAAAATCTCCAAATGTGTATCTACATTCTCAATAACTATACTATAAAGTGATTTCAGCATTAAAATGTTGTCTAAAACATTAAGGAAAATAAACTCACCATCCACAACATTAAAAAGAAGTACTGAAGAGAAAGGATTCCTACCAGGAACATGAACATAAACACAGCAGGGAATGCTTTTCCATGCATTACTTTTTTAGCTAATATAGCAAAGGAATTTTGCTTTAATATGAATAACACACATATACTTTAATGTAAAATAGACTATAATTTTCATTTACCACAAATTTCTCCAGGCTGTGATCCATATATAAAAGTCATGTAATTTGCGATCTCTTTACACACTCAACTACACACATTCTTATTTATTATAACACCTCACTTAAACCCTCTTAACTTTTAGCAAAAATGCACAATGAAAGCACATCAAGTTACACAAGAATATAATTAGATGGCAGTGGTACTGGCTTGGTATGTTCCTGTCTCAGTGTATTTCCTGTAGTTCTGCATAGGTCAGTTTGCATTTTACATAAAAAAGATTTCCTCTACTACTGACTTTTAACATCAGGAGACAGAATCAATTCCTTCTGCTAACCAGTTCTCACACAGCATTCCACATCGCCCCCAGACTGCTGAGCTCACTTCTGTCATCTGTCTATACTCTCACAAGGTCATACAACTAATATGGGTTAAAGGTTGGGATGTGACTGGTGACAATAGAACCAGTCGCATTAAAATGTTCCAAGCGGCTGATGCAAGTCTGTAAAGTTAAAAAGGACAAAACATTAACAGAAAAACAAAGCATAGGTATTATGCTATGTTAAGTTCTACAGAAGAACATGAAATTTAAATACACATTCCACTTAGAATTCATAACATAAGTGATCAATTTTTTAAAAAAAAAATCAGTATCTTTTAGTTATTTCAATTACTTGGAAATTTTAGCCAGAAACGTCAGTCCTAAGACTCTAACAAAACTGTAATTCACTTGCAAGTGTACCTGGTAGTCTATTCATGTTCACACCTTGAGCAGAAAGACCAATTCCCATGTAGCTGTTGGAGAACAAAGGAAAGGAAATGCAGGTTATTACAGTCAGGTATGGACCAATCACTAAACACTCTAAAACATAATCAGAACCAAGCACAAACTGAAGCTCCTAAGGTAGCAATGGAAATGTTATTACAATATATTCCATAGCAACAAAGAGCATTATTAACCAGCAATAAAACCTAGATTCTCAGCAAACTACAGCAATCCCTCATAAACATATTAAAAACAATCGTAAGGGCTGGAGATGACCCCATGGCCAAGCTTGGTAACCTGAGTTCAATCTTCAGGACCCATGAAGGAGACGGAGAAAACTGCCTTTCCGAAGTTGTCCTCTGACCTCCATATACACAAAGTGCCAATACTACATTCTAAGTGCCAACAAGAAATCTGAAAGATTTCAAATAACTTCATGATATAACCTTAAGGCTTTGGGAAAACCTACCATCAGTAGAAGGAAAGAAATAAGATCAGGGCTGAAATTAATGAATTAGAAACTAATGATAATACACATTATTAATGACACCAAGTTACTTCTTTGAAAAGATTAAGATCTGTTAACCCTTGGCCAAATTAACAACAACAAAAAAAGGGGGCCCAGTTTTAAGAATTAGAGATGAAAAGGAAGCCTTTAAAACATATACCAATATAGTTCAGAAAATTACAAAGACAAATCTTAAAAACATTATATACAGTCCACTAAATTAGAAAATCTAAAAGAAATGAAATAATTTCTTCTACACATGTATGACCTATCAAAATTAAACCAAAAGAAGATGAATATTTCAAACAGATCTATAAGTAGTGTGACAGAAACAGCAATTTAAAAACAGTGAGATGTCTAACCAGGTAAAGCTGCTGTGACTCACACAAAGGAATAAGGAGCTAACTCCCCACAAACTATTCTGACCATTACACACCACCCCTATAAATAAATGTCACAAATTCTTAGTTAAAAAAAAAAAATCTGCCGGGCGGTGGTGGCGCACGCCTTTAATCCCAGCACTCGGGAGGCAGAGCCAGGCGGATCTCTGTGAGTTCGAGGCCAGCCTGGACTACCAAGTGAGTTCCAGGAAAGGCGCAAAGCTACACAGAGAAACCCTGTCTCCAAAAACCAAAAAAAAAAAAAAAAAAAAAAAAAAAAAAAAAAAATCTCCTAACTAATTAAAGTCCAAGTCCAAATAAACTGACTACTGGATTCTGTAGGAACTTCAGAAACAAAACACCAAAGTATCCTAAATGTTTCCATAAAAGAAAAAGGGACAAAACACTACCAAATTATTTTTATAAAGCCAGTATTAATTCTGACACCAGTACCAGATAAAGACATTAAAAACAAAATAGAACTATAGGCCAATCTCTCTGATGGATATATGTGGTGGTTTGAAGAAGAATGGCCCCAATAGGCTCTTACACTTGAATGCTTAGTCACCAGGGAGTGGAACTCCTTGAAAGGATCAGAAGGATTTAAAGTAAGGCCTTGTTGGCAGAGGTTTGTCACTGGGGATGGGCTTTGAGATTTTAAAAGCCTATGCCAGGCCCAGTCTCGCCTCTGCTTGCCTGCTTGTGAATCAGGATATTAAACTCTCAGCTACTCCTCCAGCACCATGTGTGCCACCATACTCCTGCCATGATGATAATGGACCAACTTCCAAAACTGTAAGCAAATGCTTTCTAAGAGTTGCCTTGGTCATGGTGTCTTCACAGTAACAGAACAATAAGAAAACAAAGGTACAAAAATGGGGAGGGGAGGGATGGGAGAAAAAAAAAATCAACTCAGCAAAATATTTGCAAACTGAATTGAGAAAACACTGATCGAGATTATCACCATGATCAAGTTGGCTTAATTCCAGAGACACTGGGATGGTAGGTTAAAATAAACAGTACAGACTATATGAATGGACAAGGACAGAAATCACATGGTCATCCCAAAAAATGCAGAAAAGGTTTTTGAAAGTACTGTTTCATGATAAAAGTCTTAAAGAAACAGAGTATAAAGAATGTAACTTCACATACTGAACACTATGTATGATAAACCTACAGACATTACACTAAATGGAGAAGACAAAAGCATTTCCACTAAAACCAAGAGCAAGACAAAGCTATCCTCTTCTCAACTCACTCTTTTATTGTTTTGTTTTGTTTTGTTTTTCGAGACAGGGTTTCTCTGTGTAGTTTTGCGCCTTTCCTGGAACTCACTTTGTAGACCAGGCTGGCCTCAAACTCACAGAGATCCGCCTGCCTCTGCCTCCCGAGTGCTGGGATTAAAGACGTGCTCCTGGCTTCAACTCACTCTTAATAAGGTACTGGGAGTTTTAGCTAGAGAGTAAGACAAAAATTACACAAAATGGACACAGATAAGGAAGAAGTCAATCCTGACTTGCAGAGTATATAATTCTAAATATAAGAGACCCTAAAGCCTCCACCAGAAAACTTAGAACTGACAACTCTGGAAAGTTGGCAAGATACAAAATTAACATACAAAACCAAGTAGCCTTCCTACATACCAAGAAAGCTATCAAGGAAAGAATCCCACTCATAGCCACACACACACACACACCTTGAATACACACACACACACACACACACACACCTTGAAAAAAAGACTAACCAAAGTAAAGAGCTCTACTCATTTATGTTTCTGCATCTATGTGTGTGCAGGTAGATGTTAAAGGACAACACGTACGAGTTGGCTCTCTCGTAATGAACTCAGGTATTCAGGCTTGTCAGCAAGCACCCTTACTTGATGAGCCATTTCATCAACCCAGGAAACTTTCAAACATTCAAAACTGAAAACATGAGAAGATAGAACGACTTTCCATACTCATGGACTGAAATAATTCTGTAAAATGACTCTCCTAATCAAAATAATCTAGAGATTCAACACAAATCCCATCAAAATTCCAATGCCACTCTTCATAGAAATTGAAAAAAAAATCTATTTTAAATTTCATTCAAAAATTCAAAGGATTTCACTCAAGGGCTGGAGATGGTTCAGCAGTTAAGAGCACTGGGAGGATCCAGGCTCAATTCCCAACACCCGTATGGCAGCTCACAACTGTGTGTATCTCCAGTTCTAGGGGATCCTATGCCCTCTTTTGGCCTCCATGGGCACCAGGCAAGCATGTGGTACAGACAATGATGACAAAACAACATTAAAAAGACCTCACTCAGTGTGGTGCTTTGTTATTTTCAACTGATTGGGTCTAGCACTGCTTAGACAATGGAGCATACCTATGAGGGATTATCTAGATTTCGGATGGGACTGTTCCATCAGCTGGGGTCCTAGACTGAATAAAACAAGAAAGAGAACTGAGTATTCAATTATCTTTTTCTGTTTCCTAACTGTGAATGCAATTTCAGCAGGCACCTCCAGTTCCCACTGCCATGACTTCACCAGGAGAGGGCTATAACCTTGAACTCAGAACCAAAACAAATCCTCTCTTCCCGAAGCTGCTTTTGCTAGGTATTCGGTCCTAGCAAAGTGTAAAGTCATTCAGACAGACATTCAAACAATCCTGAGTGAAAGTAATGCTGGTGCTATCACTGCAGCTGATTTTCACTTACAGACAGAGCCTTAGGAAAGCAGCGGCATGGTACTAGTCAGACAGCAACAACAACGACAGACACCCACATCACAGCCATAGATGGGAGACCCAGCCACAAAGTCATGCAGCTACAGCCACCTGGTTTTTGTTGTGTCTGTTTTTACAAAGATGCCCAAAATACCCAACGCAGAAAAGACAGCCTCTTTAACAAACAGCCTTAGTAAACTGGATGTCTACATGAAGAGGAGTGAAACTAAATGCTTATTCTCACTATGCACAAAAATCAACCCCAACTATATCAAAGACCTTAACACAAGACCTGAAACTGCAACTGCTTAAGGAAAAAGTAGATCAAATACTTCAAGACACTGGCTAAGGCAAGGACTTTCCAAATAGGACTCCAGTCACCTGGAAACTAATGCCAGCAAAGACAAATGGACCTCATGAAACTTAAAAAAAAAAAGTCTCCACACAGCAAAGAAAACAGTTAATTGAGCAATCTACATAATGAATCATTGCCAGCTATAATCCAATAGATTAAATAACTGGAATATATAAAGACTAAAATCACAGTAAGTCAAACAACCAAAAAAAAAATGTGCTATGTAATTGAACACAGTTGTCAAAAGAAATACAAAACACCAATAAATACTTACAAAGTGTTTAAGTTCTTTGCCATGAGGGAAATGCAAATCAAACTACTCTTTAGAGTCTATTTTCAGTCAGAATGTTTACTGAAGGCAAGTGATGCTGCCTTCATCTCTGTTTTTTCCAAACAGGGTCTCTCACTGAACTTAGAGGATGCCATTTTAACTAGAGTGGTTGGACAGTGAACCCAGGATCCACCTTTACCAGAACCCTACCACAAGGAGTGACAGACAAAAGCCACCATATCTAGGTGGGGATCTCAAGCAGGCCTTCATGCTTGGAGAGTCTGAATTTTCCCCAGTGCGCTATCTCAACAGCCTGGAAAACATTTTCTTCAGTGATACAGCATGAAAACTGCTGCACTGATAACTGATGATAGGTGTGGGCAGTATCATATTATCTCTAGGCAGGAGGTCCTGAGCTGTATCAGAAAGCTAGCTAAACATGAGCTTGAAATACTTGAGCCAGCAAGCAGTGTTTCTTCATGACTCCTGCTCTTACTTCTCTCAATGATACTGTGGTCTGGAAGTGTAAACCAAATAAACTCTTCTCTCCTTAAATTGCTTTTGGTCAGAGTATTTTATCAGACAACAAATTAGAACACATATCTTTTTTTTTTTTTTTTTTTTTTTTGGTTTTTCGAGACAGGGTTTCCCTGTGTAGCTTTGCGCCTTTCCTGGAACTCACTTGGTAGCCCAGGCTGGCCTCGAACTCACGGAGATCCGCGGGCTCTGCCTCCCGAGTGCTGGGATTAAAGGCGTGCGCCACCACCGCCTGGCCTAGAGCACATATCTTTAATAGTTAACTTTTATTATGTATTTCTTTTGTGGAGATTATTTTGTTCTACATTTTATAAATTAGCAGCCTCAAGTCCCTTGTTTAAATTTTATCAGTTTGCTCAGTTTTAGAAAATTGTCATACAGAAACCCCAAGGTGGGGGCTGGAGAGATGGCTCAGCAGTTAAGAGCACTAGTTCCTCTTCCAAAGGACCCAGGTTCAGTTCCTAGTATCCACAAGGCAGCTCACAACTGTCTGTAACTCCAGTTCGTAGGGATCTGACACACCTTCACACCAATGCACATAAAATAGTTAAATTATTAAAACAAACAAAAGCAAAACAAAAAACAAATCAATGCTAAAAAACAAAAAACATCAAGGTGTATATTTTTAGTATAATCTTATTAACAATTTCAAATATTTTGCATGAATTTGACATCTTATCCAAAAAATAATTCCTATCCCATTTTGGGGGATTCTGAAGTTTCACCCCTTTTGGAGACATTATTTTGTGTTATTTACTATATCCCCCATAAGTTCCTCTATGTTTGTTTTGAAAAACTATAATCCTGAACGGCTGTTTTAGAGAGATGAAAAGATTTCAGTAGTATATATTAATTATATATAAGCAAGTTTCATTAGAACACATTCATTTGTGTTTAATTATCTGAAACACTGGCCTTACTCTTTCCTGTCTTGCTCCACCCCACTGATCTCCTTCCTCTCCCCAACAAAGCCATTTTCTACTCTTGTTCTTTTTTTTTTAGATGACCCACTGAATGCTTGCTGTAATCAAGACACTCCCACAGACCTAATCACAGGTCAATCTGATTTAGGAAATTCTAGATGACTCTAGGCTTTATCAAGCTGACAATAAAGACTTTCTAGGACAATACACAATTTTCAAAAGCTTATAAACACCAACAGAAGCTGGGAAGGTTTAAAACAAGTAAATATAATACACCTCCTAAGTGCAAAAACTAAAACAGCAAACTGAATCCAATTTGTTAAAAGTCCAAGTTGACTACAACTGTATCATGGCTTCACATGTCATTTGATAATGTTCAGCCACCATTCCTCACAAAACATCCAGTAAAGCAATAAAAGGCAATTAAATATAATACTCTGTTTTCCTCAACTCCAATACAACCCCCACACAAAACAATAACCGTGAACCACAGGGAAGTAATTTCTATTACAAACAGGAACAATGAGCTGCTTGTAACAGTTAAACATTGTTTTGGAGATCTTAGAAAGTCTAATATAAAACAAAAAATAACCAGGAAAACACTAAAAGATAATGTATTCACTTGTAATTGGTATAATTATATACATACAAAACCACAGAAACTATTCAAAGCATTTAAAATTAGCTAGGTATTTTAGAAGAGTAACTGGATATTAAAGAAATCAATTTTAATTGACTTCCAGCAATAGTCAGTTGAGAACAGGAGCAATGTATTAATCACAAATCTACACAATATTAAAAAAGTTTTGTGGCAAAGCTCAAAAACAATGTAGCAAATCTCTAGGCACAACACATATCTAGCTAACTTGACAACATATAAATATTTTTCTAAAACAGCGATCCTCAACCTTCCTAATGCTGTGACCCTTGAATACACTTCCTCATGTTGTGGCGACCTCTAACCATAAAATTATTTTTGTTGCTACCTCATAACTGTTACTTCATACTTCTTCATGACTCATAATGTAAATATCTGTGTTTTCCAATGGTCTTCCCTGTAACAGGGCCGTTCAACCCCCAAAGGTCATTCAACCCACTGTTCTTCATGTATACATAGTACATTTCAAGGCACATTCCAATCCAATTTCTTAATCCAGAAGAAAATGATTTTAAAGTTTACATATACAAATATAGAATTCCAAGAAAAGTCGAAGCTTAGGTAAATAGAAGCCCATTCCCTGCTAATAACTTTTAGTGAATGAGAATTCCCAAGAATATTACTAGTAAGAGCCTGCTGTGAGTGAGGCCAGGGTGACGAAACAGGAAGAAACAACTGGAGGCTGGCTGTAGACTGGTAAGAAAGCCCACACACCCTGTGCTGTTTCCAGATAGCAGTCCCAGCCCAAGCTCACAAGAGAACACAGGTTGTGACTGTGTGTACTCCCTTCAGGTGCCTACGAGTTTCTTATAGAACAACAGGGACATCCTGATTTGCTCTCAACAAACACTATGACCTAAACCAACTTGAGGCAGAAAGGGTTTATTTCATATTACACATCGGGGTGCTGTGGGATGGTCTGTATGTCAAATGTGTTGCTGATTGGTCAATAAATAAATCACTGATTGGCCCGTGGCCAGGCAAGAAGTATAGGCGGGACTAACAGAGAGGAGAATTGCGAGAGACAATTAGGAAGCTGTTTTTAGTTCCGTTTTAGAATCTTTTTTCAGTTTTTAGGTGGAAATTCTTGCCACCACGTTGGACGCCATTTGTGTGTTTATTTTATAAGTGGGCTGTGGGACTGGCAGGTCAGAGCGCTTGTCCTGACGGTGGGCCAGGCAGGAAAACTCTAACTACAGGGAATACTCCATCACAAAGGAAAGCTGGGGCAGGAACTAAAGCCAGAAGCCATGGAGACATAAATGCTGACCTGGCTCTCCCACAGCTTGCTCAATCTGCTTTCTTATACACCCCAGGAGCACCTGCTCAGGGGTGGGATCATCCCCAGTGGGAGTGGGCTAGGTAGTCCCTTTCACATCAATATTAATTAGTTAATAATAATAATTGCCTATGAGCCAACTGATGGTGGCAATCTCTCAGTTAAGGTTCCTTCTTCCCAAGTACCTCTAGTTCCCAAACTAGTCAGTCAACACAAGTGCCATTTGTCAAGCCTACTGCATAATGACAGAGATTGGACCACGCCTCTCTCACAGTAGAATGAAGTTGTGAAAACAGGATACCACCTGTTAACTGAGCTTATTAGATGTCATGGTCTGGGTAGAAGGCAAGAGAGAACGAGGGAAATTCTAGACAAGGATCTAGACCAGTTACTAACAGATCAGTCACCAAATCAGGAACGCTCCTCCAACTATCCCAAGGCAGACCTAGAAACTCCAAAAGGAACTCTAGATCAGTGGCTCTCAATCTGGGGGTCGTGACCCATTTGGGGGGTTGAATGACCCTTTCACAGGGGCTATATGTCAGATATTTACATTATGATTCATAACAGTAACAAATTACAGTTATGAAGTAGCAACAAAATAATTTTATGGTTGGGGGCCACCATGACATGAGGAACTGTTTTAAAAAGTATAACTGTATATAAGTATAACTTGAGAACCACTGGTTTAGACTGGGGTTGGAACAAGTATAAACTGTAATCAAATAAAAATTAAAAATCAGAATGCTAATCCACACAGAAAATAGATGAAAAAAGATGAGTATTTAAACTTCCTAATCAAAACGGGGTTGTAAAATTCTAAAATATAAAACAAAATTAACAGCACCATGAATTCTGGGTGATGCAACTCAATGAATAGCAGCGTTTACTTATTGACCATTAGTGTAGGGTGAGAGGGTGTGTGTGTATAGAGGAAAACTTCACACAACTGGTCCTCTCCTCCCACTGAAGTAGGTTCAGGAGATCTGACTCAAGTTGCCAATCATGCACATGTGTTTTTTACCCACTGACCTATGACCCACCTCATGAACCTGGCAGCACCTTATTTTGTTAGCAAATAGGTATTTTCATGTAAAAGGAGAATCATAATCACTTTAGAAGGAAGGAAGGAAGGAAGGAAGGAAGGAAGGAAGGAAGGAAGGAAGGAAGGAAGGAAGGAGCAAACAGTGGACCATCATTCTCTGTTGAGATCATTTATTTAGTAATTTTCCAGAATTAAAAAGTGTATTGTTGAATTGAAAATGTATACCATTTAAAAAGGTTAATGGGCTGGAGAGATAGCTCAGAGGTTAAGAGCACTGGCTGCTCTTCCAGAGGTCCTGAGTTCAATTCCTAGCAACCACATGGTGGCTCACAACCATCTACAATGAGATCTGGTTCCCTCTTCTGGCCTGCAGGCATACATGCAGGCAGAACACTGGATACATTAATAAATAAATCAAAAAAAAAAAAAAAAAAAAAGGTTAAACATTAATTTACATTTAGGATACATTGCAAAAATCAATGAAAGACACAATGTAAAAAGCTACCAGGGAGGAGAGGCACCAGCCAACAAGTGACACTTGTCACTGGCCATCCATTCTCAACAACCAATGACAAAAGCTAATGGTGGAGCCAGGTCAAAATACTGACAGTAATAACTGCCAGCCTCGAACTTAACGCCCAAGGAAAGCAGTAAGAAGGAGAAGGAGGAGGTATATCAAGGTATTTAAAAACTAGTCATTTACTACCCACAGACTCTTACCAAAGAATGTTTTAAGGCTGTATTTCAGCAGAAACAGATGAATGCATGGGCCAAAGCAACCATCAGCACAGAAAAGAACAAAACACATCCCTAAAATGGTCAGAGACTAAATGTTATTGAGATTTTAAAATCTATAATTCACAGTTTCCCAGCTATAACTAACAATGACTTCAAAATATGATCTGATCCACCTTCAAGAGACAATCACCCGGATGTTGAGAATCAGCACACACAGAAATCAAAGCAGTTGTTAAGGTGCTCAGGATGAAAAGGAAGAAGATAGCTTGTTTTAAAGGAAGGACAGGAAGTCTCAGGAAGGAAAAAAAAAAAAATGAACAGGAACTGGGAGGCCTGAGTGTTTCTGTTTTCTCCTACTTGAAAGTTACTTCCCAGTGGGGTGTTATGAGTGAGGTCTGGCCTTTGGGGAGTTGATTAGATCATAAAAGCTCTCCCTTTAGGAATGGGATTAGGGCCTGTAAAACCCATGCCCCAGGGACAGAGTCACCCTGACCAAATGAGGACACACAGCACTATCTATAAAGTAAAGAACTCTCACCAGAGACCAAACCTGCTTATGCCCTGGTCTCTGCCTCCTCAGTATCCATAATTTTAAGTAATAAATATATGCTGTTTACAAAATAAATTACCCAGTGTAAGGTAGTTTATTATAGCAGCCTGAACAGACTAAAATAAACTAAATCCTGGAAATCCTAGAGCCAAAAATAACTTGAATATTGACCGATATGCTTAATAGCAAATTAAAGATGGCAATGTAAGTAAAACTGACCACAGATCTGAAAATGAGTGGGCGGATGTCCCTGGAGTAGTATCAACACGTCTAACACACACGGAACTCAGAGCACCAAGGAGAAAAGAATGCAGCAGAAAAAATAGTTCACAACAATCTCCCAAACTTGCAAAGACAAAAAATTATAGATTCAAAGAAAATAAACTTTTTTTTTTTTTTTTTTTGGTTTTTCGAGACAGGGTTTCTCTTTGTAGCTTTGCGCCTTTCCTGGAACTCACTTGGTAGCCCAGGCTGGCCTCGAACTTACAGAGATCCGCCTGGCTCTGCCTCCCGAGTGCTGGGATTAAAGGCGTGCGCCACCACCGCCCGGCTGAAAATAAACTTTTAAGTAAGTTAAAAATTTTATTTAAATACAAAGAAAGCCATAAGGTAGGGAAAAAAATCACTATTGTTCTTGCTGCAAATATCCACAGGTATGAACGCCATTTTGCACTATTAGTCATTAGAAAATGCAAATTACAACTGCAGTGAGATACCGACGCAGAACCCAAACAGTTATTGTTTATGACAGACAAAACTATGTAAAGGCACTGTACTGTACCCACCTTATTACCTGAGATTCCACCAGGAGAGACACAGACATATGCCGCCTATTTGACCACGACACATGTGTCAAGCTGACAAAGCCAACCACTGCAGCTAAAGATATGCTTGTGATAGTTATTATCAGTTATTACTTATTTTGAAAAACATCAAAAAAGAAGAGGAATCAAAGGATGGACCGGGAAATGGGATGTGAAATAAAGCAATTACCATCACTTCTATACTTTGATAAGCGTTCTTAATCACACTATAGGAAATTGCACAGTAAAAACTAAAGGGCTGGGACTGAAGAGAAACCCCAGTGCTTCCGCACTGGATGCTCTTCTAGAGGACCTTGGTTCAATGCCCAGCACCTGCAGTTTACAACTGATCTGTAACTCCATTTCCATGGGATCCAACACTTCTGGCCT
The DNA here is from genome assembly GCF_007827085.1 of Peromyscus californicus insignis. Lineage (NCBI taxonomy): Eukaryota > Metazoa > Chordata > Mammalia > Rodentia > Cricetidae > Peromyscus > Peromyscus californicus. The sequence goes on along the minus strand of NW_026294606.1, from coordinate 21,025,941 downwards.
CTGCAAGTACTGCATGCACATGGTACACAAACACAAACGTAGGCAAAACACCCATATATATCTAAAATAAAAACAAAACATTTTTAAAAGGGCTTACAGGGAAAAAAGGGATATGGCATGCAAAACCTTTGTCATACGTTAAAAGATAACATGATTTTCCATGTGTTAAAATTATAAAGTACAATGAATTAGACTTTATCTTGAAAATAGCCTGATGTTTAGGTGAGAAGCAAGTGAACAGGGTGTGGTGGTTTGAATGACAATGGCACCCATAGGCTCAAAGGGAGTGGTACTATTAGGAGGTGTGACCTTGTTGGGGAAAGTGTGTCACTGGACTTTGAGGTTTCAAATGCTCCAGCTAGGCCCATTGTGTCTCTCTTTCCCTGCTGCTTGCCTATCCAGATGTAGAACTGTGTTCCTTCTCCAAAACCATGTCTGCCTGTGTGCTGCCATGGCCCACCAAGATGATAATGGACTAAGCCTCTGAACTGTAAGCCATCCCCAATTTAATGTTTTCCTTTATAAGAGTTGCCGTAGTCAAGGTGTCTCTTCACAGCAATAGAAACCCTGACTAAGACACAAGACCACAGCTTAAAGTTACTGTCAAGTGATGGGAGGAAAGTTATCTGGCAGAAGGAAGTCTGCAAGCACAAGCTGGGTTTGGCTCATAGCACACAGCACCTGAACAGTCGATAAATGTTCAAGGGGTTGTGTAGTAGAAAAGGCTCAAACTCAATGAGAGTAAAATTTGCTTACCTACACGAGCAAGAAATGTATTGTGGTACTACATGTTCATAAAAATTAAGTCATGAAGATTTCTTCAGATCAATGTTTCAAGATAGAAATTTTCAAATTATTAATTCCTAAGTATTTTTAATTAAGTTACACCCAACAGTGCATACCAGAAACTAGCAGATTTAAAGATATATGCCTATTATCTTGGCATCTGTTCTATCTACTCCCCCCTCCATTTATCTTTTTTTTTTTTAAAAAAATTGACTACTAGTAAATTTTAAATCTTATAAATTTAAAACTGTATCTTTTATATATTACATTCTCAAATGTGTTTTTATCACATTCTGGTAATGTAAAGCCTATTGACCTCCTCACACTTCATTTTTTTCTAGTCTCACCATGTCTCATGCCTTCATGTTGTCACTTCCCAACAACTCTGCTACTATTGTTTTAAGCAATTAGTGTAATTTAACCTAGTGAGAGTAACAGTAGACTTTAACCAAACTATGGACGCCAGGTTCCGGTGGGAGAATGTACTCAAACTGCCAAAAGGAAAGACAATACAAACCAATAATTCTATATTCAGCTAAACTATACTTTTAAAAAGGAGAAATTAAGTTTTCAAACAAAAATTGAGAGAATTTGTTGTTAACATTCTACCCCACAAGAAGTAACAACAGGTGGGCAAGGTAGCTCAGGAGGGAAAGGTGCTTGGCCACCAAGGCTAACACTTGAGCTCAATCTCTGGAACTCACAAGGTGAAAGGAAGAACCAACTCCCATGTGCTGGCCTCTGGCTCCACACAGGTGCTATGGCACCTGCCCCCCCAATATAAAAAATACCTTCAAAGAAATATATAGAAAATTCTGTAAATGTACTATTTATAATTTTGTCTTCTATCTGATTTAAACACAGGGAAGTATCTATAAAATTCTATGGGTTTACCCATGGCTCACAGGTGTTGATCCGGTCCAAGCTGATGCCAAGGCCATGTCCAGGTCCGTAGCTCCTGTTACGACCAAAGGCCATATAGATGCCTGGGGTCTCGGCTGACACCTTAGGCCATGTTGGCATCTGAGGGTCATGCTGCCGCTAGGGCTGTACATATCTGAGTGCCCTGCACTGCCACCCCAGGCCTGGCATGCTGCCAAGGACCATGCTAAGCCAGGGTCTGTATTGATGTTCATGGCCCGTGGTGCCACCAAAGGCCATAAGGATGCCTGGCTTCTGGGCTGCTACCTGTGACCATGTTGGGGTCTGAGGGACATGCTGCTGCCAGGACATGCTGACCTGAGTGGCCTGCACTGTCACTCCTGGCCATGGTGTTGTCCAAGTCCGAGGTGCTGCCAAGCCAGGGTCTGTGTCTATGTCCATAACTGCCGTTACCATCAAAGGCAATACAGATGCCCAGGGTCTGGGCCAACACCTGAGGCCATGTTGGCCCAAGGGTCATGCTGCTGTCAGGGTCATATAGATCAGGGTGGCCTGAGTTGCCACCTGGGCCCATATTGCCGGCTGGCACTGTGACTGGGGGCCATTGTTGACAGCCATGTCTGGGTCTTGGTTCTGTCACAGCTGGGGTCTGTGTTGAGGTCTGTGGATCCTGTTGTCATCAAAGGCCATGTGACAGCCCAGTATCTGGGCTGCAACCTAGGGCCATGGTGGAGTCCAGGGACCATGCTGCTGCTAGGCCCATGCTGATCTGAGAGGTCTTCGCTGCTACCCAGGGGCTCTGATGACATCTGGGCCCTGACTACTGCTGACGGCTATGTCTAGGTCTGTGGTCCTGCCACAGCTGGGGTCTGTGTTGATGTCTGTTGCCCATGTTCCACAGAGGCCCATGCGAACAATGTGTTCAGGTATGAAGATAGTGCAGAGCTGCCCCAGGCCCTTGTCAACCCTAGGATATCTGCTCCTCCTCTTCCTCCTCTTCCTCCTCTTCCTCCACCACCACCACCACCACCACCACCACCACCACCACCACCACCACCACCACCACCACCACCACCACCACCAAGGGCATGAGAAAGCTGACTCGGCTCCTTGTCTGAGGGTGGGTGGTCCCTCAGACCGACTCACATACCACCCAGGCACACATGCAGGGCTACTCCCCAACATCTATCCCATCTATGTCCTGCTGAAGCTTGTAGAGGGACCAGTCCTGCAGAACCACAGCCACAGGCTCTCCATGACTCAGGGCAACTGCAGGATACCTGGGAGGAGTTTCGATGAGGGTCCAGTTTTGATTATATACCAGAAGCCAGAGGCCTTGAACCTGACCAACACATTATACTATGAACACTTGCAAGTAAAACTGTTTGGACAAAAGGGTCTATTGCATGATACACAGCAGCTCCCAATGCCACTAAGACGAATGAAGAGGCGATAGGAGAGAAAGACAGGGGAGCAAAGTGGTGTTTTTGTTTGTTTTTAAATTAATATTCTTATTGTATTTTTAATTTTTATCTTATTTTTATTATTTCTTTTTAAGTTTTCCTTGCGAGGGGCACTACAAGGGTGAAGGACATGGATATGGAGGGATTGGGAAGTTGAGTGGGATTGGGTTGTATGATGTGAAATTCCCAAGAATCAATTTTTTAAAAAAGGGTCAATTTAAAAAAAATTTTCTGGCTGGACGGTGGTGGCACGCCTTTAATCCCAGCACTTGGGAGGCAGATGCAGGCGGATTTCTTTGCGTTTGAGGCTCCAGACTGGTCTACAGAGCGAGTTCCAGGACAGGCTCCAAAACTACATAGAGAAACCTTGTCTCAAAAAAACAAAACAAAACAAAATTCTGTGAGCTTAAAATGTATAAAGGCATAATAGTAATACTACAAAGCAGAGGGAGAATATAGGATAAATTTAACTAAACTAGTATAGGGTTTAAGCACTAAAATCTACAATAGACCAATAAAGGAAATTAAGGAGAACCTAAATAAATGACTGACATGATCAAAAATTAAACTATTTAACATGAAGATGGCAAACTGACCTTGAGATTCAAATAGTCCTTACCCAAAACATAACCTGCTTTTTTGATCCAGAAATACATGGTGTTCCCAAGAGACCAACACAATGTTTCTGAGAGAAATATTAGAAGATATTATTCTAATGAGTGCTCACCAGCCATCCATGTCATACAAGAACAGGGCACAACAACTGATAATCTTCCAAAAACACCAACAGCTCTACCTTTAAAATGGTCAACAGACAAGCCTGTATGGGTTTAGCACTGGCCTTTAACAACAGAGAAACTCCAGGCTTTAGAAGAGCTGGTAGAAGAACAGTTAAATGCTCAGCATATTGAAGAATCAACCAGCCCTTGGAATTCTCCTGTATTTGTTATTAAAAAGAAATCTGGTAAATGGAGAATGGTAACAGACTTAGAGCAATTAACAAAGTAATTCAGCCAATGGGCTCTCTACAATCTGGAATTCCTTTGCCTACTCTGTTACCAAAAGGATGGCCTCTCACAGTTATTGATTTAAAAGACTGTTTCTTTTCAATACCCTTACAAAAAATAGACAGAGAAAGATTTGCTTTCACAGTGCCTACTTATATTAATTCTCAACCGGTTAAAAGATTTCAATGGAGGGTCCTCCCACAGGGAATGTTGAATAGCCCAACTCTGTGCCAATATTTTGTACAACAACCATTGGAAGTGGTACGTAAAAAATTTCCTAAATCTATAATTTATCATTATATGGATATTTTACTAGCTGACTCAAATGCAGATACTTTAGAAAGAATGTTTGAAGAAGTAAAGAAAATTTTGCCTTGCTGGGGATTACAAATTGCTCCTGAAAAAATACAAAGAGGAGATTCTATTAATTATTTAGGATATAAAATAGAGCTACAAAAATTTAGACCCCAAAAGGTGCTAATTAGGAGAGGTCGACTACAGACTCTTAATGACTTTCAAAGATTATTTGGAGACATTTTTCATCTAAGAACTATTGTTGGGGTAAAAAAATGATGAACTGAATAATTTGTTTAAAACCTTAGAAGGTGACAAGGACTTAAATAGTCCAAGAGAATTATCACCTGAAGCTGAGAAAGAATTGGCCTTGGTAGAAAAGAAGAGCACATAGATCATATTGATCCAAAGCTGGATTGCATTTTGGTTATTTTACCTTCTAGGCATTCCCCTACAGGAATATTAATGCAGAGGGAAGGTATTATATTAGAATGGATATTTTTACCAAATAAAAAATTAAAAACTTATGTGGAAAAAATCTCTGACTTGATTTGGAAAGGAAAATTGAGACTTCGTCAATTAGTAGGAATAGACCCAGCAGAAATTGTTGTACCTTTAACTAAGGAGGACATTGAAAAATTATGGATAGAAAGTGAACCTTGGCAAAAAGCTTGCAGTAATTTTTTGGGAGAAATTAACAGCAAATATCCCAAAAGCGATAGAATTGATCTTATAAAGAGAGCTGATTGGATCTTGCCTCGAATTGTACGGAAAAAACCCATATCTGGAGTTCGTTCATTTTATACAAGGCAGGTTACAAATCAGAAAATTTAAGTAAAGTGGTTCAAAGTCCTTATAATTCAGTTCAAAAATCAGAATTATATGCTATTCTGTTGGTATTAATGGATTTTTCAGAACCTCTCAACATAGTAACTGACTCTCAGTATGCTGAAAGAGTAGTATTACATATTGAGACTGCAGAATTTATCCCTGATGCTTCAGCATTAACTTCACTATTTATTCAATTACAAGATACAATCAGGAAAAGGAGTCATCCTTTATATATAACTCACATTCAATCCCATACTGGTCTGCCAGGCCCTCTAGCACAAGGCAATGATGAGATTGATAAATTATTAATAGGAAATGTGCTGGAGGCCTCAGAATTTCATAAGAAACATCATGTCAATAGTAAAGGTTTAAAAAGGATTTTTCCATAACCTGGCAACAAGCCAAAGAAATGTCCTACTTGTTCCTTCTACAATCAAACACCATTACCAGCAGGATGTAACCCAAAGGGTACTCAGAGGAATGAAATCTGGCAGATGAACGTGCTTCACTTTGCAGAATTTGGAAAATTGAAATATGTACACCACACCATCGATACTTATTCAGGATTTCAATGGGCAACTGTTTTGAGTTCTGAAAAAGCTGATTCTGTAATCACTCATTTGCTAGAAGTTATGGCCAAAATAGGTATACTTGCACAAATTAAAACTGACAATGCTCCATCATATGTCTCTGTTAAAACGAAACAGTTTTTTGCTTATTACAATATAAAGCATATTACAGGTATACCACATAATCCTACAGGTCAAGCAGTTATAGAAAGATCAAACAGAACTCTAAAGGATATGCTAAATAAACAGAAAGGGGTAACAAAACCCCCCAGAAATAGACTACATAATGCTCTATTAACTTTGAATTTTTTCAATGCCAATGAGAAAGGAACAACAGCTGCAGAGAGACATTGGATAATAGAAAAAACTACAGAATTAATTAAATCAGCCTATATACTTTAAGGATGTGCTGACCTCAGAATGGAAACCAGATATGTGTTACATTGAGGATGAGATTTTGCTTTTGTTTCTACAGGAGAAGATAAGCTGTGGGTACCATCAAAATTGATAAAGGTTCGATTTGAACAAGAGAAACCTCTTAATTAGAGGAGGTGACAGTTCATCCACCAGCATGAACATCCAATTTAAACTAACTTATACCAGTAACACATGCCTTTTCATTTAATCAGATAATAACTTGCCAAAAAGGAACATCCCCAAAAAACCTTGGGGAAAGGTTTTTGTTTTTGTCTTTTAGGAGAATGAAGGTTAAGGAATCTGAAGAACACTGGACAAATGAGACAACTGAAGAAAAGGGACAAATCATCTATCCCAGGAAACAGAGTGAAATGGCGTATGGGTGTATCATCTAAAAAATTTTATGTCTTCCTAAATGTTTGTTTCTGCTTTTCTCTAAAGATTTAACACTATTGGTCTTCTAATAGTCCCAGTTCAATTAAAATTTAAAACTGACTTTGGAGTTGGAGAATGGCTCTCTCCTTCTTTAAACTCAAGCATGTTGTTAAAAGGAAAATGCAAACTCCCTGTATCATGCCAGAAGAAAAGAGCCATCTTCTGCTATGGGACAGGAGAAAAGCCAAATTAATTAAGGGACTATTCTATTACTAATCTCAACTCTTTGATTCTATTCTGATTCTTTAAACTTTTCTTAAAGTATGAATTTTATATCAAAATTTACAAGATTAATATATATATATATATACACACATTTTAAACTTTGTTAAGATATGAATGGTCATATAGAGTACTAACTAATTCTAGAAAGAAAAAGGGCTTCAATTAGCTGCATATATATGTCTTTGTGTTCAAGTCTCTTCTCAGTTTTCTGCAGGAATTCACGGCCAGGCCTAACATCAACTGAAGTCTCCAGGAAGAAGATGGGGCCCCACAACAACAACAATTCCACGTGGACAATAATATCACTAAGCTGACAAACATCATCTACACATTAGCTTTGAACTACAAAGTGCTCAGAGCAATTTTGAGAGGGCTAGCTGAAATGATCCAGTCTCAAAGACTACTTGAATAAGGATTTGAGATAAACCCTGAACTTTGGTATTATACACAGACTGGATAACAAAGGATATAGTTACCTTTCCTAGAATTTGACAATTAACCTAAAATTTTTCTTTCAGGATAAAGATAACTTCGCCCATACCCAGCAGGAAGCAATTTTAAGAATACGACGCCCACATTCCCAAAGAGGTGGTGTGGGGCGGGTGGGTTTTTTTTTTTTTTTTTTTTTTTTTTTTTTTTTTTTTGGTCTTTTAATGGGTTTTGGGTCTGGGATAATTTTCATTGATTAGGGGGGTTGGTTACAAGTTGTTATCAAGGGTTAGAAAAAGGACTAAGAAAAGGAGATTAGATTTAAGGTTCTTGTTTTAAAAAAAGAAAAGAAAAAGACAATTACTAGTTTTAAATACTTTACATTGGATTGGATTGTTTTAGATTGTATACAAAATATATATATTGAAATTGATATTGTTAGAAAATGCTATATGTATATTTCTAACTGTATTTATACCGTTCATTTAACAATGTAATATAATTTTCTGATCCTTGAATGTTATTACTACCAACTATTAGGATATAAAGAAATGAAAGTTAGTAGTTAGACATTATAATAGAACTTGTAGTCATATTAGGTATGTTTTCAAGATTGAGCAGATATATTTTAGATAGACAGGTCATCTTCAAACCCTTCAGAGATCTACAGAATATGGCATTTAAAATGTTTTAATAACTTAGAAAATTTTTCTTTTTTGTTATGACTATGAGACATGTCGGCTCCTGGCAGTACCAATCTACTTCAGAGAAAATATGGGCATTGAAAAAACTGCAATTGGAGTTAACTTTCATTGTGGCAAAAGTTAGCCACTGGACAACAAAGTATCCTCGAATCAACTGCTGACAAACAGGACAGACAGGACACGAAACAAAGGCCTACTGATTCTTGCCAAAACAAGTGTGGTTATGGCTTTATCAAAAGGCATCTTCTGAGGCCAGGACAATATGGCACCATCCCTGAAGTGGCCTTCGCAATCCGGAAAAGGTACAGTGCCCTTTTCTTTGAAGGCAGCTGAGCAGGCAGTGGGCTGATGGCTTCTGATGTGCAGTGGAACAGCAGCTGAAACAGTTATTCTTGAAGAGCAATTAAGCTCACACCTCTCAATAGTAGAATGGCATTTATTAGAGGGATGTGGAGAAGAACAGGATGCTGAGATGAAGCTACATACACACATAGCCAAGAAGAATGGACAGCTGAATTCAAAAAACATCAACAATTTCCAGAATTTAAAATCCTGAATCATGACATGACACTAGTGGAATTCAGGTGTTTCTGGTACATGGACTGTTCTCACCCAATGTGAGGTTGAACTGTTGACCTTGTGTACATCCTACTTCACAAATGAGTCTGTCAGATACACTAAGCCTATAGGCTGAAGATGATGCCCCAACACTGCGGAGAAACCTCAGATGATTGTCCAGGCAGCTGGCTGTTTCTGTCAACTCACAATTTTTTGGAAGTTGCTTGCATGTACTTCCTGTTTTTATTTTTGTTAGCTAATATTATTTCCTTCTTGGGTCTCTGAGGGAGTTGAAGATTAGTTAGTTATAGTTGAAGATTAATTAGGATAGAAAGTAAATTAGATACAATAGGATAGATAATGGAATTATTTTCTCTGAATTTGTCAAATACAAATGGACTAGACATTGTTTAGGTATTTATTACTTGTATATATTGTATATAGTTATTGTACTTTTGTATATAGTTTTTCTTATGTTATAAGCTTTTTCCTTTTTTCTTTTTATTAAAATAGAAAGGGGGAAATATGGTGATATTTTATTTGTATTAAAATGTTATTTGTATGTTAATAAAAAAAGTTGCCCGGGGGTCAGAGCTATTAGCAAGTCATAGGAAAGCCGGGCGGTGGTGGTGCATGCCTTTAATTCCAGCACTTGGTAGGCAGAGCTAGGTAGATCTCTGTGTGTTCAGGGATACAGCCAGCATTGAAGACACATGCCTTTAATTTCAATACCAACCATAGAAGACCTGGAGGTCTGTACAGACAGGCAGTGACGAGGTGGTCATGTGGTTGGGTTTACAACCAATGAGAAGGCAGAACCGAAAGTCTATATAAAGACTTTAACACAGGAAGTAGCTCTCTTTCGGAGAGGTAGGACCACCACAGGAGGAAGGGTAAGGTTTTAGCTCTTAGCTCTGACCTCTTGGCTTTCTTCTTTGCACTGGTTCTGTGTTTCTTATTTAATAAGACGGTTGGTTACATCTACAACACAATCTTGAACAAAACTGGAGAATTTACACTTCCCAGTTTCAAAATTTACTACAAAATACAGCAGTCAAGAAGAAACACTCCTATATTTGGACTTAAGAGATCACTGCAATAGAATTCAGAATCCAGAAATTAGCATCTAATCTATGTTAAGATGACTTTTTTTTTTCTCTGCTTGTCTTTGGTTTTGTTAAGATAGGATCACACGTTCGAGGCTAGCCCCAGACTCCTTATATGGCTGAAGCTGGCCCTGAACTCCTCCTGCATCTACTTCCTAAGTATTGAACTGTAGGTGTGTGCACTGTGCTCAGCACTATGGTAAAGTGATCACTGACAGCAGGAAGACATTAGTTCAACAGGGAAGAACAACCTCTAAACAAAGTGCTTGAACAATTGCATGTGCACTCAGAAAAATGAACTCAAATGAGGTAGAAAATAAATGAGGAGCTGAAAGTATAAAATTCTCAAGCACTGAACAAAGTCTTTGGGGCTTTGTCTTAAGCAATGTTCTCTTAGATCTAACATCTAAAGCAGGAGCAACAAGAGAAAAAACATTCATAAGAATAAATTTTTGTGTGTTTTGTTAATCCAACTCCTATGAAACCTTCAAGACTTACTTACCTGGGTTTCTAGCACCCAGAAATTTGTATCTAGATTCCAACAAGAAGTCATGGAAAGGGCAAGAAAAAGTACAGTCTGAAGAGCAAACCAAGTGTCAACACAACTAAGATGGGGCAGATGCTGGACGTTCAGGCAGGGAGTTTAAAAACAGCTGATTTATGTGCTAAGGGCTACAAGGAGACTCTGAACTCCACACCAGACATCAAAAATGAGGAATGTCTCTGTTGAGCTATCAGTAGAACCAAGGAAAGAATTTGTGAGCATGAAGATGGTCATGAAGACATCCCTAAGTGAAATGCCATGGGGAAAACTATTTAAAAAAAACAACAAAAAAAAAAAGTAGACACACATACAAAAGCTAATATCCAATATCTAAGCAGCACAAGAATGCAAGCTGCTACAGGGCAGGCACACAGCCCACACTGAAGGATACAGCGTTAAGGAGTAAATCCCACCAGGACCTCCTCGGGTGTGGCTAGGATCTTAAAAATAATTTCAGAGTGAGTCAGTATGAAGCCAAGTTGGGTTATTTTTTTTTAATTTATTTATCTATTATGTATACAGAAGAGGGTGCCAGATCTCATTACAGATGGTTGTGAGCCACCATGTGGTTGCTGGGAATTGAACTCAGGACCTCTGGAAGAGCAGTCGGTGCTCTTAACCTCTGAGCCATCTCTCCAGCCCTATTTTTTTGTTTTGTTTTTGTTTTTGTTTTTTTCAAGACAGGGTTTCTCTGTGTAGTTTTGCGCCTTTCCTGGAACTCACTTTGTAGACCAGGCTGGCCTCGAACTCACAGAGATCCACCTGCCTCTGCCTCCCGAGTGCTGGGATTAAAGGCATGCGCCACTACCACCCCCCCCCACCCCCCAACCCCCACCCCCGGCGCAAGTTGGGTTATTGAAAGATAAAAAGCAAGAGACAATGTACTTGTTAGATTAAAACAAGGGCTTGAGAGTTGCCTATATAAACAATAGCTACTCAAAGGACTTGGTGGCTTTTCAAACGTTAACATTGCTTAAAAGCTGTGATTAACAACCAGGTTCAAAGTTTCAAAAGCCCTCATCTTCCTGCTTTTAACTGCTGAGGCATTTCTCAGTCCATTTTTGGTTTTGTTTGTTTCTAGAGACGGGGTCTCACTATGTATCCCTAGCTAGGCTTGGAACTTACTACATAGACCAGGCTGGTCTCAAACTCATGAAGATTCACCTGCCTTTGCCTACCAAGTGACAGGATTAAAGGAGTGTGCCACCACACCTGGTACATTTGACAGGCAGGCAGGCAGGCAGACAGACAGACAGACAGACAGACCGACCGACCGACCATGTCAGCATGTGTGGTGATATATTATGTACACTAATAAAATCTGCCTGAAGATCAGAGAACAGAACAAGCCACTAGATTAAACCTAGATGCCAGGCAGAGGTGGCACACATCTTTAATCTTAGCACTTGGGAGGCAGAGATCTGTCTGAATCTCTTTGAGTCCAAAGCCACCTTGGACTACATGAGATTGACTCAGTCTAGGAGACAAACAGTCAGGCAGTGGTGACACACACCTTTAATCCCAGTACTGGGAAGCACATACGCCTTTAATCCCAGGAAGTGATGGCTGGGCGGAGAAAGGTATATAAGTCGTGAGGAGACAGGAACTAAAGCCTTTTCAGCTGAGGAACTTCTTTCATCGAGAAAACCTTTTCAGGCTGAGGAGTTGGTGAGGTAAGAGGTGGTGGCTGTGGCTTGTTCCTTTGTCTCTCTGATCTTTCAGCATATACCCCAGTATGAGGCTCTAGGTTTTTATTAAAAGACCTCTTAACATTCGAGTTACAAGCACGCTCACGTGGAGGTTAGAGTATAACTTGTGGGAGTTGGCACTCCTTCCACCAAATCGGTCCTAGAGATTGAACTCACTCAGGCGCTCAGGCTTAGCAGCAAGCACCTTTACCCACTCAGCCATCTCACCTGTCAGCAGCTCAATTCTTTACCAACTCGTTTTTCCATACAGCCCCAAGTACTACTCCTCAATCATCTTAAATCATTTCAACTAAGTACCAAATCATTTATTAAAAGCATGAAGACCAAGGACAAATTACTTTTCCTGACTTTGGAAGATTACTCTCACCTGAGTCCAGCAGAAGCAAACAAATACTCCACATATTTGAGGTAAATATACTACTTGTTAAAAAAAAAAAAAAATGAAAGAAACATCAGTTCAAGTAATAAATATAACAAAATGCAAGTAGCATGTCAAGATGAGGTCATACAATGTTAAAAGTTAGAAAATTATGGGTATCTTTAAGACAGTATTAAAAGGGATTTTTCCCTGAACTCTTAATCTTATATTAAAATCAACATGTGAGCAGTGGTACACAATAACATTTATTTATTTTTGTTTTTCAAGGCAGGGTTTCTCTGTAACATCCCTGGCTGTGATGGAATTTGGAGATCCTCCTGCCTCTGATTCCTGAGTGGTGGGATTATAGGCATGCTCTACCATGCCTGACTATTAATAACATATTTTTAAAGTTTCTCTTTTGTGACCCCAAAACACCTTAAACTCTATTTCTCTGACTAATGTTAAAATCAGTTTGAATAGAGAAAAACAGGATAATAAAATAAAACACAAGAGTTCAAGGCCAGCCTAGTCTACAAAATGAGTTCCAGGACAGCTACAGCTACTCAGAGAAACCCTGTCTCGAAATACAAAAAAGAAAGAGAGAGAAAAGAAAATATAACACAAAATGTCAGCATAGTTATTTTGGGTTATAGAACCATAGGGATTTTCTTTTTTTCTTTAAGACTTATTTATTATGTAGACAATGTTCTGCCTACATGTATGCCTGCAAGCCAGAAGAGAGCACCAGATCTCATTACAGATGGCTGTGAGCCATCATGTGGTTGTTAGGAATTGAACTCAGGATCTCTAGAAGAGCAGCCAGTGCTCTTAACCTCTGAGCCATCTCTCTAGCACCGCTGCCCCCCGGAGCGCCCCCCCTCCCCGCTCCCCCCCACACATAGGGGTTTCAAGAACATCTATGCTGGGCACAGAGCATGAAGCCCAAGTTCGATGGCATTATCATCACCACAGTAACAAATATTTATGCTCTTTTCTGTCTCACAAGATGTTAATTTCCTCCTTTGAATTAAGAATGCTAATGCCTTATAACTGAAGAAAAATTAAAAAAACAGTATTTGTTATGTATAAAATTACTGATACAGCAAGAATTGAACTGCAATTCAAGTGTATTGAAGATAAGCAACTGGAGAATATTTAAGGAATATGCTGGTTTTGTGTCTCCAAGTCACTTTTCACACATTAACTAAGCGTCTTATTAAAGAATTCATCTTGCGCTCCAACAAAAATGCAGCTTCCATCCTCCTTCCTTAATCCATTCAAAATGAAGGTAGCAAAAGTAATCTAGAGATTCCCAATTAAATTTCTAACATCATTCATCACAGAAATAGACCCTTATAACAAGAACTTTAAGTACTTGAAGAAAGAAATTGAAGAAGATATCAGAAAATGGAAAGATCTCCCATGCTCATGGATAGGTAGAACCAACATAATAAAAATGGCAATCTTACCAAAAGCAATCTACAGATTCAATGCAATCCCCATCAAAATCCCAACACAATTCTTCACAGACCTCGAAAGAACAATACTCAACTTCATATGGAAAAACAGAAAACCTAGGATAGCTAAAAACAATCCTATACAATAAAGCAACTTCTGGAGGCATCACCATCCCTGACCTCAAGCTCTACTACAGAGCTATAGTAATAAAAATAGGTTGGTATTGGCATAAAAACAGAACTGACTAGAAATCTCAAAAGAAGGAGCTGCCTCCACCGTCTGGAGAGTTCTATCTCATAGCAGTCAGAATGTCTATCGTCAAGAAAACAAGTGATGGCATGGATACTGGGAAAGGATGACACTTAGCCACTGTTGATGACAGTGTAAACTGGTGTAGTCACCAAGGAAATCATTGTCTCAAAAAAATGAAAAGTCAACACACACGATGCCCAAAGGCCTCCATAACACACGAGAGACACTTGTGCATCCATGCTTACTGCTGCTCTATTCAAAATAGCCAGGAAACAGGATCAGCCTGAATGTCCCTCAAGAGATAAACAGATTTTTTTAAATGTGGTACAAATACACAATGGAATTTGATTCAAACAAGGAAAATGAAAATGCAGGAAAATGGAGGGAACTGTAAAGCTGTATTAAATGAGGTAACTCTAGCTCAAAAGACAAACACCACATGTTCGCTTTCATATGTAGATGCTAACTTTTAATTTTTATATATGTGCATTTATGTGGAGTATTACAGAAGGGGGCCCATGAGAGACATAAAAAGAAATAGCAGAGGATCAAGGAGGGTAGTAGAACACACAGACTCAAAGTAAAAAGAGGACTACTAGAAACTAAAGATATGGGGGTGGGGCAGGAAGCTGTGAAGGGAGCCATCAATCAGAACTAAGTAGGGATGAAAGTGGATAAAGAAACCTAGTATTTTAAATGCTAATTAAATAAAACTATTTAAGTTTTGGTTTTGTGAGGTTTTTAGTTTTTGTTTTCAAATAGGGTTTCATTATGTAGCCCTGGCTGGCCTAGAATTCGTTATGTGGACTAGGATGGCCTTGACTCACAAATACCTGCCTGCCTTTGCCTTCCAAGTGCTGGATTAAAAGTGTGCACCATGACACCTGGCCCTAACTATAATCACTAGAGCTGGTTAGATGGCTCAGTGAGTGATGGTTCCTGTCACCAAGCCTGAGGACTGAGTTTAATCACTAGGGCCCACATGGTAAAAGAAGAGAACCTACTCTGTGGGCTGTCTGCTGGTCGCTAGGAACACACAGTGGCACACATGTGCCCACATACATGTACACACACACACACACACACACACACACACACACACACACACACACACAAATAAATGTAATTTTTTTTAAAGGGTAAAGATATTTCAGAGTAAAAAGGGCTGGATGACCAATAAAAATGTGTGCTGGCAAGATGGCTAAGTGGGTAAAGTCCTTGCAACCAAACTATCTGCATTCAATCTCTAGGACCCATGTGGTGGAGAGAGCAAATTCCCTCAAGGTATGCTCTAACCTCTTCCCGCATAGGACATGGCATGAATGTACACACACATATACACAGACTAAATGCAACAAAAATTATTTTATTATTTTTTTAAAATGTTTATACTTGACCATATACATTTCCCCTCCCCCAACTCCTTCCAGAACCTTACCCTCGCCCACATAACTTCATATCCTCTCTTAAAACAAAAAACCATGGAGTCCTTTTTATGTTGTCTAACTACTTCTGAGGGTGCAATCTGCCTTGGAGTGTGACTGATAGACTTAGTGTCATTCACTGAAGAAAACTGACTTTTTTCAACCCCTTCCTAGCAGATATCAATTGCGAACATTTCTTGGTTAGGTGTGGGACTGTGTGTCCACATCCACTTCTCCATACTACAATTTTATCTGGCATAAACTTTGTACAGATCTTGTGCATGCTATACTGTCACAGTCTCTGAGTTCATATATGCAATAAAAATTCTTTTTACGCCGGGCAGCGGTGATGCACGCCTTTATTCCCAGTACTCGTGAGGCAGAGCCAGGCAGATCTCTGAGTTTGAGGCCAGCCTGGTCTATAGAGCAAGATTCAAGACAGGCACCAAAACTTCACAGAGAAACCCTGTCTCAAAAAAAAAAAAAAAAAACAAAAACAAAAACAAAAAAAACCAACAAAAACATATATAAGAGCCTGGTGGTGGTGGTGGTGGTGGTGCGTGCCTTTAATACCAACACTCGGAAGGCAGAGGCAGGTGGAACTCTATTGAGTTTGAGGCCAGCCTGGACTACAGTGCTAGTTCCAGGACAGCCAAGGACACATACACACAGAAACCCTGTTGGGGGAGGGGGATGGAGGAGGCACAGAAACCCATCCAAAAAACAAACAAACATATACAGAGAAGTACCTAAAGCCCACAGCTTACAATTTACCCATTCAAATTGTGCAGTGTTCACAGTTCTAATGATGGACAGAAGAAAAGACTACTCCCTCGTGTTGGCTCAGGTAATATATTTACATAGACGTTTTGTATTTTTGTACACTCCAGATACACAGTACACAAACACACAAATCCTCTCAAGAAGCTTTGATTCTCTTTAGCCATTCATTGTGATGTCTATCCCTAGCATCTTTAGCAAATCCAGCTCAAGCCCCAACCCAAACACCTCTTCTTTTTTTTTTTTTTTTTTTTTTAAAGATTTATTTATTTATTATGTATACAGTGTTCTGTCTGCACATATCCCTGCAGGCCAGAAGAGGGCGCCAGATCTCATTACAGATGGTTGTGAGCCACCATGTGGTTGCTGGGAATTGAACTCAGGACCTTTGGAAGAGCAAGCAGTGCTCTTAACCTCTGAGCCATCTCTCCAGCCCCAAACACCTCTTCTTAAACCTTACTAAAAATAACAATATATAAATCTCTCATTTGGCCCAAGTCTCTTATCTTACAGATTTCATTCCTTCTTTACCCAGCCTGAACTAAAACAATCCATTTACATATTCCCTCATCAGTGATCTCAACTGAGACTGTTTTTCAAGGTTACCGTAATTCCTCATTCTATATCAAGCACACAATTCAACCTTCTTCCCTTACCAACTGAGTACAGACAAGCACCTTGTATATGTGAACTGCTGACACAACCAATTTACGGCTTTGCTACTTATTTATTTATTTACTTACTTACTTACTTACTATTTATTTATTTTGAGACAGGGTCTCACTATGTAGTTCTGCCTGGCTGGGAACTCACTATGTAGATGAGGCCTAGCCTTGAACTCAGCCTCTGTCTCTCTTAAAGGCAAAGGTGATCACCACAATACACATTTCAAATTCATGGTTTCTAATTTCATGAGTCAAGATTTTTGCTTCTCGGATCAGTGAACATTTACCATCTGTCTAGATGTGGTAGTTTGAATGTAATTGGCCCCCATAAGCTCAAAAGGAGTAGCACTATTGGGAGGTGTGGCTTTGTTGGAGTAGGTATGGCCCTGTTGGAGAAAATGTGTCCCTGTGTGGGTGGGCTTTGAGACCTCATATAAGCTCAAGGCACACCCAATGTCTCAGACCACTTCCTGTTGCCTATGGGTCAAGATGTAGGACTCTCACCTCCTTCTCTAGCACCATGATGATAACAAACTAAACATCTGAAAATGTAAGCCACTCCAATTAAATGTTTTTCCTTTATAAGAGTTGCTGTGATCATGGTGTCTCTTCACAGCAACAGAAACCCTAACTAAGACACTAGGTATGGAACAAAAGAAAGCTTTGAGATAGACAAATATATATATAGGGTTTCCTCTAGTGTCAACACTAACGAGAAAGCAGATCTTAAACACAGTAATTAGGACTATGCTATAACAAAATCTATGAAGGACAAAAAAGCACAGGATGGGGCGAGGTCAATTACCAAGGAGCCTGATGTGGTTTGGAGGTGGAAAGACTGTCAGATAAGCTTCCAAAGTAGCAATACTTAAGTCTAATCAATTCCAGGTCATAGTCTAGGTCCTAATTTTTCACTTTGTTTAATCACACTACTACCTATTTAGTTCTCTAAGTCAGAGACCTGGGAGTCACCATCCTTCCTTCTCTTCTCGGCTCTCTTGACCACTATTCACTTCTTAAATTTTGCAAGGTGTACTAGTCAAGTTTCTCTGGAGTCACAGAACTTATGAAATGAATCATTTAAGATATATAGAAAGGGGATTTACTGGGATGACTTATAGGCTGCAGTCCAGCTAATCCAACAATGGCTAGTGCTCAGTCCCATGAGGCTGGATGTCTCAGCTGGTCTTCTGTATATGCTGGAATCCCAAATGCTAGCCAAATCCAATGCCAGCAAAGGAATGGACGTGCTAGCAAGGTAAGGGCAAGCAGGCAAATCTTCTATGTCCTTCTATAGACTTCCAGCAGAAGGTATGGCCCAGATTAAAGGTATGTCTTCCTGCCTTAAAATCCAGACCAAAGGTGTGTGTCTTCAATCTCAAAGGTCCAGACTAAAAGTGGACTCACCCAGTTCAAACCAAACAGAAAACCTCTCACGGGTGTGTCCTCCAGATATAGTAAAATTGACAACCAAGAATGGCCATAACATGTCATAGGATATCCTGGTCAACACCACACAGCACATAAATGTATCACCTACAATGGCATGCAATGGTCGTCTGTGATGATCCTACTACAAAATCACAGAAGGACAAATTCCTAAGAACGTATTACTGTCACTGATAGATGTATGACTTGCAAACAACTTTACTAAAGCCCTACTATACAGATTAAAGCCTCAATATTGTGTTACAACTATTTTCATATGTTCCTTAACTTCAGAGAAGACTACTAATAACACAAATCCACCCATATCACTGCATTGCATTTAAAACTAGCACCTGAGAGGTAATATCAAGGCCTATTAGCATTAGATACTTCTCCATGGTCTTCTCTAGGCAACAATCACTATGCTGAGGCCCCTGCTCAACAGTAGCACAGCAGCAGAGGTACAGTGCTTGCTGGGTACCAGGCAGCTGTCACCAACAGCATCAATGAGTCATGAGTTGCCATGAACGGGACACTCTAATAAATGTATCAAATGCATTATTTAAGTTAGTCCCATGAGGTCAGCAGTACTGTTTCCTTTTCAGGACTGAGACTGAAATCGTTTACTGAAAGTACAAAATCACAGAGCCAGTGAATAGCAGAGGCAAGATTTAAATGTCCACTATGCTTCTTGACAAAAAGTAACCGGCTTGTAAAACAGGAATTTACCTTTAAAATCACACACCATCTAGAATAGGATACCCAAGAAGCTTGTCTACCACGGGGTGTAAAGGCGGCTGAAGAATAGAGGAGTCAGAACCAGGCATTTGCCTGTTTGCTCTTCTGCAGTGCTGGATGTTACGAAGTCTATCCTGATCACCATCGTCTTCCAACAACTAGTCTGCACTTCTTCAGTTTGTTCACCTGTGTTACTACTATACTATCTTACACTAGATTTCATTATTTATTACATGTCCATTTCTTCCCTTTCCTATAAATTTCTGGACAGTAGGGACAGGGCGATGTCTACAGCCCTGTCTTCATCCTTGTCAAGCCTTATTAGTCTTAATTCTTACCCCAGTTTGTGGTAATCAACACAGAAACTTCTTCCTCCCTTTTCATCCCTACTGCAATCTACTCCTCGGCCACACTCTTCCCAGCTACCTTGTACACCACCACCATTACACATGGTACTCTTTCCCTAGTTCCCAGTTGGTTCTGCTGAATATGGATATCCTCTCCCTTTCCTACTAACAATAAAGAAGATTCGCTATTACCTATAGAATTTAGAGTTGCCATCAGGTTTCTCTCATATCTAAGTCCATTCTTTCTTCTGTCTGTTTCCATTACAATCCCCTAAAGTCCCAGGAGCACTGAGTCATAATGACTCTGCCAAAGACCACGTGGATTCATACTCTACCCAAGACTACCTTAGTCATTAACCACCTTGTGGAATATTTTTCTCCAACAAAGCCTCTCAAATTCTTACTAATATTAAAGTGCTAGCATATACTACTTCCTTGATACATGGTTTTCTTGAGCCAGAATTACTTCAGTTCCCCCATTTATGATCTCAATCTTCATTCAATATAGACTGTCTTAGAGTTTTTTGCATGACTGCTCTGTTCTACCCCACTGTACTTGCTAAATACAGTTTCTACTGCATGTCAGAAAGCCCACTAGATAACCATGAATAAGTAAGACAACATGAATAGAGTAATGCTGCTTAGGTTCACAGAACTTCTAACCATGTACCCAATAGACATCTGTTAAGTTGCTAACCATGCTTCTCACTTACGTTACTTTCTCTTTGCTCACAGCTTCCTCTGTGAGCACTCATTTGTTGATAACAGCCAACAGGAACTAGGCTTCTAGTTTCGTTTTTTAAATCAGTGTAAACGAATGTGTCTACACATGGGTTTGTGCACTTGAGTCAATGCCTGAGCAGGCCAGAAGAGGGTGCTGATACCCATGGAGCTGGAGTTACAAGGCAGTTGTGAGCTACCCATTAGGGTACTCGAATTGAAGTGGGGTCCTCTGCAAGGGCAGCACATGTGCCTAACTGCTGAGCCACCTCTCCAGCCCCAGGCCTTCTGGTTTTTTCATCTTCTCAAAGCTAGATAGGAAACTTTCTTTTCTACTCTTCACAAAAAATAGCTTCTAAAGTTAATAAGCATAAAAGGAACACCTTGAGAGTATATTATTACCAGCAGGAAAACTGAGGAATAGAATACAGACTGAAGCACGTGCCAATTCTTCCAGAATCACTGTCAAACAGTGGTATCAATATTTTCTTTGAAGAGTTAAAAATATCATATGCATAATAAATTATAACTAAAAGTTCTCAAATAAAATGTTATTATCTCTCACAGTTTGAATTAACTGTTTCTCTGCTACCTCTGTGTCTATTAGCATGCATAATTTAAAGCTTGAATGAAATTCCTGAGCTGAAAGTACATTCAGAAAAAAATATTTTTACAAATTTTTTACCAGCCATTGATCAATATTAAACACACATATACCCCTTAATATGTCTCCTAAAAATACAGTCATGTACATAACACAATTTAATTTTTTGTTATGAAATCTGTTCAAATTTTATTTTTAAATTAATAAAAAATTGACAGGTTACTGCTCAGATAATTTGTCCTTATAAATTAATTTTCTGAATATGCATAAAATTATGCTCAATTTAAACAAAGCTAACTCAGAAAATTAACTATATTCTTTCATGTAGTAAAATTAATTTCCTTCAAGCCTTATTCTCTGGGCAGAAAAAAAAATACCCTGCACAGTCATGCTCCTAACTTTCTTTCCTCAGCAGACCTAGAAACGATGCCCAGGGCAGAGGCAACACAGCCTTTACACACACACACACACACACACACACACACACACACACACACACGGTACCTTTAACACCACACCTCCTGCTCTCTCTCACTCTGTCCAAAGAGGCAATCACAATAAACCCGTCATTTCATGAGTAAACTTGTCAATGACAATTTTTCTAGAAAACTAAGATCTTGGACTCAAATAATTTTACCTGTCCTTTTCTTAAACACAGTCTAAAGAAAACTCTTTAAAGTGAAATAAACAAACAGACAGGCAAACATCTCTCCAAGAAAACTGGGGAGTGGATAAGTGAACTAGTTTGCTCATCCATGCCATCAACAACAAAGGGGTCTGTTCTCCAATATATGCAGTAGCAGGACTGCATCTCATATGCATTATGCTAAGTTGAAGATGCCACCTTAAAGGACTACTTAAGCAGAATGATTCTGTTTATATACCATTTTAGAAATGGGGGAAGTAGAGACAAAAACCATTCAATTACTCACTTGAATGCACTTGAAACTGGAAATAATCCCTACCCTTAAATCAGTGGCACACAGACAACTGAGAGCATGTGCGTCATCATTAGCCTGATCAAAACGTAAAGGAGACAATATTCTTTTGGGAAAGAGGCAGTGACACACAAAGAAGATAGCCCGAAGCTAGGACTTTAAAAGCTGAATCAGTTGAAATGACAAATACGAAGAGGAAACAGGAAGCTAACTCTGGGGGAAAAGGAAAGGGAAAATATAAAGAACTAAAAAACCCTAAGCCCACATGTGCAAAAAGTGTCAAGAAAGTGTCGTAAAGATGAAGAGCAGATAAGAACTAAGAATCAGCCATTTGGAAAAACCAGACATCATTACAACAGTGAAAAACCATGAGAACACTGAGAACAAGGACAAAGTAATTATGGCATATGTTTATATATAAAAATGTCTCAGTGGTTTGTATACTTTACCAAAATAATTTTTAAAGAAGTGGAAAAAAATAACAACAAAAAAAAAATTAAAACCCTGACAATACAAGATGTGCCATTGAGGCAGATTAAGAGGAATATTCTCACTGTTGGTGGAAG
The DNA here is from genome assembly GCF_007827085.1 of Peromyscus californicus insignis. Classification (NCBI taxonomy): domain Eukaryota; kingdom Metazoa; phylum Chordata; class Mammalia; order Rodentia; family Cricetidae; genus Peromyscus; species Peromyscus californicus. Next base: position 21,003,701 of record NW_026294606.1, on the reverse strand, counting down.
TGCCAATTAGTCCAGCTTCTTTGCAAAAATAACCTCACAGTTCCTTATATAAAGCTAAAAATATGTTTTAACTACAATTTGGCAATCTTGTTCCTAGATATTTACCCAAGTGAAATGAAAACTTGCATTTACAGAAAAACTTGTACATATAAATGTTGATAATGGTTGTATTTATAATCATGAAAACCTAACCCTTGGGGAGTGGGTTAGCATATTTGTTTGATCTTCCATACCCTCAGCAATAAAAAGGGCTGTTCTCCCAAAATATGCAGCAGTAAGGATAGCTCTTGAATTCATTACATGTTATGCAGAGCAGATGCTGGCAGACTTCAGAAGGCTACATATTATGATTTCATCTATATGCCATTCTAGAAATGGCAAAAGATAGGCAGAAACCCCATCAGTGGTTGACAGGCTGGAGATAGGAAAGGGTCATCTACCAAGGGACAGAGAGTGAGGGAACTAATTTACACACTAGTTATAGTGGTTATGACTATACATATTTATAAAAACTCACAGAACTCTATACCAAAAGGGACCAGATTTACTATATGCAAAACACACATAATTTTAAACATAAAAGGGAAAGAACAGTGAGGAATCCTAGCTACATACAGGTAAGAATGAACAACTGCATAGGATCCAATCACACCATAAATGACTCTGGTAAAAAGTTTCATATTTTGGCCTCAAAGCATATGTTCCAGATGTTCTTAAGGAAGAGACAGAGCCAAGTCAGGTCTAAGGCACTGTTAACAGTTATAAACATGGAGCATCTGGGAGGTAATCACCAACTACCCAGGAACTCCAGAGATGAACTACCAAGACCCATCCAACTAAGGGAGATGCCGTGGAGACAACAAGGCAAAGATACAGACGGGAAATCCTCAAGTTTCTACCAACAGTGAAAACACTACCCCAACTGATTTTGAGAAAGGCATTTCAACAGGCTAAACTGAATGGCTGTGGAAAATCTCAGCAGATGTACCCGACTGCAGCTCAAGGGAACAAGTGAGACACAGCACTAGATTTAAGGCTCAGGGTACCTGCACCCAAGAAAATGTGAGGTGGAGACAGTTCACAGATGGAATACACAGAACGAAAGCTATAGAGAACCTGGGGATCACCACGAGCAATGCCAGCATTATGGAGCTGAGTAAGTTGAACAGACAACTACAGAGTTAGGCCAACGTGTCTCTCAGAAGCTTTCTCTTGGGAATCTCTGGTTTTATGTTTTGTTTGATGATGTTGGCAAAATAGGCAGTTAAAAAGCTGTCACTGTAGTAGCCCAAGCCTTCCCCTTCTCCTTTCAGTATTCCCAGCACTGATTATATTCAGCAAAGTGAAGAATAATGTACTGGACATGTCTGTTAATTAAACACAGGTACATCAACAAGAGGGATTCAAATACAGGTCAGCTTACCTGAAGAGCCCAAGATCTTGATGGCTAGAAAAAATGACCCTAAGTTGCTTAAAGGGCTTTCAAATATCCCAATGAAGTGTAAGAAAATACTGGGACTTTAGAGAATCAGTTCTTAACTAGGAATATGCACCAAAATTCCCCCATGGACCTTTCTCAAAATGCCTACATCTTTAACAAAGCTCTACTTCTGAAAATTCTAATTCAGAGTATTTTAGTTAAGGCCTAAACTATATTTTAAGAAATGGTTCTGACGTACACACATATCACACACATCAATTCTAAGACTAAGAGCAATAAACAAAAGCTGGTTCCACAATCAACCAGAGTCTTCACTCTGAAGCTCCCATACCATACACTAACCTCCTAGGAAGCTTCCTAATCAAGAACACACAAGCATCCATCTTCCAAGTATTAACTCAAACTCTAAACTCCACACCCTTTACAATACCTGCAAGTCACTTACTGGCTTTGGTTAACCAAGTGTTAGATCTAGCATCTTGGCAGAACTCAGAATAATGAGTCACTCTATTGCTTAAACCTCAACTCTCAGTTTTCATAATGAACCTGCCAGAAAGACTATTAAAATCATGAACTCAAGCTTTAGTTCAACTAGGACTTAACTAGAACCAGAATCAATCTGCTGTACTGTAATATTTAGAGTCTAGTTTTCCAAAACCAAGATTTAAAACTGCAACTTTCTAATAATATCACAAACATTTATGAATCATTTCAAATATAATTATCCAGGAACAGAAAATTGTCATGCCCACCAAAACTTACACTTACCCATCTCTTCCCTTACTGACAATTTTTACTTCAAAATAATAAATCCCGCAGGCTGCTGGTATGGGATGCGTGGCTCGGACAGATGCTGCGTCTTTGGGGGTTTTCCCATGACCTGCACGGGACACAAGAAGGAAAGAGCAAATGAGATTTTCTGCATTTTTTGGGGTTTTACCATGTCCTGCATGGGAAACAAGAAAGAAGGGCAATGACATTTCAAGTGAAAATCCTAAACAATTCAAGAAAATAATGCACTTGAATGAAACTTAATTTCAAATAAATAAAGAGGTAATGAAACATTTATCATCACAATGAATCCAATATGCAAAACAGCTGAAGCCAGCCAAAGACCTCTTTACACTAACTATCACTAGCTGAAGTAAGAGTTCAGAGTCTGAACACACTGAGTCTGGCAGGGGCCCTCAATAAAAACTAAAGTTTTGGATTTTTTTTTTTTAAAAAGATGTATTCTTACTGTATGTGTGTTTGCCTGCAACTATATGTGTATGCAACTGTGTGCCTGCTGTCCAGAGAGTGTTGGGTCCCTTGCAACTAGAGTCACAGGCTGTTGTGAGGTTGCCATGTGGGTGCTGGGAATAGAACCCAAATCCAGTACTACTGAGCCATCTCTCCAGTCCCCAAATTATAGTATTTTAAGGTAGGGTATATTTTTAAGTTATTCTGGATTGGAAGCACATGAGAAAAGGATCTTCTATCAGATCTAAATCTTCATTTAATTTCTAACAATCTATACATTCTTCTGCAAAATGAACCACTTTTTAAACTGGAGGTATTTATATGATGGTATAATTTTAAATAAACTACATTAATAGGTAGATCTCAAAGAATTTATAATTCTGTTGATATATTCTTATCATTATTTCTTAAAAAAAAAAGACCAACTCACAATTCTTCAACGATAATCTATTGATAAGCACAGCTTTGTAATTTTTTCCCCTTTTTTAGGAAAGGAAGTAACACAGTGCTATTGTTAACATTAGGGGCCATCTGTTGAGCACTGGCTTTTCAACTTTCTAAACTTGCCATTCCTGTACTCTAACACCACAGGTTTCCATCACTCACAATTACCTTACTTACTTTATCAATTACTAACTCCTTCCTCAAGATTTATATATCCTGAAAGCTACTCTGTGAACAAAATGAGCACGTGAAAATATGTCCATAAGATTACAAAGAAGCAGATAAAAAAATCGTCTCAGCAGTGGAGAGCACATAATCGTCCTTGCAGAGGACACATGGACTCACATGCAGATACCTACATACAGACACATACACATATACCTAACTAAAAACAAAAACCAAAAACCCAACAACTACAAGTGAATAGACAGAGTTGGCAATAGTCCATCAGAAATGCTCAGAATGTGAGTCCAATCTCCACTCTCAGAAGGACTGTTTGAGAAACAGTCTTGATCACTACAATGTTCTAGATAGGTACATGTCACTCAGTACAGTGGAGTTTTCGATCGCAAAGTCACCGTGGCTGCTCTAAAACTAAACACTTTCAAGTAAAAACTGTACCTTATGACCTACAATACAACACAAATGAGGTATGTGTCTTAGCATTCACTTTACCAAATTACTAACATACACCCTATCATTTAAATAGTTACATTCACACTTGAAATGCCAATTTAGTACGTGTTCACTGGCCCAGAAAAATCCGAATGAACCAAATGGCCTCAGTTCGGCTATTCCTTTCTTCCCCCTGGTGGTGCTGGTAGTGGCAGGAATCAAAGCGGGGCCTCCTGTAGCTAGAGTTTTCCTGCCTTGCCCACAGTCAGGACAAATCTGTCACCCGCCAGTCCCACAGCTGCTCAGACCTGACCAAGTAAACACAGAGACTTATATTGGTTACAAACTGTATGGCCGTGGCAGGCTTCTTGCTAACTGTTCTTACAGCTTAAATTAATCCATTTCTATAAATCTATACCTTGCCACGTGGCTCGTGGCTTACTGGCATCTTCAAATGCTGCTTGTCATGGCGGTGGCTGGCAGTGTCTCTCTCCGCTCAGCCTTCCACTTCCCAGCTTTATTCTCCTCCTTGTCCCGCCTATACTTCCTGCCTGGCCACTGGCCAATCAGTGATTTATTTATTGACCAATCAGCAACACACTTGACATACAGACCATCCCACAGCAGCCTCCCCTTCCCTTTCTATGACCAGGGCAAATGTTCTTATTACTGTATGCTTGTAGGATGTGTATGTATAAGGCAAGATGGATGTGCCACAACACTCAGGAGTCAGCTCTCTCCTTCCACTGTGGGTCCGAAGGACTGAACTCAGCTTACTGGACTTGCACTTATTTCACCAGGTCCACCACAAAAACTTCTGACAAAGGCAAAAGTAAGACTCAGCCCTGTGAGCACAGAGAACTATGAAGCTAGCTAGGAAGACAAAAAAAGAAGCAGCAAAATGCAGCCTCCCCCCACAGCCCAACAATGTTAACATATGTAGGTAACAGATTTACACTGAGCTGCAAGAAAAAAATAACTGCACAAATATGCAAAACAGTCACATGTATATGTGTGTTTATACTGTGCATGTGTGAAAGTGTGTGCACTCATGTGGAGGCCAGAGATCACCTTGGGTATTGTTCCAAAGATGCCATCAACCCTGATGAAAAAGAGACTCTCACTAGCCTAGAATTCAACAGAGCAGGATCTGCTGGTTGGCCAGGGATATGTCGATCTGCATCCCTGGGGCTGGGATCAGAAATGCACGCCACCACCCATACAGCTGGTGTTTTAAAATGGGGCCTAAGGATCACACTCAGGCCCTCATGCTCGTGTGGTGTGCACCTCACCAACTGAGCTGTCTTCCCAACCCCAGTATGGTAACTACTTAGTAAACACACATGAACCCAACTGTGGTGACAGGGAAATAGCTTTTCAGTAAAATAGACTCAACTAGTTAGACTACCTGATCATACAAAACTCATGCAAACTAAACTGCACATTTAGAAACTAGACAGTTAGAGTTGGGCCCTCTGCCTATGAGCTGTTGGCCAGGGAGGACTATATGGCCCCTAAAACAATACAGGCTATTTGCCATTGTTTTTGGTTGCCCACCAGAACTAGATGGTAAAGACCCTATATCCAAAGACAAGCTTTAGTTAGTATATAAAGAAACCATGTTGGAGCTGAGCTGGAAACTTCCTCCCTGATAATTAATGTTCACAGCGCCACAAGGTGCCATGCAGGCTGCTGGAGGAGAAGTCATCAACAATCTCACTCAACTGTGGACACTGTGTGCTATACTACTGGCCTGCCAGGAAAAGTTATGCCTACTGGTGCAATAAACAGTAAAGGCCACAACCACTCTGCTTGGGTTTGGGGTCAGCCCATATCTAGTTCTATAAACCTGGCCAAAAGCCCACAGCTGAGGTCACAGGCTCTAGTGGGGAAGCTACTACTATTGTTTTGTAAATGGACCATGATGTGCCTGTAAACTGGCTTCTAAACATTTATGTCTACGCCCAGACTAGTGCTGCTGTCAGCTTTGGTCAAAGAACTTTCTTTCCACAGTGGGTGGCAGTTACTGGTCCAAGTGTGAAGAATAAGTGACCGCTGAATGCTCATCTATAGTATCCTCTCCAAGGCTCAGGGGACATCACAGAAGAGACGTGAGGAGACTGTTAAGAGCTAAAGGATGGAGTGGAGTATTGTGGAATGCTGTCTTCCAAGCACGGCATAGCCAATACTTCTTGAACTCTCAACAGACAGGATTATTTGCACAAGCTTGGGTCTGTCAACACTGTGTTTCATGTGAAGGATCTACAGGTAGTTCATGGCTATTAGGTGAAGGAGAGACATTTTCTTTAGTGGTATAGCCACTGGTAAGCTGTTCTTGCCCCTGTAAATAACCCATCACCCAAGATCTGTAAGCAACCCTAATGAAACTGAGTTACACACACGCACGCACACACGCATGCACGGTGGTATGCACACACACAGACGCTCGCATGCACACAGTGGTAATAAAAAGGAGATTAGTTGAATAAAGACGGCGTTAGTGGGAGTAGGACAGGAGAAAAGAAAACCCTGACTGGAATTCTAAATCAATTATCTTATTATTGGGTTCTTAATATAAATAGTAAATTTTGGCAGTGACCAAAACATTTTAATTTACCAAAAATTTTATTCTAACAATGAATAATAAAGTTTCTGGTAGTAGCCACAACTTCTAGGAGTAATCTCAAGACAGACTTAAGAAATAATAGTTTACATATCTAGTACTATAGGAAAAGCACTGTTTTGAGTAGACTGTATCTAATAACTCATTTAATATTCAAAACAATCCAACGAAGGAAATCCTATATAGCCTCATTTCACAGCTAAGGAAACAAAGTGAGATAAACCATGTCCATTTTAGAACCCGGCTGATTGAGAATTCCAAGTCAGGATATGTGCTGCAATTTAAATTCAAGTAGCTTGATCCAGCAAGAGCTCTGACTACACATGAAAGATTTAGGGACACCAAGAATTCTGGGAATCACTCCATATTCATCCTTATCTATTCTTTCTATGTCAAGGCAGAAGAAAAAGAGAATACTGGAAGGCACACAACTTCTCACAGTGGTAGGTGCTTTTGTATGCAATTTTCTCATTCAACATCGGTGACAGGCATTTTCTAGCATCATTTTTTAAAATAAAACTTGCCAGGCGGTGGTGGCGCACGCCTTTAATCCCAGCACTTGGGAGGCAGAGCCAGGCGGATCTCTGTGAGTTCGAGGCCAGCCTGGGCTACCAAGTGAGTTCCAGGAAAGACGCAAAGCTACACAGAGAAACCCTGTCTCGAAAAAAAATAAAATAAAACTTTTACAGAGATGACATGATTTGTTGCAAATTGGTAGACTCATGTTAAATCCATGCAGATTAATGCTGTGGAGATGCTGGCCAGTTATGGGCTGGTGTATTCTCTGATGAAGTTCTTCACGGGGCACATGAGTAACTTCAAAAACGTGGGGCTGGTGTTTGTGAACAGCAAGAGAGATAGGACCAAAGCCACCCTGTGCATTCTCCAGGACACAGAGAAAAGCGACTGATGAACTGGACATGCAGGACCCAGAACAAAGTGATTGCTAAACTTTGCCAAAACAAGGCGGGATGGTCCTTCAGATGGTCCTGCTTCACAGAAGAAACTGCCAGACGTTCTGCAGGACACAGAAGAAAGTGACTGACGAACTTTACCATTATAGGTGGGACAGTCCTTCAAGTTTCCTGTTTCACTGAAAAGTCTGCCAGAGACTCTAGGCCTATAGGCTGAAGATGGATGCCCTAACACTACAGAAGAACTTTGGGTGACTGGCCAGGCAGCCAGTTGTCTTTGTCATTTCTAGAATTTTGGAAGTTGCTTACAATGCACTTACTGTTTAATGAGGTAATATTCTATCTTTCTGAGGTCTTTGATGAAGTTGAAGACTAAATAGCTATAATTATTGTTTTCCTTAACCATGATAAAAGGTAAATTAGATATGAAACTTCAGACTCACAAAAATAGAATAGATGATAGAGTATTTTCTTTAATTTTGCTAAATACAAACTGACTAGATATTATAACTATAATTCTTGCTTGGTAACTGTTTTGTTACATGTAATTTTACTGTATTAAAATGAAAACTTTCCTTTTTGATTAGACAGAAAAGGGGAAGTGCTGTGGGATGGTCTTTCTCTACACGTGAATATGTGTTGCTATCATTGGTTAATAAAGAAGCTGTTGGCCGGGCGGTGGTGGCGCACGCCTTTAATCCCAGCACTTGGGAGGCAGAGCCAGGCGGATCTCTGTGAGTTCGAGGCCAGCCTGGTCTCCAAAGCGAGTTCCAGGAAAGGCGCAAAGCTACACAGAGAAATCCTGTCTCGAAAAACCAAAAAAAAAAAAAAAATAAAAAAATAAAGAAGCTGTTATGCCCTATGGCAAGGCAGAATAGAGCCAGGTGGGGAATCCAAGCAAAGAGACAGGTAGAAGGAAGGCAGAGTCAGGAGATGCTGAGTGCTGCCTAGGGAGCAAGATGTAATGGAACACAGGTAACGCCACGAAGTCACGTGGTGATACATAGATTAATAGAAATGGGTTGAATTAAGTTGAAAGAGCTAGTAAATGATAAGCCTGCAGATACTTATAAAATAATTTCTCAGAGATTTATATTATTTACAAACTGTTTGGCCTATGGCAGGCTTCTTGCTAGCTAGCTCTTTCATCTTAAATTAACCCATTTCTATTAATCTATGTATCGCCACGTGTTCCGTGGCTTTACCTGCATCCCATTACATGTTGATCCTTGGATGGTGATTTGGCATCTCTCCTTACTCTCTTTTCACCTTTCACTCTCTCTCTTGGATTTTCCCGCCTGGCTCCACCCTGCCATAGGCCAACGCAGCTTTATTTATCAACCAATGAGAGCAACACATATTCACAGCGTACACAAAGACATCCCACAGCAAATTCCCAGCACAGAAACTAAAGATATAAACAAAGACAGACAGACATAAATATAATTTTGGAAAAAAAAATACTATCTCTTAGACAAGGCTGGTAATATCAGATGCATAGGGCCTACCTCTAACTATGCTCATCAGATGTAAATTATTTTAAAGTCTGTAGTTTTTAAGAACGAAAAGAGGGGGTAGGTGGAGCCAAGCCCAGAAGTACAGGTTTGTCATCCCACTGAAGCCAGAGGACAGAAATTCAGTGTCTGCTTGGGCTAGAAAATGAATTCCAGGTCAACCCAGTATACCTGGTGAGATCCTATATCAAACTAAAATGTAAAAGGAGGCTGGGGCTAGAGTGGCAGAATGCTTGCCTAACATATGCAAGAAGGCCCTAAATTTAATCCCCACTGGAGGATGAAATGGAGGTGGGGACCACAGAACCCCTCACTTTTTCTAAGAGTATAGATTCATGAAACTGACTTTAAAAGAGTTCTTTCAATGTCTGGGGCAGGGGTATGTCATGTATGTTGGCACACATGTCACAGGGCACCTAATGGAGAATCAGAGGACAACTTTGTAGAGTCCATTCTTTCCTCCCACTTCTGCATAGGTTCCCAGGATCACACTCAGGCCTTCAGGCTTCAGAGCAAGTGCCTTACCCACTGAGCCTTTGCACTGACCCACCCAAACTTTAACACTTTTTTTTTTTCCTGAGACAGAGTCTCACTATGTAGCTCTAGCTGTCTGTCCTGGATCTCACTATATAGACTCAAACTCAGAGATCTTCCTACTTCTGCCTCCCAAGTGCTGGGATTAAGATACATGTCACTATACCCTGCTAAGTTTAAATCTTTATAACTGCAAAGGCCTCAATGCTAATAAAATGTTTATAGCTCCAAAAGAAAATTAATATATTACTTAAAAGCTCTAAAGCCAGCAAGATTAGCTCTGTCAGATTGTACTCAAACAATCTTGTTGATTCCATTTAACTGAAATGGAAAAAGTTGAATACAGCCACTCCCACCTACTCGCCAATGTGCAGCCAGCCAGTCAATACCTTTCTGGAAATAGTAGGTCAGGCTTTCTTTTCCTTTTTTTTTTTAATTTTCTTATTTATTATGTATACAGCATGTATGACTGCAGACCAGAAGAGGGCACCAGATCTCACTACAGATGGTTGTGAGCCACAATGTGGTTGCTGGGAATTGAACTCAGGACCTCTGGAAGAGCAGTCAGTGCTCTTAACCTCTAAGCCATCTCTCCAACCCCTAACTCTCTCTTTTTTTTGTTTTTTTGTTTTTGTTTTGTTTTGTTTTGTTTTTTTTGTTTTTTGAGACAGGATTTCTCTGTGCAGCTTTGGCGCCTTTCTCGGAACTCACTCGGTAGCCCAGGCTGGCCTCTAACTCAGAGATCCACCTGCCTCTGCCTCCCGAGCACTGGGATTAAAGGTGTACACCACTACCGCCTGGTTTGGTCAGCCTTTCTTACACCATCCCTTAAGAGACACTACTGAAAATTTTCCTGCAAAACCTCCCCTATTAGCCTAGAAGACATACTAGCACTTATTTGTGATAATCATGAACCTTCTACTCCAACTTAAAGCACTCCTTCCTGGACCCACACTCTAACTTCTGGCCCCTGCAACTATTTCACCCCAGAAATACTAAATTCTAACCAGTACTGATCTACTACAACAAAATACATTCCTTAAATACAAATTAGCTCACTGGCATTTAAATATGGGAATGGTGCTAGCAAAATAAAGATGCCACTTGATCTATAACGTAGCTTTTCTCAATACAATGATCAATTTTAAAAGCTTAACAATATGCAAAGACCCTGAGAACAAACAGCTGGGATTCCTACACAAGTATGTATATCCCTATAGTACACAAAACCATCAGGGCAACAATGCAAAGCCACAGGCTAGAGGTGCTAATAAGGTTTCCTCTATGAGTGCAGATTCATGCATCTCACTTCCAGCAAACATGTATAAGAAGCTAACAGTATGAGAATTAGCATGAGAAAATTAGCCCACAATCCCACAGGATGTGACTTTTACCAACTAGAGTTCAGTATATAGTTTGCTTTGCCTTTACTTAGACTTCATTAGTTTTCAAAGTTACTGAGGTCAACACTTTACCCTCTTTCCTGCAGTTATTTCAAGCATCTGTTATCCAGTTAAGACTATTTTATCAAGCTGGGTGTGGTGGTAAACATCTGCAAAACCAGCACTTGGGAGGTAAAGACAGAGAATTATAGTTCAAAGTTGTTTTCAGCTACACATAGTGAGTTCAAGGCCAGCCTGGGGTACTACATAAGACCCTATCACAGTGGTTTTCCACCTTCCTAACGCTGCAACCCTTTAACACAGTTCCTTGTGTTATGGTGACCCTCAAGCATAAACTTACTTTCACTTGTTACTGCAAGTTTGCTACTGTTATGAATTGTAATGTAAATATCTGATATGCAGGATATCATAAAAAAAAAATCTGATATGCCACCCCTGTGAAAGGGTCGTTTGACCCCAAGGGTCACAACCCACAGGTTGAGAATCACTGCTCTATCAAAAAGAGCAGGAGAGAGGTGAACGGAGAGCAAGAAGTGAGGGGGGAAAGAAAATGAGAGAAGGTGGAAAGGACCTAGATTATTTTGTCAAGTTGGGCCCAGTAGCGCTGGCCTGCCACCCAGCTACCCAGGGTTCTGAAGGAGGAGGCTTGCAAAGTCAAGGACTACTTGCCAGCATGAATTGAGACTCTACGTAAAAAAAGAACCACATTCTGCATTCTACGCTGGGATTTTTGCCTGTCTCCTAAATGAATTTTTAACTTGAGTTCATTATGGTTTTTGGTTTACAAAGTTCTATGGTTTGCCTAAGACTATTTATCCACAACTACAGTACCACATAGAATATTTTCATTGTCCTAAAAATACCCTCCATGCTTTATATATTTGATCCCATTCTTTTGACAACACTCTTTTTTACTGTCTACAGTTATGCCCTTTCTACTTAGACCTTTTAGACAGGTTGCTTCCTCTTAGGAATATGTAGATCAAATTCATACATGTCCACATGGCCTGATGGCTTATTTCATTAGTGACTGATAATATCCCATGACATTAAACTTCTCACGGGTCTTGCTTGATCTTATCACCAATTACTTTAAGATATCTTGGTGGCTACCAGTTTTTAAAGTCCATGAATAAATTTGCTGCAAACATTGAAAGGCAGGGCAGGGGGAGCAGTTCAGAGTAGTCTTGCCTTGCATGCTCAATTTGAAGGGAGGGAATTAGTTCACATGCAAGTTTCTGTGAAGGTTTAAGTTTTCAGATGAGTTAGGTAAAAGTATGGTAAAAATACATTTGGCTGTGTCAAAAACTGGCAAAGTGGTCGTATCATTTTGCATCCCCCCACTAACAATAATTTGAGATTCTGCTACTAGGTATCCTCACCAATAACTGGCACACTGTCAGGCTTTGCTTTTAAAGAGGCTTTTCATTTCAATTAACTAGGTGTCAAGCACTTACACCCTAAGGAAGGAAGCCCAAGACCCAGGCTCAAGGGCTGCAGAGTCAGTCACACGCAACAGCGGCACAAACGTCAGGGGGGACTGAACTAGGCTTGCAGACCGTTAGAACTGTGACCACTGCAGTGCTCTGCTGCA